>NC_092708.1:36325954-36976218 GCF_047496885.1 Scyliorhinus torazame | reverse complement strand
CTTTAATTATTTTCTCAGACTTTGTTATTACTGAAATAACAGGTCAAAATAACCGGACAAATTAACTATCAAATGCCAAGATCCATACTTCCTCGGCAAAGAAAATAAATGACCCTTGTGAATCTTGCCACGGACGTCTCCCTTTACAAATGGTGGAACAATTGAATTAATGAGAGGTATTCATTATTAGTGAATAGTTGAACATGCTCTGAACGACCTATCATTTTAATGGGGGCAGGGGGAAACTGCATCGGACTCAGGCCAAGGTTTCTGGTGGATGTCACCGGCACCCACCGAACAGCCTGTACGTCAGGGGCAGAATTTTATATTCCCCTACCAGTGAGTTTGTAGGTGGGGGCGGTGAGCATAACATTCCTCGGATGGGCTTCCCTCTGAAATCCCAACACCACCCCCAAACTCTTTGCAATTTCACGATGGAGCTGGAAAGGCCTCGGCCATTTCATCAGCTCCTGCCCCAATTCATGGTTTAAGTCGGCAGTTATTGTGCATTTAAGAGCCGTTTCCTGCCCAGCTTCAATTTCAGGCTGATGGACATAGAACATAGAAAATACAGCACAGAACAGGCCCTTCGGCCCACGATGTTGTGCCGAACCTTTGTCCTAGATTATCATTGAAGTTACAGTGCAGAAGGAGGCCATTCGGCCCTTTGAGTCTGCACCGGCTCTTGGAAAGAGCCCCCTATCCAAACTCAACACCTCCACCCAACACCAAGGGCAATTTTGGACACTAAGGGCAATTTATCATGGCCAATCCACCTAACCTGCACATCTTTGGACTGTGGGAGGAAACCGGAGCACCCGGAGGAAACCCACGCAGACACGGAGAGGATGTGCAGACTCCGCACAGACAGTGATCCAAGCCGGAATCGAACCTGGGACCCTGGAGCTGTGAAGCAATTGTGCTATCCACAATGCTACCGTGCTGCCCTTAAGAACAAATAAATCTACACTATATCATTTTACCGTAATCCATGTACCTATCCAATAGCTGCTTTCCATGCCCCCACTACTCTCTGGGTAAAGAACCTACCTCTGATATCCCTCCTATATCTTCCACCTTTCACCTTAAATTTATGTCCCCTCATAATGGTTTGTTCCACCCGGGGAAAAAGTCTCTGACTGTCTACTCTATCTATTCCCCTGATCATCTTATAAACCTCTATCAAGTCGCCCCTCATCCTTCTCCGTTCTAATGAGAAAAGGCCTAGCACCCTCAACCTTTCCTCGTAAGACCTACTCTCCATTTCAGGCAACATCCTGGTAAATCTCCTTTGCACCTTTTCCAAAGCTTCCACATCCTTCCTAAAATGAGGCGACCAGAACTGTACACAGTACTCCAAATGTGGCCTTACCAAAGTTTTGTACAGCTGCATCATCACCTCACGGCTCTTAAATTCAATCCCTCTGTTAATGAACGCGAGCACACCATAGGCCTTCTTCACAACTCTATCCACTTGAGTGGCAACTTTCAAAGATGTATGAACATAGACCCCAAGATCTCTCTGCTCCTCCACATTGCCAAGAACTCTACCGTTAACCATGTATTCCACATTCATATTTGTCCTTCCAAAATGGACAACCTCACACCTTTCAGGGTTAAACTCCATCAGCCACTTCTCAGCCCAGCTCTGCATCCTATCTATGTCTCTTTGCAGCCGACAACAGCCCTCCTTACTATCCACAACTCCACCAATCTTCATATCGTCTGCAAATTTACTGACCCACCCTTCAACTCCCTCATCCAAGTCATTAATGAAAATCAGGGATCAGTTTTAGGGCTTGGGCGGGAAGGGAGATGTGGTTTGTCTTCATCAGCATTGTGGTAATCACCACTGTTGTATTATATTGTGTATACTGCACTGCATACACAATGGTATTACGCTAAGGCCCCTGTACTACAGGTACGGGGGTAGATCCCTGCCTGCTGGCTCCGCCCAGTAGGCGGAGTATAAATGTGTGTGCTCTCCGAACAGCAGCCATTTCAGCAGCAGCTGTAGGAGGCCACACATCTCTGTGTAATAAAGCCTGGATTACATTCTACTCTCGTCTCGTCGTAATTGATAGTGCACCAATTTATTACACAGAGATGTGTGGACTCCTACAGCTGGAGGCGTATGCCCCCGACCGCACGGCCCACCCCTCCTGGGCATCGTGGACCCCGCCAGCGGCCACCCCATCGTGGACCCCATCAGCGACCGCCCCCAGCCAACCCCACGCCTGCGCTGCGCGGCAGCCAACCAACCCCGGGGGACCCAAGTGCTACTTCTGCGGACAGACAAAACACCCCCGGCAGCGCTGCCCGGCGGGAAGCACGCTCTGCAAGGCCTGTGGCAAGAAAGGACATTTCGCTGCAGTGTGCCAGGCCCGCTCAATCGCCGCTATTGTCCCTGCACCCCCCCGTGCGGCCAGTGAGCGCCGCCATCCTCCTCGCCTCAGACCACGTGTGGCCTGTGGGCACCGCCATCTTGCTCCCCTCACAACAGGTGCGGCCCGTGGGTGCCACCGTCTTGCTTGCCACAAAACCAATGGGCGCCGCCATCTTGCTCCCCTCACAACACGTGCGGCCCGTGGGCGCCGCCATCTTGCCTGCCCCAGGACATGTGCGGCCCGTGGGCGCCGCCATCTTGCTTGCCACACAACCAATGGGCGCCGCCATCTTGCTCCCCTCACAACACGTGCGGCCCGTGGGCGCCGCCATCTTGCCTGCCCCAGGACACGTGCGGCCCGTGGGCGCCGCCATCTTGCCTGCCCCAGGACACGTGCGGCCCGAGGGCGCCGCCATCTTGCCTGCTTCAAGACACGTGCGGCCCGTGGGCGCTGCCATCTTCCCCGCCTCAGGACCCCTGCCCGTCGGGCACCTCATCGGGCCGCTCATCGCCTGCAACCGCCGCCGACCAGCTGCGTCTCGCCTCCGTCATGGTCGACCAGTCCCGACCGCACAACCTTGCGACCGTGTCAACAAAGGTGAAGGTCGACGGGCATGAGGTATCCTGCCTTCTGGACTCCAGGGACACTGAGAGCTTCATCCACCCCGATACGGTGAGGCGCTGCTCCCTCACGGTACACCCCATTTACCAAAGAATCTCCCTGGACTCCGGATCCCACTCCGTGGCGATCTGGGGGTATTACACCGCCACCCTCACCATCCAGGGCGTAGAGTTCAGCGACTTCCGGCTCTACGTCCTCCCCAACCTCTGCGCTGCCTTGCTACTCGGCCTGGACTTCCAGTGCAACCTCCAGAGCCTTACCCCGAAATCTGGCGGGCCCTTACCACCCCTTACTTGTGAGGGCCTCACAACCCTTAAGGTAGACCCGCCTTCTCTGTTTGCCAACCTCACCCCGGATTGCAAACCTGCCGCCACCAGGAGCAGACGGTACAGCGCCCAGGACAGGACCTTCATCAGGTCTGAGGTCCAGCGGCTGCTGCGGGAAGGTATCATCGAGGCTAGCAACAGCACCTGGAGAGCCCAAGGGGTAGTGGTGAAAACGGGGGAGAAAAACAGGATGGTCATTGACTACAGTCAGACCATCAATCGGTACACGCAGCTCGACGCGTACCCCCTCCCACACATATCTGATATGGTCAATCAGATTGCACAGTACCGGGTCTCCACGACAGTGGACCTGAAATCTGCCGACCACCAGCTCCCCATTCGCAAGGCGGACCGCCCGTACACCGCTTTTGAAGCGGACGGCCGCTTTTACCATTTCCTTAGGGTTCCCTTTGGCGTCACTAACAGGGTCTTGGCCTTCCAACGGGAGATGGACCGAATGGTTGACTGGTACGGACTGCGGCCACCTTCCCGTACCTGGATAACGTCACCATTTGCGGCCACGCCCAGCAGGACCACAACGCTAACCTTTCCAAATTTCTCCACACCGCCAAACTTCTCAACCTAACCTACAACAAGGAGAAGTGTGTGTTCAGTACGAACCGATTAGCTATCCTCGGCTATGTGGTTCAGAACGGAGTTCGAGGGCCCCACCCCGCTCGCATGTGCCCCCTCATGGATCTGTCCCTTCCCCACTGCCCCAAGGCCCTCATACGATGCCTGGGGTTCTTTTCGTACTACGTCCAGTGGGTCCCTAACTATGCGGACAAGGCCCGCCCACTCATCCACTCCACCATTTCCCACTGACGGCCGAGGCTCACCAGGCCTTCAACCGCATCAAGGCCGACATCGCCAAAGCCGCAATGCACGCGGTCGACGAGACGCTCCCCTTCCAAGTCGAGAGCGATGGCCGCCACCCTCAGCCAGGCAGGCAGGCCCGTGGCATTCTTTTTCCGCACCCTCCATGCCTCTGAAATTCGGCACTCCTCCGTTGAAAAGGAGGCCCAAGCCATCGTTGAAGCTGTGCGGCACTGGAGGCATTACCTGGCCGGCAGGAGATTCACTCTCCTCACAGACCAATGGTTGGTTGCCTTCATGTTTAACAACACACAGCGGGGTAAGATCAAAAATGATAAGATCTTGCGGTGGAGGATCGAGCTCTCCACCTTTAATTACGAGATTTTGTATCGCCCTGGTAAGCTCAACAAGCCCCCCGATGCCCTGTCCCGAGGTACATGTGCCAGCGCACAAGTGGACCGACTCCGGACCCTGCATGATCTCTGTCACCCAGGGGTCACCCGCTTTTATCACTTCATTAATGCCCGCAATCTGCCCTACTCCATCGAGGAAGTCGGGGCTGTCACCAGAGACTGCCAGGTCTGCGCGGAGTGTAAACCGCACTTCTACCGGCCAGACCGTGCGTGCCTGGTGAAGGCCTCCCGCCCCTTTGAACGCCTCAGCGTGGACCTCTAAGAGCCCCTCCCCTCCACCGACCGCAACACGTATTTTTTCAATGCGGTCGACGAATATTCCAGATTCCCCTTCGCCATCCCATGCCCCGATATGACGTCTGCCACCGTCATCAAAGCCCTTAGCACCATCTTCACTCTGTTCGATTTCCTGCCTATGTCCACAGCGACCGGAGATTCTCATTTATGAGCCAGTTCCTGCTCAACAGGGGCATTGCCTCGAGCAGGACGACCAGCTACAATCCCGGGGAAACGGGCAGGTGGAGCGGGAGAATGGGACAGTTTGGAAGGCCGTCCAGCTGGCCCTATGGTCCAGAAATCTCCCGGCCTCCAGCTGGCAGGAGGTCCTCCCCGACGCACTTCACTCCATTCGGTCGCTCCTGTGCACGGCGACTAACGAGACTCCCCATGAACGTCTCGTTACCTTCCCCAGGAAGTCCACCTCCGGGGTTTCGCTCCCAATGTGGCTGGCAGCTCCAGGACCCGTTCTCCTCCGCAAGCACGTGCGGCTCCACAAGGCAGACCCATTGGTTGAGAGGGTACAGCTACGCCACAGAAACCCGCAGTACGCCTACGTAGTGTACCCCGACGGCTGCCAAGACACAGTCTCCCTCAGGGACCTGGCACCAGCTGGGTCACCACACACCCCACCCTCTGCCCCGGGGCCAGCCTCCCTTCCCCCAGCGCACCCCACCACAGCCCCCGCTCCAGGACAATCCGTCCTCCCCTTGGTCCCACCCAGGGATGAAAAGGATGTCGACATGCTCCCGGAGTCACCGACGACGGAGCCGACGCCTGACTCGCCACCAGCACTGCGGCGCTCTCAACGACGGATCAAGGCGCCCGACCATCTAAATTTGTAACCTTCTCTGAAATTTTAATGACAACTATATGTAAATAGTTTTCCACCATCCCCGCTGGACTCATTTTTAACAGGGGGTGAATGTGGTAGTGACCACTGTTGTATTATATTGTATATACTGCACTGCATACGAGGGTATTATGGTAAGGCCCTTGTACTACAGGGACGGGGGTAGATCCCTGCCTGCTGGCTCCGCCCAGTAGGCGGAGTATAAATGTGTGTGCTCTCCGAACAGCAGCGATTTCGGCAGCAGCTGTCGGAAGCCACACATCTCTGTGTAATAAAGCCTCGATTATTCTCTACTCTCGTCTCGTCATAATTGATAGTGCATCAAGCAGCAAACCTTTCACCTTCGGTCATTCCCCGTAGCCACAGGACCTTCCTTCCCCACCTGTTCCCCTTCTATGCCCCACCACTGACACTCAAATCCCCCTCCATACCGCAGGCCTCCCCTATCCTCCCAGACCTACGACCCCCAAAACCTTCCTGTTCATGGAATTCTGGGACTTACGTTCGGGGGCCAACTTGCAATCCCAGTCCTGGTCACTGCAACTTCTGGTGCTGCCCGGACAAGAGCTACCGGACTTTCAGATTGACTGGGAGCTCTCTAAAATGGGACGTCCTCTTGAGTGAGGGGCAGAGATTCCGTCCTTAGCCAATTAATGCTCGTTGTAGCGCAGAATCGCTGCGGGACAGGGAATGTCGGCGGGAATGTTTACCCTGCCGATTCTTCCGATGCAGGAGGGGAAATCCCCATCATCCTAAAAACTTGGTCAGGTACGCACTCAAAGTGTAAACCCGTGTGCCCACATCGCCGCTGTTCACTATCGATGCAAATAAGGACATGTTTAGGTGCTGAAAGGAAAGTAGTTATGTCTCCTTTAAGCTGCTAAAGAAGGTGAATTCTCATTAGTTTGGTTACCTGATGAATTTTTTAACATCTTTGTGCTTGGTGATGTGATAGAGAAAAGATTAAATGCTTCACTGTACTTGTTGAACATCACCCCCTGCCCTTTCATCTGCAGTCTGGAAGATTTGCTTTTCAATGTCATAATTTATCATTTTAATTAATACAGGCTTAATTAAATCAAATGGTAATGAGCTATTTTGCTTGCTATCTGGAGCAGTCGTGAGAGCCCTTTAACCTTTTGCACTGTTTCCATAGTGGCAGAGATAAGAATATGGCAATTGTCGTAGCACTGATCTGAACAATCCAGTCTTCTACAGATGTAGATGAGCCTTAAGCCGATTTGGTGATGACTATAATTATATCAGTGCATTCGGATGTTTGTCAGCTTGACAGCAATTTAGGAGAAGCGAGGCAGACGCTATCTTCATAATTCTTTTCAACAGCTTCTGCCAGTAAGTGACTCATTAACTGGCAAATAGAGTTTCATTGTTTTGCACACCAAACACAAAGGCTTAAAACTTAAGAGGCGGGGTTCTCCCCTACCCAGCGGGGCGGGCTTAACCGGCGCCAAGGAGTGGCGTGAACCACTCCGGCATCGGGTCGCCAAGAAGAACTTCATTCAGGCTCTTTTTCAGATGTGAGAGTACTTGGGCTGGATTCTCCGCAGCCCCGCACCGAAATCGCGTTTGCGGCGGGGCGGAGAATCAAAGTTCCCGATGGAATCGGGTCCGGCGCCGCGCCGCCGATTCTCCAGGACCCGAATATCTCCGCGTCTGCAAATTACACCGCGCGGCTGGGAGGCCATTGACAAAGGCCCGCCCAACGATACTCCGCTCCCGACCGGCCAAGTTACCAACGGCGTAGAACTAATGTGACATGGCCGTTCGGGACTCTCACGTGGCGGCTGCGGTCTCAGTCCATGGCCACCCTGGTGAGGGGCGGGGGGATCGGGCACCGGGCTGGGGGGGGGGGGGGGGGACTTATGGGTGGCTGGGGAAGAGATCGGGCAAGAAGGATCCTCGGGCACGCTCTCCAGCTCTCTGCGTGAAGCTCTCCAGGTCCCTGCTAGCCCCCAGAAGGTAAGTGAATCGACTTTTATTTTTTGCAGGAAACTGGGGAGTGCAATGCTAGCGTTTTTACGCCGGCGTGGGGTCATAGCCCCATTTTGGGAAAATCCAGCCCCAGACTTGTGATTCATCTGTGCCCATTCCCATTGAGACAAGCATTGCAGAAACTTCACACTGTGTCTTCGTTTAAACAATTGTCAGCGCTGAGCTTGGTTGGGCCTGTAAGGGATTCATGGTGCAGCTAGCCGGTTCTTGCAAGACAGCCTGCACCTCTGAATGAATGAATCGCTTTTTGTCACGAGTAGGCTTCAAATAAGTTACTGTGAAAAGCCCCTAGTCGCCACATTCCGGCGCCTGTTCGGGGAGGCTGGTACGGGAATTGAACCGTGCTGCTGGCCTGCCTTGGTCTGCTTTAAAAGGCAGCGATTTAGCCCAGTGAGCTAAACCAACCCCTCTGAAAGGGAGATGCTGTCAGTGGAAAGAAGCTGCTGTTGGCTGCTTTGTACTGCGCTGGCTAGAAGAGCTACATGGTAGAGTATCAGTAAAGAGAGAGGTTCAAAGAGGAGATATTGGAAACTTTTGTGATGGAGGTTGATAGGAGAAATGCTATGCCCTGTGGGTGGGGGCCAGGAAGTCTTCAAGGATCAACCTCACAGAAGAATGGGACCAAGTGATCAGAGAGGTCAAGAACCTAATTCTGCTGCAAACAAACTGGCAACAGTGCCACAAGAAGTTTAATAATCTTACGTAGTTGGTCAAGGTTAGTGAGTACATCATTGCATGTAATCTCCCATCCACGGCACCACTAACCACTCACACTGTTCAATGCACCATTCCGCCACCACTCATTCATCAGTCATCCCCAGCACCCTGGGATCACATCTAACATTATCATTCTTTACCTCACACACCTACCGATGTTGCCAGGCTCACAACAATCTCCTGGTGTCTCCACATACCTCCAGGTATTCAGCTGGGCAGGCACATCGCCCAGACTTGGCGTAATACAACCATTCGTCCCTCTCTTTTGCAGGACAAGGTGGCCCATAGCCACAGGGAACAGAGCAAAATGATGTGCTGACTGCAGATAGCATGACCATGGCTCTCTTACTTTACATGACCCTTTCCACAACACTCCAACTTCCTCTTCTAATTTATTGGTTCAAGACACTCAAGAATTGTCAGGTGGCCAAGCCATAGAACATGTAGGAGGAAGGCGAGAGCTGCAACAGACCGCTGAGGAGGAAGCACTGTCACTTAATCTGGCACTTGAAGTCACCAGCTCCAATATTGGCAATTTGCAATCTTTAGAGGCCAGAATACAGCAGGGAACATCATTTTGTGAGTCACTAGGCCTGAATGGGCTGCATCCAGACCAGTGGGAAAGAATAGTTCATCTGTCAGCTCAGCAGTAAACTAGGGGCTGGATTTTACAGCTACCCACAGGACATGTTGTTGGCTTCCTGCCCACCAAGAAGGGGAGAAGGTGGGAGGGTGGATGTATAATATGCTGTATGACCAGCCCACCACCGTCCCGCCTTCCTTGACCCCTCTGCCCTTTCTGCCGCCCGACATGATCCCCTTTCCAGACAGCACTGACCCCGTGAGACTGTCTCCAACAGTACTTACCTTTCTCCTGGATCATTTCACACACCTGGGACACTGGGATGCATTGTTCTAGCAGCCGCAACTGCCTCTTCCATGGCACTGCTGAGAGCAAGAACTGCTGGCCTCTGATTGGTCAGCAGCTCTTGGCAGGAGGGAAGTCGTCTACCCAGGAGGAAGTCCCCCTACTGCCTGATGGGCAGAGGATAGGGCAGACCTTCCTCCTCAGAGTCATAGAATCATAGAATCATAGAAGTTTACAGCATGGAAACAGGCCCTTCGGCCCAACCAGTCCATGCCGCCCAGTTTTTACCATTAAGCTAGTCCCAGTTGCCCGCACTTGGCCCATAACCCTCTATACCCATCTTACCCATGTAACCATCTAAATGCTTTTTGAAAGACACAATTGTACCCGCTTCTACTACTACCTCTGGCAGCCCATTCCAGACACTCACTACCCTCTGAGTGAAGAAATTGCCCCTCTGGGCCCTTCTGAATCTCTCCCCTCTCACCTTAAACCTATGCCCTCTAGTTTTAGACTCCCCTACCTTTGGGAAAAGATGTTGACTATCTACCTTATCTATGCCCCTCATTATTTTATAGACCTCTATAAGATCACCCCTAAGCCTCCTACGCTCCAGGGAAAAAAGTCCCAGTCTATCCAGCCTCTCCTTATAACTCAAACCATCAAGTCCCGGCAACATCCTAGTAAATCTTTTCTGCACTCTTTCTAGTTTAATAATATCCTTTCTATAATAGGGTGACCAGAACTGCACACAGTATTCCAAGTGTGGCCGTACCAATGTCTTGTACAACTTCAACAAGACGTCCCAACTCCTATATTCAATGTTCTGACCAATGAAACCAAGCATGCCGAATGCCTTCTTCACCACCCTGTCCACCTGCGACTCCACCTTCAAGGAGCTATGAACCTGTACTCCTAGATCTCTTTGTTCTATAACTCTCCCCAACGCCATACCATTAACTGAGTAGGTCCTGGCCTGATTCGATCTGCCAAAATGCATCACCTCACATTTATCTAAATTAAACTCCATCTGCCATTCGTCGGCCCACTGGCCTAATTGATCAAGATCCCGTTGCAATCCTAGATAACCTTCTTCACTATCCACTGTGCCACCAATCTTGGTGTCATCTGCAAACTTACTAACCATGCCTCCTAAATTCTCATCCAAATCATTAATATAAATCACAAATAACAGTGGACCCAGCACCGATCCCTGAGGCACACCACTGGTCACAGGCCTCCAGTTTGAAAAACAACCCTCTACAACCACCCTCTGCTTTCTGTCGTCCAGCCAATTTTGAATCCAATTGGCAACCTCACCCTGGATCCCGTGAGCTTTAACCTTCTGCAACAACCTACCATGCGGTACCTTGTCAAAGGCTTTGCTAAAGTCCATGTAGACAACGTCTACTGCACTGCCCTCATCTACCTTCTTGGTCACTCCCTCAAAAAACTCAATCAAATTTGTGAGACATGATTTTCCACGCACAAAGCCATGCTGACTGCCCCGAATCAGTCCTTGCCTCTCTAAATGCTTGTAGATCCTGTCTCTCAGAATACCTTCTAGCAACTTACCTACTACAGACGTTAGGCTCACCGGTCTGTAGTTCCCAGGCTTTTCCCTGCTGCCCTTCTTAAACAAGGGCACAACATTCGCCACTCTCCAATCTTCAGGCACCTCACCTGTGGCTGCCGATGATTCAAATATCTCGGTTAGGGGACCCGCAATTTCCTCCCTAGCCTCCCACAACATCCTGGGATACATTTCATCAGGTCCCGGGGATTTAACTACCTTGATGCGCTTTAAGACTTCCAGCACCTCCTCCTCTGTAATATGCACACTTCTCAAGACATCACTATTTATTTCCCTTAGTTTCCTAACATCCATGCCTTTCTCCACCGTGAATACCGATGAGAAATATTCATTCAGGATCGCACCCAACTCTTGTGGCTCTGCACATAGATGCCCTTGTTGATCCTTAAGAGGCCCTACTCTGTCCCTAGTTACTCTTTTCCCCTTTATGTATCTGTAGAATCTCTTTGGATTCTCCCTTGCATTATTTGCCAAAGCAATTTCATGTCCCCTTTTTGCCCTCCTGATTTCCCTCTTAACTCTATTTCGACAATCTCTATACTCTTCAAGGGATCTACTTGATCCCAGTTGCTTATGTACGTCATATGCCTCCTTCTTCTTTTTGACCAGAGTCTCAATATCTCGAGTCATCCAGGGTTCCCTACTTCTACCAGCCTTGCCCTTCACTCTAAAGGGAATGTGCTTACCCTGCACCCTGGTTAACACATTTTTAAAAGCCTCCTATTTACCAGCCGTCCCTTTGTCTGCCAATAGTCTCCCCCAATCTACCTCTGCAAGTTCCTGTCTGATACCATCAAAATTGGCCTTGCCCCAATTAAGAATTTTAACTCTTGGGCCAGACCTATCATTCTCCATAGCTATCTTAAAACTAACGGAATTATGGTCACTTGTCCCAAAGTGATCCCTCACTAGCACTTCTATCACTTGCCCTTCCTTATTTCCCAAGACGAGGTCAAGTTTTGCCCCCTCTCTAGTCGGTCCATCCACATACTGAATGAGAAATTCCTCCTGAATACACTCAACAAATTTCCCTCCATCCAAGCCCCTAATGCTATGGCTGTCCCAGTCAATGTTGGGAAAGTTAAAGTCCCCTACTACTACCACCCTATTATTCTTGCAGCTATCTGTAATCTCCTTACATATTTGCTCCTCAATTTCCCGCTGACTATTTGGGGGCCTGTAGTACAGTCCTACCAAGGTGATCTCTCCCTTCTTATTTTTCAGTTCCACCCATATAGACTCAGTGGGCGAACCCTCGGATATATCCCCTCTAAGTACTGCCGTGATGTTCTCCCTAATCAAAAACGCCACTCCCCCTCCTCTCTTACCTCCTGTTCTATCCTTTCTATAGCATCTGTACCCCGGAACATTGAGCTGCCAGTCCTGCCCCTCCCTTAGCCATGTTTCAGTCATAGCTATAATATCCCAGTCCCATGTGCCCGTCCATGCCCTGAGTTCATCCGCTTTGCCCGTCAGGCCCCTTGCATTGAAATAAATGCAGTTTAATGTAGACCTTCCTTGCTCTCTGCCCTGCTTTCTCTGGTCATGCTTTACACACTCTCCCTTCCTGCCTTTTGTTTCTGTCCCCACTGACTTCCTACATCGGTTCCCATCCCCCTGGCACATTAGTTTAAACCCTCCCCAACTGCACTAGCAAACACCCCCCCGAGAACATTGGTTCCGGTCCCACCCAGATGCAGACCGTCCGATTTGTACAGGTCCCACCTCCCCCAGAATCGGTCCCAATGTCCCAGGAATTTGAAACCCTCCCTCTTGCACCATCTCTCAAGCCACGTATTCATCCTAGCTATCCTGTCATTCCTACTCTGACTATCACGTGGCACTGGTAGCAATCCTGAGATTACTACCTTTGAGGTCCTACTTTTTAGTTTAACTCCTAACTCCCTAAATTCAGCTTGTAGGACCTCATCCCGTTTTTTACCTATATCGTTGGTGCCTATATGCACCACGACAGCTGGCTGTTCACCCTCCCCCTCCAGAATGCCCTGCAGCCGCTCCGAGACATCCTTGACCCTTGCACCAGGGAGGCAACATACCAACCTGGATTCTCGTTTGCGTCCGCAGAAACGCCTGTCTATTCCCCTTACAATTGAATCCCCTATCACTATAGCTCTGCCACTCTTTTTCCCGCCCTTCTGTGCAGCAGAGCCAGCCACGGTGCCATGAACCTGGCTGCTGCCACCTTCCCCTGGTGAGCCATCTCCCCCAACAGTTTCCAAAACGGTAAATCTGTTTTGGAGGGAGATGACCGCAGGGGATCCCTGCACTGCCTTCCTACTCTTCCTCTGTCTGTTGGTCACCCTTTCCCTATCTGCCTCAGTAACTTTAATCTGCGGTGTGACCAACTCACTGAATGTGCTTTCCACAACTTCCTCAGCATCGCGGATGCTCCAAAGTGAGTCCATCCGCAGCTCCAGAGCCGTCAAGCGGTCTAACAGGAGCTGCAGTTGGGCACACTTCTTGCAGATGAAGGAGTCAGGGACACCAGAAGGGTCCCTGACTTGTCACATCTCACAAGAAGAGCATGACACGGGTCTGAGCTCTCCTGCCATGACTTAAACCTGAAGTTAAATTTGAACTACACTACACAGCTAAGAGAAAGTCAAAGAGAGAGAAATCACTTACCAGTTACAAGCCAATCACTTACCTGCTGGCTGTGATGCAATTGCTCCAGAGACTCCCTCACAGGTCTGCTTCTCTGCACCTCCTTCAGGTGAGCACCAAATTCCCTTAACTAGTTAATTAATTTACTTAATTAATTTGATTTTTTTTTTTTTTGTCACTCCCCTCTTACCCGAACTCAGCCTTACCCAAACTCAGATACACTCTGTTTGCCTTCAGCACTCTGTTTCTATAGGCACTTCAGCCACACCCTTTGTATCCTTCCTGATTTACAGTCAGCCAATAGGCCTGCTCCCAAAACTGATCTCTCTCCCGAACAGCTGACCTGCAAGGTAAGGAAGTGGTTAAGCAGTACTTACCTCACCAACGGCGCGTCCTTTTAAACTGTCCCCTCTGCCTCGCAGCTCCCGCGCTTTTTGAAACTCCCGCGCTGTTTCCAAGGTCCTGGCTCTCTCTCTCTCCCGAACAGCTGACCTGCAAGGTAAGGAAGTGGTTAAGCCGTCAGCGTGGGGTCTTGCCACTCGCTGAGAACCTGGCCACTATGTAGCTCAACATATGCACCAAAATTCCACAATTTCTATGATTTGTATGACTAATTAATCTGTTGTTTCTTTAAGTTGGTTGAGAGGGAGGAGCCTTTAACAGGAAATTGGGGGAACTTCATTTCTTTCAGTTGGGCCATAGGAGAAGTGATCCTCGTCTCATTGTTGACTTGGAGTCAGAGGTATATGGATTCGAACCCCACTCCGGACAGTTCTGGTGGGCGGGTTGATGGCAGTCTGATGGTTTCAATGTTAGATTGTTGCTCAGAGTAGTACGTATTTGCAAAAGAAGTTAAGCTGATCCTAGGGGGCAGCACGGTAGCATAGTGGTTAGCACAGTTGCTTCACAGTTCCAGGGTCCCAGGTTCGATTCCTGGCTTGGGTCACTGTCTGTGCTGAGTCTGCACATTCTACCCGTATCTGCATGGGTTTCCTCCGGGTGCTCCCGTTTTCTCCCACAGTCCAAAGATGGGCAGGCTAGGTGGATTGGCCATGCTAAATTAGCCCTTAGTGTCCAAAAAGGTTGGGAGAGATCACTGTGTTACGGGAGTGTGGTGAATGTGTCGGCTTCGGTAGGGTGCTCTTTCCAAGGGCTGATGCAGACTCGATAGTCTGAATGGCTTCCTTCTGCACTGTAAATTCTATGATCTATGACCTTCTGATCAGTGGTTGTAAGTCAGATGAACATTCTGTCCACAGTAAAAAAAAGGCTTAGAGGAGAACCACACAGAGCATGACCTATTCAATGTAAAAATGAGAGGAATAAATGGATTGAATATACTGTTAAGCATGGAGGAGAGGTCAAAGGGATCTTTAATATTCACTGGAAGATTGTTCATCTAGTACAAAGCAGTTAGCATCTCATTGCACATACAACAATGCATATTTCTGCCGCTGAATGTAGCTGTTACACTCTGTCATTCAGGATGGAACATTCAGAGTAAAATCTTCGGCATTGTTTTTACGATCTCATGGTTTATTGTCCATATAGCCCATCAACAGCAGTTTCTATTGCTAGGCAGGAACAGGCAGAAAACACTAACTGCTTAGTGTCACAGTGCTGAAATCTTCTATGAGAAAATATATTGGGGCTGCAGAATTGAAGCTCCCTCATTCAATTAGCGGTGGCACATAATTAACAAGTGGCTAATTAATCAAAATATTAACTGGATTAAAATGTTACTGTGTGAAAAGAAATTTCACATTAACAGAACAAGGTGCTCTAATTTCCTGCACATCTTGAAATTGATCATTTATTGTTGGTTAAAACGATGGTTAATTGGAGTAAACATTGGAATTAATCTGCTTTGCACGAATGTTTCTGTTTCGCTTACAATAGGACTTTGCATACCAATCTAAATGGAAATACAACATAATTGAAATCAATTTACTATTGTAGACATGCTTTTATAGCGTAAGCATTAGCTTCACACTGATTTACAAATTGCAACTTGATTTTTCATTCAACACTCTTCACTGCTTGTCATCCACATGGTCGCTGTCATTCCTACAATTATTTTATCCATTTGTCTGTTTGTATTTACATTTTCTGGCAGTTTTGCTGCCTTTGTAACACTGTAATCAGAAAATGCGTCAATTCTTTGAAAAATAATTTGCAAGTCTCTTTTAAACAATATCCATGATAGATTTATTTTTCTTTGGTGACAGATACATGAAATCCTAATAGATGTAAGAAGAACAGAACAACACAGTGGAACACACAGTAAATAACTCATAGATCACTGCCTGCGAGCAAGGATGTGCAACGCAGACTTTTCAAATTACCAGTCCTTGTTTAATAGTTTCTTTATCATCAAAAATATTTGTTGCACTATTATTTGACGTAAGAATGTTTCACCCTATTAGGAATCTTTTATTCAAACAACTTTACACTGATTGAATACTGATGTGATGCTCTGATAAATGAATTAATAGCATGGAGTGTGGAGTGGAGCGTTCAAAATGCAATAACAGTACAGCAGGGTGTCACTGTTTCTTAATCTGCTGCTATTAAGTGGGTTCAGAATACATTGCCAGCTTGTTCTTCTGCCTAATGCTACACTACACCATCCTTATGCTCGCCTCTGTTGTAATATACCTTTAAGCGTGGCATCACAAGCAAGGAAGTGTAGGAGACATCAAGATCACCTAGATCCTTTATTTTTGCCTATCACTACCCAGAAATGTTGATGATTGTCCTTCTGAAAGATAGCGTTGATATCCATAGCCTTCCCAAATACAACACTATACAAAATGAGAGTCCATGTGTACGTACCTTTTCAAATGAGCTAAAATATCTCTTAACTCTGTCTTCGGTGAATTGAAACATTAAACAAAGGATTTTTATTATATTAAAGCTCAGAATGGAACTTTAGTCCTCACCCAAACTTCTAGGCACTTTTTCTCTCTGTAAGGGTCCTTCCTGTTTATTCCATTATTTCCCCTTCCTTTTATTTTGCCGTTATCTTTTTTTTTCCATGGATGATTAATGGACATGGATCTTTAAGGCAAGCAGCAGAGTTCAGAAGTTACCAGAGAGAATACTAGTTCCTGGTGGTTTGGACAGGAGGCTTTTCAGACCTGTTGGCACCAAAGAGAGAGAGATGGGCTTTTCGGTGGAGGAGCTTTTCAGATAGCTTTCACCTTATCTTCTTGTGGATGTAGGCCTAACTCAGTTTGATTGATTGGCTGGTGGCAAAATAAATGGATCCAAAGGCCATACTCTGCCCGGTAATGGCGGTGAGTGGATTTTAGACCAGTGGAATGCTTTTCAGAATTCCGAGGAGTCTCAGTTTGACACCTGGCAGCCAAGAGAGAAGATCCTACTCTCTTCCCTCTGTGGTCCTCACGAGAAAGCCTGTGGGTTCTGTATTTCTGATTTGGCAGAGTACCTGAATGAATCTATCTACAGGAAAATCAGTACGGGATGCAAACAAAGACCAGAATTTGCTACTCTCTCTCCAGAAAGACTGTGTCTGCTGCACTTCTGAAGTTGAAGACAATCTGGATGAATGAATCTACAGAGAAGACCATTGCAAGCTGCAGACAATACTTTAAATTGCAAGCTTTCTGTGAAGAGAGTGACAATACTACTACACCACCGCCTCCCCAGCTGGTCTCAACAATGACCATAAACATATTAATTAAACATTTTACGACGTCCACCACTGCTAGGCCCTCTTTTTCAATTTCTGAATATCTTTGTTCCGCATCGGTTAATGGCCGAGGCAAAAGTGATGGGTTGGTTGGTGCCATCTTCCATCTTGTGTATTAGGACTGCTCCATCCCATAGGAGGAAACTGTTATCTGTTTTTCTGGGTCAAAGTGAAGTAGTAAGTTGGATGACTGTCAAGTGAGCTGGCCGTGTTGCAGGTCTTCCCAGTACCAATGTTGACTTTGGTTTTTTAGGAAATAGTGCAATGACACTAATGAAAAAATGAAATGAAAATCGCTTATCGTCACAAGTAGGCTTCAAATGAAGCTACTGTGAAAAGCCCCTAGTCGCCACATTCCGGCGCCAGTTCAGGGAGGCTGCTATGGGAATTGAACCCAAGTTGCTGGCCTGCCTGGGTCTGCTTTAAAAGCCAGCTATTTAGCCCACTGTGCTAAATCAGCCCCTCATGTTGCCAGGTTTGGGATGAATCGGCCGGAGTAATAGACCATTTTAATTCTGCAAATATTTGGGTGGAGGAGCTTTTCTGATAGCTTTCACCTTATCTTCTAGTGGATGTAGGCCTATCTTTAAACCCCAAACATGTCACTTCACAGGTCTGGATGGTGCATTTTTTCCTTTTCAGTCTTCTGCCTCCATTTTTAAACTTTGAAGGATTTTCTCTGTGCTGGCCAGATGTTCTTCCTGTAAAGTCCCAGTCACCACATTTAATCTAAGTATAGCACAACCTTTGAAATTCCTTGCAGAATATTCTCCATCGTCCATTGGAAAATTACGCATGCAGATGATATGCCAACCTTATATATTAAAATATCCTTTGTGCCTATTGATCGTTGCATATTTCCTAAAGTCTTCACCTCATTCAAGCTGCAGATAAGCATGTCTCAAATTCAGCTTTGTGTATGTGGGGACACCCACCAGCCTTGCATAAGGATCTTCATCCGAGGGATAGGATACTTGTCGAGTTGGCCGTTTGGTTTCTGGTGATTTTGAAACCACTGCAGATTCTGCCGGTGTGGTCAGGTTTTAGGAGAGGAACAACAGAAGCCACCCATTCAGAGAACAGAACCGGTCTTATGATTCCTAATTCTTCCAAATGTGTCAATTCGGCCTCGACTTTCTGATTTAGAGTGTGGATTAGGCCGAGCTCTGAAAAAAATTGGTGTTGATTTGAGGTTCACGTAGAATTTGGCTTTGACACCGTGTATCCGGCCCAGCTCAGTGTGAAAAATATTTTTGTATTTGACAAGATCCATTGAAAAGCACCATCCATTATCTTAAAAATGCCTAGCCAATTCAGCTTTATCTGTCGTAGCCAGTCCCACTCCATGAGGCTTTATCCCTGACAATAATCATGGGTAATTGAGGAGATTGGTATTGATACACAACCAGTGCAGCTGTGGTACTTGATAGCATTAGGCTTTACCCATATAAGTTGCTAACATAGAAGCTGTGCTGCCAAATCTCAGAGGTTGACTCCTCCTCGCAGTTACTTGTAGGTTTGTTCATATGTCACCATGACTGAAGTGCCTGTGTCAACCTCCAGACTCAATGGCCACCCGTTAACCAGAAGGACTATCTCAATGGGAGCAATCTTGCTCCCTTATAAATCTCGTATTCTTCCTCGGAGTTTTTCTCTACTTTGTGTGCTGGAGTCAAGATGTGTGTTTTTTGAAACTGCGTGCGCCCTGTCTGGCGTGGCAACATGCTTGAATGTTGCCCTTCCTGTTACAATTGAAGCAAACAAAACCTTTGTAATGGCACATATCTTGAGGGTGGTCTCTCCCACATCTGTAACACTCATCAGAATTCCTGACACATTTTCCATTTTTGCTTCTGTAACCAAATTTGTTCCTGGGATCCTGCTTTAGCCTCTTCTGTACCCACCCCTTGGCGTCCTTGTCTAGCAATCATTCCACTCCAAAGTTTATTCACCTCACCATCCTGCATGCACTGTAACTCATAAGCACCCTTTTTGGCACCTTTGGTGGCTTGAACTATCTCTGTCGCTTTATCCAGGGAAAGTTTTATTTCTTCTAATTATTTTCGTGGGACATTGAGATTTTTAATTCCACAACCCAGGCGATCACTTAGCATGTTACTTAATGAAGAGACAAATTTGCAGTGTTCAGTCACATGACGAAGCCTGGCTACAAATGTAGAAATTGTCTCCCCTGAGTCCCTGGTGGCTGAATTAAATAATACCACTGTAGTATGATGGAGGGTCTGTGGTTCTAATGCTCTTTCACTGACATGATGAACTGATCAAGCAACTTGGCATCTGGAGCCTCTAGGGATGTTAAAAAGAGGTTATAAGTCTCGGGTCCACATACCGACAAAGCAAGATGACCCTTTTTTTGTCTTCCCTGGTAATCTTATTAGCTGTGAAAAAGTATTGAAGCCTATCAATGTATTGGACCCAGTCTTTGATCCCCTGGTCAAAAGAGTTGAGTTTCCCTATTTGTGGCATTGTTTCTCACTCACTGTTATTGCAGAGACCTTGGCAGGGATCCTCCCTTCTGGGGACTAAGTCCCTATGCTGGCGGGAAAACCGGCGCCAATGACTCTGGTGTCAATGGCCCCCCAAGGTGAGGAATTCTCACCTTTCCAGGGGGCTAGGTTGACACCGGAGGGATTGACGCCACTCCAGCTGGCGGCATGCGCGGAACGGGCGGCGTATTCTCGTGCATGCACGGGGAGTTCTCTTCTCCGCGCCAGCCCCCAAGCAATATGACGGAGCCCTACAGGGGCCCGGGGTGGAAGGAAGAAGTGCCCCACGGAACAAGCCCGCCCGCAGATTGGTGGGTCCCGATCGCGGGCCAGGCCACCATGCGGGCCTCCCCCAAGGTCGGATCCCCCCCACGCCCCCCCAAAGGACCGCCCCCGCAAACTCAGCTGCCAGGTCCCGCTGGTGCGTGAGATGAGTGATTCGCGCCGGCGTTACTGGCCAAAAATGGATGGGGCCCGGAGAATCGCCGGGGGGGGGGGGTTGCTGTCAACGATCCCGCCCCCGCCCAAAAAACGGCGCCGGAGAACACAGCAGCCGGCATCGGGGCGGTATTCGCGCCACCCACCAGGAATTCTCCGACCCGGCGGGGGGTCGCAGAATCCCGCCCCTTCTCTTTTCTTCTCTGGAGAGTTCCAATGGCACCCCCTTCCCCCTCAAATTTTGAAGCACAATGATGTCCAATTTACTCTTGTCGCCAATGTATGAGTGTATGGTATCAATGAAGAGGCTGCTTGAATCACAAAGTGATTTATTCAAACAATGACAAGGTTAAACTATGTACAGGCACAGCAGTTAAAATACGGATTTTTATTCCTCGACACCCGGCTCCAAACTCTCGGGCCCCTGCTTTCTTCCCATTGACCAGGGTTCACGCACACTCATGCGATAGGCCCCATGCAGGTCACGTGGCCCATGAATGAACGCTCCTTAAAGGGGCCATGCTACCACAACAACCTGTAACTGGTGGAGTGCCAAAGGGACCAGTCAGTGCTGGGGCCACAATTATTTGCAATATACAGTAATGATTCGCACAAGGGAAATGAATGCACTATTGCCATGTTTGTGGATGACACTAAGATAGGAGAGAAGGCAAGAGGATGACACAGAATCTACAGGTTAAGTGAGTGGGCAAAAACTTGGCAGATGGTATATAATGTGGGAAAATGTGAAGTTGTGTATTTTGATAGGAAGAATAACGGAGATGAGTATTATTTAAACGGAGAAAGATTGCAAAAAGCTGCAGCATACAAGGATTTGGGGGTCCTCATGCGTAAATCACAAAATGCCGGCATGCAAATTCAGCAGTTAATAGGGAAAACAAATGGAATGTTGACATTCAGTTCAAAGAGAATGGAATATAAAATAGGGTTGTTTTGCTAAAACTAGTTAAACCACAGCTGGAATACTGTGAACAGTTTTAGCCCCCTTGTCGAAAGAAAGATATACTGGCATTAGAAGCAGTCCAGCTAAGGCTCACTAGGTTAACCCCGGGTGTGAAGGGCTTTTCCGATGAAGAGAGGTTGAGTAGGTTGGTCCTGTACTCATTGGAGTTCAGAAGAATAAAAGGTAACTTTATTGAAACATTTTGGATTATCAGGGTGCTCAACAGGGTGGATACTGAGAGGATGTTTCCTCTTGTGGGCGGGTCAAGGGCCACAGGGCATCATCTCAGAGTAAGGGGTCATCAATTTAAGACAGAATTGTGGAGGAGTTTCCTCTCTCAGAGGGTAGTTACTCTGTGAACTTCTTTATTGCAGAGAGTTGTGGAGGTTGGGGCGTTCGGCGCGTTCAAGTTCAGATAGACAGATTTTTAGTCAGTAATCAAGGGTTATGGGAATAAGGCAGGAAAGTGGAGTTCAGGATTATCATTTCAGACCAGTCTTGACCTCATTGAATGGCCGGCCAGACTCGATGACCTGAATGGCCTACTTCTGCTCCGACATCTTATGGTCTTCGTCTTACACAACAAATGACAGATGCGACCAAAACAGATTCCATAGATTTCTCAACAACCCACCCAGACGTTAGTCGCACTTTGAGTCAACCAATCTTTCTTAAACTACATCTTCCTCGCCAGGGTTTCCAATTTTCACCTTAGAAGACCAGGCATTGGAATTCTCTCCATAAGTCGCTCCCACTCGGATGGCTTCAATAATGGCCCACCTTTCCACCTTGACTTCCAAGGTTTCATTCCCCTGAGTTAACTCAAACATCAATTTCAAAATTAAATTTCAGCTCTTCAGCTACTCCAGGCAGAATACAACTCCAAAGGGTTTTTTGGAGTTTTGCCCCAATGGCCCATAGCATGGAATCTCTGACCTTTGGCTCCCTTCTTGGATCTTCAGGACTTCTTCTGAGCCCTTTTCGATTACCAAAATTGCTCCCAAGCTCACTTCACATGCAGTCTGCTCCCCGCAGCCCTTTCTTTAACTGGAGACTTTCTCCTTTCTGTAACTCAATGGGGCCTGTTCCTATCCCCTGTCCCCTGTCTCTGCCTTTGGGACAGTTCATTGACCATGCCACTCCACAATGATTTTCTTGATACAGGTTTTCACAATTGTTCTTTTTGATCCCTGTGTGCAGGCACGCAAGGCCAATGCGTCCAGGACCAACCTACTCAACCTCTCTTCATCGGAAGACCTTAAAGAATGTGAAATATCCAACCATACATGTGGAGCCGGTTCCCATGCAGTGCATACATGGGAGGCCTGAAATTCATCAGGAATTGGAGTTCCCAGCCTCGAAAATAAGTTTGACTTCCTTAACGGGAACCCTTAAGGCAAAAGGCAGCTAAACGTGTAGTCAGAAGTGAAAAATATGTCAATGAGCTCCTTGCACTTGTTGTTAGAAATGAAGGTAAAGGGGACAGGTGAGAGGGGTTTAATAGGACAGTTTGTGTTGGAGAAGAGAAGCTGGGCAAGCTCAGCTTCTTTTTTAGAATCTTTTACCTCAAGAGACAATCAAGACTCAATTTAACATTGTTTTGGTTTATGTTAAAACAAACTATAATTTCAACACAGAATTAAACACATTAACATCGCAGAATTAGCTCTACAGTTCACAGTTAAACAGTTCTTAAACTTTAACTTACGTCCTACACTTTCACTATAAATATTCCAACTGAACAATCCCAATGTAGTTCAAATGCCATTTATAAATAAAGTTAACAAAAAAGGTTAGTTGCTTATCTGTGAAGACCTTTGGAGAGAAAGACCCTTTCGGGAACAACTTGATAACATTATTAATGAAATATAGTGGGCGTGATCTACCTGAACGGGGACAGAGTCCAGTAGTTAGCATGTTTAGCCGGGCGTTTCTAGGCCGTCAGAACGCCATGCTATTGATTACCCATGTGGGTAGATAGGCGGCCTCAGCGGGGAACGGCCTGATGAGGCCGCACTTAGCCCCATTTTCTGCACTGAGGAGCTCTGCTCGCCTGAACTCCTCGGCGCAGAAGGAGATCAGGGCACCATTTTTACCCTGATCTCTCAACATCCCCCCTCCCCCAACATGACCCTGAACCCCCCCCCAAAGCCCAAACTCACCTTTAAGGGATCCTCAGGCCTCACCCCACCTGCCCGCAGCCCCTGAATCCATGCTGGGCACCCCCAAGCCTAATCCTCAGCACAGAGAGAATGCCAGCATGGCAGCACCAGCCTGGCAGTGCTACTACTAGTGCCACCTGGGCACTTTGGCAGTGCCAGGCTGGCACCCAGGAAGAAATGCCAGGGTGCCAAGCTGGCAGCACCAGGGTGTCAGGCTGGCTGTGCCAAGGTTCCAGGTGACACCGGCAGTGCTAACCTTTCCAGAGGGCAAGCACTTATAGTAATAATAATAATAATCACTTATTGTCACACATAGGCTTCAATGAAGTTACTGTGAAAAGCCCTGAGCCGCCACATTCTGGCTGGTGCAGGAATTGAACCCGCATTGCTAGCATTGTTCTGCATTACAAGCCAGCTGTTTAACCCATTGTGCTAAGCCAGCCCCTTGGGGGCTTCTGAGCCCGTGGGAGAGCCCCACAAGGGGGCTTCTGAGCCCGTGGGAGAGCCCCACAAGGGACCTTCTATCTGGTCCCTGGTTGTGCAGGCTACCACTGAACAGCGCTCACCCAAGGCCTCCAAGGCAAGGGGGTTAGATCCCACACTTTGGGTAGGTGGTGGGAGTGCAGATTAGAGTGAGACTAGCTGTCTCACTCTCATATGCAGATTTGCTAAGATGTGATCCTGGCCACAATGGGCAGGATTCACATTGTGACATCTCACGAGATCACACGAGATATCGCGAGCCATGAAAAGCTGGGTAGATCCCGGATGAGAAATGTCCCAGCATCTACCTGCCGTGCTGCCTTTTGGACATAATGCAGTTGCAGGTCGTGCCCCGCATCTCCAAAATGGATCATTCACTTAGTGTCCCACTATTAGGTTGTCAACCTCTTGGTTTATCACCAGGGATGTGTAGAGATGGAGATGTGTAGAGATGGAGATGTCCTTGCATTTCTCACCTGATGAAGGAGCTACGCCCCGAAAGCTAGTGATTCCGAATAAACCTGTTGGACTTTAACCTCGTGTTGTAAGACGTCTTACTGTGCTCACCCCAGTCCAGCGCCGGCATCTCCACATCTTGAATTCCAAGCATTGGATAGTTGTAGCCCTTTAAAAGCTGCAATTGCACATGATTACCTGACCACCCCCACCATGTGCCGGGTAAATGTCTGACCTGGAACTGAATCTGAATGATTTTTGTATTAAATTGAATCCCGTACTGGTCAGTGGCAAACAGCATGTCAAGGATCCATATCCATTAGCAGCACATATTATGCATTTGAGATTGGTGCTCAATAATTTTTCCAGCCATTAAAATTAATGGATAAGGCTTCTCATTGACAGTGCAGACCCATAAAAGTACTGCGTGACGTCTTTGTCAAGCTCACTGATCAACATTATCAGCAGCATTGTCCTTTGGGCTGATTTCTGATGGATGTCCCCTGGGACCCAGCTCTCTTCTCTGATTTTAAACTCGCAATCACTAACATTATTGCTGAACCCAATGAAGAAGAGGAAAATTTAACTTGCCAATGTCAACTCCCGCTCAGCAATTAGGGCCTAATTGCTGTAGGATTGCTACAACTTCACTTCTTCATGCTGAAATACTGTACTCACAGTCAGCCCACTGTTTAATTCTGACTTGAAATAGTGGCACTGCAGCAACTGCTGGAGTGTTTATAGGGTAATCAACTTTTGTCAATGTTTGTTTAGCTTTCATCACTTTGGCGCAAAAGGCAGAGACATGCAGAATAGTGCGTGCGGCAGAGTTCTCTGGCAGCCTTCGCCATCAGACATCCACAGAAGCATCATACCAATTCACGCCCAACTATCCGGATATGACTGCATGACATGGTCAACTTGTTTTTATGTAGCAAACTTGAATGTAGCAAAACTTCCCGAGTTGCTACACCAGAGCAATATCAAACAACATTTGACACCGAGTCTCATGTGGTGGTTTAGGGTCAATAACCAAAACCTTGGACAAGGGGTAGATTTTAAGAAGTATCATCAAGAAGCAAAGATGCTCAGAGAGGCAGAGAGCTTTAGAGAGGGAATTCCAGAGCTTAGGATCTCAGTAAGAAGTCTTACAACACCAGGTTAAAGTCCAACAGGTTTGTTTCGATGTCACTAGCTTTCGGAGCGCTGCTCCTTCCTCAGGTGATTCACTCCGAAAGCTAGTGACATCGAAACAAACCTGTTGGACTTTAACCTGGTGTTGTAAGACTTCTTACTGTGCTCACCCCAGTCCAACGCCGGCATCTCCACATCATAGGATCTCAGTGGAAGAGATGGCAGAGGGATTAAAATCAGGGATGGTCAAAAAAGTCAGAGTTGGAGGAGTTCACCGCTGTCGGAAGGTTGTGAGAGACTACAAAGATAGGAAGGCACGAGAATATGGCGGGATTTAAAAACAAGGAAAAATATTTTGCTTTGAGGCATTGTTTATCCAGGAGCCAGTGTAGGTCAGTGAATACGGGGGTGATGTGGGACTTGGTATATGTTCAGATATGACCAGCAGAGTTTTGGATGGCTTCCAGTTTATGGAGGGTGGAACATGGGAGTCCAGCAAGGGGTGTATTGAAATAGCCAAGCCTAGAGGTACAAATCTATGGATGAGGGTTTCAGCCGCATGCAAAGTTAGGTAGTTGTAGAGTTGAGAAATGTTAGAGTGTTGGGAATAGGCATCTTCACCTTGGTGCAAATGTGTGCTCAGAAGTTCACCTTGGGGTCAAAGTATGGCGTTGCGAACTGCCTGATTCAGCATCTCAGCTGACAGAGAGAGGGATGGAGTGGTCACAAGAGTTGTATTTTCCAGGGACAGCCCAGTTAGTTAGACATTACCCTCATGCTTTAGCCCAAATGATTTTTGCATCGCAATTTGCTGGAAGTCTGAACCTATAACAGCGCAACAAGAACAATGAGGAACTTGGGACCTTGATGAACAGGACCAATAGTCAATCCCCTTAGCTGAGGTTTAAGAATTGAGAAAGAAACAGGGAAACTACAGTGAAGATGGTTGTAAATTTGATTCAAATCGTTCATAGACAGAGAAATAATGAAAATGAAAGAAAATCGTTTATTGTCACAAGTAGGCTTCAAATGAAGTGACTGTGAAAAGCCCCTAGTCGCCACATTCCGGCGCCTGTTCGGGGAGGCTGGTACGGGAAATAAAGAGAGGGCAAGAATAAAAGAGGAAAAAGTGATAGAAGTAAACCATAAAATCTAACATTTTAAAAGTCTCCTCTTGTTGCTGACTTTTGGTTGGCTCTTAATTTGGCTCTGTTTAATCACGTTTGCTCAAGAGTCGCCAGGTATCTTTCGACACCGCCACAAGGTTCAGAACCGAATACTGATCAATGACTCGATACACCAGTTAGTGAGTTGAAAAGCAATGCTCATTTATTTACACACAGTCAAATCTACTCATGCATAAACTCTACAAACTAAACTACCACTATTACTAAAGCCTATACTTAGCTTCGGGTGCCCACTCAGTCAGAGGAACAATGGCCGGTTGCTCGGTTCTGAGGCTGCTGGGTTGAGCTGTTTACAGGGTAGCGTCTATCTCGTAGCGTGAGTTGACTTGGGACTTACTTGGTCTGGTGCAGCTGCTAGGCAGGTCTCTCTCTTTGGTGAGAGCCAAAGCCAAAGGAGGGTGTTTCTCCCTTGGGGGATACCTTTTATACTGAAAAGGGCTTTGCGCGCTTTTTGGCGGGCCTTGAACTTGGCCTCAACTAATTGGGTCTTTCCCAATCATCTGTATCGATTTTCCTCCAATAGAGCGGTGGTTCCCTGATCGCTGGGCGTGTCCTGGTGACTGTCAGTCTGCTTTGTCTTAGCTTCTTCTGGCGCCGGGGAGTCTGCCTTAACATTGTGTATCTAAATGTTTCCCTTTTGTCCCCGGAGATGGCTCATTAGTATGTAGATTGTTTGGTGGTTTCTGTCCTGTCTAGAGTTTAAGGTTCTAATCAACAGACAGAGCTTGCACCTGCTTGTTTCTTAGCATTGTCCAATTTTCCCTGCATTCTTTGCAAGTGTCCATTTTGGAATCGGGACGTGGCCATCCCAGGTGGCTACACTCTTCAATTTATTGCCTGCAGGTGTGGAACTCTAGAGTTTCTGTTGCTCACTTTCTCGGCCTTAAGGAAGTTGAAAGACATTGTGAGGCAATACATTTTCTCATAAAAAGTATCCTTCCCTTGTTAAGTACCAGCCCTAACTTTCTACAGTGAGATTAATTGCTAATGCAGTAATGTCTTGAAACTGACAGGGAGGTTGACAGTACGCTGCCACCTTTATGGGGCTGATGGCAGAGTAGCATATGTCATCCAGCAGATTCTGGCCATTCACAATTTACCGTGGTATCTCTCCCTCACGGAACAATTAACACATTAACAGTGGTTCCGTCACCTTTGTTCTCTGGATCTCTTTTAAATTAACATTCATGAATAGCTGGTCTGTACCTGGTTAATACTGGTTCAGTAACATTTTACCATCATTACAGATTTGTAGATATTATGCAACAAGTACAGAACCCTGTTTGCATTCCATTCACTTGGTGGCATCCTCAGTGCCAGATCTGCCATAACCTCCCAAATCATTTGCTAGCTTGGAGACACCAACTTGATTCTCTGCATGACTTCCTCCCAGACATAATGCTGGCAGCTCTCATCATTCATGAACCGCACTGATCTAAAGATTGGCTGCTGTTGGTCTCCTATGAGGTCCATGAGTCCTGACACAAATAGAGTCCGTGAAATGTCCTTGCCTGCTATTCTTTATGCCACGGGGGCATTGCGAGCCTTAAATCACAATTTTACTTCCATCAGCTGTAGGTGCTCAGGCAATCACAACATGACAAGTAGTCCGGCCGGTGATTGATTCCTTTCTTATGTTGCTTTTGGTGCTGGCACAGGGCGTATTCTCAGCATCTGACACAGAGGACGCTGTCCAGAATAAAGTGCCAGTGGGTGCCATTACTTTTAACACAAATCAGCCCTGTGGTTATCCACGGTGCCCAAACTTGCATCTGAGCCCCTGGTCACAAATAGTGAATAGGGAATAAATTACTATTGCTGGCCAGCTGAATAAATGATTCATTTTACAACTTTAATAAATGGATTTCACAAACTTCCACTTAAGCGATAACCTTATCCAATACTTCCCTCTACCTTTAAAGAGTTATTCATTACTTCTTTTCCCCTGACTTATCTGTGGATTCCCTGTGCCACACGGCATTCGCAATTGATAGAGGAGGCAGCCAACCTGCTTATGTTGCGGCGTAAAGTGAAGTACGTTTTATTGGATTTCCTCACATTTCGTGAAGGCAGCAGAAGGGGCTGACATTCCCTGACATCTCGGTTACTATTCTCTGACGTCCATGTTTGTGTGTTAAAGCTGCACAGTCTGGCTGCAATCCTTCAAACATCTGCATACCTTTAATAGATGGGCAAAAGTCCATTCATTCTTTGAGTTAATTCATTTTTCTGCTGCCACATCCAACTGCAAAACAATTAATTACATCCACTATAAATTAAAATTTTACGTTAACTGAAACAAGTCTATTTGCACAGTTTGGATTTGAGCAGCGGCAAGGCTTGTTTCCTATCATCGTTACTTCTCAAATGTGCTGAAGGGTGAAGAGTGCGAATTAGCAGTTAGTTACTTTTAATTCTTTCTTAATAGGCTTCGCACACAGCTATTAGTTCGTTCAAACTGGAAAACAATTCAATAAAATATTGTTCTCTTTGAGCAGATGGTGTTAACTGCAATAAACAGGAATGAAAACTTTAAATTTCACAACTGTCGAGTTCAAATAGTGTGCCATTAAAAACATTTTATAAAAGTCACGTCATTCCAATGCAATCGGGACGCCATTTTGTGATGACAGGAGCAACTTTCAGTCAGTTAAAAGCTGGGAGGAATGTTGAGTTTCCAATAGATTGCAGCCATGGAAACTTCCTGCTCAGATGATTCAATGTTGGACATCAACTGCCAGAACATTTTCAAAGTCCTTCCAAGTGCATCACCAGCAAAATTCTATCACACGTTTATCAGTTTTATTAATCGACTCTTTTTCTCTCTCCCTCTTTCTCCAGCGGGCTCTCACTCTCTCTCTCTCTGCCTTTCTTTCTCCATGTGCGCAATTTAACCACCGCGTTATGCCCGGCGCGAATCTGGGCGCAGCGGGTAAATAGCATTAAACATGAAATTTAAAGATTCGTGCCGGGCGCAAAGCACTTTGAGATTCATCTGGCCCGCTCCCGATGGCGAGTTCCGGATCTCGACCCAAAATGGCGACCATATATTAACCTTCATTTGCATTCATTGTGATCTCATTGGCGAGATTGAAGTAAAATTACAGTGACCTCCCGGGAATTAGCCGACTCGCCAGCGAGAAATCACGCGGGCATTGTTTTGTACTTGTTTTTAAAAGCTGGAACAATGGCTGCTGAGGGGAAGGTGAGCAGGCATTTCCATTTTCCAGCTGACCCAGTGCCAGGGAGGGGGTGGGGTTTGCATCCGTGAGGCCTTCACGCCATCTTTAAATATTGTGGATGTCGTGTTGGGTGTTCCGATACACAAACAAACCAACACGGTTGTAGATGGTACAACTCTGTTTTATTATTCTGTACAATAATAACTAATAACGTCTGGCTGTGGTACGTACTTCACCATGTTGTCAGACATGACGGTGAGCGGAATCCCATGGCGAGCGAAGGTTTCTTTGCATGCTCTGATGACAACTGATGATGTCAAGTCGTGCAGGCGTATGACCTCCGGATAATTTGAAAAATAGTCAATTATAATGACGTAGTCCCTGCCGAGCGATTGAAAGAGGTCCACACCCACCTTCGCCCAGGGGGACGTGACCAACTCATGGGGCTGAAGCGTCTCAGGGGGTTGCGCCGGCTGAAACCTTTGGCAGGTGGGGCAGTTGAGCACCATGTTGGCAATGTCGTCACTGATGCCTGGCCAGTACACAGCTTCTCGGGCCCTCCGCCTGCATTTTTCAACTCCGAGATGGCCTTCGTGCAGTTGTTCGAGGACAAGCCGGTGCATGCTGGGTGGAATCACAATCCGGTCCAACTTTAGGAGGACACCATCAACGACGGCCAAGTCGTCCTGGACATTGTAGAATTGTGGGCACTGCCCCTTGAGCCACCCTTCCGTCATGTGGCGCATCACACGTTATAGAAGGGGGTCAGCCGCAGTCTCACAGCGAATGTGGGCCAGATGTGCATCAGTAGCCGGCAGATTGACCGATGTGAAGGTTACTTGTGCGTCGACCTGACAAACGAACCCCTCTGATTCGGACGGTGTGTTCACTGCTCTGGACAGGGCATCCGCGATGATGAGGTCCTTTCCCGGGGTGTAGACAAGTTGGAAGTCGTACCTCCGGAGCTTGAGCAGAATGCGCTGAAGGCGAGGGGTCATATCGTTGAGATCCTTCTGAATGATGTCGACCAGGGGGCGATGGTCGGTCTCCACAGTGAACTGCGGAAGACCATACACATAATCGTGGAATTTGTCGATGCCGGTTTACAAACCCAGGCACTCCTTTTCAATCTGCGCATAGCGCTGTTCTGTGGGGGTCATGGCCCGCGAGGCATAGGCGACCGGGGCCCATGACGCAGTGTCATCCTGTTGCAGGAGTACCGCCCCAATGCCGGACTGGCTGGCATCAGTCGAGATCTTTGTGTCCCGAGTCGTGTCGAAGAACGGCAATACCGGGGCGGTGGTGATCTTGATCTTGAGCTCCTCCTGTTCCTCCTGGTGTGCGGGCAGCCACTGGAATTCCGTTGTCTTCTTGACCAGGTGGCGAAGAGCCGTTGTGTGCGAGGCAAGGTTGGGAATAAACTTCCCCAGGAAGTTGACCATCCAAAGAAAGCATAACACTGCCTTCTTGTCTGCTGGCTGTGGCATGGCTGCAATAGCTGCCACTTTGTCGGCATCCGGCCGCACCCCTGATCGGGATATGTGGTCCCCCAGAAACTTTAGCTCAGTTTGGCCAAAAGAGCACTTGGCTCGGTTGAAGCGCAGGCCCTGATCTCGTATCCGTGCAAAGACACGCTGGAGACGACTGATGTGCTCCTGTGGTGTGGTGGACCAGATGATGACGTCGTCAACATAGACTTGTACCCCTTCGATGCCCTCCATCATCTGTTCCATGATGCGATGAAACACCTCGGATGCCGAGATGATGCCAAACGGCATCCTATTGTAGCAGTATCTACCAAAGGGAGTGTTGAAAGTGCACAGCTTTAGGCTGGACTGATCCAGTTGAATCGGCCAAAAACCCTTTGAGGCATCAAGCTTGGTGAAAATTTTAGCCCGGGCCATTTCGCTCGTGATCTCTTCCCGTTTGGGTATGGGGTTGTGTTCCCTCGTGATGTTGTTGTTCAGGTCTTTCGGGTCGATGCAGATCCGGAGCTCGCCGGAGGGCTTTTTTATGCACACCATGGAGCTGACCCATGGCGTTGGCTCCGTGACCCAGGAAAGCACTCCTTGGTCCTGCAGGTCCTGCAGCTACTGCTTGAGGCGGTCCTTGAGTGGTGCTGGGACTCTACAAGGTGCGTGAATGACTGGGGTGGCATCCGGTTTGAGCCGTATTCTGTAAATGTAGGGTAGTGCACCCAGGCCCTCGAAAGCCTCCTGGTTGTGGGCGAGGAGTGAGTGGAGCTGCACCCTAAAGTCTGCATCCGGGAAATCGGACGTGACTTCTGGAGACAAAGTGTGTACCCGCTGAACGAGGTGGAGGATCTTGCACGCCTGTGCGCCTAACAGAGAGTCCTTCGAGGATCCAATGATCTCAAAAGACAGTGTGGCTGTATGTGAATTGTGTGCAACCTCGAGCTGGCAGGACCCCATGACCGGGATAACGTTTCCGTTATAATCAACCAGCTGACAGTGGGATGGCAGAATCGGTGGTTTAACCTTCAAGGTGTGGAAGGCTGACCATGCAATGAGATTGGCGGAGGCACCAGTGTCTAAGCGGAATGTGATTGGTGATCAGTTGACCGTTAGGGTGGCACACCATTCAGCGCCCAGATTAATGCTTCATTTGAAGCCTACTTGTGACAATAAGCAATTTTCATTTTCATTTCATGCTGTGCACTGGCATCGGCTGGTGGGGCCGACTTGGGGACATCCGGTTCTTGTTCATTACCGCAACGCGGAAGGGTTCCCGGTCGTCGGTATCACCGATCAGCATGTCGTCAAGGTATGACTCGATGTGTGGGGGCTGAATGGCCCGCACGTCCCTGCGAGGCTGGCGGAATTGCAGAGAGTTGGCAGGTTGAGCTGCTCGACAGCAGGCAGCGTAGTGGCCCATCCTGCCACAGCGGAGGCATTGTCGCTTTGGCCGGACATTGCCGCTTTAAGTGTGCGGATCCACAGTTGGCGCACGTCGTGACGTCATGGCGTTCGTTGCGCCACCGCACATGCGTGGTGCGGTCTTGCGTAGAGCGCGCCTGTGCGTCCCGTCCCTCTGCGTCAATGTCCCCTCTTTTGCCGCGTACAAGCCTCGGAAAGCGTGCAAAATGGCCGCGGGCCAGGAGGAACTTGATCGACTGGACCCGCTCGGGCTCGTAGGACCCCTGCCGTGCCGATTCAGCCGCCTGGAATTGGGAGTACCGGCTGGTCGAGTTTTCGTGGACGACGCAGGTCTCGATGGCGGTGGCTAGGGTGAGGCGCTTTATTTTGAGGAGCTGCTGGCGTAGGGTGTCCGAGGTGACCCCAAAAACTATCTGATCCCGAATCATGGAGTCGGAGGTGGCCTCATAGCCGCAGGACTGCGCGAGGATACGGAGGCGTGTCAAAGAAGATTGAAAAGATTCATCCTTACCCTGCAGGCGCTGCTGGAAGAGGTACCTCTCGATGCTCTCATTAACTTCTACATTGAAGTGTTCCTCAAATTTTAGCAGGACCGTCTTGTACTTCGTCTTGTCCTCGCCTTCCGCGAATGCCAAGGAGTTGTAGATGTGGATGGCGTGTTGCCTCGCCATGGAGAGGAGGAGGGCGATCTTCCTGGTGTCCGATGCATTCTCCCTGTCTGTGGCTTCTAGGAAGAGTTGGAAGCGCTCTTTAAACAGCTTCCAGTTGACGCCAAGATTTCCAGCGATCCGGAGCGGCTGCGGCGGGCTGACGGTTTCCATGGCGCAGGATGGCTGGTTTCTGAAGAGGTGCAGGTAGGTCTCACAGTCGCTAGTGAGTTTCCACACCTGGTATCATGGCGTGTTGGGTGTTCCGATACACAAACGAACCAACACGGTTGTAGATGGTACAACTCTGTTTTATTATTCTGTACAATAATAACTAATAACTTCTGGCTGTGGTTCGTACTTTACCAGCTAACCTGTGGACCCAGTCCGAGCACTATCTTAGTGAGGCATTCAGCACATGGTGTATGTCTGAGTGGCACGCTGTGAGCTCTGTGCTCTGAGCTATCTCCTGGTAGAATGAACGGGAACTGTGGTGTTCCCTGTTTTATAGTGCGTGTGCTCTCACTGGTGATTGGCTGTGATGTCGTGTGTGTGTTGGTTGGTCCAACTACCTGTCCATCAGTGTGTGTGTGTGATTGCACCATGATATGTTAATGTGGATATCATGACAGTGGAGACCCATAACAGGGGCAAGCTGCATCCTGTCTGTCCGACTAAACACTTCCAGGTTAGAACCTTGCTGTGCCTTCGATACTGAAAGTCAATTTCACCCGTATTGACTGTGCGCAGCCTCTAGCTGCACAGCTGAAGGCTATTACAAATGACAAATTAGCCTTGTTAGTTGTGCGAGCATTTCACACTCCTCAACTATCAAGTGCCTACTTCAGGGTACACGTGCCATGCCTCAGAGGATGATTCATGCATGACATCTCAAGGAAACATTGTAGCCTGAACACTGTGCTTGAACTCTAAGAGCGTCAGAATCATCGAGGCAGCTGCCATCAAATACTAATGAGCAGGCCTTCAGCACTGCGGATCGTCCCGTGACTAAAGCGTGAGTGTGTGGATCAGGGGAGGGCACCGGAGCACGGCCTCCGTAATGTTCCCAGCAGAGGTCTGGAGTTTGGGGCCTCGGGGCTCTTGATGTGGCAGAGCAACGTTTGTAAGTACGACTGCTTCGTGGGATGGCACTCCTGAGAGAAGGCGGGAGAGTCATGGTAACGGTGGGTTGCGGGGTGGGGGGCGGAGGCGGATGGGGCGGATGTTGGGTGGGGCTTGTGGATTTGAGGTTTACGGGATGGATGCCCTAATGGATTGTCAGTCTCTCTTTCTGTAATTCCTTCCAGATTTAAAAAAATGTTGCTGGTGTGGATCCCGCAGTGGCTTGTAGTGCAAGCCCAGGTGGCCAGACGCCGGAGGAGGCAGTAGCAGCAACGACGCAGGCTGGAGGCGGCACCCCCATGTGCAGAGGCCTGATGACCCGGCCGCCCATCAGGTCAAGGAGGAACCCAGAGGGGGACCGCCAGTGACGGCTCAAGGTGTACAGGCACCATTGGTCTTTCGGTGAAATAACGGACAGCATGTGCCGTAGGAGACACCATCTCAACAAAGAGACAGTGAAGCACTTGTGCCATGTACTCGCGGTCATGTCACCCCGTGGAGGAGGAGTACACCCGCTCCCAGGAAGATCACCGCTGCCCTGAACCTTTATGCAACCGGATCATTTCAAGGCTCGAGCGGGAACCTGTGTGGCATTTCTCAAGCTACAGCCCACAGGTGCGTTCGGGAAGTCGCGGACACCCTGTATGCCCGGGCACCCAACTACATCACCTTCAACCTGGACCAAGCCCATCAAGCTACCCGAACTGCAGGATTCCCTGCCATCGCGGGATGCCCCAAGCCCAGGGGGCAAGAGGTGGAATACATGTTGCCTTGTACACACTGGGTAACCAGGGTGTGGTCTCTATTAACAGGAAGGGGTTCCACTCCCCGAATGTTCAGATAGTGTGCGAACACCACCTCAGATAGTGTGCGAACACCGCCTCCATATCATGCATGTGTGTGGATGCTACCCAGGGAGCGTGTACAACAGCTACATCCTGGGCCATTCAGAGATCCTTTGTGTCTTCAAGGGCCACGCTAGGATGATAGATTGGCTCTTGCGGGACTAGGGGTACCTGCTGAGTTCATGTCTGATGATGCCGATGTGGAGCCCTGAGACCAAGGCAGAGACCTGACATAATGAGGCCCATCCTGCCACGTGTGCTATCATTAAGCGGTGCATCGGTCTACTGAAAATGCAGTTCCGATACCTGGATACTATGGTGGTGCCCTGCAGTAGCCCTCAGAGGGCCTCCCACTTTGTGGTGGTCTGCTGTGCTCTCCAGAACATGTCACAGCAGCTGGGCGAAGTGCTGGAAGAGGAGGAGTAGGAGGAGGTACATGCAGCCTTGGTCTGAGGTGGACCAGGAAGGTCTGGATGACGAGCTTGGGTAAGGGCCATAGGCAGAGCCGGAGGATAGGTGGCAGCAAGGATCCGGCACAACCGGAAGACCAGGGAGGCCCTCATCCACATCAGGTTCACATGGGATGAGGCTACGTCGGTCAACTCAACGCCTCTCCCCCATTTTCTTCCTTCCCCAAATCCTAAGACATGTTTGGATAGTGAATTATTGATATTTCCAATCCCCCTAGCTATAGATAGCAACCACAACATCACCCCCACACCCCCCACAGTGCCCACTCAGTCCACCTCAATCGTTTTGATCATTCATTGTCTACTCTATGTCTAGATTTGACCCCAGGATGCACATCAGAGGTGGAGGCTGCCTGCTGTTTTCCATGACCTACATAAAACATAGACCATAGAACTTACAGTGCAGAAGGAGGCCATTCAGCCCATTGATCTGAATCGACCCACTTAAGCCCTCACTTCCACCCTATCCCCTAACCCAATAACCCCTCCTAACCTTTTTAGGACACTAAGGGCAATTTAACATGGCCAATCCACCTAACCTGCACGTCTTTGGACTGTGGGGGGAAACCGGAGCACCCGGAGGAAACCCACGCAGACACAGGGAGAACGTGCAGGCTCCGCACAGAGAGTGACCCAGTGGGGAATCGAACCTGGGACCCTGGTGCTGTGAAGCCACAGTGCTAGCCACTGTGCTACCGCGTTGCCTGTGGCCTTTCATGCCATTGGCGGATGTCTTCAGAGGGCCTCGAGCTGGAGGGCCCCGGATGACTTATGGGTGTCACTGGTCGGTGTCACTGCCATCGGCTGTGCCACCCTGTTCTCCTGCTGCCCTTGAGATGTGCCAATGTCAGAAGGGGGATTCAACAGAACTGGAGAGCGCCATTGTCTCCTTGGTGGAAGGCCCCGGGTTGGCCTCCAGTGCGTCCTTCTCCCTTGACGGTGTCCATAAGGCTCTGGGGGACTCCATTGGGACAGAGGGGTGGCGGGACGGGGCTCCAGAGGCCTTTGAGTCATCTGGCTTTGCCAGTCCAGGCGGCTCCCCATTGACTGCACCATGGTGTCAACACCCTCAGCGATGCTCCTCTGTGACTGGGCCACGCTCTGTAGTGCATTGGCAATGTCCATCTGCATCTGGCAAACCTCTCTCAGCGACTGGACCATGCTCTGGAGTGGCCTCTCAATGTCCACCTGCGTCTGGGACACGTCCCACAGTGATAGGACATAACGTTGAGGCCCTCAGCCACGGTCATCACAGAGTGAGCCATGCATGGGCACCACCACTCAAGATGCAGACGTCGTGCTGCAGGCTTTCCACTGCGGTCGGCACCCCAGCAGTGTTGGCCTCGGTGCCACGCATTGTCGGCATCATCTTCTGTATGCAAAGCCTTTGGGACTCCTCCAATCGACTATGCAATCGTTGGAATGTCGCTGACATGTACCTCTGCATGTACCTCCTCCTCCTCCTCCTCTTCCAGCACGTCACCCAGCTGCTGTGACACGTCACTGAAAGGGGCAACACAGGTGGGGAAGGTAGTCAAGAAGGCATACGGCATGCTTGCCTTCATTGGCCGGGGCATTGAGTATAAGAATTGTCAAGTCATGTTGCAGCTGTTTAGAACCTTAGTTAGGCCACGCTTGGAGTATAGTGTTCAATTCTGGTCGCCACACTACCAGAAGGATGTGGAGGCTTTAGAGAGGGTGCAGAAGAGATTTACCAGAATGTTGCCTGGTGTGGAGGGCATTAGCTATGAGGAGCGGTTGAATAAACTCGGTTTGTTCTCACTGGAACGAAGGAGGTTGAGGGGAGACCTGATAGAGGTCTATAAAATTATGAGGGGCATAGACAGAGTGGATAGTCAGAGGCTTTTCCCCGGTGTAGAGGGGTCAATTACTAGGGAGCATAGGTTTAAGGTGAGAGGGGCAAGGTTTAGAGTAGATGTACGAGGCAAGTTTTTTACGCAGAGGGTAGTGGGTGCCTGGAACTCGCTACCGGAGGAGGTGGTGGAAGCAGGGACGATAGTGACATTTAAGGGGCATCTTGACAAATACATGAATAGGATGGGAATAGAAGGATACGGACCCAGGAAGTGTAGAAGATTGTAGTTTAGTCAGGCAGCATGGTCGGCACAGGCTTGGAGGGCCGAAGGGCCTGTTCCTGTGCTGTACATGTCTTTGTTCTTTGTTCTTTGTTCTTTTGACATCCCTTCATTAATATCACGGTGTCCTATCATCTGCTTCAGCTCTGGGAGACCCTCGTCCAGATGTGCGCCATCTGACTGGGACTCAGCTGAGTTCTGGGATCCAGCAGACCTCTGACTGCTGTCTCCCTTGGATGCTCCTGCCTCCACCTGAGGGGCATCAGCTACCGTGTGGTGCTCACCAGGTAGTGCCCCAGAAATCTGCCCACCACGTGTCTCTGCATGTGTGGAAGTTGGAGGTGATCACTGTGACTCCTCGATGTCCTCCTCAGAGGTGATCTCTTGGGTAGCAGGGTGGGAACAACTCCGGATGGGCCGGCCTCATCAGATGGAGATCCTGGTGCTGGGCCTCTGATACCCACAGAGGAACAGGATGTCCCGTCTTGCACTGATGGCCTCGAGGAATCTGGCCAGGTTGGCATAGCGTAAGCGAGGAGCAGGTCTGCGTGCTGCCATGCGTGTTTGTTAACTGGAGTGAGTGCTGAGAGAGTGTTTAAAAGCAGCTCCCCTTGTTAACGGTGAGACGCTGAAGCACGAGTCTTGTGAATCAGGCGGCGAGACTGCCAGGAAGGCGAGATTCATGTGGGGGCTCTATTTCGGCACTAAATGCCCTTGAATACTGGCCAATGCGCCCATCATAGAAATGTTTCTGTTGAATCGTGCCACATGTCTCTCTCCCTCCCTCTCTCTCTCTATATGTTTCTTTACCTGTCTCTCGCTGTTTCTGTCTCTCTATCTCTGTCTCTATCTGTTTCTCTATCTGTTTCTCTCTATCTCTTGTCATGATATCCATATATCATGGTACAATCACACACACACACTGATGGACAGGTCGATGGACCAATCAACACACATGCAACATCACAGCCAATCATCATTGAGAGCACACGCACTATAAAACAGGGAACACCACAGTTCCCGCTCATTCCAACAGGAGATAACTCAGAGCACAGAGCTCACAGCGTGCCACTCAGACATACACCATGGACTGAGTGCCTCTCTAAGATAGTGCTAGGGCTGGGTCCAGAGGTTAACTGGTGAAGTACGAACCACAGCCAGAAGTTAACAGTTGTTATACAGAATAATAAAACAGAGTTGTACCACCTACAACCGTATTGGTTCGTTTGTGTATCGGAACACCCAACACGACATCTCTGTCTGTCTCCATCTCACTGTCTCACTCTCTCTGTCCCTCTCGCTCTTTGTCTGTCTGCCTCTCTCTCTGTCTCCCTCTCTGTCTCTCTCTCTCATAAATGTTTCTGAAATGAAGTGTTACAATGGTGCACAAGGCACATAATGGTCTTGAAGGTGGATTTGGTCAACCTGTGTGCTAGACCGATTTCAAATTCCAAGGTGGGCCGCTTTAATAAGGCTCAGGGAGTCCTAAGTAAGTAAAAGTAAACACTATATATTTTACAATTATATGCATGAGTACCGGTGGAACCTCATCAGGTACTCTCTCCTGTTGCTCGGTTCCAGACTGGCCAACCTTTTATACAAGTGTGGGTAACTACCCCGCCTTTAGCGGAGGAGCTCGCACTCCTCAAGGAGCATGAGGAAAACAGCCAGCCCCACACGTTCTGTCCCATGTTGGTTATTACAGCCACTGTGCTGTTGGCTCCATTCTCACTTCCATTTGTTGTCATTTCTGAAAGTCCACTTTCAATCGTGTTTGATATCTCTTCATTTCCAGTCGTAGGAAATAGGTACAAGATATAAGAGTTCAGGAGGCAGGAGAAGATAAATGCAAACGAGATTTGATGAGGCAACAAAAGTAAAGGCCGTAAATGCAGCTTACACTTCCAAGGTCCCAATCGGGACTACTGTACTCGGCGGTCCCAGTCCGGGCCGACATTCGTGAGGGGATTTCAACGAGTCCCAGCTGATAGGCCTCCGCCCACAAGCAGGAATGCTCATCTTCCATGAGTCCCACAGGGAGATTTATTGAGATGTCCCTGTGGATCTCCACGGGGTTATTACACAAGAGAACATCATTTATCCCCTTGTGTCTGTTGTGCTATTCAATGAGTTCATGGTGGATCTGCAACCTAATACTTTGGCTTTGACCCATATCTCTTTGGTTACCAAATACCTATCCATCTCAAACTTAAAATTCTCAATGATCGAGCATCAGCTGCCATTTTTAGCAGACAGTTCCAAACTCCTACTGATCCTTGTGTCTTGACGTGTTTCCTAATTTAATTTCCAAATGGTTTTTCTTTAATTTGTAGAGTGCTCCCAAATTCATCAACTAGCAAAGATAGTTTATCTCTGTCTACCCTATTTTTCCCCCTTAATGCCTTGAAAATTTTGATCAAATTACCTCTTAATCTTTTAAATTCCAGGAAATAAAACCTTGGTCTGTTTCACCTCTCCTTGTAATTTGACCCTTGGAGTCCAGGTATAATTCTAGTAATTCTAAGTTGAGCTCCTGCCAAGGCCAAAACACTATCCCTAGGGTGTCGTGCCTACAGCTGCCTGTAGTTCACCAGGGGCGGGATTCTCCGCCAGCGGAATGGTCCGTGTTGCCGGCGCTCGGGGGTTTCTCGACGGCATGGGGCTGCCCCACAATGGGAAACCCCATTGGCCGGCCCGCGCAACGGAGAATCCCACCGACGGGTCGGGGCAGAAATGTGGCGAGGCAGGGCAGAGAATCCAGCCCCAGGGGTATACAGTTGTAGAATGACTTTCAACCACTTGCATTTTTGCCCTGTAGATAGAAAGACCAGCACTCCATTAGCCTTTTTGCTAATTTTATGTATTTGTTCATAACAACGTAATTGTCTACGTAACTGAACCCCCAGGTATGGGGCGGATCTACTATGAAACTAATGAAGCTTAAGCTTCAGGGCCCCTAATCCCTGAGGGGCCCCAGAAGCGACTTTAGTCCACATTGCTTAAAAATTTTGGGTCCACTGCATGAGAAGGGTTTTTAAAAAGATAATAATATTAATAATATAGTGTAATTCAATACAAAATAATAGTTAAAATAAAAATTATAAGGTTATTAAAGTATCATGTAGGCTAGCCGTAAACGAAAAACGTTCAAATTAAGGATGTTTCATTCTAAATATATTGAATATAAAATAATTATAAATAATTTAAAACACGATTAACATTTATGACAGAAATACAAACAGTAGATGACGTGTCATAACAAAAAAGGGGAGCCGTTGAAAAGGCAATCACAATGCTAACGTGAATTTTCAACGTGATAGCACTCGTGATAGCGATCTAGACAAGAATTTTTTTCAATAAAGTGATCATAAGGATACAATATTTTAATTACCCCTACTCAAAAATAAATGTTATATTTCGAAAAGTAAGGTAAGTAATAAAGGTGACATAGGTGTTAGATTAGCTATTGTTTTTATGACGAGGTGAACGGAAGGTAGGCTACGACTTGCATAACAAGTATTTATGAAAAAGTAATAAAAGGGTGAATTTGTGTTAAATTACAGGTGTTTATTATGAAAAGTGTTCAAATAATGTAAAATTGTGTTACATTACCTTAGCCTATGAGTTTTGGTAGCCGAGTCTTGCCTAACTTAGTCTAGCCTAGTGCAGGCTAGCTTGAACATAGCCTAGTTTAGCCTATTTAGCTTATTTATTATAAATCTTAAAAAATGGCATTTTACTTTCTGAGAAGGGGTTTTTAAAAAAAACCTTTCTCAGAAAGTAGACCTAAAATCTTTTCCTTTCAAAGCATGCGACAGTAGTCGCACGACTCAAATTGATTAATTTTATGTTGTATATATTTCAACAATCCCAAAGTTTGAGAGTCAGTAGCACAGCTGTTGTAAAGGTGGAGTGTCACGGTAAGTTGGCTGTTCTGCTGTGGCTAATATAATATTAACAGAGGTCAAGACCCTAGAGGAACAACAATGAGTTCACAAAAGTACTTAAGTGGATACCCAAAACGCAACCTCAATGAAAAGCGATCTGACAAAATTTCTAAATGTCAAAAACTAACAAACTATTTTGCAATGTCATGTTTGTCAACACCTACAGTTGAAACAAGCCAAGCAAACACCATTGAAGCCAGTGGTAGTGCACAAACCGTGGGAGCTCTTTCAAGCAATATTCAACCCACCGTTGACGCTTTTGATACAGATGATGATCACAGTGGTCAACATGAAAGTACCGCGGAACAAGCAGAGACTGAGCAGAAACATGAAACAGGAAGCAAATTCAGTGATTTCAAAGAATACAGTGACCTCAAAAACTGGCCCATAACAGTTGATAATGATTTCATACAGAATTGTTTAATGTAAGACATAGGTTTTTTTCAAAATACAAAACCGAATCAAGCAGGGTTTACAAGGAGCAAAACAGAAGTTTCTCGAACAAATATTTTGAAAAAAGATTGAAAAATGGCCAGACTGTGATGAGATCCTAGTTCGTTTACTCAAAGAGCAAAGGCTGTATATACTGTTTTGTTTGCAAACTCTTTTCTAAATGCCAAACATCACTTACACCAGGTGGATTTTCTGACTGGATAAATGTACTCAGAACTCTGTAGAATCATGAAGACAGCATGGAACATACGAGGGCGATGTTGTGTTGGATAACAAGAAAGTCAAATAAAAATACTGTGGATCAGCAACTTGAAGAACAGATGAGAAAAACCATACAGTACAATTTGAAGTACTGAAAAGAGCTGTAGCTGTTATAAAGTTTTTAAGTGAAAGAGGTTTGGCATTGAGAGGTCATGAGGAGAAGTGGGGCTCACCAAATAATGGAAACTTCATGGGGGCCATTGAACTTATTGCAGAGTTCGACCCATTTTTACATGAACATCTCGAGGAATGTAAAAATGAAAAAGTAAATGCTACTTACCTATCCAAGAAGAATTGATAGAAATCATGGGAAAACTTGTGCAAGATGAAATTGTGAATCAAATCAACAACCTGGACACCAAATACTACTTTATTATTGTTGACTCTATGCCTGATTGTGGTTCGATACTGCTATAATGGAAAATCCTGTGAGATATTTTTAACATTTTTACCGATAGAAAACCATTCCTCCGCGACCTTGTTCAACAAAATACAACAAGTCCTGGGTGAACATAAGCTTTCACTTGAAAATATCCGTGGTCAGTCCGACGATAATGCATCTAACATGAAGGGCTCGGAGAAAGGGCTGCAAGCACTCTTTAAAAACATTAACAGGTACGCAGACTATGTACTATGTGCAGCCCATTCACTTAACCTTGTTGGAGAAAAGGCAGTGTCTACTGTACCTGAAGTTGTTGACTATTTTGGCATTTTGCAGGAGCTGTATGTTTTCTTTTCTGGATCTCCACGAAGATGGGGGATTTTAAACACACAGGGCAATCTACATTTTTCTCTAAAGAGTTTAAGTGTAACTAGATGGTCTGCACACTATGAAGCAGTCCGGGCAATTAAAAATGGATATATGGGTATTTTACAAACTCTTAAACATATTTTTGAAGACTCAGAAGAGAAGCCTGAATGTAAACGAGATGCAAAGAATTTATACCACAAGTTGGTAAAGCTGGAATATGCTATTTTAACAGTCGTTTGGGAAGAAGTGCTGGAGCGTTTCAACAAAACAAGTAAGAAACTCCAAACCCCTGGTTTTGATGTATTTGAAGGTTATCTTCTGCTATCATCTTTACTTTCGTTTGTTAAAGAACTGAGAGAAAATTCAGCCGATAGGATTGCACACTACGAATCAGAAGCAAAAGGTTTGTGTGAAGATATCACCTCAGTTTATTCTGATGCTTCCAAACACATTATTACAAGGACATTTTCAGATGGAACAACTGGTTTGATTCTTTGAGAGGAGCTGACAAATTTAGGATAGAGGTTCTATATCAACTCTATGACTGCTTGATAATCCAGTTATGCAAGAGGATTGACCCATATGAGCAGATTGCGAAAAGGTTCAAGTTCCTCTCAGAATTGGTGAACAATTCTGAAATTGATGAGGACAGTATTAAACTTATAATATCGTATTTCAAAGATGATATTGACCACAAATTAGTAAACGAGTATTATCAGTTCAAAGAATATTTGCACCTTAGGAAATCCTCGAACACAGAAGAAAACATGGCATCTAAAATGCAATGTGCAGAAGTTCTTCAGCTTATTTGTGAGAAATCACCTAATTGAAGTGTTCCCCAATATTACTACTGCACTTCAGCTGTACTTGACAATGCCTATCACGAGCTGTGAAGCAGAAAGGAATTTTTCAAAGCTATCCTTTATAAAGAACAAATTTCGGTCTACCATGACTGAAGAGCGCTTAAATTCTTTATGCATATTGTCTCTAGAAAATGACATTGCAAGGAAGCTCTCATATGACAAAACTGTACGTGAATATGTTGCCAGAAAAAACAGAAAAAAGAGTATTTTGTAAAATGTGCTTCATGTAGTATGTATTCTCCTAGGTGTCTAAAATAAAAGATTATGTTGACTGTGGTCTTTTCTATGTTTTATTTCATCATTCTATGATGCATCATGCATGTATATAACATTTCCCTAATTTTCATCCCCCCATAACTCTAAAACTATCAGGCATAGGAAATTTTTATTCACACCAGTGACTTTGACATGTGAGATAATCCAGTACAGCAATTTTAATCAAAATCTGAGATGTAGTGGTTACATTTTTAAAAATTTTGTGAAGATCTGTCGTGGAACAACCCCATTGAAGAAAATAACAGTGGTTACCCAGACCTCGTTGCTGGTTGCGAAGGGGCCTACATAACAGTTCAAACTTCAGGGCCCCAAAAATGTAGGTCCGCAACTGCCCCAGAGGTGGGGGGATGGATTCTCTCATCCTGCGGCAGAGTGTCACGCCGTCATAAACGCCATCGCGTTTTGCGACGGTGTGAACGGGCCACTGCTAGGAGTCATTCTGGCCCCGACAGGGGCCAGCACGGCGCTGGAGCAGTTCGCGCCACTCCATCTGCTGATTCCAGCGTGAACTGGGCGTCACAGGATCCGCGCGTGCGCAGTGGCACCGGCGCCAACGCGCACATGCGCAGTGGCCTCCTTCAGCGCCGGCCCCGACGCAACATGGCGCAGGGCTACAGGGGCCGGCGTGGAAGAAAGGAGGCCCCCAGCCAGAGAGGCCGGCCCGCCTCTGGGTCAGGGTAGACAGGCATGGAACACCATTGCAGCGCATGCTGCTGACTGCCCATTGTGAACTTAGGGTCACAGGTCATAGAATCATCGAATTTGCACCAGCTCCACTTACGTCCACACCACCACCCTGTCCCAGTAACCCTACCTAGCCTTTTTGGACACAAACGGTAATTTAGCATGGTTAATCCACCTAACCTGCAGATCTTTGGACTGTGGGAGGAAACCGGAGCACCCGGAGGAAACCCACGCAGACAGAGGGTGAACGTGTAGACGCCGCATAGACAGTGACCCAAGCCGGGAACCGAACCTGGAACCCTGGAGCTGCGAAGCAACTGTGCTAACCACTGTGCTACAATGCCACCCAGATCATCTGGGTGTCCCCCGCAGGCCACCTCCCTTGGTGCCCTCTGGCCCCAGCCGACCCATCAGCTGTGTGGATGTGCTCCAGCACAACCAGTGCCATCTTGTTGTCTGGGATGAGTGTGTGTGGGGAGTGTAACGTGTATGTGCAGCTGCAGCTTGTCAGCCTCCCAAGTGTTAATCGCGAATCAGGCAAATCTAGCAGCGTCTCTCATTGGAATCAATTGTGTTTCACGTGGCGCCAGTGCTAGCCCCTCAACGATCATTGAATCGGTACAAGTGCAGTGGTAGTTTTGCTGGCGTGGAAGTCCATGAATCCTGCCCCGGCATCAACACTTAGTCTCAGGAACGGAGAATTCCGCTGCAGGTCTTTCTGGATCTCCACTGCTTCATGCTTTTCACCATTTAGTGGATACCCTGTTCTAAACCTTTTAGGGCCGATGCCAACATTTGTCGACATTCAAATTAATTAGTCACAATTTTTCCCATTGACCTAATTCATTAATACTCTCAGGTAATTTTATACTTTCTCTTTAGTGTTGTTATTTCTTCTGGTTGTGTCTCTCTGGTGGAAATAATCACACTTTGTACTCAAATGTTGAAGCTTTATTGAGTGTATCCCAATGCTCTATGTGACTGATGTCCTACCTCAAAACTTTGCCACGTGCAGCAGTGTTAACTTGCACTCAGTTGTGAAACTCTTCATCCAAAACCGATTCTTAAGTCATAATTTGATATCTGAAAGTAATCAACTGAAGGAACTGACTGAAAACTACTTGCGGAAATTTATTTGCTTGCAACTGTGGAAGCCACATCAATTCCAACCAGCAACCGTTCATCTAACACCATCGGTGTTAAACCCGCATGGATCAGTGATCAGCTCGTTCCAAAGTGTGCTCACAGCAAGTTCTTGGCCTGTTTAAGCACTCACAGATAGAATGCTGCTGGTAATGAACTAGGTCCCGCACAGCCCATATTCGGAAATTGCTTCCAATTACTAATGATCACCTATGAATGCAGAGGATTTCTTCCACAACCTTGAAAACTATGATGTGGAGATGCTGGCGTTGGACTGGGGCGAGCACAGTACGAAGTCTTACAACACCTGCTAATGGTCGCATTCCAAGCATTGTTTGGCATCTTTGAATTTGTCTATACATATGTTTCTGGAACATACCTCTTCATTCACCTGAGGAAGGAGCAGCGCTCCGAAAGCTAGTGACATCGAAACAAACCTGTTGGACTTTAACCTGGTGTTGTAAGACTTCGTACTTGAAAACTATGATGGTTTTCAAGAGTTTTTGAGGGCTTTTAATGAATCCTGTGGGGAAGGATACCGTTTTAAAATGCTTTAGTGATCATTGCAATTTACACCATTTAAAGTCAGATAAGAAGTGACAGCTTAAACTTTTACAAATGCTCAAATAATGTCAGATCTTTCAAATGGTATGGTGCTATCATGTAAGAATCTTCCTGTTAAACCCCTCTCTGTTCCCCTTTCCACCTTTTTATTTCTGTCAACATGTTCGCTATTGCCATTTTTTTGCTCATGGATGGTTAATGCCAATGTTTTTCAAACCTTTTTTCCCGGGACCCATTTTTCCCAACCGACCATACTCTGGGACTCACGCCAGCCGACATTCACGACCCACGCCACCCGAACATCACGACGCACCATTTCCGCTGACCTTTAAAGTGACAGGTGAGCTTGCTCGGTCCTCACGATCTCACTTGCTTCATCATTCAATGTTACATTTCTGATAAGGACATCAGCTGATGATTTAAGGTCTCACAGCATCCATTGAAAAAAAATCACGCAAATTGTCCTCAAACTCGCCAAGCTTAGTCTTGAAATCCCTTCGAACTGTTGAGGGTTTTAATCCTAAATTGCCAGAATTTCCCTGCATGTAATACACATGGGGCGGAATTCTCTGACCCCCGCCGGGACAGAGAATCAGCGCGGCGCCGCGTGAATCGCGCCACGCCGCCCCGACGCCGGGACGCAATTCTCCGCAGTGCCGAGCGTCGCCGCCATTGGCGCCGGCATGCTTGGCGCGGCGCCGGTCGGGGTATGCGCCGACTCTCCGGCACAGATGGGCCAAGCAGCCGTCATCAAAAAGCCGAGTCCCGCCGGCGCTGTTCTAACATCCTCTGAGCCGGCGGGACCTCTGCGGTGAAGGGTCCGGAGCGGCCTGTGGGGGGGAGAGGGGGGTCCGACTCTGGTGGGAGCCTCCGTAGTGGCCTGGCCTGCGATCTGGGCCCACCGATTGGCGGGTCGGCCTCTCTGCCCCCCGGCCTCCTTTCCTCCTGTAACCCTGCGCCATTTGGCATCAGGGCCGGCGCGGGGAAGAAGGCCACTGCGCATACGCTAATTGGCGCCGGCCCAACTGCGCATGCGCAGACCCCGTGGCGCCGGATTCAGGCTTGGATCAGCACCGTCCTCGCCCCCTGTGGGCTGCAGAATGGGGCCCCGGAACGGGCGCCGATGCTGGAGTAAAACACTCCCGTGGGGAGAATCCCGCCCATGAACTTTGCATCTTGATTTGCTGTGGCACAATTAATAAACAAATATCTCAGGAAATCTATGTGAGACTGCTTTGTTCCTATTTTCAGCCCCTTCTTCATGTGTTGCTCACCGGAGGCCCTGGAGCTCATACCAGCACTGCTGGCAGCTACAAAATGGAGGAATCTCTCTCTCACCCAGAACATGTGATGTCAGTGTACTAGGTGCATGACCTGCTCTCTCGGAATGTCCATCGTTTGTTTTTTTTAAGATTCTGCTCCTGAGTCAGCGCGCTGATGTCAGAGGAGGTGTTCTACCTCACTGGGCTCTGGGCCTATGCATTGCTGAGGGGGCACACATGCGGGACGACCAGCATGCCGGACTCCAGGCATGTCTGGCATTTTTAAAAGCTGGTCAGGTGTTGGGAACGTCTTCCCGCGATCGGGAATGCGGTGGTCGATAGCCCCCCCGACCCTCCTGACGCCCGCCCACGATGCATGCACGGTTCGCGACACTGACTTTGATAATGACTGGTTTATGCCTTTAAGACCAAGCTGGTGGCCTTTAATTTAATAACAGGAAACTTCAGCTGGATGTGCTGTTTGGTCTGATATCCCAGTGATGACACCTCTTGATGGATTTGGCTGGCAGCCAATTAGCTATTTTAAATTGCCTTAGCTGATGCTCAATGCTGATTGGTGCTGAACATTCTGGAATGTTTTACAGAGCTAGGAAGATTTGATCTTGGTTTCAGTTTGTAAAATCCACCAACACCTCAACTCTCTCCAGGGAAATGGATCCAGCCATATTTTTCTTTCCATCTCGCCTGTGAGTGTTTAATTCCTGAAGAGCTCTTTGGGTTTCTCTTCCTGAGAAGTTAACAGACCTCTCTAAAATCTCATAGTAGCTGCTTCTCTGACACGTTGTTTTACCTCAGCAAAGCTGGGGGACATTCTGTTGAGCATAGAAACCAGTTAAGTTTAAATCACAGTTTGAAGCTGGGGAAAGGGTGACACCTCGGGTCTTAAGAATTGAACTGGCCTAAGGCTTTTGAGTGAAAGCCCTGGATGATAAAAGTTAATGTGACTCCCCCAGTGAAACCCTACTGCCTGGGAGTTCTGATTGAATGCTCCTTCCAGAAGAACCCCATGAGTAATCCAACTGGTGATTTCAATCAATCCAAGTCCTGGGAGGACAGCCTGCTGCAGTGACCTCAAGGGGAGGCAGTGGAGTAGTAGTATTCTTACTGGACTAGTAATCCAGAGACCCAGGGTAATGCTCTGGGGTGCCAGGTTCGAATCCCACCATGGCAGATGGTGTAATTTGAATTCTATCCAAATCTGGAATTAAAAGTCTCATGATGACCATAAAATCATTGTTGATTGTCATTAACACCCCATCTGGTTCACAAATGCCCTTTAGGGAAGGAAATCTGCTGTCTGTGTCCGGTCTAACCTATCTGTGCCTCCAGATTCATAGCAATGTGGTTGACTCTTAAATGCCCTCAGGGATGGGAAATAAATGCTGGCCCAGCCAGATATGCCCATTTCCTGTGAACGAATAAAACAAACACCGGAAGCAAGGACACTCGTCTCTTTATTTTCATATGAATGCCTATTTTCACTTTCCCTTCCTCTGTGTGTGTCTGTCCTGTGTGTGTTTGGGTAAAGGGAGGTGTGACAAAAGGGTGGCCATTATTCTGTTTTACTTATTGCATGTTTCAACTCTATTTCTGTTATAAATAAACAGTTGTTGTGTTTAACTTACAAATCTGGTGCCTGTAAGTCGTTGGAGCAGCCAATGGCCAAAGGTCTCACAAATTGTTGGTTAATTCACTCGTGTTGGAGGACAGCACGGTGGCGCAGTGGTTAGCATTGCTGCCTCACGGCGCCGAGGTCCCAGGTTCGATCCCGGCTCTGGGTCACTGTCCGTGTGAAATTTGCACATTCCCCCCCATGTTTGGGTGGATTTCGCCCCCACAACCCAAAAGATGTGCCATGTAGGTGGATTGACCATGCTAAACTGCCCCTTAATTGGAAAAAAATAATTGGGTACTCTTAAATTTAAAAAGCCTGTGGGGCTGGAATTGACTGAGCACTGGCCCAGGGTGTTGTAACATTCAGTACATGACTGCAGTGTAAAAGCGAACGTGGCACACCAGGATATAGATTCATAAACAATATATTTTGTGTAATTCCCTCATACCAATATAACTGGTCCATTTAGTAACCTTTTTCCTGAACTCATGAAAATTACCAATCGGCTTTTATAATGAAACCAAACATTTTCAAGTCCATTGTAGTTTGTTTTATTTTCCACAGTGTGCCAGGTCAGGGTGGTACTTCATTAATAATCATCTCCTCTTTCTGCTGTGTATTTCTGTATTTCCGGCGTAAATTGCATCTCGCCACCATTCTTCAGGTGTCCTTGTAGATGCCTACCAAGAACACAGCTGATCTAGCTTTAAGTTTACACACCTCCATTCCCATGGGACCTTCATGTATCATCTGGAGAAATTCTTCCTGCATCATTTTCGTTATGGTTATCCTGGTTACAGAGGTCAGAATCTTTTGGTCATTGAATGCGACCTATCGCCGGGGCAAGAATGGCTGTGGTGTCTGCTTCCGTCCATGAGTGCCAGGAGAACGTCATTTCATGCTGACTGGACAGCGTGAATCACGGCCAAATTTGCATCCTACACCAATGGCAGGGATGGGAGGGCGGGACGGTGCAGGGTTGACTGGTAACTCAAAGGAGAAATAAAGGAGGCCAGGCGGCTGGGAGAAGGCTGCTAGGGGTTGGGAGGAAGGACCATGGTGCTGGCCAAGACATCATTGAAAAGGGGATCTTATGATGACCACTGCAGCAGGTGGGCATGGCAGGCAGTCTGCCAATACTGGTAGGCACTACAGCCTGTGGGTTCTGGTACAGGCAGTGAGTGCCTGGTGTAATGTCCTAATGCTGCGAGAAGGAAGGTTGGGGGCATCCCACCAGATCAAGGGGGCGAGGACCGAGGTGGCTGCACTGGGGAGCAGTCATGATTTGTTGTGCTGCATCTGGATATAGTGTGTAAATATTTCAATGCTCCTCTGCGCACCGTAAGGTCGAGTACTAACCCAACATGGCACTTAGTATGGAATGTATGGAGGGTGGGCATAAATAGCACCTATTTAGCCCAGGGGTGAGAGATGCATAGTACCAAAGGGGACATACACCGGGGCATGTCATGGGTGGGAGATAGGGTCATGCCTCTTCAATGGATGGAAGGGTAAGGAGTCCCATTCTGTTGGGCATTAAGCCTGGGGCATTCAGATGGGAGCCTCATAAGGCTGGAATGGTGTCACTGGAGGAGGTTTCACAAATTGGAACACTTGTTCACATTTGGGTGAAGGGAAGCCATAACACACTGGAGGGCACAGCCATGGGCTCTGGTGTGACCAACATAGTCATACTTTCACAATTCGAGGAGGGCACCCTGAACCTCAGAGTATAACATATGTGAAATTCCTATATTCATCACATCCCATCAGAATCATCAGTGGTGTTTTGCTCTGAAATGTATGGACCTGCCTCGGTGTCCCCATCATCCAGTGGCTCCCCTCCCTTGCCAAGTGCCAGATTATGCAGAGAGTAGCGCACAATGATAATGAGCGACACAGACTCTGGCAGATATTGCGAGACCCTCCCGACCCCCCAAAAATGGTCCAAGCATTGGAACATCATCTTCAGTAGCCTTATTGTCCTCCCCACCACCGCCCTTTTGGAGGCTCGGCCGTGACTATATCTGTCGTCCGCCTCTGGCAGCTGGTGCCTGAGTGGTGCCATGAGCCATCCTTTCAACGGATGTCGCTTGTCACCCAGTAACCATCCATCGAGGCAAGCTGGAGTCATGCTACCTGGGAGCACCTCAGTGTGTAGACATCCTGGGAGCTGCTAGGGAACCTCGCACATGCTTGTGGAATCTGGGTCCTGTGCAGACAATCTATACGTTCATGAAGTGATACCCCTTCTTATTTACAAAGGTGACCAGCTGGCCAGATGGTGCCTTAATAGCCACATGGTACAATCCATGGCACCCTGAGTGCGGGGGAACCCTGCTATAGCCGCAAAGTCTCTGGGCTGCTCAGCCTGGCTGGTTTGATCCATCCTGAAATGGGTGAACCTGTTAACCCGCCTCAGGAGCATCAGTCATCAGCTTGATGTAGCTACGAACATCTGACTGAGAGACTCCACAAAGATCACCCACTGACCTTGGAAAGACCTGGATCCAGAGAGGTTAAGGGCTACTGTGACCTTCAGGAACACGGGCATTTGGTGCCCACCCACACAGATGGAGGCGATGTTCGGACTAATAATGTGGCATAATGAAGTCGCAGTTCTGCTCCTGCAGCACAGGACCTCTGTCCTGTCAAGGTAGTTGAATTGCTGCGTGTACACCCTGGCAGATGAATAGCAGTCTTCTGCAGGCACGTCCTCCTCCAAAAGCGTTGACTCTGCTTGACTCCACAAATGCTGCCAGTCCTGCTGAGGCTTTCCAGAACTTTCTGCTGTTGTCCCCTCAAAACACTTTGGGTACTATTGTACCAGACCTTCCTTGCTTCTGATCAGTAGATGCTTTTCAATGTGTGTACTTACCTTCAGCCCTCGGTGTCACCTCCTTCACCTCACAGTTTACTGAGGTAAATTGCAGCTCTGCCCAACTGCAGGTTGGCACGAATATCTGTTTCACGTCGTCGATGACAGACAGTTGGGTCGGCCAAACCCGTCGACCGCCGTCCAGCACATAAATTCACAGAACAATTAGTTGTGTCTGTTTTTTTTCAAAGTTTCCTTGCCCAAGGGGGCTGACGCCATGCGTCGTGCCTCCAGTATGGTTCACATGACAGAACAGGAACCTCTCTGGTGATTCATAGAACATAGAACATAGAACATAGAACATACATTCAACACACACTGGACAGTGCATTTGACAAATGAGCTTCTGGAAAGCAACCAGGAACATTAGGTAAAAGATAAGATTTATTTAAGCAATAATGTGTTGCCTGTATGCGTGTTGTCATTTATTTAATAGGAATAATTAGAAGAAGGGAAATTCATCCTGCCAGCAAAATCTTTGTTCAGAAGACGTCAAAGCCATTATGATAAATCAATACCAGCAATTTAAGGAAAAGGAAGTAAAATAAGAATTGGCACCTAAGAACTATTACATTGGTGATTATCTAGGATGAAAATGAATGACTCCATATTATCCAATTTTCAATTTGAGATAGAAAGCACCATTATATAGCTGTGATTTGTCAGATTATGCACACTTACAGTCCTTTTTCAAGAATTGTTTTGTCAATATAAGATATTTTAAAGTTGACGTTTGATGCTCTGCATGTTTTTCTGACACTAAACTTGCACTCAGCACACTGTGAGTCCGATTGTTTTAATAACAGATGTTTGCGATCAGAATTTCACAATTATTTGTTCAAATTCTTTGTTCCTGGCAAAAAGCATTAGATTAAAACTGATATGAAGGTAACCACATAGTCAAATAGCTCCTCAAGACATCTTTGGATGGAAGTTCATTTATGATTCTTTTAAACTAATCAGTTTTTTAAATTCATTCATGGAATATGGGCATCGCTGGCTAGGACAGCATCTATTACCCACACTTAATTGCCCTTGCGAAGGTGGTGGTGAACTGCCTGCTTGAACTGCTACAGTCCATGTGGTGTAGGTACGCCCACAGTGCTGTTAGGGAGGGAGTTCCTAGGTTTTGACCCAGCGACAGTGAAGGAACATCAATATATTTCAAGTCAGGATGGGGAGTGTCTTGGTGGGAAGCTTCCAGGTGGTGGTGTTCCCATGTGCCTGCTGCCCTTGTCCTTCTCGATGGTGGCAGTCGTGGGTTTGGAAGGTGCTGCCTAAGGAACCTGAATGAGTTCCCACTGCAGGATACTATTAAACTGTATGTCCTCTCTTGTTGGAATGGCAACAGGTTTATGATGGGTGCTCGTCCATTCTATGACTGTGCTTGGAAACAGGATACAGAGAAACAGAATAACTTTCATGCAGAAGGGTGACTGATGAAAACATTTCCAGAGCTGTAGGAGTGTTGGCCTCAAGTAAGGGAGGCAGCTCTGCCACCTTGTTGCTGATACAGTGACCAGCTCAAGATCAGTGATTGACTTTATTGAAATGGGGCTTTAAATTTTAATCCCACCCTTTTTTCCAGCCTGTTTAGCAAGAATCATAGATTCATAGAATTTACTGTGCAGAAGGAGGCCATTCGGCCCATCGAGTCTGCACCGGCCCTTACAAAGAGCACCCTACTCAAGCCCATGCATCTACCCTATCCCCGTAACCCAGTAACCCCCACTTAACCTTTTTTGGACACTAAGGACAATTTAGCATGGCCTATCCACCTAACCCGCACATCTTTGGACTGTGGGAGGAAACGGGAGCACCCGGAGGAAACCCACGCAGACATGGAGAGAATGTGCAGACTCCGCACAGACAGCGACACAAGCCGGGAATCGAAACTGGGATCCTGGAGCTGTGAAGCAACTGTGCTAACCACTGTGCTACCGTGATGCCCCGTGCAAGGTGCAGTTGCATTCTTGATGCCAAACAATTGTTGCGCATGCCCAGTGGGGCTGGAGGGGGTGGGGGGTGTGGTGTTGGGTGCTCTGGTGCACAGATGAGCCAACACAGTTGTATGTGGTACAACTCTATTTTATTTTAACTCTTATAATACAGTTCATTCTGGATACTCTGCACGTGCTGTCTCCCCGAGTGTTTCGTGTAGCAGGTCTGTCCTGGTCCTCCTCTCCAGCTAATACTGACCACCGGGTGTCGTGTTTGTGCTTTTATATCTTTCTGTCATTGGTTGTGGTGTTGTGTGTTCTGATTTGTCTGTTGGTGTGTCTATCATGATGTGTGTGTTTGAATATCATGACATCCCCCCTTTTTACAAAGATATGTGCCTACGTGGTTATAAATATAATCGTGTCGTGAGTGCATCTAAGAGTGTGTGCGTGTGTTGTGTACAGCGTGTGTATATGACGTAACTATTTACATGGGGCGATGTCGGGTGCGTCACACTAACAAGGTTGTACCATAACAAAACATGGATGCGAGAAAAAAAAAAACAACTTGAACAGTGGTCCGGTCAGACGATATCTGGAACAATAAACAACAACAGGTTATAATACAGAAGTGTTTGACTTTTTGAACGTATGAACAGCGTTATAAGTCCAGTCTAATGGGTGACCGCCTCAAGAATAGGCTGGTCCTCAAGCCGGTTCAGCTGTGGAGATTTGGGGTCACACTGGTTCACCTTGGACTGTTGGAGGTGATGCTGTTGCCGAAGTCTCTACTTTTCCATTTGTTGTACTTCGTGCAGTGCTTGGTTTTTCATTCGTGCAAATATAACATTCAACATCTTTGTTAGTGTTGCCTTGGCTGTGGTTTGGTTCTGGTGGCGATGGAAGGGGCATGATCCGTGGCATCTCCACGAAGTCATCCTTGGGAACCAGTGGAGGATCCGGCGTGTGCGTACGGTTCAGTTGCAAGCGTGGAAGGCGGTGCAAAGCTCGCTGATTGCGCCTACGCACCAATCCATCCGCCCTGAATGCCAGGAACAAGGTGGAGTCTTTTTTCTTTTTATGTTTGTGGTGGACGGCATCTTGTAGCCGATGGGTCGTTGCCATCGAAGTAGCACCATCACTAATATCATGCAAGGCGATGACTGTGCCAGATGTGGAAGTTGGCCGAGACCGTGCACGCTGGTTCCGGCCACCTGCTGTGCCGGAAGGGCGACTCCGCAGAGAAACGTCGAAGCATGTCGCCTTGGAGAGAGAATTGTTGCTCGCATCAACGTCTGGCGATGGCGCGAATTGGTGTGTCCGTCTTGGACCGCCGGTGCTGGTTGCCACTGCCGACCCAGTGGGACTGCCACGCGATCCATTCCCTGTCGCCGTGGCATCCGCCGTCACCCTGAGCGTGCCATCACCGAGGCCGCGACACCGCCCGTCCGGAGCAAGGTCTGGCGTGCGCGAATCAGAGTCGGCGCTTGGCTGCTCCCCATCTGGAGTCCTGTCTGCCTTCCGTCGATGCTCCCCGTCCGGAGTCCCAACAGGTTCACTGGAGGCAGCCGAGATTCCCTGAAGCTGCACTTCTGGAGTCGGAACATGCAGGAATGCACCAACCAGTGGAGAGGCTCGAGCCATCGAGGGTGGAAGCGGTGCGCCGCCACCACAGTCGTCAGTGGTCCCACCGTGATCGTCGAGTGCCTCGGTACGCACTAGGCGAGGCCTGTCACCTTGCACCTTTTGCATGGGAAGTGGGATGCTGTCGTCACTCGTCTCACATCCCGTGGATAGATCCTCATTAGCAGCTTGCTGTTCACTAGGGTTGGGTAAATTGTCAGAGTTTTCATCTGGTGGTGCACACCATGTCGGTGGACTGTCATTGTCTTGCCGTTGTCCTTCATTTGGGCTTTTCTTCTTTGGAATTTTAAATCTTCCCCCAGACATTGCAGAACCTTGTTTATTACCCCCAAATTCTCCCATATGTATGGTCTCGAATATAGGATCCAATGTTTCTATCGACATTGTACTATTTTCCAAAGAACATTCCGTTTCACTTTTCTTCTCAGGTACCTCATATGTATCTTTGTCTAATGTACATGCCTTCATGGTCTCTGGGTCTGATTTTGCTGGGACTGGCATGGTCACAGTCTCTCTTTTACTGTTCTCAATTGCCCACATTATACTCCCCATACATAACTGCTTAATCACTGGGGTTAGTGTGGTACAATGGATAATCGGGTCGACCTTATCTGCATCTTCACCATTAGTGGAAAGCACACTTGGTTCACTTGAAACTGCTGCGGGTTTTAAATTCGTTATCTGGCTACTCGATGTCGGTGTCCTCAGGATTCTTGCTCCAATGTTCTGCTCATTTATCAGTGGAGTGTGTATAGGTTCAATGCAATTAATGTTCCCCTCAAGGTTTGAAGAGTCATTACTGACTAACTGCTGGTCTCCGAAGTTGGGACTTTGCGGCGTTGTGTTGAAGGGAGACATTTGTCCCTGCTGTAGATATGATTCAGGTTGTGTTATTTCCATTACCTGAGGATCAATGTCTTGTCCATTTTTTCGATCCGTACTAAAACACTGGCAATTCTCAGTCTGCTCCTTGCAAGTTAAACATTCAATTAATTTCTTTAGCAAATCCTCAGCATCCTTCTGTGGCCGTGCAGCATTATTAATCTCTGTTCGGCTATAATGATCCTGAAGGTCAGCGCATAAACCTTTTTTCTTCGGGCTTGGAAGAGGCGATTCCTTTGGCTTGTCTTCAGTTGGGCTTGAACAGTCTTCACCGCTGTGCCCTTCATTGTAGCATGAGAGACCGTCATGGTCATGCTGCTGTGTAGTGGAGCATGGTAGGCTGTTATAGCCTTCTTGCTGTTCACGTGAGCATGGCAGACTTGCATCGTCTGCCGCTGGTTGGTCAGGAGAGGTTGCTAGACCCTCATGGTCTTGTTCCTGCAAGGACCGCACATTGGAGTCTTGCGTTGCTTCTATCGTGGAGGCTGTCCATGAGCTCTCTGTGGAGGCTTGTGACACTGGACTCACTTCTTGTTCATGCAAGGACTGCGCTCTGGAGTCTTGCATGTCTTCTTTCATAGAGTCGGGAACGTTGAGCGGGACGTGGACCACGCTCTGTGTGGCAGCAGGGCGCTCTCCGTGTGCTTGCACCACTCCCTGTCTGTTAATGTCAGACTGCAGCATCATCCGGTACTGATAAGTTGGGACGCCATATCTGCTGGATTGAAGATCCTCAAATCCGAAAAATGAATCCGCATCTGCGTCGGATTCAATGTGGGGGCCGCCAATGTGCAACACGAAAGGTTCGTCCGAGTCATAGTCGTATAGGACCACGGAGCTATCATTGGGCTCGCGAGGTCCGGAAACACTGTAAAGATCGTCATCGAAGTATTCGAGGTCGGAATCATCGGCTTGTGCGTAGGTAACTGCTTGTCGGAGGGTTCTTTGGAGGTCAAATTCATCCCCTGGGTCAATTTGCGGCAATGTGCTGTCATTCCAGGTGAGGGAAGGTTGTTTTACAGCTTTAACAGATTTTTGTTTTTTTGATTTGGGACGTTTCCCTTTTAAATTGGATTTGGGACGTTTCCCCTTTAAATTGGTGCGGTCTGGGGCCTCTGACATCCTGACGCTCGGTATGTAGCACGTAGGAAGCGACTGCGCATGCTCAGATCGCTGTTCCTTTACCGATGGCCGTTTTCTTGACTGCGCATGCGCAGCATCTCGCGCATGCGCAAACGAAACTTCCGGTTCTGCGCACTGCTCGCGCAACTGTGCTAGCGTGATACCTTTAGCAAGATGGCCGCCGACCTCGACCCAGCCCTCTCTCAGGCCCGGGATTTCGGCCTCTGGGAATTCGGGCTCCGGGATCCCAGCCACGAGGTGAGTACTGCCGCTTTTCTTACCTTTATTTGCCGATTGGATTGCGTTTTCTTCACAGTACTTGGAGAATTTGTCCAGGACTGCCTGGTAATCGTACCTTTGCTGCCTCCTGAAGAACCTGAACCTTGTGAATATTTCTCTTGCCCTTGCACCGGCGATGGTGAGGAGAAATTCAATTTTTTCGCTATCATCCAGGTCTTGGAGTTCAGCTGCCACCAGGAACAATTCGAACACTTGCCGGAATCGCCGCCAGTTTTCGCGGAGATCGCCGTAGCACTGGAGCGGCTGCGGAACCGGGAGCTCTATCATTTTGCCTGGGCACTGCTGGTTGTCTGTGTACACTGAGGTATGCCGGCAGGTATCGATCCACTCCTGTACCATGTGGTGTTGGGTGCTCTGGTGCACAGATGAGCCAACACAGTTGTATGTGGTACAACTCTATTTTATTTTAACTCTTATAATACAGTTCGTTCTGGATACTCTGCACGTGCTGTCTCCCTGAGTGTTTCGTGTAGCAGGTCTGTCCTGGTCCTCCTCTCCAGCTAATACTGACCACCGGGTGTCGTGTTTGTGCTTTTATATCTTTCTGTCATTGGTTGTGGTGTTGTGTGTTCTGATTTGTCTGTTGGTGTGTCTATCATGATGTGTGTGTTTGAATATCATGACAGGGGGGGCTGTTACTGCAGGGGAAATTTTCAGCCTGCGTTAGTGGTCTGAGGGATCACTGATCCAGGTGGAAAATCCGGAGGCAGTCGGGTTTCCTATGAGATTGCGTTTTCCGGTGTTCCACGCCCCTCGCGAGTGACATCACGAGGTTCGCGCCCACAAAGGGTGAAAATCTCATTTTCATATGTGTGAATACATTTGAATGTAGTTAGCCCCCCCACCACATGAACCCCCCCCCCCTCACTGAATACTTCAAACCTCACTGACGTCACGTGACATTGGCGAGGTTTCCAACAGGTTTTGAAAAACAAGATTTAGTCTAGAGGGTCCCCCTAGGAGTACAAAGGTAGATAAAGCCCCCGGGCGTTGAGGGGCATGCCCAGGCACTGCCTTGGACTGCAGCTGGAACTGACCCTTGGCACAGATTGACACTCTTTCCTCAGGTGGGGGGGGGGGGGGTGCACACATCAACTTTCCCACAAATCTGGTGCCGCAAACACAGAGGGCAGCGGGCTCTGCCTCCGTAGATGGTTTCCCATAATAGCCCTGAGACATGACCCACCCTCCTCTTCTTCAGGGTCCACCTCCACCTCTGAACTGCTTCTGGAGTGGGTGGACATGACACAATCCCACGCCAGCCCCCCCTCAGATCGAAACTCCTGTGCACGAGTGCTGTTCCCATGGAGTCAAGTCTGCTGAATCGAGATATTTTGAGTTTTCTACCTCAATGGCAAAATTCTGAACCCCCTGTGATTGGCAGGTTCATTCCATAGTATTGTCGAGATGTGTGCAGAAATTGAAATTATACACGTGAATTCTTATGGCTACCATGGGATTGAAACTTGAGCGGCCCAGTTTACATTAGAATTGGGTGAAACAAGTCATTAAAATATATATAAACATAGCAAATAGAATCAGGAGGAGGCCATTTGGCCCATTGAGCCTGCCCCGCTCTTCATTATGATCATAGCTGATCATCAAGTTCAATACCCTGATCCCGCCTTCCCCCCATATCCCTTGATACCTTTTACCCCAAGAGCTATATCTAATTCCTTCGTGAAATTGCTCAACATTTTGGCCTCAACCGCATTCTGTGGCAGCGAATTTTACAGATTCACCACTCTCGGGATGAAGACATATCTCCTCACCTCAGTCGTAAACCATTTACCCCTTTTCCTCAAACTATGACCCTTAGTTCTGGACTCCCCCACCATCGGGAACATTCTTTCTGAATCTACCCTGTCTAATCCTGTAAGAATCTTGTAAGTTTCTATGAGATCCCGTCTCACTCTTCTAAACTCCAATGAATATCATAGAATTTACAGTGCAGAAGGAGGCCATTCGGCCCATCGAGTCTGCACCGGCTCTTGGAAAGAGCACCCTATCCAAGGTCAACACCTCCACCCTATCTCCATAACCCAGTAACCCCACCCAACACTAAGGGCAATTGTGGACACTAAGGGCAATTTATCATGGCCAATCCACCTAACCTGCACATCTTTGGACTGTGGGAGGAAACCGGAGCACCCGGAGGAAACCCACGCACACGCGGGGAGGATGTGCAGACTCCGGACAGCCAGTGACCCAAGCCGGAATCAAACCTTGGACCCTGGAGCTGTGAAGCAATTGTGCTATCCACAATGCTACCGTGCTGCTATATATAGAATATAACCCTAACCGATTTAGTCTCTCCTCATATGACAGTCCCGCCATCCCAGGAATCAGCCTGGTAAACCTTCGCTGCACTCCCTCCATAGCAAGAACATCCTTCCTCAGATAAGGACAGCAAATCGGCACACAATACTCGAGCTGTGCCCTCATCAATGCCCTGTACAAAATAGGACACCAGCCTTTATTCCCCTGAAATGGACATCAGATACTAGTTCATTGGCAGTTCACTTAATCAGGGGTTCAATATCTGGCAACCTGTATCTGAGCATAAGACTGCTTGACACTTCTTACCTTTTTCACCAGCAGTAGCCCCACAACCCCCAACACAGACCCCTGCCACCAGGCCGCCACCAGCCCCTTGGTAAAGGGTCTTCAACATGTAACATTAACTTTGAAGAGTAACTTCATAGATACATAGAACATACAGTGCAGAAGAAGCATAGATACATAGAACATACAGTGCAGAAGGAGGCCATTCGGCCCATCGAATCTGCACCGACCAACTTAAGCCCTCACTTCCGCCCTATCCCCATAACCCAATAACTCCTCCTAACCTTTTTGGACACCAAGGGCAATTTTAGCATGGCCAATCCACCTAACCTGCACGTCTTTGGACTGTGGGAGGAAACCGGAGCACCCGGAGGAAACCCACGCAGACACGGGGAGAACGTGCAGACTCTGTACAGTGACCCAGTGTGGAATCGATCCTGGGAACCAGCCGCTGTGAAGCCACAGTGCTACCGTGCTGCCCAAGGTTATCATGCTATTCTGTTAGCAGGCAGCTAAACACACTGAAGATGTTTTACAGCTACGCTTTTTGTAATTTTGACCCAATATTTCAAATCTCATTATTTTGTCACAATGACGTGCATAAGAAAGAATGAAATCATCCAGCAACTTTGCTATATAATTGCAAATTGTTTTTGTTTGATATCAGTTGAATCTATAACACGCACTTCCAAGTTGCATTTGAGATACTAATGCAAGTAAAATGATCGACATCTATTTTTTTTGAAGGGCTCAAAATAATCTAATGAGATAAATTGTCACCAATGAACACAATCAGTTGAAGCAATGTTTGCAACCTTATGTTGCCACGTACATTTGAGAGCACACAATCTTTTAACTTGGGCCTATTGACTAGATCTTCCAAATTGGCACCGTTACTAAAGCTAGACAGGCAGCTATGACCAATTATTCAGATAAGCTGATCGTGGAAAGGTGCAACAAAAGAAGCCAAAATTGGACTCGCAGCTGAAAAAAAAAAAAAAACTGGTGAGAAAAGAAGGATTTGTTAAGGCCAGGCCTGCCCAACATCATAGCAAGCTTTCTCTGTTGTTAGCACAGCAATCACCCAATTAAGGTGCTTCTGAAAGAACATTTTTGTAATTTAGCAAGATTAAGGTAGGGAAATGCAATTTACTTTTATTGCCGGAGGTTAGCAACTTTCCCATTTGGTCAGCTGAAAATTAAAGCAACTTGGCAACTTGCAAGTGATCTCAGTGTGTTGTTCATTGGAAAGGACATTTTGCAAGTGCCTTGCTGCTGGGCCCACGATTTTCACAAATGACATTTTCCAAGCAGTGCAGAGACTCAAATAACTTAACCTCACACCTCCGACCTTCCATCAATTCCTTCCCTGACTTTACTACCTCAAATTATTAACAATTTGTTAAAGTTCTTTGCCACATAAATCTAATCTACAACTATATTACATTTTGGGCTTCATTTCCTTTAGATAAAGTTCACGGACTGCTTTGGTAATTCAGGAGAATTGAAGAAATGTAGCAGTTATCGAGGGATGAGCAATTCCTTATATTACTCCACTGGAAAAGCTATTGTTGAACGTGGAATAGATCAGTGTTTTTCAAACTTTTTTTCCCGGGACTCACTTTTGCCAACCAGCTGGCCTTTGCAACCCACAGCGGTTGACTTTGGGATCCATACCAACCGACCTTCGCGATCCACGCTGGCTGACCTTTGTGACACACCATTATTGCTTATCTTTAAAGCAACACAGGTGAGCCTGCTTGGTCCTCATGATCTCACTTGCTTTGTCATTCAATGTTAACGGCGTTCAAAAGGCATCTTGACAAATACATGGATAGGATGGGTATAGAGGGATGCGGCACAAGGAAATGCAGAGGGTTTTGGCCAAGGTTTGTATCATGAATGGCACAGGCTTGGAGGGCCGAAGGACCTGTTCCTGTGCTGTATTGTTCTTTGTTCTTTGTACATTTCTGCTAAGGATTTCAGCTGATGATTTCAGCTGCATCCTTTGAAAAAAATCAAGAGGTTTGTATTCTAACTCGCCATGCTTAGTCTTCAAGTGCCTTTGAAGCTTTGAGGGTTTTAAACTTTAATTTTCCAGTACTTCCCTACATATAACGCACATGGGCTTTGCATCCTGATTTGCATTGCCACAATTAACAAAGCCATACCTCAATAAATCATCTTTATACTGCTTTGTTCCCGATTTCAGTTTCTTCTTAATGGGTTGTTCACCAGATGCCATGGATCTCTGTGTACAGCTCACATCAGCACTGGTTTTTCCTGCCGTGGACACTCCTGAGAAGCTCTCTCTAGCAGATTCAGTTGTGAAATCCTGGCCTGTTTGTGTCTCTTATTACAAAACAATCCATCTTCAGTTCTTCACAGTCTTGTTGTTTGCTTTCTGGGAGCTACAAAATGGAGGAATTTCTCTTCCGTCATTTCACACCCAAAGCGTGATGTCAGTGTATGTGCTGGGCCTGCTCTCTGTTGCCACTTCCGGTGGCAAGACAATATCGTTCGTATTTGAGGGGCGGTCACGCCCATTCTTAATTTAAAAGCCGGTCGCGGCCGACATTCTTAAAAGCCAGTCATGGCAGTTGGCCGCTTTTCCTGCAATCGGGAACGCTGCGACCGATCGTTCCGTGACCGTCCTAAAACCCACCCACGACCCACTCTCAGGTCGCGACGCGCAGCTGGAAAAACCCTGAACTGGATCATGAAGATCCCCAGATTGGGCTGAGTTAGTTCCTCTCAGTTGCATTGACAGGCCTGTCACTCCAATTGGCTTCACAGCCTTCCAGCCAGGAGAGGTACAAAAAGAGCCAAAAAGCCCTTCACCCTCATAATTATTTTTGACAGATGCTTCCTGAATTGGCTACAGCTCTCTGGTTTGTTCGATGTTCTGGGAGGCAGGAGGAGGGAGTGATAGTAATAAATCCAGCCAAAGAAGAAGGGTTAACCTTGGCTGGAATTCTCCGGCCGATTGGATTCTCTGTCCCTGCCAGCAGCGCCCGCTGCCCGCGGGTTTCCCGGCAGCGTAGGGTGGCTTCAATGGGAAATCCCGGGAGCAGAGAATCCCACCACCAGTGAACGGCGCACTGCCACACAGGCAGGGGACCGGAGAATTCTGCCTCTTTTCTCATCCTGTAATTATTTTTTTTAATTACATAAAAAAGAAGCCTGAAATATTGCTCCCACATACAGGCATTGAAAAGAAGCAATACTTTGAATTTATAGTTATTTGTTAATTTTTCTTTTTGCCTTTCCTCTATTTCTCTGGCTGCCAGCACTAGGCCAATTTGGCACTGGGAGATTTTGCTAATTATATGAATGAGTTTATGTTTCAAAATCAAGGGAGGCATGGTGGCGCAGTGGTTAGCATTGCTGCCTCGCAGCACCGAGGTCCCTGGTTCGATCCTGGCTCTGGGTCACTGTCCGTGTGGAGTTTGCACATTCTCCCCGTGCCTGTGTGGGTTTCGCCCCCACAACCCAAAGATATGCAGGGTAGGTGGATCGGCCACGCTAAATTGCCCTTAAATTGGGAAAAATGAATTGGGTGCTTGAAATTTATTTTAAAAAATGTTTCAGAATCAGACGTGTCAGCCCATTATCATCGAGCCTGCACCAGGCCACCAACCAATCCCAAAGTAGAATTTGCTCCCCTCACAAAATTTAAGGCTGAGGTATGGAACTTGAGTGAAGCAGCTGACACTTGGGGGAATTTTAGCAAAGCATGAATCGGTGCTTGCAACACACAAGGATAGAAAATTAAACAATTTTCAAAATGTTTTAAATGGCAACATTTTACACATATTGGATCATGGATCAGAAGATATTTCATGGTCAGAATTTCCAATATCTGGGAATCTGGGATATGACAGCAACTGAAGAACAATGCGAAAACTTTCTTTTTTTTTCTTTTTGTTTAAATTTAGAGCACTCAATTTATTATTTCCAATTAAGGGGCAATTTAGTGTTGCCAATCCACCTACCCTGCACATCTTTGGGTTATGGGGGTGAAACCCACGCAAACACAGGGAGAATGTGCAAACTGCACACAGACAGTGACCCAGAGCCAGGATCGAACCTGGGACCTCGGCGCCATAAGACAGAAGTGCTAACCCACTGTGCCACCGTGCTGCCAAGAAAACTTTATTAAGTGACTTTCAAATTGTTAAAATTGCCCCTTCGTGTTCAAAGACGTGCAGGTTAGGTGGAGTGGCCATGCTAAAATTAAAACTTAGTGTTCAAGTACATGCAACTTAGGTGGGGTTACGGGATTACGAGGATAGGATGGGGGACTGGGCTTAGGTGGGTTGCCTCTTTCAGAGGGTCGGTGCAGACTCAATGGGCCAAATGGCCTCCTTCTGCACTGTAGGGATTTTGTGGAAACGCTCTTTGTTCAACAATTAGTAACAAGAATTAGCTTTGTTTAGTTACCGCATTTAATGTTGAAAAAAATGTTCTAAGGAGCTTAAGTGATAAGGTAAATATACCTTTTAAGAAAATATCTAATGTGTAAAGAAATCAGAGAACTTTTACTTTCCAGGTAAATTCACACAACTACCATGTGAGCCATTAGGTTTCAGGAAAAACACCAGATTAATTAATTTCCTGTTGTAAGTAAAACCTTCTTTAGTTCTGAGCTCTAGGATTTATTTTTTCTCCATCCCCTTTTGTCCGCCTCTCAATATGCATAGCCCAAATTCACGCCGTGAAGAAATCCGTTGTCTAACATATGTACACATTTGGGGGTCAGTGCTACTGGTGGGATGCACACTGAAAATTCGGACATGCAATGCATGTTCCTTTCAGATCTTTCATTTTACTACACAGTAAACAATATACAGAGGGGCTACTACATTTTCCAACTTTGACGAGGTTAAGGCTTGCTATCAAAAGTGCAGACTCATAAAATTACCATCTATCTTATTCTGTCCGGTCTGATTACAATGCATCATTCATACTGAGCTCTGTCAGATGTCCAACGGGCAACTTATCCATTCACACATTTGACACAAGGCACTCTTAGAGGCACTAAAATAAAAGCAAAGTACTGCAGATGCTGGATATCTGAAATAAAACCAGAAAATACAGGAAAACCTCAGCACGTCTGGCAGCATCTGTGGAGAGAGGAACAGACTTAACATTTTCAGTCCATATGACTGTTCTTCAGAGGTGAGGGAGAAATGATTGGAGTTTACACTGTTGGGGTTGGGGAAGGTGGAACACAGTAGAAGGTATGTGATAGGTGGGAGCTAGGGAGAGATTTGACAAAAATGTTATGGGTACAAGACAGAAAGAGTGTTCATGGTAGTGTTGAAGACGAAAGAAAATGCTGATAGTGGTTTAAAGGTAAATAGCAGACTGTGCTAACAGGATAACAAAGGTTCTGTGAAAGCAAAGGTTAAGAACAAGTGACAGGTGGCCTTGTGGAGGAAGGGAAGCAGGCAGTTGAACAAAAGAATTGGATTAAAAACGGGCAAAATGGAACAGGGAGTTCATAGTTCGATGTTGATGAACTCAATGTTAACTCCAGAAGCAGTAAAGTGCCTAATATGAAGGTGAGATGCTGTTTTTCCAGTTTGCATCGGGCTTCATTGCAACAGACTAAGGAGGTACATGTGGGCATGAGAGCAAGATGATGAGTTGAAAGAGCAAACGACAGGGACATCTGCGTCATGCTTGCAGGCTGAGCGAAGGTGTTCTGCAAAGTGGCCACCCAGTCAGTGTTTAGTCTCCCCAGTGTAGAGGAGACTGCTTTGGGAGTTGTAGACCAAATTGAAGGAAGGAAGTGCAAGTGAAATGCTGCTTCACCTGAGAGCAGGGTTTGGGGCCTTGGGCGGTGAGCAGGGAGGAGGTAAAAGGACAGGTTTGGCACCTTCTGCGATTGCATGGGAATGTGCCGTGGGAAGGGCTTCAGGAGTTGGGGTGATGTAGAGTAGACCAGGATGTCACAGAGGGAGTGGTCCCTGCAGAATGCTGATAGGAGGGGAAGGGAGGGAATTGAGGGGAAGATGCGTTTCGTGCTGACATAATGCTGGAGAGAAATGGTGGAGGATAACCGTTTGAGGCTCGTGGAGTGAAAAGTGAGATGAAGGGGGAGCCTGCCATGGTTCTGAGAAGGAGGGGAGAGGTAGGTCAGACATGGTTGAGCACCCTGTCAACCACAGTGGGGGGGGTTCAGCATGTTGGAAGATAGCATCAACAAAGCAGAGGCAGAGAATGGGATGGCGTCCTTACAGGAAGTGGGGTGTGAGCAGCTGTAGCCAAAGTAGCTGGTGGGGTTGTAATAAATATTGATGGTCAATCTGACCAATTAGAGAGACAGAGAGGTGATGGAAGGGAAGGGAAGAGTCGGGATCCATCATGTGCAGATGAGAGGTGGATAGAAGTTGGAAGCAAAGTCAAAAAATGTTTCCAAGTCCAGATGAGAGCATGAAGTGGCACTGATACGTTCATCGATTTAACAGAAAAATAGTTGTGGGCGGGGAGGAGGGGAGGGGGGAGGGGGGGGGGGTGTGTGGAGGCGGGGGGGGGGGGGTAATTAGGATTGGACAACGAATGTGCCACATACCCATAAAAAGACTCGCTTACCTGGGGCCCATGTGGCTACCCGATACCACACCTTTTAATTGCGAGAAGTGAGACCAGTTAAAGGAGAAATGATTCAGTGACAGAAAAAGGTTAGTCGGACAGAGGACAGTAGTGGTGGATGGTGATTGTTCGGGCCTCTGCTCAAGGAAGGAGTGGAGAGCCCTCAGACCATTCAGGTGGGGAGGGGTGGGTGGAGATGAAGAGGAATTCATAGAATTTACAGTGCAGAAGGAGGCCATTCGACCCATCGAGTCATTGGAAAAAGAACCTTCTTGGATGCGCGCTGTTGGCTGGCGGTGGGGTTCTCTGCTCCCGCGCTGTCGATGGGAATTCCTATTGAAGTCACACTACACTGGCAAGAAACCCACGGGCAGGGGTGCACTGTTAGTAGGACCAGAGAATCCTGCCCACAGCGAATGGTCGGCGAATTCTGGCCAAGACCTCCATTAATCTTTTCTGGCTTAATCAAAACACGGACACATACACAAACACACGCTGCCTCATCCCCCAACCTGGCACAAACACCCCCCCACCCCCACACACATACCAGCACACACCCTACACACACATTCCCACACACACACATTCCCACACACACACACACCCAACATCTCTTTACAGAACAACACTATGATTCCCCCAAAATTATTTTTTAAATCATCAATCAAATCTCGTATATGGAGCCAATAATGTTTTTTTCTTTCGGCTCTTTGCAAATTGACTTTGAGCACAGCTATTCTATCTTCTGCACAGCATGCTTATAATCTGGCACTGAATTAGCAATTTAGTATGTTACTGGGAGGGGACAAGGATCCTTGTTGGTGAGATGGACCCACTCACTGATCCACAGGTGTGCTTTTCTGATATTATGCACATTAGGGTTGAAAATCAAAGACCCCTCCCACCTGGCTTACTCACTCTTCCAACTTCTTCCATCGGGCAGGAGATACAGAAGTCTGAGAACACGCACGAACAGACTCAAAAAAAGCTTCTTCCCCACTGTTACCAGACTCCTAAATCACCCTCTTATGGACTGACCTCATTAGCACTACACCCTGAATGCTTCATCCAGTGCCGGTGCTTATACAGTTACATTGTATACCTTGTGTGTCCTATTATGTATTTTCTTTTATTCCCTTTTCTTTTAGGGAAGAGGTGTTGGCAATTCTGGACAGGCTGAAAATAGATAAGTCCCCGGGGCCTGATGGGATTTATCCTAGGATTCTCTGGGAAGCCAGGGAAGAGATTGCTGAGCTTTTGGCTTTGATTTTTATGTCATCATTGGCTACAGGAATAGTGCCAGAGGACTGGAGGATAGCAAATGTGGTTCCTTTGTACAAGAAGGGGAGTAGAGACAACCCCGGCAACTATAGACCGGTGAGCCTCATGTCTGTTGTGGGTAAAGTCTTGGAGGGGAATATAAGAGACAAGATTTATAATCTAGATAGGAATAATATGATTAGGGGGAGTCAGCATGGCTTTGTGAAGGGTAGGTCATGCCTCACAAACCTTATCGAGTTCTTTGAGAAGGTACCTGAACAGGTAGACGAGGGTAGAGCAGTTGATGTGGTGTATATGGATTTCAGTAAAGTGTTTGATAAGGTTCCCCACAATAGGCTATTGCAGAAAATACGGAGGCTGGGGATTGAGGGTGATTTAGAGATGTGGATCAGAAATTGGCTAGCTGAAAGAAGACAGAGGGTGGTTGTTGATGGGAAATGTTCAGAATGGAGTTCAGTTACAAGTGGCGTACCACAAGGATCTGTTCTGGGGCCGTTGCTGTTTGTCATTTTTATAAATGACCTAGAGGAGGGCACAGAAGGGTGGGTGAGTAAATTTGCAGACGACACTCAAGTCGGTGGTGTTATCGACAGTGCGGAAGGATGTTGCAGGCTACAGAGGGACATAGATAAGCTGCAGAGCTGGGCTGAGAGGTGGCAAATGGAGTTTAATGTAGAGGAGTGTGAGGTGATTCACTTTGGAAGGAATAACAGGAATGCGGAATATTTGGCTAATGGTAAAGTTCTTGGAAGTGCGGATGAGCAGAGGGATCTCGGTGTCCATGTACATAGATCCCTGAAAGTTGCCACCCAGGTTGATAGGGTTGTGAAGAAGGCCTATGGAGTGTTGGCCTTTATTGGTAGAGGGATTGAGTTCCGGAGTCATGAGGTCATGTTGCAGCTGTACAAAACTCTGGTACGGCCGCATTTGGAGTATTGCGTACAGTTCTGGTCACCTCATTATAGGAAGGACGTGGAAGCTTTGGAGCGGGTGCAGAGGAGATTCACCAGGTGTTGCCTGGCATGGAGGGAAAACCTTATGAGGAAAGGCTGATGGACTTGAGGTTGTTTTTGTTAGAGAGAAGAAGGTTAAGAGGAGACTTAATAGAGGCATACAAAATGATCAGGGGGTTAGATAGGGTGGACAGTGAGAGCCTTCTCCCGCGGATGGAAATGACTAGCACGAAGGGACATAGCCTTAAACTGAGGGGTAATAGATATAGGGCAGAGGTCAGAGGTAGGTTCTTTACGCAAAGAGTGGTGAGGCCGTAGAATGCCCTACCTGCAACAGTAGTGAACTCGCCAACATTGAGGGCATTTAAAAGTTTATTAGATAAGCATATGGATGATAATGGCATAGTGTAGGTTAGATGGCTTTTGTTTTTTGACTTCCCATGTCGGTGCGACATCGTGGGCCGAAGGGCCTGTACTGCGCTGTATCGTTCTATGTTCTATGTTCTATGTTCCCATGTACTTAATGATCTGTTGAGCTTCTCGCAGAAAAATATTTTTCACTGTACCTCGGCACACGTGACAATAAACAAATCCAATCCATCCAACCCAATCCAAAAGAGGGAACGTAGAAATACATTGACGCATGGCGTCGGACATGATGTTGACATTTCAATGCACACCGAGAATGGGAGGCGGGGTGTATCTGAAATGGAGCCTCAGGCCTCATTGATATTAATTGGTGGTCATGTCGCAGACAATTAGCCCATTTGAAGTAATTTATTTTGGACTGGTGACACAGCGAAGCGGCAAGTGTGCAGGGGCAATGGATGATAATTGTCCAGTGTTCAGCAATGGGCATTAGTTAGGGCTTCACTTGTGCAAAGGAGCAAACAAACTGAGGTGGTTGAAATTGGAGGCACAACATGCAACTCTGTAATTAAAGGCTAACAAGAGTGTTAAAGACTAGCACCCAGTTCCATCCTTCATCCTCAAACTTGATGCTGAGCCTGAATGATGTAAAGAGATTTTTTAAGAGCTCCATCACCTCCACTTACATCATCAGCTTTATGGGCATAAGGAATACAAAAGTATTCCTCGCAAAAGGAATAAACTAGAAAATGAAATCCCTGCTTGATGGTGAGAACCACTGAGAGAAATTGATTTAGTCTGATATGGATTATTTCAAAGCCTTTATGAATGGCCTAGTCATATGATCCTGGTATGGTCAATATTCTGCAGGAAGAGAAGAATGTGGAAACCAATATTTGGACTCAAATTCACCCGAGAATAATAATCTGTATTAGTGTCACAAGTAGGATAACATTAACACTGCAATGAAGTTACTGTGAAAATCTCCCAGCCGCCACATTCCAGTGCCTGTTCGGGTGCACTGAGGGAGTATTCAGAACGCCCAATTGACTGAGTCTTGTGGGAGGAAACCGGAGCACCCGGAGGAAACTCACGCAGACACAGGGAGAACGTGCAGAATCCGCACAGTGACCCAAGCCGGGAATTGGACCCGGGTCCCTGGCACTGTGCTACAGTGCTGCCGTTGTGATTTATAAGCCATATCAAAATATATATGTTTTAATGTTAATAATCTTTTGCTCACATAATTACACCTTCAAAGGGATGGTGGTACTCTTTTCAATCCACCTAACTGCAGTTTAATTAAATCTGTCTACACTGCAGTGCTGGGCCCTCAAACCACACTGCACTCCAGAAAATCAGAAATTAAACAATATAACTTATAATTTTCAGCAAGGATTATTGTTAGCTATAATTTCTCCTTTCAGTGTGCCCAGCAACTCACAATAACATGGCCTTGATGAGACAATACTGCATTCAGTAATTCATCGCCACCAAGAAACGTATGAAGTAAGATATGAAATCATACACATTTTTAAATATTGCTTTTTGCGATCTGACACTATGTCTCAATAAGCATCTCCTTAATTGGCCTAATTGACTATCCATCACTGGCAATTGTGTAGCTTCCCCCTCGCAAAAAGAAACAATCTCTTCAAAATTGGCCAGAGGTAGGAACCCGTTGGCTGGTCAAGATTGCAAAATTGCAGATGGGCCTGCTTCCAGACCCACTTCTACAGTTCTATGAAAATTCAGCTTGATGTTCTTGACGGAAATTCCCACAAATGGAGGCCTTAAACTTTTTACTGCAAATGGTTTATTCCCTTTGGGAAAGTACTGGAGAGAAGATGTTAGGGAAATGGATTCTGTTAATTTGTTGGTGTTTATTGCACTATTTAAAAGCTTTAGAATGACACAATGTGACAATTGGAACTGAAGTACAGCCAGTGGCCCCTTGAGATAAGATCGAGGTACAGGAGTAACAGAGCTTTGTCAATGTAATATAATGCACGAAGCAGACGTGACAAGTTTGATGATAGTCCCTACGTGGCTTGAGGAATATACACTCCCCCGTTAACTGCGGGGTGGACATTATTATATGTAAGGTCGGCCTGACGAGATCAGGCCTTCAGAGAGAAAGGCATGGGAAAGCCTAACCGGGTCCTGTGTGTGTTTATACGTTTCTGCTGTGAATATTTTTACTTGACTGACTCCGTTGCCTTTACTAAATTCATGTAAATAGCATTTGGCTCATTTGCATGCAATTTTTAATGCTACAAGTGCACAGGAAGGTATATGTACTTTATTGTAATTTGAAGCATTCATTCTATATTTTAGCCATTCTCAGGATCTTAAAACACACTTGGAAGCTTTTGGAATCTTGCTCCACACCGTGTTACAGTCATAGTACATACTGTTCAAAGCCCAATTGGTCTCAATGTCTGCCTCCAAAGGTAATCAGTACATTTCCTACAATGGCTTTCCTTGCAATCATCCATTGCCATTTTGGGAGTTCCCAACATTCCATCCTCGTATTTCCTTGCCCGCGTCCTTTCCTTTGGCAAAATCATTAGCCGCCATGGTGTCATCTTCCTCACACATAAACATTGCCACAGGAGATTAACAAATACAGTGCCACTGTTTTATTTAAAGTTGCCATCAGACTGTTTTTCCAAATTGATTGATTGATTTGATTTATTGTCACATGTACCAAAGTGCAGTGAAAAGTATTTTTCTGCGGCCAAGGGAACGTACACGGTACGTTTCGCCCCCACAACCCAAAGATGTGCAGGGTAGGTGGATTGGCCACACCAAATTTCCCCTTAATTGGAAAAAATGAATTGGGTACTCTAAAAATTTTTTAAAAGAGAATAATCGACAGAGAACATTGACAAATGGTGCATCGACAAACAGTGATTGGTTACAGTGCGGAACAAGAGGCCAAAGAAAGCAAATACATGAGCAAGAGCAGCCTAGGGCATCATGAATAGTGTTCTTACAGGGAACAGATCAGTCCGTGGGGAGGTCGTTGAGGAGTCTAGTAGCTGTGAGGAAGAAGCTGTTCCTATGTCTGGGTGTGCGAGTCTTCAGACTTCCGTACCTTCTGCCTGATGGAAGGGTCTGTAAGAAGGCAATGCTTGGGTGGGAAGGGTCTCTGATAATGCTGTCTGCCTTCCTGAGGCAGCGGGAGATGTATACAGAATCAATGTGGGGGTGGCAAGCTTGTGTGATGCGCTGGGCTGAGTTCACCACACTCTGCAGTTTCTTGCGATCTTGGGCCGAGCAGTTGCCATACCAGGCTGTGATGCAGCTGGATAGGATGCTCTCTATTGCACATCTGCAGAAGTTGTGAGAGTCAATGCAGACATGCCAAATTTCTATAGCTTCTTTAGGAAGTACAGATGTTGTAGGGCTTTCTTGACTGTTGCATCAACGTGAGTGGACCAGGACAGACTGTTGGTGATGGGGACCCCCAGGAACTTAAAAATTTCGACCATCTCCACTTTGGAGCCATTAATGCAGATGGGAGTGTGTGTCGTGCTATGCTTCCTGAAGTCGATGATCAGTTCCTTGGTCTTTCTGACATTGAGAGAGACGTTGTTTTCGGTACACCATGGAACCAAGTGATTTATCTCCTTCCTGTAGTCTGATTCGTCATTGTTTGAGATACGGCCCACCACAGTCGTATCATCCGCAAACTTACAGATTGAGTTGGAGTTAAATCTTGCCACACAGTCATGTGTGCACATGGAGTACAGTAGAGGACTGAGCACACATCATTGCGGGGCCCCAGTGTTTAGGACTAACGTGGAGGAGGTACTATTGCCTATCCTGACAGGTTACGGTCTGTTGGTGAGGAAGTCAAGGATCCAGCTGCACAATGTGGGCTCAAGACCAAGATTGCGGAGTTTGCTTTTCGTCTTGTCGGGATAATGGTGTTGAAGGCGGAGCTGTAGTCGATGAACAGCAGACTTACATGGGCGTCCTTGTTGCTGAGGTGTTCGAGTGTTGATTGTAGAGCCATGAAGATAGCATGTGCTGTGGACCAGTTGCAGTGATAGGCAAACTGCAATGGATCGAGACCATCTGGGAGACTGGCAGTGATCCATCTCATGACTAGCCGCTCGAAGCATTTCATGATAACAGACGTTAGGGCCACCGGTCAGTAGTCGTTGAGGCAGGCTATCTTGTTCTTCTTTTGGACTGGTATTATGGGGTCTTCTTGTGGGAAGTGGGGACCTCAGAGTGGAGGAGTGAGGTGTTGAAGATACCTGCGAATACACTCGCCAGCTGGTCTGTGCAGGCTCTGAGTGCTCGTCCAGGGACTCCGTCGGGGCCCGCCACTTTCCACGGATTCACTTTCAAGAAGGCAGCTCTTTAACTCTGAGGCTGTAATAGTGGGTATGGGTGTGTCCAGGGCTGTTGGGAGGGGTGACACTGATGCATTGGCTGACTGCTCAAATTAACTTTGTGTCTGCACTAACATTATCCAGCCTGATGTCAAACACATGGTGTTCAGTCCCAACAAGCTCTGTACCTTGCTCTGATATCTGAGCCGGACAGGAGCTTCAACCATACATCTCCACCATCACTCTATCATTGCAAGTTGTTGTTTCCATGTTCCTCGTATTGACGTATTGTCGATGTTGTATTAGAAAATAGGAGCAGGAGGAGTCATTTGTCTCTTTGTGGCTGGTCCCACCAGTCAGTATGATCACGGCTGATCCTTTATCTCAACGCCATACTCCCGTGCTATCCCCACTTCCCTTGGTGCCTTTAAGGATCCAGAAATTCTTCTTAAGTATATTCAATGACTTGGCCTCCACAGCCTTCTGTTGCAGAGAATTCCACAGATTGACCGCGCACTGAATGAGAAAGTTTCCCCTCATCTCAGTCCCTGGTGGGCAACCTCGTATCCTGAGATTGTTCCAATCCTCCCAGCCCGAGGAAATAATATCCCTGTATCCAATCTGTCCAGCCCCGTCAGACCTTTATGCATTTCAAAGTGATCCCCTCTCATTCCTCCAAACTCCAGTTGACTCCACCCACGACACTCCCACCACCCCAGGAATCAGTCCGATGAAACTTCACTGTACTCCCCCCATGGCAAGTAATTAAAATGTTTACAGTACCCAATGTGGTGATATACATCACTGTACGTACACAAAGGGTTAATGTACATACACTACACCTAGCTAGACACTAGAGGGAACACCAGAGACATGACACACAGACAGTCAACCAATAGGTCAGTAAGATAGGACACGTCCAATGGGCAGTCACGATACACACAGAGGTGACACTACCACAGGAAGGCATTACACCAACCCATATAAACGGACACATCACACATGCTCAGTCTCTTTCCAGTGGAGACTCTCAGTGAGTACAGACACAGGGTTGATTGAACATCATTCCCACCACGTGGATTGTAGCAGACTGGTTTGTCAGTCTGAGTAGCTATAGAAGGATTAACAGTAGCGTTGAATCCAAGTAGGAGAATTGTTAATAGTTTAATAAATGTGTTAAAGCCATCTCCAAGTCTGAACCTTCCTTTGTCAGAGTGCACATCAAGGAAGCAGCTTATGCTATGACAAGAGCATAACAAAACATCCAATTCATTTTTTCCAATTAAGGGGCAATTTAGCGTGGCCAATCCACCTAGCTTGCACATTTTTGAGTTGTGGGGGCGAAACCCACGCAAATACGGGGAGAATGTGCAAACTCCACACGGACAGTGACCCAGAGTCAGGATCGAACCTGGGACCTCAGCGCCGTGAGGCCGCAGTGCTAACCCACTGCGCCACCGTGCTGCCTGCCCCATGGCAAGTATATCCCTTCATAGGCAAGGAGACCAAAATTGCACACATGACTCCAGGTGGAGTTCGGTCCCTCCAAGACCGTCATAGCAAGATATACCCGCTCTCCCACTCAGGTCCTCCTACAATGAAGGCCCAACGTTTCACTTTCCCCCACAACCATCTGCTGTACCAGCATGCCTGCCTTCAGCAACTGCCACACAAGGATATCCAGGACCTCTTATCATCAACATTTCTGAATCTATCACCATTGAAACAACACTCTGACACTCTATCCCATTGCAGCTGTTTTTTCATGCTGAATCAACAATGGCCTTTCATTGGTCACTTGAAGGTCATAATTAGTCCAAAGGCCAATACATTCTCGACACATTCTAGCTCACTGGTAAAATTCCAACAGAGGCGGGTTAAGTGGCAGGTGCAACACCTCTTGTCTTCATCCCCACCTGCCAGCCAACTCCTGGCAGGGGAAGGGGATGAATGAAATTCTGTCCAAAGAGTAATCAGAAAGGCTAATGGAATATTCTTCTTTATCTCCAGGATGCTGGAATGCAACAGTGAAGAAGCAATGCTTCAGTTGTAGAGAACTTTGGTCACTTTGAGCGCTTTGTTTATTTCGTAGAATAGAATCCCAACAGTGCAGAAGGGGGCCTTCGGTCCATTGGGTTTGCACCGGCCCTTGGAAAGAGCATCCGACTTAAGCCCACACCTCCACCCTATCCCCATAACCCAGTAACCCCACCGAACCTTTTTTGGAATCTAAGGGCAATTTAACTTGGCCAAACCACCTAACCTGCACATCTTTGGACTGTGGGAGGAATCCGGAGCACCCGGACGAAACCCATTCAGACACGGGGAGAAAGTGCAAACTCCACACAGACAGCCACCCGAGGCTGGAATTGAAATGGGTCCCTGGAGCTGTGAGGGCGCAGTGCTAACCACTGTGCCACCGTGCCATTTTGGGCATTGAACCTCTTGAGATATAACATTGTAAAGAGTACAACACAGCATCGCCAGAGTGGTACCAGCACCGAAAGGGTTAAATTATGATGGTAGACTGTGTAAACCTGGCTTATATTTCCATGGGTTTACAGCATTGAGGGATGATATTATTGAGGTGTTTAAAATAGTAAAAGGATTCGATAGGTGAGGATTTCCTCAGCTGGAGAAGATCCCAAAGTCTCAGCAATAGAGAGCACTCATTTAAGAGTGTAATGAGGACTTTATTTTCACATCAAGGAAGCATGAATGTGGAACTCTCCTCTCGAAATAACTAAGGCAGTGGATGGAGGGCCAATTGAAATGTTGAAGATTGAGATCACTGTATTTCTATTGGTTCAGCTACAAGGGATATGGCACAAAATGGAGTTGAGGCACTGATTAACCATGATCGAACTGAATGTGCAGGTTCAGTCGGCGATTAGGAAGGAAGTGCAATGTTAGCATTCATGTCGAGAGGGCTTGAATACAAGAGCAGGATGTACTTCTGAGGCTATATAAGGCTCTGGTCAGACCCCATTTGAAATATTGTGAGCAGTTTTGGGCCCCACATCTAAGGAAGAATGTGCTGGTGAGGAATTGAACAAACGAATGTGATATAAAATATTCAGTTCAAATATTAGTTACAATAATGTAGATGTAAGCCAGTCTGATAGTAGTGAGTTCACAAACAAAGGACAAAGGGATTCAGAAAGCATGGCAAGGAGGAGGAAAAGGATGCTGGGTAACAAGAGGCCCAGGGTTAAGGAATGCGAAGTGAGCCAATCAGGATATATGGCCAGGTCAGGAGGTGTATAGGATGACCTATGGGAATCTTGTATGTGAAACTTGATGCCATTTAAATGAGATTTGTAAATATTTCTTTGTCTCCGATAGCACTCGGTTCTGGAGCTCCAGGAGACCGCTTGTGTGTTCTGAATCTCTGTGAAGCGAGTCAGCCTTGCAAGCTGGTTAAAAATAAATAATACTATACCTACAAATCCATCTCGAGTTTTATTGGGGCCAGACTGACGGGTAAAGAATTCGATATTGTCACTGGCCTTGGAAAGGAAGAATGGTCCCTGGAATGAAGAGCTTGTCATATGAGGAACGGTTGAGGACTCTGGGTCTGCACTCATTGGAGTATAGAAGGATGAGGGAGGATCTTATTGAAACTTACAGGATACTGCGAGGCCTGGATAGAGTGGACGTGGAGAGGATGTTTCCACTTACAGAAAAACTAGAACCAGAGGGCACAGCCTCAGACTGAAGGGAAGATCCTTTAAAACTGAGATGAGGAGGGATTTCTTCAGCCGGAGGTGGTGAATCTGTGGAACTCTTTGCTGCAAAAGGCTGTGGAAGCCAAGACACTGGGTGTCTTTAAGACAGAGATAGTTAGGTTCTTAATTAATAAGGGGATCAGGGTTTATGGGGAGAAGGCAGGAGAATGGGAATGAGAAAAATATCAGCTATGATTCAATGGAGGAGCAGACGTGATGGGCCGAGTGGCCTAATTCTGCTCCTATGTCTTATGAATGATGGAATAGGCTTGTTGCCCTTTCTAGACCACAGTGAGTCTTAACCCATATACGATGGACAAATGACTATGAGACGCATTTTGTAAAACAAAACAATATATATTCACGCACACACAATGGTTAAGGTTATTCAATCACACACTCCCAATCATAGGTTACACCATACACCAATAATTCAAAGATCTTAACTTAACTTGGCAGTGACTGACAAGTACTAGGTGAGATACAGGCCTGTTATTTGTAGTTCCGGTCTTGTGGTCCTCTGTTAGTTGGTTATCAATCTGGTTCTCTTCTGGCTCTTGTCTTCCTTCTGTTGGTAATATGGATGGTCTCCTTCGTTGGCCGGTGGAAGTCACCGTTGTTAGTTGCTGCTGCTCAAGAGAAAGAATGAATCTGTGCAGTAACTTTAATAGTGTTTGAATTTTGTGACTCTTTTGGTGGGTGGCTCTGGGTTATTTGTCAATCAATTGATCAGGACTTGATCAGCCTGATCGATAAAGTCCAATCAGGGGCTGCCACATTTATATTGGGGTGGGCACTCAGTGGCCATGCTTGAAGGTGTTGGAAACATGTAGGCCCTTCCAAATAAGGAAGTTAGGTACCGCTGTGTCTGGTAAACAATTGTGATTGACAGGACAGCCCTATTGATCCTGTTGGTGGCCTGGAGGTAGCCCTTTACTTATGTTATTTGCATCAATCTGTGAAATTGTTTGAAGTCTGCAAAGCTTTTTCCTGTAGCTTTCTTTGATCTGCCTGCAGCTTGCTTGTCCATACTTTTCCACTTTTCCCAGCATCCCTTGCTGGACACCATTTTAGGTGGCCACAGACTTCAAACTAATAGGGCAGATTTCTCCGTCCCGCCGCACCAGAGTTTTGGTGCGGCATGCCGTTGGGATGCTCCGTTATGCCGGCCGGTCAATGGGGTTTCCCATTGTGGGGCAGCCCCACGCCATCGGGTAACCCCCGGGCTACCGGCAAAACGGAGAATCTAGACGGCGGAAATTTCAGCCCAGAGTGTTACAGGATTACAGGAAAGCTTTGATTTCATGAGGTTATTGAATATGCCATTACTCTGAGTTAAACATTCTTATGACCTAATAATGAGTTCAAAAAGGTACATAACTGTAATAATGAAGTCAATAAAGTATTTAATTACAATAGTAATAGGCTGATTTTACATGAAGTTGCCAAGAAAATTCCTTGTTATTGAGATGTAAGTCACATAAGAGCAGGAATAGGCCATTCAGACAAACTGAAAGAGATGCAAGTGAAATGTTACTTCACATGAAAAGAGTTTTTGAGGCCTTTAACTGGTGAGGGGGGAGGAGGTAAAGGGGCAGGTGTTGCAGCTTCTAGGATTGTACATGAATATGCCACAGGGAGGGGATTAGTGGTTGTGATGATGGAGGAGTGGACCAAGGTTTCACAGAGGGAGCAGTTCTTGCAGATGCTAACAGGGAGGGGTTGAGAGAAAGAAGTGTTTCATGATGGCATCCCGCTGGAGTTGGCAGAAATGGCAGATGATCATTTGAATGCGGAGGATAGTTGGGTGAACATAGAGGCCAAGGGATTGTGGGAGGGAAGGGAAGGTGGGAGGGCAGAGATGGGTCAGACACAATTGAGTGCCCTGTCAATCATAGCGGGGGGTGGGGGGGGATCCTGCATTAATGAGAAAGGCAGACATGTCCGGAGTGCTGTTTTCAAGGGTAGCATCACCGGAACAGATGCAATGGAGAATGGGATAGAATCCTTTTCGGAAACGGTGGATAAGGAACTGTAGTCAAGCTAGCTGTGGGAATTCATAGAATCATAGAATTTACAGTGCAGAAGGAGGCCATTCGGCCCATCAAGTCTGCACCGGCCCTTACAAAGAGCACCCTACTGATGCCCACGTATCTACCCTATCCCCGTCACCCAGCAACCCCCACTTAACATTTTTTGGACACTAAGGGCAATTTAGCATATCCAATCCACCTAACCCGCACATCTTTGGACTGCGGGAGGAAACCGGAGCACCCGGAGGAAACCCACGCACACACGGGGAGAACGTGCAGAGTCCGCACAGACAGTGACACAACTGGGAATCGAACCTGGGACCCTGGAGCTGTGAAGCAACTGTGCTAGCCGCTATGCTACCGTGTTGCCCACATGGTTGGTAGATTTGTAATGAATAGTGGTGGTCAGTGTATCACCAGAAATGGAGGCAAAGAGGGCAAGGAAGGGAAGGGAAGTGTTGAGATGGAACATGTGAAGGTGAGAGTGGGGAAGAAATTGGAAGCAAAAACAATGACATTTTTCCAGGTCCACCGAGGAAGTTTCATATGGAAATTAAATATTAACTCTGTTTCTCTCTCCAGTTATGCTGCCAGACCTGCTGTGTTTGTCCAGCATTTGGCGTTTTTATTTCAGACTTCCAGCATCCAAAGTATTTTGCTTTTACTTTCGCTTTTTGTACGATTGACCACTTGGCCAGCTGTCTACACTTTTTGGAAGAGGGCTACCAGTTGCTCTCAGCGAGTTTCCCATGTGTTGTTGTGCACTCGCCGGTCATCTAGGTACACTATGCAACTGGATAAGCCCACCACTGCCCAGTTCATTCGCCTCTGAAAGATTGCTGAGGCACTTTGGAATCCAAATTGCATGACTCAACATTGTTATGACACATACGGAGTTACAGAGGCGGAGATTTCCTTGACGCAGGTAATCAAGGGAATATGCCAGCAGTCCTCGACAAAACTACCTATCTTATCTATGCAATCTTTCAGGCAGGGTATTGGTTTGAAGTCGGCTGTTCAGAAAGAGTTAAGTTCGCTAAAGTTAAATTGGAATTGGGGTTTTAGTTGTTCAATAGATTGCACTTATTGTTCAATAGACTGTAGCACGGTAGCATTGTGGACAGCACAATTGCTTCACAGCTCCAGGGTCCCAGGTTCGATTCCGGCTTGGGTCACTGTTTGTGCTGAGTCTGCATGTTCTCCCCGTGTGTGCGTGGGTTTCCTCCAGGTGCTCCGGTTTCCTCCCACAGTCCAAAGATGTGCAGGTTAGGTGGATTGGCCATAATAAATTGCCCTTAGTGTCCAAAATTGCCCTTAGTGTTGGGTGGGGTTACTGGGTTATGGGAATAGGTTGGAGGTGTTGACCTTGGGAAGGGTGCTTTTTCCAAGAGCCGGTGCGGGCTCGATGGGCCGAATGGCCTCCTTCTGCACTGTAAATTCTATGATAAAGAGGATATAGGTGCCATTAATTTGTTGCTGGAGAAGTGATTATTGGACATAATAAAGTTGGAGTTGAAGAAGTCAAGACGTACTTTCTAATTCTTATTGTCAGAATTATCATCAGAGCTTAGTCAGCTTCCTGGTATTCAATGCAAAACACTTGGAACCATCTGGCTTGGGCACGAACACAACTGAGGAGTTCCAGCTACTGCTGGTGGACTCCATTAGTTGGTCTCCCAGCATCTACTTAAATCTCCTCTTGGACCCCAGAGGGTTTTTCTGGGCCTAGCTGTAGGGATGTTGCCTCTGTAGACTGACGGGTATGCGTACACCAGCGAAGCCTGATGGTTAAAAAGGCTAACTCAGTATCAGTATAAGCAACATAAACAAGGCGGGGGCGGGGGGGTGTCTACAGTGAAGAACAGGATGTGCAGCCAGGGATTGAGCACAGGAGCTGATTGGACAATGGCTGTTGCTATGTGATGGACAGTCAGTGATTGAACACAGACCCTGTGTGTCTACTCCTGTGAAGAAATACGACCCCTGAGTGAGTCACAACTCTTTAAGCATTCGTGACCAGAAACGACTTTGACTGATTAATGAGTATGTGACTGGAAGCACGAGCGAGATCTGTATAAAATGTCGAGCCAAAGAGACTTCTGAAGTGATAACCTACAGGAATAACCATCATGAGAAGCCTTTAATAAGCGATTTGATTCAAAGTTAAAGGTGTTGTGTCTATCAATTGACTGGAGCTTGGGACCCCGTCAATGCCTTATGGGAGTGTCCTCTCCCACATCCTCTAGGTGAGTAGCAACGGAACAGACCTTTGCCTACTTGTCCCTTGTCTGCTGTGATATCAGCAGGAGATGGGCTTTGGATGTTTGCTGAAAGGTAAAATGTCTCTCTTCACCCTCCCTTTTGGCAGTTCGCATTTGCCTTCCTCTCATTCCCCAGGGACGCTGTCCTCACATTTTAATTCAATATGTTCTGTCTCATTGCAAATTCCAGAAATTCAGTTAAAGATTTTGAAAAATGATTTTGCAAAAAAGAATAAAGAGTTGCAGCTTCGTGATATTAGAAATGTGAATCTCCATATCAATAATTATATTCAGAAATCAGTTTAAATTCTTTTGTGTCCTTTAGAGAAGCCATTTGCACAGTTGCTTTTCCCATGCAGGGAGTTAAAAAGCCAAGTGAAATTGCATTCGATTAGCAGGAGGATACTTTTCACAGGAGAGGTGGAATTTCAATAAATTGAGATTTGAGTATTTGCTCCTTTAACCTTCACTCTTTATCATTGGGTTCTGTCTCCATGTCTGACAATGAAACTGAAATAATCAGAGTGGGTCAATGGCACAAATATACAACCTGCATTTTGTTGAAATTGAAAAATGCAACATCTTCATATTGCTGGGTGAAAACTATTAGGTTACTGTGGCTTCTACCTAAATACATTTGTGAATTTTAAGTATATATAATTATGTACCTTTGCAGTTTTCAATAAACAAAGTAATTTAGAGGGCATATTATGACAACACTTCGCAGAATCACAGATACCTTTTGTGACTGATCCAGAAGGTGAGCGAGTTTGGGAGATGGGAATTTGAAGCTAGGTGGGAATTGAATTGGTAAGACTGTTCCGTTTTAATTTTCCTTTTTACATTTCAGGAGTGTAACTTAATCTACAAGTAGTGCAGTAAAGGGGCTGCCCCATTCATGTAACTGAGTGGCAGTTAACTGTCAGACACCTGACGCCTCATCAGGAGGCACTGATTGGAACTGCTTTGATTTATAAGTACTTGGTGGGTGAGGCCTATTTAAGAGAGGCCACTCCCAGTGAGCCATCGGACACATCCCATGTGAGACACATCGAAGAGTGAGTTTGGGAGCTGGGAATTTGAAGCTAGGTGGGAATTTGAGGCTGGGTCGGAAGAGGTGCTTTTTAACCCCAGATTTGTTACACTCAAACTTCCAGTGAGTGGCCTTGCCCTGCTGACAGGTGACAAGCCCTTCATGTCGGGAGCAGAGCTGAACAGGAGAAATCCGGAGTGCAGTCTGAGAAGACAAGTGGTTCTCTATAAATCAGGTGACTTGTGTCCTTTCATTCCCCTTTCATTCCCAGGCTCACCAGAGTAAATTCTGAGCTACATTTTGTAAGATAAGTTTTTTTTAATTTATTTTTTTATTCTCACACTTACGAGAGGGTAACAAGCCAGACTCAGTCTCCTCGACCAGCAGGTAAGTGTTTGGCTGGTAAGTAGTTTTTTCTTTCATTTCTCTTGGCATTGTCTTGTTGTTGTAAGTTAACTCAAGGGTTTAGAAATGGCAGGAGATCCCAAATCCATGTCATACTCCTCTTGTGCGATTTGGGAGTTCAGGGACACATCCACTGTCTCTGGCTCCTTCATGTGCAAGAAGTGTGTCCAGCTGCAGCTCCTGTTAGACCGCTTGATGGCTCTGGCGCTGAAGATGGACTCATTTTGGAGCATCCGCGATGCTGAGGGAGTCATGGATAGCATGTTTAGCGAGTTGGTCACTGCAGATAAAGAATACTGAGGGAGATAGAAAATGGGTGACCACCAGACAGAGGAAGGGTAGGAAGGCAGTGTAGGGGTCCCCTGCGGTTATCTCCCTCCAAAACAGGAATACTGTTATGGATACTGTTGAGGGAGATGGCTCACCAGGGGAAGGCAGCAGTAGCCAGGTTCATGGCACCGTTGCTGTCTCTGCTGCACTGGAGGGCAGGAAAAAGAGTGTTAGAGCTATAGTGACAAGGGATTCGATTGTAAGGGGACTGGACCTGGTAAGGGTGTTTCTGCGGACACAAACGAGACTCCAGGAAGGTATGTTGCCAGCTGGTTGCAAGGATCCTGGATGTCTCAGAGTGGCTGAAGGATATTCTAAATGGGGAGGGTGAACAAGCCAGCTGCATGTCGGCACCAACGAAATACGTCAAACATGGGATGAGATCCTACATGCTGACTTTAGGAAATTAGGAGATAAACTAAAAAGTAGGACGTCAAAGGTAGTAATCTCGGGATTGCTATCAGTGCCATTGCTAGGCAGAGTAGGAATGACAGGATGAATGTGTGCCTTGAGAGAGGGTGTTGGAGGACGGATTCAGATTTTTGGGACATTGGAAGCGGTTCTGGGAGAGGTGGGACATTACAAATCGGAAGGTCTGCACCTGGACAGGACTAAAACGAATGTCTTGGGGTGGGGGGGGGGGGGCCTGTTTGCTAGCGCTGTTGGGGAGGGTTTAAACTAATGTGGCAGGGGGGCGGGTGGGAACCAATGCAGGAAGTCGGAGGGTAAGGACAGGAACAAAAGCTAGTAAGGAGAAAAGTGGAAGGCAGAGAAACGGATTGAACCGCCTAGTATGGCAGGGAAACCATTTCCTTAACCTTTCTCCTCTTTGCTTCCCCCTTCTCCTCTTCCCACATCTACAGTTCATCCTCTGATAGTTTCTCTGCTGTTTGGCCTTTCACATCTTTTGTTCTCCCTGGGGACTGCCATTAGCACTCTTTCCCCTTGGTTTCTGTGGCCAATAGCACCCAGTTTCCCTGGGTTTCTGTGGCTATGACTCATCTTTCATTCTCACTCCACAGTATAAATATTTCCCACTTTCTCTGTCTGTTAGCTTTGACAAAGAGTCATCGGACTCGAAACGTTAGCTTTTTTCTCTCCCTACAGATGCTGCCAGACCTACTGAGATTTTCCAGCATTTTCTCTTTTGTTTCTGATTCCAGAATCCGCAGTAATTCACTTTTATGGTTGAAAGAGGGACAGGATTGGCAACTAAACATTCCAGGATTTAGATGCTTCAGACAGGCTAGCGGGGGATGCAAAAGGGGTTGCATTATTGGTTAAGGAGAATATCACAGTTGTGCTGAGGGAGGACAATTTGGAGGGTTCAGGCAACGAGGCAATCTGGGTAGAGCTCAGGAATAGGACGGGTGCTGTTATAATGTTGGAGGTTTACTACAGACCTCCTAACAGCCAGTGGGAGATAGAGGAGCAGATATGCAGACAGATCTTGAAAAGATGCATAAACAATAGGGTTGTTGTTGTGCGTGATTTTAACTTTCCCGAAATTGACTGGGACACACTTACTGCTAGAGGCATGGATGGAGCAGAATTTATAAGGAGCGTCCAGGAGGGTTTCTTGAAACAATATGTAAATAGCCCAACACTGGAAGGGGCCATATTAGACCTGGTGCTGGGAAATGAGACCAACCAGGTGATTGAAGTTTCAGTAGGAGATCATTTCGGGAACAGTGATCATAATTCCAAGTTTTAAGCTGCTTATGGAAAAGGAGAAGAGTGGTCCTCAGGTGAAGGGTGTTAGACTGGGGGAAGGTTAAATACAACAGCATTAGGCAGGCTCTGGAGAGTGTTGATTGGGCGAGCTGTTTGAGGGAAAATGAATATCCGACAGTGGGATGTTTTCAAATGTCAGTTGATTAGATTTCAGGACTGGCATGTACCTGTGAGGACGAAAAATAAGGGTCTTAATATAGGGAATCCTGGATAACGAGGGATATTATGAATCTTGTCAAAAAGAAAAAAGAAATATTCGCAAGGTCTATAAGGCTTGGGAAAGTTGAAGCCCTTGAAGAATATAAAGCAAGGAGGAAGGAACTTAAGGTAGGAGTTAGGAAGGCTAAAAGGAGTCATGAAATGTCATTGGCAAACAAGATTAAGGAAAACCCTGAGGCATTTTATAAATGTGTAAAGAGCAAGAGGGTAGCCAGAGAAAGGGTTAGTGTATTCATAAGAACTAGGAGCAGGAGTAGGTCATCTGGCCCCTCGAGCCTGCTCCACCATTCAATGAGATCATGGCTGATCTTTTGTGGACTCAGCTCCACTTTCCGGCCCGAACACCATAATCCTTAATCCCTTTATTCTTCAAAAAACTATCTATCTTTATCTTAAAACCATTCAATGAAGGAGCCTCTACTGCTTAACTGGGCAAGGAATTCCATAGATTCACAACCCTTTGGGTGAAGAAGTTCCTCCTAAACTCAGTCCTAAATCTACTTCCCCTTATTTTGTGGCTATGCCCCCTAGTTCTGCTTTCACCCGCCAGTGGAAACAACCTGCCCGCATCTATCCTATCTATTCCCTTCATAATTTTATATGTTTCTATAAGATCCCCCCTCATCCTTCTAAATTCCAACGAGTACAGTCCCAGTCTACTCAACCTCTTCTCGTAATCCAACCCCTTCAGATCTGGGATTAACCTAGTGAATCTCCTCTGCACACCCTCTAGTGCCAGTACGTCCTTTCTCAAGTAAGGAGACCAAAACTGAACACCATACTCCAGGTGTGGCCTCACTAACACCTTATACAATTGCAGCATAACCTCCCTAGTCTTAAACTTCATCCCTCTAGCAATGAAGGACAAAATTCCATTTGCCTTCTTAATCACCTGTTGCACCTGTAAACCAACTTTTTGCGACTCATGCACTAGCACACCCAGGTCTCTCTGCACAGCAGCATGTTTTAATATTTTATCATTTTAATAATAATCCCTTTTGCTGTTATTCCTACCAAAATGGATAACCTCACATTTGTCAACATTGTATTCCATCTGCCAGACCTTAGCCCATTCACTTAGCCTATCCAAATCCCTCTGCAGACTTCCAGTATCCTCTGCACTTTTTGCTTTACCACTTATCTTCGTGTCGTCTGCAAACTTGGACACATTGCCCTTGGTCCCCAACTCCAAATCATCTATGGAAATTGTGAACAGTTTTGGGCCCAACACTGATCCCTGAGGACACCAGTAACTACTGATTGCCAACCAGAGCAACACCCATGAATCCCCACTCTTTGCTTTCTATTAATTAACCAATCCTCTATCCATGCTACTACTTTCCCTTTAATGCCATGCATCTTTATCTTATGCAGCAACCTTTTGTGTGGCACATTGTCAAAGGCTTTCTGGAAATCCAGATATATCACATCCATTGGCTCCCCGTTATCTACCGCACTGGAAATGTCCTCAAAAAATTCCATTAAAATAGTTAGGCACGACCAGCTCTTTATGAACCCATGCTACGTCTACCCAATGGGACAATTTCCATCCAGGTGCCTCGCTATTTCTTCCTTGATGATAGATTCCAGCATCTTCCCTACTACCGAAGTTAAGCTCACTGGCCTATAGCTACCCGCTTTCTGCCTACCTCCTTTTTTAAACAGTGGTGTCACGTTTGCTAATTTCCAATCTGCCAGGACCACCCCAGAGCCTAGTGAATTTTGGTAAATTATCACTAGTGCATTTGCAATTTCCCTAGCCATCTCTTTTAGCACTCTGGGATGCATTCCATCAGGGCCAGGAGACTTGTCTACCTTTAGCCCCATTAGCTTGCCCATCACTACCTCCTTGGTGATAACAATCCTCTCAAGGTCCTCACCTATCAGAGCCTCATTTCCATCAGTCACTGGCATGTTATTTGTGTCTTCCACTGTGAAGACCGACCCAAAAAACCTGTTCAGTTCCTCAGCCATTTCCTCATCTCCCATTATTAAATCTCCCTTCTCATCCTCTGAAGGACCAATATTTACCTTAGCCACTCTTTTTTCTTTTATATATTTGTAGAATCTTTTACTATCTGTTTTTATATTCTGAGCAAGTTTACTCTCATAATCTATCTTACTCTTCTTTATAGCTTTTTTAGTAGCTTTCTGTTGCTCCATAAAGATTTCCCAGTCCTCTAGTCTCCCACTAATCTTTGCTACTTTGTATGCTTTTCCTTTCAATTTGATACTCTCCCTTATTTCCTTAGATAGCCACGGTCGATTTTCCCTCTTTCTCCCGTCCTTCCTTTTTGTTGGTATAAACCTTTGCTGAGCACTGTGAAAAATCGCTTGGAAGGTTCTCCACTGTTCCTCCACTGTTTCACCATAAAGTCTTTGCTCCCAGTCTACCTTAGCTAGTTCTTCTCTCATCCCATTGTAATCTCCTTTGTTTAAGCACAAAACACTAGTGTTTGATTTTACCTTCTCACCCTCCATCTGTATTTTAAATTCCACCATATTGTGATTGCTCCTTCCGAGAGGATCCCTAACTATGAGATCATGAATCACGCGGATACATTCTATAAACTCCTCCTCAAGGCTGCCTTGACCGACCTGGTTAAACCAATCGACATGTAGATTAAAATCCCCCATAATAACTGCTGTACCATTTCTACATGCATCAGTTATTTCTTTGTTTATTGCCTGCCCCGCCATAATGTTACTATTTGGTGGCCTATAGACTACTCCTATCAGTGACGTTTTCGCCTTATTATTCCTGATTTCCACCCAAATGGATTCAACCTTATCCTCCATAGCACCGATGTCATCCCTTACTGTTGCCCGGATGTCATCCTTAAATAACAGAGCTACACCACCTCCCTTACCATCCACTCTGTCCTTCCGAATAGTTTGATACCCTCGGATATTTAACTCCCAGTCGTGACCATCCTTTAACCATGTTTCAGTAATGTCCACTAAATCATAGTCATTCACGATGATTTGCGCCATCAACTCATTTACCTTATTCCGAATACTACGAGCATTCAGGTAAAGTACACTTATGTTGGCTTTTTTACCTCTGTTCCGAATCTTAACACCTCGATCAGTAACCTCTCCTAAGTTATATTTCCTCTTAACCTTCCTCCTAATTTTCCTTGTCGTTGAATCCATATCTTTATGTAACAACCTGCTGCGTCGCTTACCATTAATATTTTCACTTCCCGTTTTATTCCTTTTAGTATTCCTGGTCCTATTCACTGAGCTCCCCTCAGTCACTGTACCTTGTACTGTCGCCCTTTTTGATTTTTGACTCTGGCTTCTCTGCCTTACACTTTCCCCCTTACTGCCTTTTGTTTCTGTCCCTGTTTTACTACCTTCCAACTTCCTGCATCGGTTCCCATTCACGGGTATTGGAGGGAATTCATGTATGGAACCAGAGGAAATGGGAGATATACTAAATGAATACTTTGCCTCAGTACTCACCAAAGAGAGGGACTTGGTGGATGAGGAGTATAGGGTAGCGTGTGTCGATATTCTGAGTCATGTTGATATTAATAAAGAGATGGTGTCAGGCATCTTAAAAAGCGTTAAAGTATATAAGTCCCCAGGGCCTGAAAGGATCTACCCCAGACTACTGCGGGAGGCAAGGAAGGAAATTGCTGGGGCCTTGACAGTGATCTTTGTATCCTCATTGGCTACAGGTGAAGTTCCAGAGGACTGGAGAGTAGCCAATGTTATTCCACTGTTTAAGAAGGGCAGCAGGGATAATCCAGGAAACTATAGGCCGGTGCGCCTTACAACAGTGGTAGGGAAATTATTGGAAAAGATTCTTAGAGACAGGATTTACTCACATTTGGAAACAAATGCACTTATTGGTGATGGACAGCATGGTTTTGTGAAGGGGAGATCATGCCTCACTAATTTGATCGAGTTTTTCGAGGAAGTGACAAAGAGGATAGATGAGGAAAAGACAATAGATGTTGTATATATGGACATCAGTAAAGCCTTTGACAAGGTACCTCATGGTAGACTGGTACAAAAGGTGAAGCCACATGGGATCAGAGGAGAGTTGTCAAGTTGAATACAGAACTGGCTTGGGCACAGAAGACAGAGGGTAGCAGTAGAAGGGTCCTTTTCTGAATGGAAGGCTGTGACTAGCGGCGTTCCACAGCGATCAGTTCTGGGGTCTTTGTTGTTCATGGTGTATATAAATGATTTGCACCAAAATGTAGCTGGTTTGATTAATAAGTTTGCAGACAGCATAGAAATTGGTGGAGTTGCGGATAGTGAAGAAGACTGTCAGAGGATACAGCAGGATATAAACTGATTGGAGTCTTGCGCGGAGAAATGGCAGGTGGAGTTTAATCCGGACAAGTGTGAGGTAATGCACTTTGGAAGGTCCAATGCATGTAGAAAATACACAATAAATGGTAGAACTCTTGCGAGTACTGACAGGCAGAGAGATCTGGGCGTGCATGTCCACCGATCACTGAAAGTGGCAACAGATATGGATAAGGTGGTCAAGAAGGCATAGGGCATGCTGGCCTTCATCGGTCGGGGCATTGAATATAAAAATTGGCAAGTCATGTTGCAGCAATACAGGACCTTGGTTAGGCCTCATTTGGAATATTGTGTACAATTCTGCGTGCCACACTACCGGAAGGATGTGGATGCTTTGAAGAGGGTACAGAAGTGGTTTACTAGGGTATTGCCTGGTATGGAGGGCATTAGCTGTGAGGAGAGATTATATGAACTCAGTCTGTTCTCGCTGCAACGACGGAGGTTGAGAGATGACCTGATAGAGGTCTGCAAGATTATGAGTGGCATGGACAGAGTGGATAGTCAGATGCTCTTTACTTGCATGGGAGAGTCAAGTACTAGGAGACATAGGTTTAAAGTGCATGGGGAAAAGTTTAGAACAGATGTGCGAGGCAAGAGAGTGTTAAATATATGGAACGTGCTGGCTGGGGAGGTGGTGGGAGCAGGTATGACAGTGACATTTAAGGGACATCTCGACAAATATATGAATAGGGTGTGAATGGAAGGATACGGACTCCGTAAGTGCATACCGTTTTAGTTTAGGCAGGTATCATGGTCGGCGCAGGCTTAGAGGGCTGAAAGGCCTGTTCCTGTGCTCTATTGTTCTTTGTTCTGTAGACTGGCCAATGTGAATGATGCACTGCAGAACATCTAGTTTAAATAATTTATTATGAAGCAACTGTGAGGTAAAGATAACTTGAATAAATAAATAACAAACTAACACGAACTATTATAGTTGCTACTGCAAAATACGTCTATCCACCAACACGACTTACTCCCACCTCCCCGAGACACAGGATCAAGTGGTAGGTTTACACTGCTACCTGTTTGTCGGATGTTGTGCATAAATTTTATGTACAGAATTGCTTTATGCATAACATCACATCCCCTTTCCTTTGGAAATATAATTATTTACATTTGTTAGATTGTTTTTACAATTCAATATGATATAGATAACTACTAAAGTATTTACAGACTATCACAAATTGGGGCTGGTTTATAACACTGGGCTAAGTAGCTGGCTTTAAAAGCAGACCAAGGCAGGCCAGCAGCACGGTTCAATTCCCGTACCAGCCTCCCCGAACAGGCGCTGGAATGTGGCGACTAGGGGCTTTTCACAGTAACTTCATTTGAAGCCTACTTGTGACAATAAGCGATTTTCATTTTTTCAAATTAAGTCTTTCGGGTTTGCATCTTTGTATTGTTGATCTTCTGAGTGGCTGCTGAACTTGCAAAGTTACTTCATCTTCCTTTGTAGTTCTTCATGTATCATGGTGTCTTTATCTTACAGTACAGCACACAGAGCAACAATATGTTCTTCAGCTGTTTTACGACTATTGCATGCTTCTTCTGGTGGTGACTTTACAATGGTTTGAGACGTTTTGTAGATTCATCGTCAAACCACTTTGTGGATTTGGCCTGAAATCACTTCTTTGCCTCCTTTTCTGAAAGAGTGGGTGCCTCTCTACTTTTGCAGTAATGGACTCTTTCAACACTTGTAACTGAAGCATTCAACGCTGTCTGCAGTTTTATACCATTGCCACAATATCTCGGATGATAACCAGCCAGTAGACCGTGTCTTTGGCTCTTTTCATACATGTTTCTTCCCGTGTGCCATTTATGGATTTTGCTCAGAAATCTGAAAGATTTCAGAATCATTATTCTCTTTTATCGTAGCGAAAATCCATCTGCATCACTCATCACTGCACTTAAGTTGTAAAAAATTGAGCAGGATTCTCTGGGCCATCCTTCATGGAGATAACTATACATCATCTGCAAGACTGAATCCTTGGTGGTTTCTCCTTTTTATTCTAACACAACCAATACAGGTTATCCAGTCTGTAGGTTCTTCTGTGCACTTAATTACACTTAAAGCTGTCATCCTCTCTAGCTCAGCCTTTAGTTATCGCTCAATGGGGCTGGTACATGTCTCGGTGTGTGATTTGCGTTCTCCTTATTGGATTATGTACGTGTATGGTAAAGTAGCAAAACCTTGGAAAATCGGGAAATCATTGAGGAGGAAGTCTTCTGAGGCACGTGGGATTGTTGCAGAGCTGTCTGCACTGTAGACCCATTTGACAAGCTGAACCTCACACACTTCTACTACAATCAAAGATTTGCGTTCCGCCATCACAATGGAAAATTCCAACTTGTCAATTCTGTTTATTAGATTGACATGGAGCTTGCATGCTCTTAAAGTCATGATTTCACATCCATTGCAATCTTTAACAATACTGTTTGGTTAACTACTTTTGGTTCGATTCGCAGCTTTTTGACATTGGACAAATTGATGAGGTTGGCCCTCATACCTGTGTCGAGTTTGACTGTTATAACTGTGTAATTTATCTTTAATGGCACTGTCCATTTATCCTCTCGGTGTCGGCGTAGCTCGGTGTTGGCGCAGCTCGGTGTCGTCATTGCTCGGTGTCGGCGTCAGTGGAACTCACTATTGTCAGTACTGTAGTCAGTAGTGGATTAGACATTCAGCCTCACGCCGTCGAGGTCCCACATTTGATCCCGGCTCTGGGTCAGTGTCCGTGTGGAGTTTGCACATTCTCCCCATGTTTGCGTGGGTTTCACCCCCACAACTCAAAGATGCGCAGGCTAGCTGGATTGGCCACGCTAAATTGCCACTTAATTGGAAAAAATGAATTGGGTGCTCTAAAATTTTTTTTAAAGTACTGTAGTCAGTGGAACTCAGTATTGTCAGTATTGTAGTCAGTGGAACTCAGTATTGTCAGTATTGTAGTCAGTGGAACTCAGCATTGTCAGTACTGTAGTCAGTGGAACTCAGTATTGTCACTGCTGTAGTCAGTGGAACTCAGTATTGTCAGTGCTGTAGTCAGTGGAACTCAGTATTGTCAGTACTGTAGTCAGTGGAACTCAGTATTGTCAGTATTGTAGTCAGTGGAACTCAGTATTGTCAGTGCTGTAGTCAGTGGAACTCAGTATTGTCAGTATTGTAGTCAGTGGAACTCAGTATAGTCAGTACTGTAGTCAGTGGAACTCAGCATTGTCACTGCTGTAGTCAGTGGAACTCAGTATAGTCAGTACTGTAGTCAGTGGAACTCAGCATTGTCACTGCTGTAGTCAGTGGAACTCAGTATTTTCAGTGCTGTAGTCAGTGGAACTCAGTATTGTCAGTATTGTAGTCAGTGGAACTCAGCATTGTCAGTATTGTAGTCAGTGGAACTCAGTATTGTCGGTGCTGTAGTCAGTGGAACTCAGTATTTTCAGTGCTGTAGTCAGTGGAACTCAGTATTGTCAGTATTGTAGTCAGTGGAACTCAGCATTGTCAGTATTGTAGTCAGTGGAACTCAGTATTGTCAGTGCTGTAGTCAGTGGAACTCAGTATTGTCAGTACTGTAGTCAGTGGAACTCAGCATTGTCAGTATTGTAGTCAGTGGAGCTCAGTATTGTCAGTATTGTAGTCAGTGGAACTCAGTATTGTCAGTATTGTAGTCAGTGGAACTCAGCATTGTCAGTGCTGTAGTCAGTGGAACTCAGTATTGTCAGTATTGTAGTCAGTGGAACTCAGTATTGTCAGCACTGCGGTCAGTGGAACTCAGTATTGTCAGTACTGTAGTCAGTGGAACTCAGCATTGTCAGTATTGTAGTCAGTGGAGCTCAGTATTGTCAGTACTGCAGTCAGTGGAACTCAGCATTGTCAGTATTGTAGTCAGTGGAACACAGTATTGTCAGTATTGTAGTCAGTGGAACTCCGCATTGTCAGTATTGTAGTCAGTGGAACTCAGCATTGTCAGTATTGTAGTCAGTGGAGCTCAGTATTGTCAGTACTGTAGTCAGTGGAACTCCGCATTGTCAGTATTGTAGTCAGTGGAACTCAGCATTGTCAGTATTGTAGTCAGTGGAACTCAGGATTGTCAGTACTGTAGTCAGTGGAACTCAGCATTGTCAGTACTGTAGTCAGTGGAACTCAGTATTGTCAGTGCTGTAGTCAGTGGAACTCAGCATTGTCACTGCTGTAGTCAGAGGAACTCAGTATTGTCGGTGCTGTAGTCAGTGGAACTCAGTATTGTCAGTATTGTAGTCAGTGGAACTCCGTATAGTCAGTACTGTAGTCAGTGGAACTCAGCATTGTCACTGCTGTAGTCAGTGGAACTCACTATTTTCAGTGCTGTAGTCAGTGGAACTCAGTATTGTCAGTATTGTAGTCAGTGGAACTCAGCATTGTCAGTATTGTAGTCAGTGGAACTCAGTATTGTCAGTGCTGTAGTCAGTGGAACTCAGTATTGTCAGTGCTGTACTCAGTGGAACTCAGTATTGTCAGTACTGTAGTCAGTGGAACTCAGCATTGTCAGTATTGTAGTCAGTGGAGCTCAGTATTGTCAGTATTGTAGTCAGTGTAACTCAGTATTGTCAGTATTGTAGTCAGTGGAACTCAGCATTGTCAGTGCTGTAGTCAGTGGAACTCAGTATTGTCAGTATTGTAGTCAGTGGAACTCAGTATTGTCAGCACTGCGGTCAGTGGAACTCAGTATTGTCAGTACTGTAGTCAGTGGAACTCAGCATTGTCAGTATTGTAGTCAGTGGAGCGCAGTATTGTCAGTACTGCAGTCAGTGGAACTCAGCATTGTCAGTATTGTAGTCAGTGGAACTCAGTATTGTAGTCAGTGGAACTCCGCATTGTCAGTATTGTAGTCAGTGGAACTCAGCATTGTCAGTATTGTAGTCAGTGGAGCTCAGTATTGTCAGTACTGTAGTCAGTGGAACTCCGCATTGTCAGTATTGTAGTCAGTGGAACTCAGCATTGTCAGTATTGTAGTCAGTGGAACTCAGGATTGTCAGTATTGTAGTCAGTGGAACACCGCATTGTCAGTATTGTAGTCAGTGGAACTCAGCATTGTCAGTATTGTAGTCAGTGGAGCTCAGTATTGTCAGTACTGTAGTCAGTGGAACTCAGCATTGTCAGTACTGTAGTCAGTGGAACTCAGCATTGTCAGTACTGTAGTCAGTGGAACTCAGTATTGTCAGTGCTGTAGTCAGTGGAACTCAGCATTGTCACTGCTGTAGTCAGAGGAACTCAGTATTGTCGGTGCTGTAGTCAGTGGAACTCAGTATTGTCAGTGCTGTAGTCAGTGGAACTCAGAATTGTCAGTATTGTAGTCAGTGGAGCTCAGTATTGTCAGTATTGTGGCCAGTGGAACTCAGTATTGTCAGTAATGTAGTCAGTGGAACTCGGCATTGTCAGTACTGTAGTCAGTGGAACTCAGAATTGTCAGTATTGTAGTCAGTGGAACTCAGTATTGTCAGCACTGCAGTCAGTGGAACTCAGTATTGTCAGCACTGCAGTCAGTGGAACTCAGTATTGTCAGCACTGCAGTCAGTGGAACTAAGTATTGTCAGTACTGTAGTCAGTGGAGCTCAGTATTGTCAGTATTGTAGTCAGTGGAACTCAGCATTGTCAGCACTGCAGTCAGTGGAACTCAGTATAGTCAGTACTGTAGTCAGTGGAACTCCGCATTGTCAGTACTCTAGTCAGTGGAACTCAGCATTGTCAGTATTTTAGTCAGTGGAACTCAGCATTGTCAGTATTGTAGTCAGTGGAACTCAGCATATTGTCAGTACTGTAGTCAGTGGAACTCAGCAGTGTCACTACTGTAGTCAGTGGAACTCAGCATTGTCAGTATTGTAGTCAGTGGAACACAGTATTGTCAGCACTGCAGTCAGTGGAACTCAGTATTGTCAGTTTGTAGTCAGTGGAACTCAGCATTGTCAGTATTGTAGTCAGTGGAAATCTGCATTGACAGTACTTTCGTCAGTGCAACTCAGCATTGTCAGTATTGTAGTCAGTGGAACTCACTATTGTCAGTATTGTAGTCAGTGGAACACAGTATTGTCAGCACTGCAGTCAGTGGAACTCAGTATTGTCAGTTTGTCGTCAGTGGAACTCAGCATTGTCAATATTGTAGTCAGTGGAAATCTGCATTGACAGTACTTTCGTCAGTGCAACTCAGCATTGTCAGTTTTGTAGTCAGTAGAACTCAGCATTGACAGTGCTGTAGTCAGTGGAACTCAGCATTGTCAGTATTGTAGTCAGTGGAACTCAGCATTGTCAGTATGGTAGTCAGTGGAAAAAGCAGAGTCACTACTGTAGTCAGTGGAACTCAGTATTGTCAGTACTGTAGTCAGTGGGAACCAGTATTGTCAGTATTGTAGTCAGTGGAACTCAGTATTGTCAGTATTGTAGTCAGTGGAACTCAGCATTGTCAGTATTGTAGTCAGTGGAACTCAGCAGTGTCACTACTGTAGTCAGTGGAACTCAGCATTGTCAGTATTGTAGTCAGTGGAACTCCCTATTGTCAGTATTGTAGTCAGTGGAACTCAGCATTGTCAGTATTGTAGTCAGTGGAACTCAGCATTGTCAGTATGTAGTCAGTGGAACTCAGTATTGTCAGTCCTGTAGTCAGTGGAACTCAGCATTGTCAGTATTGTAGTCAGTGGAACTCAGCATTGTCAGTATTGTAGTCAGTGGAGCTCAGCATTGTCAGTATTGAAGTCAGTGGAACTCCGCATTGTCACTAATGTAGTCAGTGGAACACAGTATTGTCAGTGCTGTAGTCAGTGGAACTCAGTATTGTCAGTACTGTAGTCAGTGGAACTCAGTATTGTCAATATTGTAGTCAGTGGAGCTCATTATTGTCATTATTGTAGTTAGTGGAACTCAGCATTGTGAGCACTGCAGTCAGTGGAACTCAGCATTGTCAGTACTGTAGTCAGTGGAACTCAGCATTGTCAGTACTGTAGTCAGTGGAACTCAGCATTGTCAGTACTGTAGTCAGTGGAACTCAGCATTGTCAGTATTGTAGTCAGTGGAACTCAGTATTGTCAGTATTGTAGTCAGTGGAACTCAGCATTGTCAGTGCTGTAGTCAGTGGAACTCAGTATTGACAGTATTGTAGTCAGTGGAACTCAGTATTGTCAGCACTGCGGTCAGTGGAACTCAGTATTGTCAGTACTGTAGTCAGTGGAACTCAGCATTGTCAGTATTGTAGTCAGTGGAGCTCAGTATTGTCAGTACTGCAGTCAGTGGAACGCAGCATTGTCAGTATTGTAGTCAGTGGAACTCAGTATTGTCAGTATTGTAGTCAGTGGAACTCCGCATTGTCAGTATTGTAGTCAGTGGAACTCAGCATTGTCAGTATTGTAGTCAGTGGAGCTCAGTATTGTCAGTACTGTAGTCAGTGGAACTCCGCATTGTCAGTATTGTAGTCAGTGGAACTCAGCATTGTCAGTATTGTAGTCAGTGGAACTCAGGATTGTCAGTACTGTAGTCAGTGGAACTCAGCATTGTCAGTACTGTAGTCAGTGGAACTCAGTATTGTCAGTGCTGTAGTCAGTGGAACTCAGCATTGTCACTGCTGTAGTCAGAGGAACTCAGTATTGTCGGTGCTGTAGTCAGTGGAACTCAGTATTGTCAGTGCTGTAGTCAGTGGAACTCAGTATTGTCAGTATTGTAGTCAGTGGAACTCCGTATAGTCAGTACTGTAGTCAGTGGAACTCAGCATTGTCACTGCTGTAGTCAGTGGAACTCACTATTTTCAGTGCTGTAGTCAGTGGAACTCAGTATTGTCAGTATTGTAGTCAGTGGAACTCAGCATTGTCAGTATTGTAGTCAGTGGAACTCAGTATTGTCAGTGCTGTAGTCAGTGGAACTCAGTATTGTCAGTGCTGTACTCAGTGGAACTCAGTATTGTCAGTACTGTAGTCAGTGGAACTCAGCATTGTCAGTATTGTAGTCAGTGGAGCTCAGTATTGTCAGTATTGTAGTCAGTGGAACTCAGTATTGTCAGTATTGTAGTCAGTGGAACTCAGCATTGTCAGTGCAGTAGTCAGTGGAACTCAGTATTGTCAGTATTGTAGTCAGTGGAACTCAGTATTGTCAGCACTGCGGTCAGTGGAACTCAGTATTGTCAGTACTGTAGTCAGTGGAACTCAGCATTGTCAGTATTGTAGTCAGTGGAGCGCAGTATTGTCAGTACTGCAGTCAGTGGAACTCAGCATTGTCAGTATTGTAGTCAGTGGAACTCAGTATTGTCAGTATTGTAGTCAGTAGAACTCCGCATTGTCAGTATTGTAGTCAGTGGAACTCAGCATTGTCAGTATTGTAGTCAGTGGAGCTCAGTATTGTCAGTACTGTAGTCAGTGGAACTCCGCATTGTCAGTATTGTAGTCAGTGGAACTCAGCATTGTCAGTATTGTAGTCAGTGGAACTCAGGATTGTCAGTATTGTAGTCAGTGGAACACCGCATTGTCAGTATTGTAGTCAGTGGAACTCAGCATTGTCAGTATTGTAGTCAGTGGAGCTCAGTATTGTCAGTACTGTAGTCAGTGGAACTCAGCATTGTCAGTACTGTAGTCAGTGGAACTCAGCATTGTCAGTACTGTAGTCAGTGGAACTCAGTATTGTCAGTGCTGTAGTCAGTGGAACTCAGCATTGTCACTGCTGTAGTCAGAGGAACTCAGTATTGTCGGTGCTGTAGTCAGTGGAACTCAGTATTGTCAGTGCTGTAGTCAGTGGAACTCAGAATTGTCAGTATTGTAGTCAGTGGAGCTCAGTATTGTCAGTATTGTGGCCAGTGGAACTCATTATTGTCAGTAATGTAGTCAGTGGAACTCGGCATTGTCAGTACTGTAGTCAGTGGAACTCAGAATTGTCAGTATTGTAGTCAGTGGAACTCAGTATTGTCAGCACTGCAGTCAGTGGAACTCAGTATTGTCAGCACTGCAGTCAGTGGAACTCAGTATTGTCAGCACTGCAGTCAGTGGAACTAAGTATTGTCAGTACTGTAGTCAGTGGAGCTCAGTATTGTCAGTATTGTAGTCAGTGGAACTCAGCATTGTCAGCACTGCAGTCAGTGGAACTCAGTATAGTCAGTACTGTAGTCAGTGGAACTCCGCATTGTCAGTACTCTAGTCAGTGGAACTCAGCATTGTCAGTATTTTAGTCAGTGGAACTCAGCATTGTCAGTATTGAAGTCAGTGGAACTCCGCATTGTCACTAATGTAGTCAGTGGAACACAGTATTGTCAGTGCTGTAGTCAGTGGAACTCAGTATTGTCAGTACTGTAGTCAGTGGAACTCAGTATTGTCAATATTGTAGTCAGTGGAGCTCATTATTGTCATTATTGTAGTTAGTGGAACTCAGCATTGTGAGCACTGCAGTCAGTGGAACTCAGCATTGTCAGTACTGTAGTCAGTGGAACTCAGCATTGTCAGTACTGTAGTCAGTGGAACTCAGCATTGTCAGTACTGTAGTCAGTGGAACTCAGCATTGTCAGTATTGTAGTCAGTGGAACTCAGTATTGTCAGTATTGTAGTCAGTGGAACTCAGCATTGTCAGTGCTGTAGTCAGTGGAACTCAGTATTGTCAGTATTGTAGTCAGTGGAACTCAGTATTGTCAGCACTGCGGTCAGTGGAACTCAGTATTGTCAGTACTGTAGTCAGTGGAACTCAGCATTGTCAGTATTGTAGTCAGTGGAGCTCAGTATTGTCAGTACTGCAGTCAGTGGAACGCAGCATTGTCAGTATTGTAGTCAGTGGAACTCAGTATTGTCAGTATTGTAGTCAGTGGAACTCCGCATTGTCAGTATTGTAGTCAGTGGAACTCAGCATTGTCAGTATTGTAGTCAGTGGAGCTCAGTATTGTCAGTACTGCAGTCAGTGGAACTCCGCATTGTCAGTATTGTAGTCAGTGGAACTCAGCATTGTCAGTATTGTAGTCAGTGGAACTCAGGATTGTCAGTACTGTAGTCAGTGGAACTCAGCATTGTCAGTACTGTAGTCAGTGGAACTCAGTATTGTCAGTGCTGTAGTCAGTGGAACTCAGCATTGTCACTGCTGTAGTCAGAGGAACTCAGTAGTGTCGGTGCTGTAGTCAGTGGAACTCAGTATTGTCAGTGCTGTAGTCAGTGGAACTCAGTATTGTCAGTATTGTAGTCAGTGGAACTCACTATTTTCAGTGCTGTAGTCAGTGGAACTCAGTATTGTCAGTATTGTAGTCAGTGGAACTCAGCATTGTCAGTATTGTAGTCAGTGGAACTCAGTATTGTCAGTGCTGTAGTCAGTGGAACTCAGTATTGTCAGTGCTGTACTCAGTGGAACTCAGTATTGTCAGTACTGTAGTTAGTGGAACTCAGCATTGTCAGTATTGTAGTCAGTGGAGCTCAGTATTGTCAGTATTGTAGTCAGTGGAACTCAGTATTGTCAGTATTGTAGTCAGTGGAACTCAGCATTGTCAGTGCTGTAGTCAGTGGAACTCAGTATTGTCAGTATTGTAGTCAGTGGAACTCAGTATTGTCAGCACTGCGGTCAGTGGAACTCAGTATTGTCAGTACTGTAGTCAGTGGAACTCAGCATTGTCAGTATTGTAGTCAGTGGAGCGCAGTATTGTCAGTACTGCAGTCAGTGGAACTCAGCATTGTCAGTATTGTAGTCAGTGGAACTCAGTATTGTCAGTATTGTAGTCAGTGGAACTCCGCATTGTCAGTATTGTAGTCAGTGGAACTCAGCATTGTCAGTATTGTAGTCAGTGGAGCTCAGTATTGTCAGTACTGTAGTCAGTGGAACTCCGCATTGTCAGTATTGTAGTCAGTGGAACTCAGCATTGTCAGTATTGTAGTCAGTGGAACTCAGGATTGTCAGTATTGTAGTCAGTGGAACACCGCATTGTCAGTATTGTAGTCAGTGGAACTCAGCATTGTCAGTATTGTAGTCAGTGGAGCTCAGTATTGTCAGTACTGTAGTCAGTGGAACTCAGCATTGTCAGTACTGTAGTCAGTGGAACTCAGCATTGTCAGTACTGTAGTCAGTGGAACTCAGTATTGTCCGTGCTGTAGTCAGTGGAACTCAGCATTGTCACTGCTGTAGTCAGAGGAACTCAGTATTGTCGGTGCTGTAGTCAGTGGAACTCAGTATTGTCAGTGCTGTAGTCAGTGGAACTCAGAATTGTCAGTATTGTAGTCAGTGGAGCTCAGTATTGTCAGTATTGTGGCCAGTGGAACTCAGTATTGTCAGTAATGTAGTCAGTGGAACTCGGCATTGTCAGTACTGTAGTCAGTGGAACTCAGAATTGTCAGTATTGTAGTCAGTGGAACTCAGTATTGTCAGCACTGCAGTCAGTGGAACTCAGTATTGTCAGCACTGCAGTCAGCGGAACTCAGTATTGTCAGCACTGCAGTCAGTGGAACTAAGTATTGTCAGTACTGTAGTCAGTGGAGCTCAGTATTGTCAGTATTGTAGTCAGTGGAACTCAGCATTGTCAGCACTGCAGTCAGTGGAACTCAGTATAGTCAGTACTGTAGTCAGTGGAACTCCGCATTGTCAGTACTCTAGTCAGTGGAACTCAGCATTGTCAGTATTTTAGTCAGTGGAACTCAGCATTGTCAGTATTGTAGTCAGTGGAACTCAGCATATTGTCAGTACTGTAGTCAGTGGAACTCAGCAGTGTCACTACTGTAGTCAGTGGAACTCAGTATTGTCAGTATTGTAGTCAGTGGAACTCAGCATTGTCAGTGCTGTAGTCAGTGGAACTCAGTATTGTCAGTATTGTAGTCAGTGGAACTCAGTATTGTCAGCACTGCGGTCAGTGGAACTCAGTATTGTCAGTACTGTAGTCAGTGGAACTCAGCATTGTCAGTATTGTAGTCAGTGGAGCTCAGTATTGTCAGTACTGCAGTCAGTGGAACTCAGCATTGTCAGTATTGTAGTCAGTGGAACTCAGTATTGTCAGTATTGTAGTCAGTGGAACTCCGCATTGTCAGTATTGTAGTCAGTGGAACTCAGCATTGTCAGTATTGTAGTCAGTGGAGCTCAGTATTGTCAGTACTGTAGTCAGTGGAACTCCGCATTGTCAGTATTGTAGTCAGTGGAACTCAGCATTGTCAGTATTGTAGTCAGTGGAACTCAGGATTGTCAGTACTGTAGTCAGTGGAACTCAGCATTGTCAGTACTGTAGTCAGTGGAACTCAGTATTGTCAGTGCTGTAGTCAGTGGAACTCAGCATTGTCACTGCTGTAGTCAGAGGAACTCAGTATTGTCGGTGCTGTAGTTAGTGGAACTCAGTATTGTCAGTGCTGTAGTCAGTGGAACTCAGTATTGTCAGTATTGTAGTCAGTGGAACTCCGTATAGTCAGTACTGTAGTCAGTGGAACTCAGCATTGTAACTGCTGTAGTCAGTGGAACTCACTATTTTCAGTGCTGTAGTCAGTGGAACTCAGTATTGTCAGTATTGTAGTCAGTGGAACTCAGCATTGTCAGTATTGTAGTCAGTGGAACTCAGTATTGTCAGTGCTGTAGTCAGTGGAACTCAGTATTGTCAGTGCTGTACTCAGTGGAACTCAGTATTGTCAGTACTGTAGTCAGTGGAACTCAGCATTGTCAGTTTTGTAGTCAGTGGAGCTCAGTATTGTCAGTATTGTAGTCAGTGGAACTCAGTATTGTCAGTATTGTAGTCAGTGGAACTCAGCATTGTCAGTGCTGTAGTCAGTGGAACTCAGTATTGTCAGTATTGTAGTCAGTGGAACTCAGTATTGTCAGCACTGCGGTCAGTGGAACTCAGTATTGTCAGTACTGTAGTCAGTGGAACTCAGCATTGTCAGTATTGTAGTCAGTGGAGCGCAGTATTGTCAGTACTGCAGTCAGTGGAACTCAGCATTGTCAGTATTGTAGTCAGTGGAACTCAGTATTGTCAGTATTGTAGTCAGTGGAACTCCGCATTGTAAGTATTGTAGTCAGTGGAACTCAGCATTGTCAGTATTGTAGTCAGTGGAGCTCAGTATTGTCAGTACTGTAGTCAGTGGAACTCCGCATTGTCAGTATTGTAGTCAGTGGAACTCAGCATTGTCAGTATTGTAGTCAGTGGAACTCAGGATTGTCAGTATTGTAGTCAGTGGAACACCGCATTGTCAGTATTGTAGTCAGTGGAGCTCAGTATTGTCAGTACTGTAGTCAGTGGAACTCCGCATTGTCAGTATTGTAGTCAGTGCAACTCAGCATTGTCAGTATTGTAGTCAGTGGAACTCAGCATTGTCAGTATTGTAGTCAGTGGAACTCAGTATTGTCAGTGCTGTAGTCAGTGGAACTCAGTATTGTCAGTGCTGTACTCAGTGGAACTCAGTATTGTCAGTGCTGTAGTCAGTGGAACTCAGTATTGTCAGTATTGTAGTCAGTGGAACTCAGCATTGTCAGTATTGTAGTCAGTGGAACTCAGTATTGTCAGTGCTGTAGTCAGTGGAACTCAGTATTGTCAGTGCTGTACTCAGTGGAACTCAGTATTGTCAGTACTGTAGTCAGTGGAACTCAGCATTGTCAGTATTGTAGTCAGTGGAGCTCAGTATTGTCAGTATTGTAGTCAGTGGAACTCAGTATTGTCAGTATTGTAGTCAGTGGAACTCAGCATTGTCAGTGCTGTAGTCAGTGGAACTCAGTATTGTCAGTATTGTAGTCAGTGGAACTCAGTATTGTCAGCACTGCGGTCAGTGGAACTCAGTATTGTCAGTACTGTAGTCAGTGGAACTCAGCATTGTCAATATTGTAGTCAGTGGAGCGCAGTATTGTCAGTACTGCAGTCAGTGGAACTCAGCATTGTCAGTATTGTAGTCAGTGGAAATCAGTATTGTCAGTATTGTAGTCAGTGGAACTCCGCATTGTCAGTATTGTAGTCAGTGGAACTCAGCATTGTCAGTATTGTAGTCAGTGGAGCTCAGTATTGTCAGTACTGTAGTCAGTGGAACTCCGCATTGTCAGTATTGTAGTCAGTGGAACTCAGCATTGTCAGTATTGTAGTCAGTGGAACTCAGGATTGTCAGTATTGTAGTCAGTGGAACACCGCATTGTCAGTATTGTAGTCAGTGGAACTCAGCATTGTCAGTATTGTAGTCAGTGGAGCTCAGTATTGTCAGTACTGTAGTCAGTGGAACTCAGCATTGTCAGTACTGTAGTCAGTGGAACTCAGCATTGTCAGTACTGTAGTCAATGGAACTCAGTATTGTCAGTGCTGTAGTCAGTGGAACTCAGCATTGTCACTGCTGTAGTCAGAGGAACTCAGTATTGTCGGTGCTGTAGTCAGTGGAACTCAGTATTGTCAGTACTGTAGTCAGTGGAACTCAGAATTGTCAGTATTGTAGTCAGTGGAGCTCAGTATTGTCAGTATTGTGGCCAGTGGAACTCAGTATTGTCAGTAATGTAGTCAGTGGAACTCCGCATTGTCAGTACTGTAGTCAGTGGAACTCAGAATTGTCAGTATTGTAGTCAGTGGAACTCAGTATTGTCAGCACTGCAGTCAGTGGAACTCAGTATTGTCAGCACTGCAGTCAGTGGAACTCAGTATTGTCAGCACTGCAGTCAGTGGAACTAAGTATTGTCAGTACTGTAGTCAGTGGAGCTCAGTATTGTCAGTATTGTAGTCAGTGGAACTCAGCATTGTCAGCACTGCAGTCAGTGGAACTCAGTATAGTCAGTACTGTAGTCAGTGGAACTCCGCATTGTCAGTACTCTAGTCAGTGGAACTCAGCATTGTCAGTATTTTAGTCAGTGGAACTCAGCATTGTCAGTATTGTAGTCAGTGGAACTCAGCATATTGTCAGTACAGTAGTCAGTGGAACTCAGCAGTGTCACTACTGTAGTCAGTGGAACTCAGCATTGTCAGTATTGTAGTCAGTGGAACACAGTATTGTCAGCACTGCAGTCAGTGGAACTCAGTATTGTCAGTTTGTAGTCAGTGGAACTCAGCATTGTCAGTATTGTAGTCAGTGGAAATCTGCATTGACAGTACTTTCGTCAGTGCAACTCAGCATTGTCAGTATTGTAGTCAGTGGAACTCACTATTGTCAGTATTGTAGTCAGTGGAACACAGTATTGTCAGCACTGCAGTCAGTGGAACTCAGTATTGTCAGTTTGTCGTCAGTGGAACTCAGCATTGTCAATATTGTAGTCAGTGGAAATCTGCATTGACAGTACTTTCGTCAGTGCAACTCAGCATTGTCAGTATTGTAGTCAGTAGAACTCAGCATTGACAGTGCTGTAGTCAGTGGAACTCAGCATTGTCAGTATTGTAGTCAGTGGAACTCAGCATTGTCAGTATGGTAGTCAGTGGAAAAAGCAGAGTCACTACTGTAGTCAGTGGAACTCAGTATTGTCAGTACTGTAGTCAGTGGGAACCAGTATTGTCAGTATTGTAGTCAGTGGAACTCAGTATTGTCAGTATTGTAGTCAGTGGAACTCAGCATTGTCAGTATTGTAGTCAGTGGAACTCAGCAGTGTCACTACTGTAGTCAGTGGAACTCAGCATTGTCAATATTGTAGTCAGTGGAACTCCCTATTGTCAGTATGGTAGTCAGTGGAACTCAGCATTGTCAGTATTGTAGTCAGTGGAACTCAGCATTGTCAGTATGTAGTCAGTGGAACTCAGTATTGTCAGTCCTGTAGTCAGTGGAACTCAGCATTGTCAGTATTGTAGTCAGTGGAACTCAGCATTGTCAGTATTGTAGTCAGTGGAGCTCAGCATTGTCAGTATTGAAGTCAGTGGAACTCCGCATTGTCACTAATGTAGTCAGTGGAACTCAGTATTGTCAGTGCTGTAGTCAGTGGAACTCAGTATTGTCAGTACTGTAGTCAGTGGAACTCAGTATTGTCAATATTGTAGTCAGTGGAGCTCATTATTGTCATTATTGTAGTTAGTGGAACTCAGCATTGTGAGCACTGCAGTCAGTGGAACTCAGCATTGTCAGTACTGTAGTCAGTGGAACTCAGCATTGTCAGTACTGTAGTCAGTGGAACTCAGCATTGTCAGTACTGTAGTCAGTGGAACTCAGCATTGTCAGTATTGTAGTCAGTGGAACTCAGCATTGTCAGTATTGTAGTCAGTGGAACTCAGCATTGTCAGTATTGTAGTCAGTGGAACTCAGCATATTGTCAGTACTGTAGTCAGTGGAACTCAGCAGTGTCACTACTGTAGTCAGTGGATCTCAGCATTGTCAGTATTGTAGTCAGTAGAACTCAGTATTGTCAGTATTGTAGTCAGTGGAACTCAGCATTGTCAGTACTGTAGTCCGTGGAACTCAGCATTGTCAGTACTGTAGTCAGTAGAAATCAGCATTGTCAGTATTGTAGTCAGTAGAACTCAGCATTGTCAGTACTGTAGTCAGTGGAACTCAGCATTGTCAGTATTGTAGTCAGTAGAACTCAGCATTGTCAGTACTGTAGTCAGTGGAAGTCAGCATTGTCAGTACTGTAATCAGTGGAACTCCGCATGGTCAGTATTGTAGTCAGTAGAATTCAGCATTGTCAGTATTGTAGTCAGTAGAACTCAGCATTGTCAGTATTGTAGTCAGTGGAACTCAGCATATTGTCAGTATTGTAGTCAGTGGAACTCAGTATTGTCAGTACTGTAGTCAGTGGAACACAGTATTGTCAGTACTGTAGTCAGTGGAACTCAGCATTGTCAGTATTGTAGTCAGTGGAACTCAGTATTGTAGTCAGTGGAGCTCAGCATTGTCAGTAATGTAGTCAGTGGAACTCAGTATAGTCAGTACTGTAGTCAGTGGAACTCAGCATTGTCACTGCTGTAGTCAGTGGAACTCAGTATTGTCAGTGCTGTAGTCAGTGGAACTCAGTATTGTCAGTATTATAGTCAGTGGAACTCAGCATTGTCAGTACTGTAGTCAGTCGAACTCAGCATTGTCAGTACTGTAGTCAATGGAAACCAGTATTGTCAGTATTGTAGTCAGTGGAACTCAGCATTGTCAGTACTGTAGTCAGTGGAACTCAGCATTGTCAGTATTGTAGTCAGTGGAACTCAGTATTGACAGTATTGTAGTCAGTGGAACTCAGCATTGTCAGTATTTTAGTCAGTGGAACTCAGCATTGTCAGTATTGTAGTCAGTGGAACTCAGCATATTGTCAGTACTGTAGTCAGTGGAACTCAGCAGTGTCACTACTGTAGTCAGTGGAACTCAGCATTGTCAGTATTGTAGTCAGTAGAACTCAGTATTGTCAGTATTGTAGTCCGTGGAACTCAGCATTGTCAGTACTGTAGTCAGTGGAAGTCAGCATTGTCAGTACTGTAATCAGTGGAACTCAGTATTGTCAGTATTGTAGTCAGTAGAACTCAGCATTGTCAGTATTGTAGTCAGTAGAACTCAGCATTGTCAGTATTGTAGTCAGTAGAACTCAGCATTGTCAGTACTGTAGTCAGTGGAACTCAGCATTGTCAGTATTGTAGTCAGTAGAACTCAGCATTGTCAGTACTGCAATCAGTGGAACTCAGCATTGTCAGTATTGTAGTCAGTTGAACTCAGCATTGTCAGTATTGTAGTCAGTAGAACTCAGCATTGTCAGTATTGTAGTCAGTGGAACTCAGTATTGTCAGTACTGTAGTCAGTGGAACTCAGCATTGTCAGTATTGTAGTCAGTGGAACTCAGTATTGTAGTCAGTGGAGCTCAGCATTGTCAGTAATGTAGTCAGTGGAACTCAGTATAGTCAGTACTGTAGTCAGTGGAACTCAGTATTGTCAGTACTGTAGTCAGTGGAACTCAGCATTGTCAGTATTGTAGTCAGTGGAACTCAGTATTGTAGTCAGTGGAGCTCAGCATTGTCAGTAATGTAGTCAGTGGAATTCAGTATAGTCAGTACTGTAGTCAGTGGAACTCAGCATTGTCACTGCTGTAGTCAGTGGAACTCAGTATTGTCAGTGCTGTAGTCAGTGGAACTTAGTATTGTCAGTACTGTAGTCAGTGGAACTCAGTATTGTCAGTGCTGTAGGCAGTGGAACTCAGTATTGTCAGTACTGTAGTCAGTGGAACTCAGCATTGTCAGTATTGTAGTCAGTGGAGCTCAGTATTGTCAGTATTGTAGTCAGTGGAACTCAGTATTGTCAGCACTGCGGTCAGTGGAACTCAGTATTGTCAGTACTGTAGTCAGTGGAACTCCGCATTGTCAGTATTGTAGTCAGTGGAACTCAGCATTGTCAGTATTGTAGGCAGTGAAGCTCAGTATTGTCAGTATTGTAGTCAGTGGAACTCAGCATTGTCAGTACTGTAGTCAGTGGAACCCAGTATTGTCAGTATTGTAGTCAGTGGAACTCAGTATTGTCAGTACTGTAGTCAGTGGAACTCAGCATTGTCACTGCTGTAGTCAGAGGAACTCAGTATTGTCAGTGCTGTAGTCAGTGGAACTCAGTATTGTCAGTGCTGTAGTCAGTGGAACTCAGTATTGTCAGTATTGTAGTCAGTGGAGCTCAGTATTGTCAGTATTGTAGTCAGTGGAACTCAGTATTGTCAGCACTGCAGTCAGTGGAACTCAGTATTGTCAGCACTGCAGTCAGTGGAACTCAGTATTGTCAGTACTGTAGTCAGTGGAGCTCAGCATTGTCAGAATTGTAGTCAGTGGAACTCAGCATTGTCAGCACTGCAGTCAGTGGAACTCAGTATTGTCAGTATTGTAGTCAGTGGAACTCCGCAGTGTCAGTACTCTAGTCAGTGGAACTCAGCAGTGTCACTACTGTAGTCAGTGCAACTCCGCATTGTCAGTATTGTAGTCAGTAGAACTCAGCATTGTCAGTATTGTAGTCAGTAGAACTCAGCATTGTCAGTATTGTAGTCAGTAGAACTCAGCATTGTCAGTACTGTAGTCAGTGGAACTCAGCATTGTCAGTATTGTAGTCACTAGAACTCAGCATTGTCAGTACTGTAGTCAGTGGAAGTCAGCATTGTCAGTACTGCAATCAGTGGAACTCAGCATTGTCAGTATTGTAGTCAGTTGAACTCAGCATTGTCAGTATTGTAGTCAGTAGAACTCAGCATTGTCAGTATTGTAGTCAGTGGAACTCAATATTGTCAGTACTGTAGTCAGTGGAACTCAGCATTGTCAGTATTGTAGTCAGTGGAACTCAGTATTGTAGTCAGTGGTGCTCAGCATTGTCAGTAATGTAGTCAGTGGAACTCAGTATAGTCAGTACTGTAGTCAGTGGAACTCAGTATTGTCAGTACTGTAGTCAGTGGAACTCAGCATTGTCATTATTGTAGTCAGTGGAACTCAGTATTGTAGTCAGTGGAGCTCAGCATTGTCAGTAATGTAGTCAGTGGAATTCAGTATAGTCAGTACTGTAGTCAGTGGAACTCAGCATTGTCACTGCTGTAGTCAGTGGAACTCAGTATTGTCAGTGCTGTAGTCAGTGGAACTCAGTATAGTCAGTACTGTAGTCAGTGGAACTCAGTATTGTCAGTACTGTAGTCAGTGGAACTCAGCATTGTCAGTATTGTAGTCAGTGGAACTCAGTATTGTCAGCACTGCGGTCAGTGGAACTCAGTATTGTCAGCACTGTAGTCAGTGGAACTCCGCATTGTCAGTATTGTAGTCAGTGGAACTCAGCATTGTCAGTATTGTAGGCAGTGAAGCTCAGTATTGTCAGTATTGTAGTCAGTGGAACTCAGTATTGTCAGTACTGTAGTCAGTGGAACTCAGCATTGTCACTGCTGTAGTCAGAGGAACTCAGTATTGTCAGTGCTGTAGTCAGTGGAACTCAGTATAGTCAGTACTGTAGTCAGTGGAACTCAGTATTGTCAGTACTGTAGTCAGTGGAACTCAGCATTGTCAGTATTGTAGTCAGTGGAGCTCAGTATTGTCAGTATTGTAGTCAGTGGAACTCAGTATTGTCAGCACTGCGGTCAGTGGAACTCAGTATTGTCAGTACTGTAGTCAGTGGAACTCCGCATTGTCAGTATTGTAGTCAGTGGAACTCAGCATTGTTAGTATTGTAGGCAGTGAAGCTCAGTATTGTCAGTATTGTAGTCAGTGGAACTCAGTATTGTCAGTACTGTAGTCAGTGGAACTCAGCATTGTCACTGCTGTAGTCAGAGGAACTCAGTATTGTCAGTGCTGTAGTCAGTGGAACTCAGTATTGTCAGTGCTGTAGTCAGTGGAACTCAGTATTGTCAGTATTGTAGTCAGTGGAGCTCAGTATTGTCAGTATTGTAGTCAGTGGAACTCAGTATTGTCAGCACTGCGGTCAGTGGAACTCAGCATTGTCATTATTGTAGTCAGTGGAACTCAGTATTGTAGTCAGTGGAGCTCAGCATTGTCAGTAATGTAGTCAGTGGAATTCAGTATAGTCAGTACTGTAGTCAGTGGAACTCAGTATTGTCAGTACTGTAGTCAGTGGAACTCAGTATTGTCAGTACTGTAGTCAGTGGAGCTCAGCATTGTCAGAATTGTAGTCAGTGGAACTCAGCATTGTCAGCACTGCAGTCAGTGGAACTCAGTATTGTCAGTATTGTAGTCAGTGGAACTCCGCAGTGTCAGTACTCTAGTCAGTGGAACTCAGCAGTGTCACTACTGTAGTCAGTGCAACTCAGCATTGTCAGTATTGTAGTCAGTGGAGCTCAGTATTGTCAGTATTGTAGTCAGTGGAACTCAGTATTGTCAGCACTGCGGTCAGTGGAACTCAGTATTGTCAGTACTGTAGTCAGTGGAACTCCGCATTGTCAGTATTGTAGTCAGTGGAACTCAGCATTGTTAGTATTGTAGGCAGTGAAGCTCAGTATTGTCAGTATTGTAGTCAGTGGAACTCAGTATTGTCAGTACTGTAGTCAGTGGAACTCAGCATTGTCACTGCTGTAGTCAGAGGAACTCAGTATTGTCAGTGCTGTAGTCAGTGGAACTCAGTATTGTCAGTGCTGTAGTCAGTGGAACTCAGTATTGTCAGTATTGTAGTCAGTGGAGCTCAGTATTGTCAGTATTGTAGTCAGTGGAACTCAGTATTGTCAGCACTGCGGTCAGTGGAACTCAGTATTGTCAGTACTGTAGTCAGTGGAACTCCGCATTGTCAGTATTGTAGTCAGTGGAACTCAGCATTGTCAGTATTGTAGGCAGTGAAGCTCAGTATTGTCAGTATTGTAGTCAGTGGAACTCAGTATTGTCAGTACTGTAGTCAGTGGAACTCAGCATTGTCACTGCTGTAGTCAGAGGAACTCAGTATTGTCAGTGCTGTAGTCAGTGGAACTCAGTATAGTCAGTACTGTAGTCAGTGGAACTCAGTATTGTCAGTACTGTAGTCAGTGGAACTCAGCATTGTCAGTATTGTAGTCAGTGGAGCTCAGTATTGTCAGTATTGTAGTCAGTGGAACTCAGTATTGTCAGCACTGCGGTCAGTGGAACTCAGTATTGTCAGTACTGTAGTCAGTGGAACTCCGCATTGTCAGTATTGTAGTCAGTGGAACTCAGCATTGTCAGTATTGTAGGCAGTGAAGCTCAGTATTGTCAGTATTGTAGTCAGTGGAACTCAGTATTGTCAGTACTGTAGTCAGTGGAACTCAGCATTATCACTGCTGTAGTCAGAGGAACTCAGTATTGTCAGTGCTGTAGTCAGTGGAACTCAGTATTGTCAGTGCTGTAGTCAGTGGAACTCAGTATTGTCAGTATTGTAGTCAGTGGAGCTCAGTATTGTCAGTATTGTAGTCAGTGGAACTCAGTATTTTCAGCACTGCAGTCAGTGGAACTCAGTATTGTCAGCACTGCAGTCAGTGGAACTCAGTATTGTCAGTACTGTAGTCAGTGGAGCTCAGCATTGTCAGAATTGTAGTCAGTGGAACTCAGCATTGTCAGCAGTGCAGTCAGTGGAACTCAGTATTGTCAGTATTGTAGTCAGTGGAACTCCGCAGTGTCAGTACTCTAGTCAGTGGAACTCAGCATTATCAGTGCTGTAGTCAGTGCAACTCAGCATTGTCAGTATTGTAGTCAGTGGAACTCAGTATTGACAGTATTGTTGTCAGTGGAACTCAGCATTGCCAGTATTGTCGTCAGTGGAACTCAGCATTGTCATTATTGTAGTCAGTGGAACTCAGCATATTGTCAGTACTGTAGTCAGTGGAACTCAGTATTGTCAGTATTGTAGTCAGTAGAACTCAGCATTGTCAGTATTGTAGTCAGTAGAACTCAGCATTGTCAGTATTGTAGTCAGTAGAACTCAGCATTGTCAGTACTGTAGTCAGTGGAACTCAGCATTGTCAGTATTGTAGTCAGTAGAACTCAGCATTGTCAGTACTGCAATCAGTGGAACTCAGCATTGTCAGTATTGTAGTCAGTTGAACTCAGCATTGTCAGTATTGTAGTCAGTAGAACTCAGCATTGTCAGTATTGTAGTCAGTGGAACTCAGTATTGTCAGTACTGTAGTCAGTGGAACTCAGCATTGTCAGTATTGTAGTCAGTGGAACTCAGTATTGTAGTCAGTGGAGCTCAGCATTGTCAGTAATGTAGTCAGTGGAACTCAGTATAGTCAGTACTGTAGTCAGTGGAACTCAGTATTGTCAGTACTGTAGTCAGTGGAACTCAGCATTGTCAGTATTGTAGTCAGTGGAACTCAGTATTGTAGTCAGTGGAGCTCAGCATTGTCAGTAATGTAGTCAGTGGAATTCAGTATAGTCAGTACTGTAGTCAGTGGAACTCAGCATTGTCACTGCTGTCGTCAGTGGAACTCAGTATTGTCAGTGCTGTAGTCAGTGGAACTCAGTATTGTCAGTACTGTAGTCAGTGGAACTCAGTATTGTCAGTGCTGTAGGCAGTGGAACTCAGTATTGTCAGTACTGTAGTCAGTGGAACTCAGCATTGTCAGTATTGTAGTCAGTGGAGCTCAGTATTGTCAGTATTGTAGTCAGTGGAACTCAGTATTGTCAGCACTGCGGTCAGTGGAACTCAGTATTGTCAGTACTGTAGTCAGTGGAACTCCGCATTGTCAGTATTGTAGTCAGTGGAACTCAGCATTGTCAGTATTGTAGGCAGTGAAGCTCAGTATTGTCAGTATTGTAGTCAGTGGAACTCAGCATTGTCAGTACTGTAGTCAGTGGAACCCAGTATTGTCAGTATTGTAGTCAGTGGAACTCAGTATTGTCAGTACTGTAGTCAGTGGAACTCAGCATTGTCACTGCTGTAGTCAGAGGAACTCAGTATTGTCAGTGCTGTAGTCAGTGGAACTCAGTATTGTCAGTGCTGTAGTCAGTGGAACTCAGTATTGTCAGTATTGTAGTCAGTGGAGCTCAGTATTGTCAGTATTGTAGTCAGTGGAACTCAGTATTGTCAGCACTGCGGTCAGTGGAACTCAGTATTGTCAGTACTGTAGTCAGTGGAACTCCGCATTGTCAGTATTGTAGTCAGTGGAACTCAGCATTGTCAGTATTGTAGGCAGTGAAGCTCAGTATTGTCAGTATTGTATTCAGTGGAACTCAGTATTGTCAGTACTGTAGTCAGTGGAACTCAGCATTGTCACTGCTGTAGTCAGAGGAACTCAGTATTGTCAGTGCTGTAGTCAGTGGAACTCAGTATTGTCAGTGCTGTAGTCAGTGGAACTCAGTATTGTCAGTATTGTAGTCAGTGGAGCTCAGTATTGTCAGTATTGTAGTCAGTGGAACTCAGTATTGTCAGCACTGCGGTCAGTGGAACTCAGTATTGTCAGTACTGTAGTCAGTGGAACTCCGCATTGTCAGTATTGTAGTCAGTGGAACTCAGCATTGTCAGTATTGTAGGCAGTGAAGCTCAGTATTGTCAGTATTGTAGTCAGTGGAACTCAGTATTGTCAGTACTGTAGTCAGTGGAACTCAGCATTGTCACTGCTGTAGTCAGAGGAACTCAGTATTGTCAGTGCTGTAGTCAGTGGAACTCAGTATTGTCAGTGCTGTAGTCAGTGGAACTCAGTATTGTCAGTATTGTAGTCAGTGGAGCTCAGTATTGTCAGTATTGTAGTCAGTGGAACTCAGTATTGTCAGCACTGCGGTCAGTGGAACTCAGCATTGTCATTATTGTAGTCAGTGGAACTCAGTATTGTAGTCAGTGGAGCTCAGCATTGTCAGTAATGTAGTCAGTGGAATTCAGTATAGTCAGTACTGTAGTCAGTGGAACTCAGTATTGTCAGTACTGTAGTCAGTGGAACTCAGCATTGTCACTGCTGTAGTCAGAGGAACTCAGTATTGTCAGTGCTGTAGTCAGTGGAACTCAGTATAGTCAGTACTGTAGTCAGTGGAACTCAGTATTGTCAGTACTGTAGTCAGTGGAACTCAGCATTGTCAGTATTGTAGTCAGTGGAGCTCAGTATTGTCAGTATTGTAGTCAGTGGAACTCAGTATTGTCAGCACTGCGGTCAGTGGAACTCAGTATTGTCAGTACTGTAGTCAGTGGAACTCCGCATTGTCAGTATTGTAGTCAGTGGAACTCAGCATTGTTAGTATTGTAGGCAGTGAAGCTCAGTATTGTCAGTATTGTAGTCAGTGGAACTCAGTATTGTCAGTACTGTAGTCAGTGGAACTCAGCATTGTCACTGCTGTAGTCAGAGGAACTCAGTATTGTCAGTGCTGTAGTCAGTGGAACTCAGTATTGTCAGTGCTGTAGTCAGTGGAACTCAGTATTGTCAGTATTGTAGTCAGTGGAGCTCAGTATTGTCAGTATTGTAGTCAGTGGAACTCAGTATTGTCAGCACTGCGGTCAGTGGAACTCAGTATTGTCAGTACTGTACTCAGTGGAACTCCGCATTGTCAGTATTGTAGTCAGTGGAACTCAGCATTGTCAGTATTGTAGGCAGTGAAGCTCAGTATTGTCAGAATTGTAGTCAGTGGAACTCAGTATTGTCAGTACTGTAGTCAGTGGAACTCAGCATTGTCACTGCTGTAGTCAGAGGAACTCAGTATTGTCAGTGCTGTAGTCAGTGGAACTCAGTATAGTCAGTACTGTAGTCAGTGGAACTCAGTATTGTCAGTACTGTAGTCAGTGGAACTCAGCATTGTCAGTATTGTAGTCAGTGGAGCTCAGTATTGTAGTCAGTGGAACTCAGTATTGTCAGCACTGCGGTCAGTGGAACTCAGTATTGTCAGTACTGTAGTCAGTGGAACTCCGCATTGTCAGTATTGTAGTCAGTGGAACTCAGCATTGTCAGTATTGGAGGCAGTGAAGCTCAGTATTGTCAGTATTGTAGTCAGTGGAACTCAGTATTGTCAGTACTGTAGTCAGTGGAACTCAGCATTGTCACTGCTGTAGTCAGAGGAACTCAGTATTGTCAGTGCTGTAGTCAGTGGAACTCAGTATTGTCAGTGCTGTAGTCAGTGGAACTCAGTATTGTCAGTATTGTAGTCAGTGGAGCTCAGTATTGTCAGTATTGTAGTCAGTGGAACTCAGTATTGTCAGCACTGCAGTCAGTGGAACTCAGTATTGTCAGCACTGCAGTCAGTGGAACTCAGTATTGTCAGTACTGTAGTCAGTGGAGCTCAGCATTGTCAGAATTGTAGTCAGTGGAACTCAGCATTGTCAGCAGTGCAGTCAGTGGAACTCAGTATTGTCAGTATTGTAGTCAGTGGAACTCCGCAGTGTCAGTACTCTAGTCAGTGGAACTCAGCATTATCAGTGCTGTAGTCAGTGCAACTCAGCATTGTCAGTATTGTAGTCAGTGGAACTCAGTATTGACAGTATTGTTGTCAGTGGAACTCAGCATTGCCAGTATTGTCGTCAGTGGAACTCAGCATTGTCATTATTGTAGTCAGTGGAACTCAGCATATTGTCAGTACTGTAGTCAGTGGAACTCAGTATTGTCAGTATTGTAGTCAGTAGAACTCAGCATTGTCAGTATTGTAGTCAGTAGAACTCAGCATTGTCAGTATTGTAGTCAGTAGAACTCAGCATTGTCAGTACTGTAGTCAGTGGAACTCAGCATTGTCAGTATTGTAGTCAGTAGAACTCAGCATTGTCAGTACTGCAATCAGTGGAACTCAGCATTGTCAGTATTGTAGTCAGTTGAACTCAGCATTGTCAGTATTGTAGTCAGTAGAACTCAGCATTGTCAGTATTGTAGTCAGTGGAACTCAGTATTGTCAGTACTGTAGTCAGTGGAACTCAGCATTGTCAGTATTGTAGTCAGTGGAACTCAGTATTGTAGTCAGTGGAGCTCAGCATTGTCAGTAATGTAGTCAGTGGAACTCAGTATAGTCAGTACTGTAGTCAGTGGAACTCAGTATTGTCAGTACTGTAGTCAGTGGAACTCAGCATTGTCAGTATTGTAGTCAGTGGAACTCAGTATTGTAGTCAGTGGAGCTCAGCATTGTCAGTAATGTAGTCAGTGGAATTCAGTATAGTCAGTACTGTAGTCAGTGGAACTCAGCATTGACACTGCTGTAGTCAGTGGAACTCAGTATTGTCAGTGCTGTAGTCAGTGGAACTCAGTATTGTCAGTACTGTAGTCAGTGGAACTCAGTATTGTCAGTGCTGTAGGCAGTGGAACTCAGTATTGTCAGTACTGTAGTCAGTGGAACTCAGCATTGTCAGTATTGTAGTCAGTGGAGCTCAGTATTGTCAGTATTGTAGTCAGTGGAACTCAGTATTGTCAGCACTGCGGTCAGTGGAACTCAGTATTGTCAGTACTGTAGTCAGTGGAACTCCGCATTGTCAGTATTGTAGTCAGTGGAACTCAGCATTGTCAGTATTGTAGGCAGTGAAGCTCAGTATTGTCAGTATTGTAGTCAGTGGAACTCAGCATTGTCAGTACTGTAGTCAGTGGAACCCAGTATTGTCAGTATTGTAGTCAGTGGAACTCAGTATTGTCAGTACTGTAGTCAGTGGAACTCAGCTTTGTCACTGCTGTAGTCAGAGGAACTCAGTATTGTCAGTGCTGTAGTCAGTGGAACTCAGTATTGTCAGTGCTGTAGTCAGTGGAACTCAGTATTGTCAGTATTGTAGTCAGTGGAGCTCAGTATTGTCAGTATTGTAGTCAGTGGAACTCAGTATTGTCAGCACTGCGGTCAGTGGAACTCAGTATTGTCAGTACTGTAGTCAGTGGAACTCCGCATTGTCAGTATTGTAGTCAGTGGAACTCAGCATTGTCAGTATTGTAGGCAGTGAAGCTCAGTATTGTCAGTATTGTAGTCAGTGGAACTCAGTATTGTCAGTACTGTAGTCAGTGGAACTCAGCATTGTCACTGCTGTAGTCAGAGGAACTCAGTATTGTCAGTGCTGTAGTCAGTGGAACTCAGTATTGTCAGTGCTGTAGTCAGTGGAACTCAGTATTGTCAGTATTGTAGTCAGTGGAGCTCAGTATTGTCAGTATTGTAGTCAGTGGAACACAGTATTGTCAGCACTGCGGTCAGTGGAACTCAGTATTGTCAGTACTGTAGTCAGTGGAACTCCGCATTGTCAGTATTGTAGTCAGTGGAACTCAGCATTGTCAGTATTGTAGGCAGTGAAGCTCAGTATTGTCAGTATTGTAGTCAGTGGAACTCAGTATTGTCAGTACTGTAGTCAGTGGAACTCAGCATTGTCACTGCTGTAGTCAGAGGAACTCAGTATTGTCAGTGCTGTAGTCAGTGGAACTCAGTATAGTCAGTACTGTAGTCAGTGGAACTCAGTATTGTCAGTACTGTAGTCAGTGGAACTCAGCATTGTCAGTATTGTAGTCAGTGGAGCTCAGTATTGTCAGTCTTGTAGTCAGTGGAACTCAGTATTGTCAGCACTGCGGTCAGTGGAACTCAGTATTGTCAGTACTGTAGTCAGTGGAACTCCGCATTGTCAGTATTGTAGTCAGTGGAACTCAGCATTGTCAGTATTGTAGGCAGTGAAGCTCAGTATTGTCAGTATTGTAGTCAATGGAACTCAGTATTGTCAGTACTGTAGTCAGTGGAACTCAGCATTGTCACTGCTGTAGTCAGAGGAACTCAGTATTGTCAGTGCTGTAGTCAGTGGAACTCAGTATTGTCAGTGCTGTAGTCAGTGGAACTCAGTATTGTCAGTATTGTAGTCAGTGGAGCTCAGTATTGTCAGTATTGTAGTCAGTGGAACTCAGTATTGTCAGCACTGCAGTCAGTGGAACTCAGTATTGTCAGCACTGCAGTCAGTGGAACTCAGTATTGTCAGTACTGTAGTCAGTGGAGCTCAGCATTGTCAGAATTGTAGTCAGTGGAACTCAGCATTGTCAGCAGTGCAGTCAGTGGAACTCAGTATTGTCAGTATTGTAGTCAGTGGAACTCCGCAGTGTCAGTACTCTAGTCAGTGGAACTCAGCATTATCAGTGCTGTAGTCAGTGCAACTCAGCATTGTCAGTATTGTAGTCACTGGAACTCAGTATTGACAGTATTGTTGTCAGTGGAACTCAGCATTGCCAGTATTGTCGTCAGTGGAACTCAGCATTGTCATTATTGTAGTCAGTGGAACTCAGCATATTGTCAGTACTGTAGTCAGTGGAACTCAGTATTGTAGTCAGTGGAGCTCAGCATTGTCAGTAATGTAGTCAGTGGAACTCAGTATAGTCAGTACTGTAGTCCGTGGAACTCAGCATTGTCACTGCTGTAGTCAGTGGAACTCAGAATTGTCAGTATTGTAGTCAGTAGAACTCAGTATTGTCAGTACTGTAGTCAGTGGAACTCAACATTGTCACTGCTGTAGTCAGTGGAACTCAGTATTGTCAGTGCTGTAGTCAGTGGAACTCAGTATTGTAGTCAGTGGAGCTCAGCATTGTCAGTAATGTAGTCAGTGGAACTCAGTATAGTCAGTACTGTAGTCCGTGGAACTCAGCATTGTCACTGCTGTAGTCAGTGGAACTCAGAATTGTCAGTATTGTAGTCAGTAGAACTCAGTATTGTCAGTACTGTAGTCAGTGGAACTCAACATTGTCACTGCTGTAGTCAGTGGAACTCAGTATTGTCAGTGCTGTAGTCAGTGGAACTCAGTATTGTCAGTATTGTAGTCAGTGGAGCTCAGTATTGTCAGTATTGTAGTCAGTGGAACTCAGTATTGTCAGTATTGTAGTCAGTGGAACTCAGCATTGTCAGTGCTGTAGTCAGTGGAACTCAGTATTGTCAGTACTGTAGTCAGTGGAACTCAACATTGTCACTGCTGTAGTCAGAGGAACTCAGTATTGTCGGTGCTGTAGTCAGTGGAACTCAGTATTGTCAGTGCTGTAGTCAGTGGAACTCAGTATTGTCAGTATTGTAGTCAGTGGAGCTCAGTATTGTCAGTATTGTAGTCAGTGGAACTCAGTATTGTCAGCACTGCAGTCAGTGGAACTCAGTATTGTCAGCACTGCAGTCAGTGGAACTCAGTATCGTCAGTACTGTCGGCAGTGGAGCTCAGCATTGTCAGAATTGTAGTCAGTGGAACTCAGCATTGTCAGCATTGTAGTCAGTGGAACTCAGCATTGTCAGTACTGTAGTCAGTGGAACTCAGTATTGTCAGTATTGTAGTCAGTGGAACTCAGCATTGTCAGCACTGCAGTCAGTGGAACTCAGTATTGTCAGTATTGTAGTCAGTGGAGCTCAGTATTCTCAGTATTGTAGTCAGTGGAACTCACTATTGTCAGTATTGTAGTCAGTGGAACTCAGTATTGTCAGTGCTGTAGTCAGTGCAACTCAGCATTGTCAGTATTGTAGTCAGTGGAACTCAGCATTGTCAGTATTGTAGTCAGTGGAACCCAGCAGTGTCACTACTGTAGTCAGTGGAACTCCGCATTGTCAGTATTGTAGTCAGTGGAACTCAGCATTGTCAGTATTGTAGTCAGTGGAACTCAGCAGTGTCACTACTGTAGTCAGTGGAACTCAGCATTGTCAGTACTGTAGTCAGTGGAACTCAGCATTGTCAGTATTGTAGTCAGTGGAACTCAGCATTGTCAGTATTGTAGTCAGTGGAACTCAGTATTGTCAGTATTGTAGTGAGTGGAACTCAGTATTGTCAGTGTTGTAGTGCGTGGAACTCAGTATTGTCAGTATTGTAGTCAGTGGAACTCAGCATTGACAGTACTGTAGTCAGTGGAACTCAGCATTTTCAGTATTGTAGTCAGTGTAACTTAGTGTTGGAGTCAGTGTAGCTCAGTGTTGGAGTCAGTGGAACTCAGTGTTGTTTTTGGTGAGGCTCCCTTCTGTAGTCAGTGTTGTTCAATACTGTAGGACAGTCTCTCGTCCTGTGACCCTTCGACGCCGAGTTGCGATGTCTCTCTGGCATTTCCTGTAAATGTCATTGAACCGCGTGGCGCCAATCCGTTATTTGCGTCCGGATTCCCCGGGACCAAATAGCTGGCGCAGAGAAACGTGTGTGGCAGGACAGTGACAGGAACAGCTGCTTTTAAAGAGGGACACGGAAGCCGGCAACGCAGAATGTGCGCTGACATGGTCAAGAGTGGAGGAAGAGAGCGCCAGCGCTGAGCTCGCCCACTCCTCACATCGAATTGCTTCAAACCATGGACTCACACACAGGCAGAAAACCCTTCATCTTCGCCTTGCCCCTGTCCATCGCCAGTCTCTGGATCTTCCTGACAACTGCCCTTTCCCGTAAGTACACCCTTTCCGTTCATTATTGGGGGAAGGAGACGGAGAAAGTGAATTGCAGACAAGTCCAGTGGAGGAGAGACATGCACTGTAAAACAAAATGACAGAAAGGACATGTGAGATAATGTCCCTGGAAATATGTGTTCTGCTGAGTGACGATGATATTTGTGTAAAATGAGGTGCACGAGTGTGTTGTATTAGTGGTGCTCTATATATGTGCAAATTACTCCACGTTCGAGTTTGTTCTAATGTTTCTATTATCCACACATGCACCAAGTCCAGTAAGTTTTTATTGGGCGAATCCTGCCTTTTGCTGCAACTACTTAAACTGCGTTTGCGGTGGTTGTGTCTGTGCAATGTGCAATGTGATCACCAGGCACTGTCCCTGGTGCTGAAAACAGTCCGCTGTCTGATGGGAACAGACCGAGACGCTGGCAGCCACTTATTCTCACAGTTGATGCTTTGCCGAGGAGTTGCTGCGGGGACCCGGAAGCTGCTGAGCAAAGAAAGCGTCGCCGTGCGTGAGCCCTGGCTCCCTGGCGTCCTGGCCCCCCTCTCCAAATGCCGGTGCTATTTTGTCGAACAAACATCGTTCCGAATAGTTAACGTTTTAAACACTTCCCAATGTCCTTCACCCCAATCGGCAGGAAGTGCATGTCACCGCTGGAAATGCTCAGCCAACATTGTGAAATTATTATTTTTTTTAAAAAGCTCGATTCGTGCAAGCTTCAGCCATTCCCATTCAGTAAAGTGGGTGAGTGAGAGCTGTATTTTCAGGTTCCACGTGGGAAGTGACAAGGATTAAGGTTACCCATAATATGCACTGGCTCTGTGTGCACGCGTTGAGGTCTGGCCAATAAATTATGCTTGCCCTGTGTCTGTACGAGGCGTGGGTGGGGAGAGAGACGGGCTGGAAATGCACAAAGTTAAATGATCAGTTGACACCGTAACTTGAATGATCCTCCTTAAATAATCCGATCTTCACCTTCTGTTGAAGAGACACCAAGGAAAACGTTGCACATCAACATTCCTCAATGTTTGTCTCAGTTATTATTCTATAGATGTGACAAAAACGAGCCCCAACTGCAGGCAACCGCATTTAATTAGCCACTGGGTCGCTACAATTGTCTTGACTGAAGGATCTTTAATTCATTACAATAGCCAGTTGGTCACTTATAGACTGCAGTTATACTGCCACGCTTGCTTCTGTGTAAACCCCCCTTGGGTGCACACTGATGAAAAATGTGCTCACAAAGCTCGAGTGTCCGATTCCGATTGGGCTCCACTTGAACCCTTTAAAGCAATCTTTATTCTAGGCATAACTCCAATTTTATTGACTTTGTGGCAATAATTTACTCCTACGTGTGTCGATTGCACTCAAATTTAATGGCGGTGTGGGGGGGGGGGGGGGGGGGAGGCGGGGGGAATGCCACAAAAGTATTTTTCTCTCAGATAGTGGACGGTGGTATTGTTTCTGAAGTCTGGAGCGCTACTGAAAAAACCCAGTCATGTGAACAAAATATTTATAACCAAACGATACTTTCATCAAGTCATCTGAGGTCATGTTCCATGTATATACTCATTTTGACCATAGTTTATTTTAATTGATGGCATTTAATGTGTATAAAAGATAAACGAGATTTTCAAGTCTGTGGAACAATAGGCAAGGAGACAGTTAAACCATGTCATAAATATACTAGCGTTTTGATAAGGAGGGCAATACTTCTAGCTTACGTCAATATAAATGCTTATTTGTGCATGTGCAACATAATGGGGGTTCTGTGGAGAGGTGGCAGGGTTGTGTGAAAGAATAGACATTCACAGCAGGCAATTAAACGTTATTGCCTCTCTCAATATTCTCTAAAAATAATTGGGACTCACCCGATTAAACCAGTGGATAGCTCAGTCTGGAATGGAGAATGGTTTCAGATTGAATTCCATGTTTACTCATTCAATGGATATATGCTGACATGAGAGTTGGATTAAAGAGCATTCTTAGGCGAGGGAAAATCACATTTCCTACTCTTGGTCATATTTAGCTATCCCTGCTGAAAGCATCCGTGTAGTCACTGTTTTGTGACAACTTCATGAGTAGCTGAAATAAAAACAGAAAATATTGGAATTGCCCAGCAGGTCAGGTATTATCCGTAGAGAGAGAAACTGAGATTTACATAGAATTTACATAGAATTTACAGTGCGGAAGGAGGCCATTCGGCCCATTCAGTCCGCACTGGCCCCTGGAAAGAGCACCCCACCCAATGTCAACACCTCCACCCTATCCCCAAAACCCAGCAACCCCACCCAACACTAAGGGCAATATTGGACACTAAGGGCAATTTATCCTGGCCAATCCACCTAACCTGCACATCATTGGACTGTGGGAGGAAACCAGAGCACCCGGAGGAAACCCACGCACACACGGGGAGGATGTGCAGACTCTGCACAGACAGTGACCCAAGCCAGAATAGAACCTGGGACCCTGGAGCTGTGAAGCAATTGTGCTATCCACAATGCTGCCGTGCTGCCTGATGTTTCAGGCCAATGGCCTTTCATCAGAACAAAAATTCGTCCTCTTTCTCTTTGCCCAGAATCTTCCCGACCAGCTGCTTGTTCCCAGCACTGTCTGTTTCATTTCAGATTCCCATCATCTGCTGTATTTTGCTTTTGCATTGCAGGCTGCATACTGGGATATGGAGTCTGTCACATTTGGCACCTGACCTCAGCAAGGGTGTGACGATGCAAAGGGGAGAGCAGGAAGAAAGTTGACTGAAATAGGAGACTATAAACAAAACTACAAAATTAGGTTGCTATTAACATGTTTCTACATATAAAGACTTAATTAAGGGTCGGCCTGGGTATGTTATTAAGCTAAACCAGTGTGAGAGACCTGAATTAATCTGCACAATTAAAGCCAAAGCATTGTAGGTTAATAATTACAACTGACATCATTTCAACTTCTTAATGTTGTGAGAGTTACAGGCAGATAATGTGACCTTAGTGCAGTACCTTGATGAACCTTGTACACAGTTGGCTCACAGGCTCTTGGTTTCTCATCCACACAGCACTGTGTTCATCAACTTGTGCCCCATAGGTCTACTCCGTGACTGACAGGGTGGTGTCAAGAGTTCTTGGGCTATAATAATAATCACCTTTATTATTGTCACAAGTAGGCATGCATTAACTCTGCAATGAGGTTACTATGAGAATCCCCTCGTCATCACACTCGTGCCTTTTTGGGTACACAGAGGGAGAATTCAGAATGTCCACTTCACCGACAGCACGTCTTTCGGGACTTGTGGCAGGAAACCGGAGAACCGGAGGAAACCCGCACAGACACAGGGAGAATGTGCAGACTCCGCACCGACAGTGACCCAAGCTGGGAATCGAACCTAAGACCCTGGCGTGTGAAGCAACAGTGCTAACCATTGTGCTACCACGCCGCGGGCTACATGGACAGTATTATTGGGTTATTAACTATTTCCTTTTTAATAAAACAACAATGATTTGGATTAATGTAGCACTGCTCATTGATTTTACTGCATGAAACAAGGCATTTGGCTTAAGTGGTCCCTATTCTTTATGTTCCTGCTTCCTCAATATAATTTCTCAGATGCAGGAAGACAACTTGAGCTTTTTACAATAAAGAGGAAAAATATGTTATGAAAATGAGCAAAGGGAAAATCAATGGACAGAAAAGTGAGAGAAACTGAAAGAACCGTTGTCGAGGAGGCTTTTGAAAGTGGAGGCATGGTGGGTGGGGGCATATGAAAGTACAGGGAACTGAAGAGAGAGAGATACTTGTAAAAGCAGGAGCATTGCGGTTTCCTGTGGGGGAGCATAGGAATTGTGAGGAATATGAATGCAAGTCAGGAGGAGATCAAAAATTAAGTGTGACATGAGGTCATTGTGAGATTTGCAAGAATTAGAATTTTGAAATCACTAATTGGCCATAAGGAACTAGTGGAGCTTAAAGAGGACAGAGGCGATCTGAGAGTGGAATTCCATATCGATATGACATAAACTGCAAATGCTTGAATGAAAATGTGTGGAAGGGTGAGATGGAGAGGCTACTGAGAAAAGTAAAGCCTAAAACAAGTGAAGGTTAAATGCCATGAAGTAATTTTGGCAATGAAGAGGATCGGGGCAAGGAAGTAGAGCTTGATGTTGAACGGGATGCTATGGATCCATGATAGCATTGTGGATAGCATAATTGCTTCACAGCTCCAGGGTCCCAGGTTCGATTCTGGCTTGGGTCACTGTCAGTGCGGAGTCTGCACATCCTCCCCGTGTGTGTGTGGGTTGCCTTCGGGTGCTCTGGTTTCCTCCCACAGTCCAAAGATGTGCAGGTTAGGTGGATTGGCCTTGATAAATTACCCTTTAGTGTCCAAAATTGCCCTTAGTGTTGGGTGGGGTTATTGGATTATGGGGATAGGGTGGAGGTGTTGACCTTGGGTAGGGTGCTCTTTCCAAGAGCTGGTGCAGACTCGATGGGCCAAATGGCCTCCTTCTACACTGTAAATTCTATGGATCACTAGCTCTTAACTCAGCCTGAGGTACTTGCTGGGGTAGTTGATGGAATTGTGGCTAGAGACATGGAGGTATTGATAAAACTATGGAGGATGATATTGATTTTGCAGACTGTATACTGGACAAAGTATTAAGCATCAATCTGCCAATGTAAGGGTGTGGCAGCAAACATTGTGATAATGATGGAGACAACAGATGGGGGGAGGTGATCACATAGTGACGTAACCAATGCCGTGTTCTTGTCTGGATAGAGCACAGTTAAAACTTTGGAACTGTTGAGAATGGCGTATTTGAGTTAGGTATAAGTGTCATTTCGGGCATTAGGATTGTAGCCAGGGTGATTGACGTTAAGGAACCACTGGGAGGGTTCGAAGGAACTTCTTCCTGAGGAACGCAAAGTTTCAGAAGAAGGTAAAGAGTGAGCAGGAGGCCATGAGAATGGTGAAGAGGGGGTGTTTTGGGAAAGGCATGTCAGCAATGAAGGCGGGGGTTCACAAGGGCATAATGGCCATGGAGAGTCAGATGGGTGGGCATGGGGCATGCTGGCACTGCTGCCTCAGTGCCAGGGACCCGGGTTCTTTGTGCAGTTTGCACTTTCTCCCCGTGTCTGTGTGGATGACCTGCGCGTGCTCCGTTTTCCTTCCACAGTCCAAAGATGTACAGGTTAGGTGGATTGGCATTCTAATTGCCACTTAATGTCCAATGATGTGTAGATTAGGTTCTGGGTTACAGGGATAGGACGGGGTGGACAGGGGAGTGTAAATGGGTAGAGTACTCCTTCGAAGGGTCAGTGCAGACTCAATGGGCCAAATGGTATGGATGAGAATTCTTGATGAGAATTTTAAACTTGCTAACCAAAACCTGTATTTATACAATGTTTATTCAGTAGGAACACATCTAAGGGTGCTTCATAAAAGAGTAAGTGGATAAAATGGCTGAGACAAAATAAGAGGGAGGCCAAAAGCTTGATTGTAGAAGTGGGTTCCAAAGAGCACTTTGTAAGAGAGGGTGGTAGCAAAATGGGTGGGTTTAGGGAGGGAACTGTAGACCCTAGACCCTAGATGGCTGAAGGATAGATGATTCAAAAAGAAAGTCGTGAGAGGGTCCTTGATCAAGACCACCAGAGTGAGGTGCAGAGTTTGGGAACTTGAGGTGACAGTAGAAATGCCGTGGGTTACAGTAATAGGGAAGCCTGAGGTTTGGAAGACACTGAACAGGTAGTAACACAATTGATAGGGGCACAAGTGAGTTTAAGGTAGAAACTAAAATATCATAAACTTTTTAAAAATGTATTGTTTTAAAAATGTGGAATGTATTGTTATAATAAAGAAATTTGGCATTCAACAAAAATAAATGATGCTTTAAATAACAATGAGATTGTTTAACAATAATTATTAAGGCATGCCATTGAACACCCAGTTACACCTTATTCAATGTGATATACTTTTCCAAGTTTATATTTCTGTTTTGAGAACAGGAGAGTAGAGTGAACGTTTTCACCAGTTCAGTGATTACCAATTGCTTGATGCCTGGAGGACGGGATGAGGGAGAGGGGACCTCAATGACACCCCCTATGGAGAAATGTTGTATTGCTGACAGCAGCTTCTGCATTTCACTCTTCAGCCACACACATGCAGACTCCAGACGCTGCCGTCAATTTTGCTGTCATTACCACCAGAAAATCCAAGCCATTAAGTATTTACCCTAATTTTGGCAACAAGGATTTCGAGATTCTGGATTTTGGGGTTCATAGAGTGAAAATAGTCCTTCCTTCACTGAAAAACTAACCATGCTGGTGGTCACCACCAAAATACAATCTCGTGTGAACTTTTTAAAAAAACTTTGAAATTCTCATTGCACTCTACCCATCACACAGCAGAAACCTGAGGAAACAAAAAAATACACACAAATATTAGATTCCAAACAAAAGTTGACATCCAAACTCGGTGTGAAGTTTACACATTATCCCCGTTATTGACCACGCTCAAATTGCCCCTTAATTGAAAAAAAAAAGAAATGGGTACTCTAAATTTATATTTAAAAAAAGTTGACATCCAAATCCCAGCAGTTGCCATTTGCGTTCGAGTTATATCGGAAATTTCTGATTACTGCAAAGCTAGACTTCGGGCAATGCAAAATGGACACACGAAGCTCAAATCAGAACGACATGTAAAGTCTAAATCGCACGGGAAGATTCCGTTGAATTACTCACTTGGATTTCACTACATTTTGAAGTTTCCATTTTCGCTTTAATCCTTCCTTTTATTTCATCGCGCCAACTGTAGAAGGTATAAGTTAAAACGCGTGTAAGGTTGGAGAAGGAGGCTTGCAGGCATTGTTAATGTATGGCAGTTGACATTCTGCCTCTCTGATGTTGCAAGTTAAAAGATAACTAGCAAGACTTCAAAGGTTTGTTGCAGAGTGATCATTGAACAATTTCAATCACGCATATAGAGATAAGCTGCTCTATTTTATATCAGATATGTGCAGCCTATAGCTCTTATATACTGATGTATATAAATAAGATGCGTGTGTGCGATATTGTGCAGTTTGAAGCATTAGTTCTGGTTCCAAGGTGCACAGAGCAAGGCACCAGAATTTACTCGCTTAACTCTTTCATCTACAACTATTCCCTTTTGAAAAAAAAATTAATGTTTCAATGGATTGCTTCCATTGTGTTTTTTATCATAGCATAATGACGGTGGTGAAAAAGATGCACCTATGCCTGGAAAATTGGGTCTGCAGGGAACGTTTTGTTCCAATAATCTGTTGCACATTGGCACCGAAATTTTTCCAGATAGCCGGGCGGGGGCTTCAATGAAGTTACTGTGAAAGGGTTTTCATAGTTACCACATTCCAGCACCTGTTCAGGGAGCTCGGTACGGGAATTTAACCCGCGCTGCTGGTCTTGTTCTGCATTACAAGCCAGCTGTTTAGCCCACTGTGCTAAACCAGCCCCTATATATAAGATATGATATATATATATAATAAACCTCGGTCTTGCTGAATTTAACAGCAGCTTTTGGCTTTTAAGAGTTCACGGCAGTGAAGGGATATTCAAGGCTCCAGATCGGGTTCCCAAAGCTACTTTGGACGGGAGCCTACACAAATGGGTGCTTGATTTCTGGAGAGCTGGCGCTGGTGACTCGGGAACATGATCTGCACATACACGGAACGCTGGCTGGGGGCTGCTTGCCGTCAGCCTCTTTGTCGGGACCCCTGCTGCTCCCCCACTATCCAAGAACCGAGAAAAATGTAGCAGGAAGTCCGCGAGTCCTGAGAAAGCAACACAAAACTGGGAGAGGGAGGGAGGAACACACAGGGAGGAACACACACCATCTTAGGGTGGAGGGGGAGCTCTCGGGAAGGTGGGGAACCATCGCCTGGGAGGGAGACACATACAGGCGGTGAGGAGGGTGAGAAAGGCATGTAAACATCGGGTAGATAAACTACTGGGTGGGAGAAACAGAAAACTAGACGAGGGTGTAGATAATATTGTGAAGCTCGCTGTAAATATTATGTAGTTAAGTGTTTTATGTTTGCCGTCAAGCCGCATTGGTCCTTCTCCCATAGGAGTCACTCTCACCCCCCGCCCTCCCTCCGAAGCTGGGCTTGAGTGGAGTGATTGAGCTTTGGTTTGGGGTTTGTTTTGTTTACTGTTTTATGACTTTCTGTCTATTACAAAATGTCAAAACAACGTACAAACCCATCATTTAGAAATTTCCTACATTCATGATCATTTTCGCCAAATCAGTACAATGTGCTGCGTGTTTCCCAACGCAGAAACTGTGCAGAAGTTTTGACTCAAATATTAGGATGCTCACACCCGCCTATTAATGTTCTCTGGTTGATTTATCAACACGTTATTCGTTTCAGTCCAGAGCAAAATGTTAAATAATTTCAACAACAAAAACAGAAAATACTGGAAAATCTCAGCAGGTCTAACAGCATGTGTGGAGAGAGAAGGGCGCTGACGTTTCAAGTCTAACGTTAGCTCCCTTCTCTCTCCACAGATGTTGTCAGACCTGCTGCAATTGTCCAGTATTTTCTGTTTTTGTTTCAGATTCCAGTATCCGCAGTCATGTTGCTTTTATTTTCATGTTAAATATTTTGTTTGGAACTTGCTACACAGGCAGTCAACCAATGTTTCTCTTTTTTAAGTTGTGCCTAACCTGTTGTTACACTGCAGGGTACATTGAAGATTTCTGTACGGATGAGTACTCGCACATTGTGAAGGAATGGTTGGTTGGCTGTTCAGCCCCTGATGCTATACCATAATGGACCCGCTTCCCTGCAGCTCAGAGGAAACGTTGCACTCAGCTCAGGCAAATACATTTGCAAACAATGGACAAATGCCACGCTGTCAAATGTCATGTGGGCCTGGGTAGCATGCTCTTTCGGAGGGCGGGTGCATACTCGATGGGCCGAATGGCCTCCTTCTTCTGCACTGTCGGGATTCCATGATTCTAAATATCCCACGAATAGTGTTATATGACCAGGTACAGGTCAAACTGGAGACGGCAGCTTTCTTGAGCACTTCCTGCAACTCCACTCTGGCGGACATTTCAGTAAAACATGCTGATATTTCATACAACCACATCGGGAAAAAGAAAATAAAGTAAATAAAGTAACAAATCAGCATCCCACCTGTGTGATTTAATCCCTTGTACTTCAGGGACTGGCTTGCAGTGAAGCCAGTGAATTCATAGTTAAAATTAATTTGATTTTATCGATTGAGAAACACCATTTTATTATTTAAAAATCTATTCTAACGTGAAACTTTTTCTTAGGTTTACCAAAGTGGGACCGGGAGAGTCTGTTGTTGCACCATGCATGGTTTCATATATATATATATATAAATTAAACACATATTGGTTTGCGGCTGTGCTGGAGCCCGGGATTTCAGTCTGTAATTCATTATTCTTTTACCTTCGTAAGCCACATTTCTCCGTCCCATGCGTGATTCTCCCCGTTTGATCTAAATAGGATGTGTACCACAGTCGAGAGGGATAATGGAGGGATTTGTGCCCAGAATGCACTGCGCAAGAGAATATACCCTATCTACTGTTACCGACGCGCAGCCGCAGAAGTCGCTTTTCCTGAGATGGTAAATTCAATCACATCTTTTGCATTTTCCTATTGGGAGCCAAAGAGCGGCATTATGATTTTCAATTTAATATTTCTATCAATCTTAAAAGTTGCAGAAGGATAAATTATTTGGGTTTTTTTCCCCAAGACAAGAAAGAGATTTTACAATTCAAAAGTAAGTGCAGAGGCAGAGAAATTGGGCCCATGGGCTGAGTGGGGAATGTAACTAGCTGGATGGGACACACACAGGCAGCCAGGACTTCTGTGAATGTTTTCAGGGTCACTTGTTTCTAGACTTCATTACAGCCTTGGCCTGAACAGGGAATTACAGAGGTGAAGTGGAGCCTGCCCTTGACATCACAGGGGACATCAATATGCCCAGTGATGGGAAATAGGGGGAAGGTCTTCACACTGCGCTGTTTGCTGCAAACACTGATGCCATTGAGAGTCCTGCCCAGGTCTCTCTCTGAATAGGATTCCTTCATTGTTGCTTGAGACAAGTCCTCCTGTCCGCCCTCACAGATTGGTCAGGTTGCTGCTCTGGGAGAATGCAACTATGGGTGCATAAATCATAGTAAGAATAATTGTTGTCACAGTCCCAGAGGACCATAGGCTGGTGGTGATTTAACCTGAGGGGCACCATACCTCAGACGAGGGGCAAAGATAAAAAGGCGGGGCTTTCATGAATAACCTCAGCCGGTATGGGAATTGAACCCGGGCTGTTGGCCTCGCTCTGCATCACAAACCAGCTGTCTAGCCCACTGCATAGAGTAGGGTTCTTGAGCCTAAAACAGCCACACCATTTGTCAGGGACCAAGGTGAGAAGATTCCAACCATGTCTTCTGATGTTTAAGGTTTCATCAGGTCGATTAACATATTTGGCTGACTATTTTTGAAAAGTTTTTGATCCAAACCTCAGTGTAGCTAGGGTAGGAACATGCTGAATGGTCAACAATCAATCGTGATTTCTGGCAAAAGTGATAGGAAGATCGACTGCAAGGGTTTGCGGTCGAACTTCAGAAGGTAAATACAACATCAATTGCAAAGCGCAGGCGAATGTCATGATCAGATATCATGTGATGAAATGTCATGCGATCTTTTCAAGGTCAAATTGTTGCTGTCTGAGTATGGGCTGTTGTTGATTCCTTGGGTTCAGTCAGATGTACTAAATTCATCTCAGAGACTCAGGTGGAGGAGAGCATCATATAATCTATGGATTACATAATATTCCAAATCTTTTTTTCCTTTGCATCGATCAAACGGGTTATATATCACGGGCTGGATTCTCCGATCCCCAACGCCAAAATCGTGTTCGGCGACGGGGCAGAGCATCTCTGATGATGCCCAAATCGGGGTCGGTGCCACTTTCGCGATGCTCCCCCCCCCCCCCCCCCCCTGAAAAGCGACGTACTCTAGGAGTATGCCACATGCCTTATCTATGGCCTCAGGCCCGCCAAGCTATGCTCCGTTCCCCCACGGGTCAAGTTCCTGACGGTGTGGAACACATGTGGTCTCACCTATCGTGAACTCAGCGTGGCAGCTGCGGACTCAGTCCAGCGCCGCCACAGTCGGGGAAGGGCTGATCCGCGGGCAGGGGGGGCTTCAATTGGGGCGTGGGGCACTGTGGGGGTGGCGGTCCGGGGTGCTCGAGCGGCCAAAGGGGGGACTATTTTTACGGTCCGGAGGCTGTGTCCACCATGAAGCATGGCTCGGCCACTGCAGGCTGCCGCCGTGCGCATATGCGCCAAGGACCCGACAATGCTCCGGGCCGTATCGGCAGCTAGAGCTGAGAGCTCTACGCCGCCTCCCTGCTAGTCCCCCCGGAGCAGGGAATCGGTGGTCACTTTGTGCCAGTTTTCCTGGCGTAAAACACCACTGTTTTCACCTCGGCGAGGGGACTTAGTCTCCCAAACGGAGAATCAACCCCAGATCTCTGAATCCAAATTGAACGGTTGGAGTTAGACAATATATCAAAGCTAAGTTTCTATCAGTAAATGTTGTGTGACTACAGAGAACTTTCACAATTCGGTATAATTCACAGCTATTATGGGTCAGGGTTTAGAGAACACCAAAGTATATCATGGAGTTAATCTGACCCACAACTTTTCAAAGCTTTTGGTTATGGGGAGCACAAGGGCCCACTTTACAGGTGCGATGCAGCAGAGATCTAAAGTACATTTAAACAAAAACAATGTTTATTCTGTGAATCCAGATAACATTTTATAAACACACAGTAAACATCTTATCAACTACCAACACTGATAATCCCCACAGATACAATACTCTATAGGTAACCCTTAATAACTTTCCCAACAACATCCACAAGTCAAAAACCCTTTTTAACAAAGGTTTGCATTCCTTACAGAAACAGGTATTACTTTGAAATGATCAAGTGATCTGGAAACATTCTTTAGCATGCAGACAGAGAGACCTAAACCTCTCCTTGGTTTGAATGCAGCTCCCCAACTGAAAATGAAACTGAAACTCAGAGCCAAAAACAGCTTCCAGCTCAAACCAAAAGTAAAAAGCCAGAAAAACACAGCTAAAGCTCCACCCACACAATGACATCACTGCAGCTATTTGATAAACACACTTTGCTTAATGGGACCCTCACATGACACAGCACATAAACAGGCCATTCTACCCAGATGCTCTGTGCTTCTGATTATTCTCCCCCTTTTTCTAGCTTGCGTGCCCTATGTGTATTATAATAGTCTTCCATGTAGAAATCCTTCCATTTTTGGATATGGTGAGTACAGATCAGAAATAAAGACATAGGAACAAGAGGAGGCCATTTAGCCTAATCCACCTGGATGATGAGTGAGCTGCATTTTAGCTCCATTCATTCACCTTTGATCCTGATTGCTCAATACACATGTGAAAACAAAGTGCTGTTTGTTTCTGCTATGAGCGCAACCAACAAGAGATGAATATCAGTTTGGACGGAAAAAGAGTGTATCCATGTCACAGAATGGTCACAGTACAGAAGGAGGCCATTCGGCCTGTCGTGTCTGCGCTGACTCTCCAAAGGAATAATTTACCTCGTGTCACTTCTCCCATATTCTCCCAATAGCCAGTGGGATGGGGTAGGATCAGAGGTTACGGAGAGAAGCCAGGAGAATGGGGATGAGAAACATATCAGCCATGATTGAATGGCGGAGCAGACTCGATGGGCCGAATGGCGTAATTCTGCTCCTATGTCTCATGGTCTTATGGATGGGAGTGGAAAGGACAGTTTCCAGACATTAAGAACATGAGAAATAGAAGCAGAACCGGCCTAACATCCCCTCAAAGCTGTCCACCATTCAATGTGGTCATGGCTAATCATCAACCTTAACTGTACCTTACCACCTGTTCCCAAGTATCATTTGATCCTCTTAGAGACTAAAATTCTATCTATCTATCTCAGTCTTAAGTATATTCAGTAATGGAGCATCCATAACCCTCTGGGGTTGAGAATTCCAAAGGTTCATAACCCTAAGTGAAAATATTTCTCCTCACCTCAGTCCTAAATGACTCCTTATCTTGAGACTGTGCCCCCGTGTTCTATATTACCCGGCCAGGGGAAACAACCTTTGTGTCTGCTCAATCTCCACCTTATTGCCAATCAACCAGTATGTGTCACAATGGTTGGCACTGATGCCTCACAGCGCCAGGGACCTGTGTTCAATCCCGATCTCGGGTGATTGTGTGGATTTTGCACTTTCTCCCCGTTTCTCTGTGGATTTCCTCCGGGTGCTCCGATTTCCTCCCACAGTCCAAAGATGCGCAGGTTAGGTAATTGACCATGCTAAATTGCCCCTTAGTGTCCAAAGGCTAGGTGGGGTTATGGAATTAAAGGGATAATCAAGGGCAATGGGCCTCGGTCGGGTGCTCTTTCAGAGGGTCGGTGCAGACTTGATGGGCTGAATGGCCTCCTTCTGCACTGTAGGCATTCTGCGACTCTCTGAAATTCTGAGTTTCAAATAAATGTAGTCAGAAAATATAAGGATGATGCTTGGCATTTCATACTTTCTAACACATTGCTTTCAATAAAGATTAAGGTAACACAAGCCTGAGCTTTATCATTAATGACATGATGTAAAATGCCACCTCTTGTTCCACCCGCACATAATATGCATGACAATAATTCCAGCAATTAGATAAGGAAGATGAGAGGTTACTGATCTCACTGAAACAGTAGTACTCAAGTGTGTTGAAAACATACATTATACGTGACAATTACCTTCTCCCAGGAACGCCATTGTCGGTCTAAATATCCATTACAGTCTGGTGAAGCTCTGGATGGAAAATGTTGAACTCATTTATCTTCCTCCATCTCCCAACCAATATTCTTTGCTCCTTTTCTGAAGGCAGTGGTCTAACTTAGTTTCCATCCTTCGTGCAAGAGGCTGGATGCTGAATGGTGGTTGAAACAGCTTCCAGAGCTGGAAGGATCAATTGGAAAGCCCTCCATTTTTACATTTACCTTGCGCATTTCCTTAAATAGGTGCAAATGTCCTCCGGTTCGGAGGGTTGTGAACACACTGTCGACCTTGCCCATCGCTCTGCTCAGCCTGCCTGCATTCTTGTTCACTGTAGAAGGTACTGTGGAAGTTAGGAAAGCAAATGCGATGTTAGCAATTGTGTCAAGAGGGCTAGAATACAAGGCCAGGGATGTATTTCTGAAGAGAAAATGCTGGAAAATCTCAGCATCTATAGGGAGAGAAAAGAGCTAACGTTTCGAGTCCGATGACTCTTTCAGATTCCAGCATCCGCAGTAATTTGCTTTTATTTATGATGTATTTCTGAAGCTGTATAAGGCTCTGGTCAGACCACATTTGGAGTATTGTGAGCAGTTTTGTGCCCTGTATCTAAGGAAGGATGTGCTGGCCTTGGAAAGGGCCCAGAAGAAGTTCACAAGAATGATCTCTGGCTTGTCGTATGAGGAACGGTTGAGGACTCTGGGTCTGTTCTCGTTGGAGTTTAGAAGGATGAGGGGGGGATGGTATTGAAACTTACAGGATACTGCAAGGCCTGGATAGAGTGGACGTGGAGAAGATGTTTAAACTTGTCGGAAAAACTAGAACCAGAGGACACAATCTCAGACTAAAGGGACCATCCTTTAAAACAGAGATGAGGAGGAATTTCTTCAGCCAGAGAGTGGTGAAACTGTGGAACTCTTTGCCGCAGAAGGCTGTGGAGGCCAATTCACTGAGTGTCTTTAAGACAGAGATAGATAGGTTCTTGATTAATAGTGGGTACATGGGTTTTGGGGAGGGGGCAGGAGAATGGGGATGAGAAAAGTATCAGCCATGATTGAATGACGGAGCAGAGTTGATGGGCCGAGTGGCCTAATTCTACTCCTATTATTATTATTATTTTTTTTTTAAATTTAATTTAGTTGTTAGCCAGATCTTGGTAGAAAGTGAGAGGGATGGCAGGGAAGGGAGTGTAATGTTCCTCCTGCAGGATGTTTGAGGTGAGGGATGCCGTTAGTGTCCCTGCTGATTTTACCTGCAGGAAGTGCTGCCATCTCCAGCTCCTCCAAGACCGAGTTAGGGAACTGGAGCTGGAGTTGGAAGAACTTCGGATCATTCGGGAGGCAGAGGGGGTCATAGATAGCAGCTTTAGGGAATTAGTTACACCAAAGATTGGAGATAGATGGGTAACTGTAAGAGGGACTGGGAAGAAGCAGTCAGTGGAGGGATCCCCTGCGGTCGTTCCCCTGAGAAACAAGTATACCGCTTTGGATACTTGTGGGGGGGGGGGGGGAATTACCAGGGGTAAACCATGGGGTACGGGCCTCTGGCACGGAGTCTGTCCCTGTTGCTCAGAAGGGAAGGGGGGAGAGGAGCACAGCATTACTAATTGGGGACTCGATAGTCAGGGGCACAGATAGGAGATTTTGTGGGAGCGTGAGAGACTCACGTTTGGTATGTTGCCTCCCAGGTGCAAGGGTACGTGATGTCTCGGATCGTGTTTTCCGGGTACTTAAGGGGGAGGGGGAGCAGCCCCAAGTCGTGGTCCACATTGTCACTAACGACATAGGTAGGAAAGGGGACAAGGATATCAGGCAGGCTTTCAGGGAGCTAGGATGGAAGCTCAGAACTAGAACAAACAGAGATGTTATCTCTGGGTTGTTGCCCGTGCCACATGATAGTGAGATGAGGAATAGGGAAAGAGAGCAATTAAACACGTGGCTACAGGGATGGTGCAGGCGGGAGGGATTCAGATTTCTGGATAACTGGGGCTCTTTCTGGGGAAGATGGGACCTCGACAGACAGGATGGTCTACGTCTGAACCTGAGGGGCACAAATATCCTGGGGGGGAGATTTGTTAGTGCTCTTTGGGGGCGTTTAAACTAATGCAGCAGGGGCATGGGAACCTGGATTGTAGTTTTAGGGTAAGGGAGAATGAGAGTATAGAGGTCAGGAGCACAGATTTGACGTCGCAGGAGGGGGCCAGTGTTCAGGTAGGTGGTTTGAAGTGTGTCTACTTCAATGCCAGGAGTATACGAAATAAGGTAGGGGAACTGGCAGCATGGGTTGGTACCTGGGACTTCGATGTTGTGGCCATTTCGGAGACATGGATAGAGCAGGGACAGGAATGGATGTTGCAGGTTCCGGGGTTTAGGTGTTTTAGTAAGCTTAGAGAAGGAGGCAAAAGAGGGGGAGGTGTGGCGCAGCTAGTCAAGAGCAGTATTACGGTGGCGGAGAGGATGCTAGATGGGGACTCATCTTCCGAGGTAGTATGGGCTGAGGTTAGAAACAAGAAAGGAGAGGTCACCCTGTTGGGAGTTTTCTATAGGCCTCCAAATAGTTCTAAGGATGTAGAGGAAAGGATGGCGAGGATGATCCTGGATAAGAGCGAAAGTAACAGGGTAGTTATTATGGGAGACTTTAACTTTCCAAATATTGACTGGAAAAGATATAGTTCGAGTACATTAGATGGGTCGTTTTTTGTACAGTGTGTGCAGGAGGGTTTCCTGACACAATATGTTGACAGGCCAACAAGAGGCGAGGCTACGTTGGATTTGGTTTTGGGTAATGAACCAGGCCAGGTGTTGGATTTGGAGGTAGGAGAGCACTTTGGGGACAGTGACCACAATTCTGTGACGTTTACGTTAATGATGGAAAGGGATAAGTATACACCGCAGGGCAAGAGTTATAGCTGGGGGAAGGGCAATTATGATGCCATTAGACGTGACTTGGGGGGATAGGGTGGAGAAGTAGGCTGCAAGTGTTGGGCACACTGGATAAGTGGAGCTTGTTCAAGGATCAGCTACTGCGTGTTCTTGATAAGTATGTACCGGTCAGACAGGGAGGAAGGCGTAGAGCGAGGGAACCGTGGTTTACCAAAGAAGTGGAATCTCTTGTTAAGAGGAAAAAGGAGGCCTATATGAAGATGAGGTGTGAAGTTTCAGTTGGGGCGATGGATAGTTACAAGGTAGCGAGGAAGGATCTAAAGAGAGAGCTAAGACGAGCAAGGAGGGGACATGAGAAGTATTTGGCAGGTAGGATCAAGGAAAACCCAAAAGCTTTCTATAGGTATGTCAGGAATAAGCGAATGACTAGGGAAAGAGTAGGACCAGTCAAGGATAGGGATGGGAAGTTGTGTGTGGAGTCTGAAGAGATAGGCGAGATACCTGAATTCTCCGCCGGGCATTCAGAGCGCCGAAGGCCACAATAACACCCCCCGCCCCCCCCCCCCCCCCGCCCGCCCCCCCATCAACTCCGGCTTCTGGAGTCTGAAGAGATAGGCGAGATACTAAATGAATATTTTTCATCAGTATTCACTCAGGAAAAGGAGAATGTTGTGGAGGAGAATGCTGAGACCCAGGCTATTAGAATAGATGGCATTGAGGTACGTAGGGAAGAGGTGTTGGCAATTCTGGACAGGCTGAAAATAGATAAGTCCCCGGGGCCTGATGGGATTTATCCTTGGATTCTCTGGGAGGCCAGGGAAGAGATTGCTGGACATTTGGCTTTGATTTTTATGTCATGATTGGCTACAGGAATAGTGCCAGAGGACTGGAGGATAGCAAATGTGGTCCCTTTGTTCAAAAAGGGGAGCAGAGACAACCCCGGCAACTATAGACCGGTGAGCCTCACGTCTGTAGTGGGTAAAGTCTTGGAGGGGATTATAAGAGACAAGATTTATAATCATCTAGATAGGAATAATATGATCAGGGATAGTCAGCATGGCTTTGTGAAGGGTAGGTCATGCCTCACAAACCTTATCGAGTTCTTCGAGAAGGTGACTGAACAGGTAGACGAGGGTAGAGCAGTTGATGTGGTGTATATGGATTTCAGTAAAGCGTTTGATAAGGTTCCCCATGGTAGGCTATTGCAGAAAATACGGAGGCTGGGGATTGAGGGTGATTTAGAGATGTGGATCAGAAATTGGCTAGCTGAAAGAAGACAGAGGGTGGTGGTTGATGGGAAATGTTCAGAATGGAGTTCAGTTACAAGTGGCGTACCACAAGGATCTGTTCTGGGGCCGTTGCTGTTTGTCATTTTTATCAATGACCTAGAGGAAGGCGCAGAAGGGTGGGTGAGTAAATTTGCAGACGACACTAAAGTCGGTGGTGTTGTCGATAGTGTGGAAGGATGTAGCAGGTTACAGAGGGATATAGATAAGCTGCAGAGCTGGGCTGAGAGGTGGCAAAAGGAGTTTAATGTAGAGAAGTGTGAGGTGATCCACTTTGGAAGGAATAACAGGAATGCGGAATATTTGGCTAATGGTAAAGTTCTTGGAAGTGTGGATGAGCAGAGGGATCTAGGTGTCCATGTACATAGATCCCTGAAAGTTGCCACCCAGGTTGATAGGGTTGTGAAGAAGGCCTATGGAGTGTTGGCCTTTATTGGTAGAGGGATTGAGTTCCGGAGTCAGGAGGTCATATTGCAGCTGTACAAAACTCTGGTACGGCCGCATTTGGAGTATTGCATACAGTTCTGGTCACCGCATTATAGGAAGGACGTGGAGGCTTTGGAGCGGGTGTAGAGGAGATTTACCAGGATGTTGCCTGGTATGGAGGGAAAATCTTATGAGGAAAGGCTGATGGACTTGAGGTTGTTTTCGTTGGAGAGAAGAAGGTTAAGAGGAGACTTAATAGAGGCATACAAAATGATTAGGGGGTTAGATAGGGTGGACAGTGAGAGCCTTCTCCCGCGGATGGAAATGGCTGGCACGAGGGGACATAGCTTTAAACTGAGGGGTAATAGATATAGGACAGAGGTCAGAGGTAGGTTCTTTACGCAAAGAGTAGTGAGGCCGTGGAATGCCCTACCTGCAACAGTAGTGAATTCGCCAACATTGAGGGCATTTAAAAGTTTATTGGATAAACATAAGGATGATAAGGGCATAGTGTAGGTTAGATGGCTTTTGTTTCGGTGCAACATCGTGGGCCGAAGGGCCTGTACTGCGCTGTATCGTTCTATGTTCTATGTTCTATGTCTTATGTTCATATGGTGGAATGTACCCTCGGAGTGTCAAATGAGGCAATCCCTCCCATATCTGTATGATAGGACACAGTTGCACTTCACAAACTGTCAAAATTACTTGGGTTGAGGGTGGGTGAGGGTGTTGCCCAGGAGCTCAAGTATTGCTCCACAAATTCCATTTTCTGCTTCCACGTTTGCTGTGCCAGCCCCTGATAGTTTTCAGCCTTTCAAAATGCCTAACAAATATCTCCACCCCCCTTTTGAAGACTTGCTGAAGCACTGCGGAATTTGCTGCTCCCCATCCGGTGAGTTTGCAGTGCGTGTCCCTTTGTATTGTAATCCAAGCACATTAAAGACACCGATGAACAGAAGACAGAATATTCTGTTCTGTGTAGCGAACAGGAAGCAGACTTCAACAGATGGATCAATACCAGCACACGCTGTTCCAGAATACCTTCGCACATGCTGACAATCATCATTCAACGATTAAACTGGGGGAATAAAATAAATCAGGAAACCTTTTCCCAGCCTCGGTGTCTTCACTTCTGCTTCAGCCGGTCGGGATCAAAGACCGGAGAATAATTTTTTTTAAAAAACAGATGCTGGAAACGCTCAGTGGATCAGGCAGTGTTTGTGGAGAGAGAAACCAGAGTTAATGACTCGGGGCAATGATTTTTTAGATTATGCGCAACTAAGAACTCACAACAGTCAGCAATGGTGTGATGGGGTTTAGATGGTGCACTAGCATGATTTTGTGTCTCAGTTTTATTTCTTATTGGTTGTGTTTTTCTCTAATTGCTGTTTGTGCATTATGACAGTCAGTTCAATGTACAACATTTAACAATGTACAACCTCATAGAATTAACAGTGCTGAAGGAGGCCATTCGGCCCATTGAGTCTGCACAGGCCCTTGGAAACAGCACCCTACTTGAGCCCACACCTCCACCCTATCCCCGTAACCCCGCTTGACCTTTTTGGGAAAATTAAGGCCAATTTAGCATGGCCAATCCACCGAACCTGCATATCTTTGGAAACCGGAGCACCTGGATGAAACCCACGCAGGCACAGGAAGAATGTACAGGCTCCGCTCAGACAATGACCCAAGCCAGGAATCGAACCTGGGACCCTGGAGCTGTGAAGCAACAGTGCTAACCACTGTGCTACCATGCCGCCCTACCTGAAACCAAATGTTCCCCTTGGAGACAGGAAACAAGAAACTAGACGGCCCCATCCAGGCCCCTTGTCGCATCAGAGAACTGGTGGGAAACTCCAGTTGGCCTCCATAGGGGCTGGTTTAGCACACTGGGCTAAATTGCTGGCTTTTAAAGCAGACCAAGGCAGGCCAGCAGCACGGTTCAATTCCCATACCAGCCTCCCCAAACAGGTGCCGGAATGTGGCGACTAGGGGCTTTTCACAGTAACTTCATTTGAAGCCTACTTATGACAATAAGCAATTTTCATTTCATTTACAAACTTTTAACAAGTAAAAGAATGAGAGACAATTTTATTGAAACTTAAGATTATGAGGGGTCTTGACAGGGTCGATGCTGAGAAGATGTTTCCTTCTGTGAAGCAATCTAGAACTAGGAAGAACAGTTGAAAATGAGGGGTATCCCATTTAGGATGGAGATGAGGAGGACTGTCTTCTCTCAGAAGGCAGTCAGGTATTGGAATTCCCTTCCCCAGAGACCAGTGGAGCCTGGATCATTGACGATAGTCAAGGGTGAGATAGGCAGTGTGATAACCCTCAGGGGATCACTAATCAATCTCACCATGGGGCCCGTGAAATATGAGTTCCCACGGTAGCAGGCGAAGGCCCGCCCAGCAAGGACACATCAGTAATACCCGGAATTCCGATTGTCCCGGACTGGGACATTAGTGTTGTACGCCACGGCAGCGGCTTTATCTTTTGAGTTAAAATATACCTGTTTCGCCTTTTTCTTCTTGTTTCTGGATTACTACAGGCAGATTCTTGATCTGCAATGGAGTCAAGGGCTTTGGGGGACAGGTAGGAATGTAGAGTTAAGGCTGCACATCAGACCAGCCATGGCTTTATTAAATGGTGGAGCAGGCTCCAGGGGCCTAATGGTCTCTTCCTGCTCTTATTTTTTATTTTGTTAGGCTCCTAATGAGCCTAATTGCCCATTTTCCATGTGAACATGGCCTGCCCGTGCCCCCCAACCCACATCAGTAAAATTGGCTAACATTGAGAATGAGGTTTGTGGGCAGCACGGTAGCACAAGTGGATAGCACTGTGGCTTCACAGCGCCAGGGTCCCAGGTTCGATTCCCCGCTGGGTCACTGTCTGTGCGGAGTCTGCACGTTCTCCCCGTGTCTGCGTGGGTTTCCTCCGGGTGCTCCGGTTTCCTCCCACAGTCCAAAGACGTGCAGGTTAGGTGGATTGGCCATGCTAAAAATTGCCCGTAGTGTCCATAAGGGTTGGGAGGGGTTATTGGGTTGCGGGGATAGGGTGGAAGTGAGGGATTAATGTGGGTCGGTGCAGACTCGATGGGCCGAATGGCCTCCTTCTGCACTGTATGTTCTATGTAATCTATGAGGTTGAGGAGTAGGCGTGCTGGCCTGTTTTGTATTTTGCAGGCCATGATTGCCTCCATTCACACTACTGGTGAGGCTTGAGAATTTAGTCTATTAACTATGTTTCTCTCCCCAAAGACTCAGCCTGACCCACTGAGTATGTCCCGTATTTTCTGGGGGTGGGTTCTGATTTCCAGCATTCCAACGTTCCTTCGGAAGCCGGGAATAAAGAATAGCAGGAGCCAATTCCGCCCATCATGCCTGTGCTGGGTTCTTGTAAGCAGGAACTAATTACTCTCTCTCTCCCTATAGCACTCTTTTGAAAGTTACTGTTGAATCTTTTGATTTTTAGCTTCAACAGCACTGAAAGCATGACGGGCTCCAGAATCATAAATGGTCCACCTTGACACGCAACCCACCACCAGACAGATTAATACTTCCACCTGTCATTCAGATGATTTATTCACAGCTTAATTATGTAACAAGCATGAGGGTTGGTGCATAACTTTGCATAGTTAATTCAGCTGCGGCTGAGGAAGGTCACGGACCAAATTGTTCTGAAATTAATGTAGGTGTAGGTATCAATGGCATGAAAAAAAGTGTATTTTTTGTAATTTTACATAACTTGTGCCACCCACTTCCAATCAGATAAGGTATTCCCAGCTGAGCTATACTGTGGCCAGGTACATAGTAACATTTCCCTTAACTCTGTCCAGACACATTGCCTCAACTCCAGCATCGATATAATGGCTCCTACCATGTGAGTGTGAATGTTTTCACTTCTCCCATCAGCCATATGTTGGTCTCTTTGGATGGCACGGTAGCACAGTGACCCAGGTTCGATTCCGGGCTTGGGTCACTCTATGTGTGGAGTCTGCACGTTCTCCCCGTATCTGCGTGGGTTTCCTCCGGGTGCACCGGTTTCCTCCCATAGTCCAAAGATGTGCAGCTTAGGTGAATTGGCCATGATAATGCCATGGTCATTTTTCATTTCATTTCCTAAATTGCCCTTAGTGTCCAAGAAAAAAGGTTAGGTTGGGTTAATAGGTTATGGGGATTGGGTGGAGGTGTGGGCTTAGTAGGATGCTCTTTCAGAGGACTGGTGCAGATTCAATGGGCCGAATGGCCTCCTTCTGCACCGTAAATTCTATGATATGGCCATTTGGCTGTTGGATTGTATATCATTGCATTTTAATGCCATTCACCAAACCCACAAGAATGAGGTTACCAGGTTGAGTGTGCAGAACACCAAAGAGGGAAGGTTTTAATAAAAGCCAAATACTGCAGATGCTGAAAACCTGAAATGAAAACAGAAAATGCTGGGAAAACTCAGCAGGTCTGACAGCATCTGTGCAGAGAGTTAACGGGCAGGGTTTTCTGGCCATTCTGGCTGACAGGATCTTCCAGTGGGAATCCAAGGACACTCTGTGGTGGGACCGGAAGATCCTGCCACCAGCCAATGCATCTCCTGGTTTAAATGTTCTCTCAGGCCTTCTGATGTTGTAATTCCTCTTTTGGCTTTCTTGTTTGGTCTCCACCTTCCCGACCAAATTGGGAAATAACGATCTCAGCCTGGTGACCCAGGGAGACTCCCTTTGTGGTGTGAGGCGTGGTTCAATAGTCAAACAGAAATTGAGCTAACTTTGTGTCCATAAAACCCACTGGCTGTTTCTTCATGCCTTTTTTGAATGTCAGTACCATACCGCCTGCTCTACCAGACCATAGGACGACAGGTGGTATGGCACCATCTGAATGTGTTTGATGCCGTTCAACCTCAAGAATTCCTGGACATCCCCACTGGTAAAGGCGGTTACGAGGACCTCTGGCATACCGTGGTACAAAAACTTTGTTTTCTATTGTTGTGTGAGAAGTTGTGAAGGCCATGCGGTGCACCTCCAGTCATTTAGAATGGACGTTGAGCATGATGAGGAACACAGCCCTTAGAAGGACCAGTGAAGTCTATGTGCACCCGTATGCATGGTGTTCCAGGCCATTCCCATGGGTGTAAGAAGGCCAAAGATGGGAGCCTCTGGTTCTCCTGACAGAAGGAGCATTGCTTCACCATATCCTCATTATATGCATCGAACCTGGCCACCAAACATAACTCCTCACGAGCATCTTCATATTGGACACCCCGAGGTGACCATTGTGTAACTCCATCAGAATTGGGCGCAAAACAGGGCGGGGGGCGACTATCTGGGATCCTCACAGGATAATGCCATCTTCAACACTTAATTAGTACATAGAACATAGAACAATACAGCACAGTACAGTCCCTTCAGCCCACGATGTTGTGCCGACCATTTATTCTAATCTGAGATCAACCTAACCTACACCCCGTCAATTTACTGCTGTCCATGTGCCTGTCTAAGAGTCGCTTAGATATCCCTAATGACTCTGACTCCACCACCTCTGCTGGCAGTGCATTCCACACACCCACCACACTCTGTGTAACGAATCTACCTCTGACATCTCCCCTATACCTTCCTCCAATCACCTTGAAATTGTTTCCCCTCGTGACAGCCATTTCCACCCTGGTGAAAATTCTCTGGCTATCCACTCTATCCATGATTCTCATCACCTTGTACGCCTCTATCAAGTCATCTCTCTGCCTTCTTCGCTCCAGTGAGAAAAGCCCTAGTTTCCTCAACCTTTCTTCATAAAACATGCTCTCCAGTCCAGGCAGCATCCTGGAAAATCTCCTCTGTACCCTCTCCAAAGCAACCACATCCTTCCTATAATGAGGCGACCAGAACTGGACACAATATTCCAAGTGTGGTCTAACTAGAGTTTTATAAAGCTGCAGCAAAACTTGGCGGCTCTTAAACTCAATCCCCCAGTTAATGAAAGCCAACACACCATACGCCTTCTTAACAACCCTCTCAACCTATGTGGCAACATTGAAGGATCTATGTACGTGGACCCCAAGATCCCTCTGTTCCGCCACACTTAAGAATCCTGCCTTTAACCCTGTATTCAACATTCAAATTTGACCTTCCAAAATGAATCACGTCACATTTATCAAGGTTGAACTCCATCTGCCACTTCTCAGCCCAGCTCTGCATCCTGTCAATGTCCTTTTGTAACCTGTAACAACCCTCAACACTATCTACAACTCCACCAACCTTCGTGTCATCGGCAAACTTACTAACCCACCCTTCTACTTCCTCATCCAAGTCATTTATAAAAACCACAAAGAGCAGAGGTCCCAGAACAGATCCTTGCTGGACACCGCTGGTCAGCGACCTCCAGGCGGAATACTTTCCATCCACTACCACTCACTGTCTTCTTTCGGCTAGCCAATTCTGCATCCAGACAGCCAAATTTCCCTTTATCCCACGCCCCCTAACTTTCTGAATGAGCCTACCATGGGGAACCTTATCAAATGCCTTACTGAAATCCATATACACCACATCCACTGCCCGACCTTCATCACTGTGTCTCATCACATCCTCAAAGAATTCAATGAGGCTTGTGAAGCATGACTTGCCCCTCACAAAGCCATACTGACTATCTTTAATCAAACTATGTTTTTCTAAATAATCATAAATCTTATCTCTCAGAATCCTTTCCAATATTTTGCTCACCACAGACGTAAGACTGATGGGTCTGTAATTCCCAGGGATTTCCCTATTCCCTTTCTTGAATAGGGGAACAACATTTGTTTTCCTCCAATCATCCGGTACTACTCCAGTAGAGAGTGAGGACACAAAGATCATAGCCCACGGTGCAACAATCTCCTCCCTCGCTTCCCGTTGTAACCTTGGGTATATCCCGTCAGGCCCAGGGGACTTATCTATCCTGATGCTTTTCAAAATTTCCAGAACATCCTCCTTCTTAATATCGACCTGTTTGAGTCTATTAACCTGCTTCACACTGTTCTCATGAGCAACAATGTCCCCCTCTCTCGTGAATACTGAAGCAAAGTACTCATTTAGGGCCTCCCCCATCTCTTCAGACTCTAGGCACTAGTTCCCTCCACTATCCCTGATCGGCCCTACTCTCACTCTGATCATCCTCTCATTTCTCACATAAGTGTGGAACGCCTTGGGGTTTTCCCTAATTCCTCCCACCAGGGCTTTTTCATGCTCCCTTCTAGCTCTCCTCAGTCCATTTTTGAGTTCCTTCCAGGCTACCTTGTAACCCTCTAGAGCCGGGTTAGATCCTTGCTTGCTCAACCTTACGTAAGCTTCCTTCTTCCTCTTGACCAGAAGCTCCACTTCTCTTGTCATCCAAGGCTCCTTCACCTTATCATTCCGTCCTCGTCTCAGTGGGACAAAACAATTCAGCACTCACAGCAAATGCTCCTTAAACAATCCTCACATTACTGTTGTGCATTTCCTCAAGAACAATTGTTCCCACTTTATGCTCCTCAGCTCCTGTCTAATAGCAGTATAATTTCCCCTCCCCCAATTAAATACCTTCCCATACTGTGTGTTTCTATCCCTCTCCATGACTATGGTAAAGGTCAACGAGTTGCGGTCACTGAAATGCTCTCCCACCGAGACATCTGACACCTGGCCTGGTTCATTGCCGAGCACCAAGCCCAATATAGCCTCCCCCCTAGTCGGCCTATCTACATATTGAGTCAGGAATCCTTCCTGTACACACCTGTCGAAATCTGCTCCATCCAAACCATTTGCACTAAGGAGGTTCCAGTCAATATTGGGGAAGTTGAAGTCCACCCATGACAACAACTCTGTTACTTCTGCACTTTTCCAAGATCTGCGCCCAATCTGTTCCTCAATCTCTCTGCTGCTATTGGGGTGTCTACAGAAAACTCCCAATAAAGTGACTGCTCATTTCTCGTTTCTGACTTCCGCCGATACTGACTCAGTAGACAAACCCTCCTCAACTCCCTCCTTTTCTGCAGCTGTGGTGCACTCTCTAATTAACAGTGCCACTCCCCCTCCTCTTTTAACTCCCTCCCTATTCTTCTGAAAACATCTACATCCTGGAACATCGAACAACCATTCCTGCCCCTGTGAAATCCATGTCTCCGTAATGGCCACAACATCGTAGTTCCTGTCATAATATCCACTCATGTATATAATGAGATGCAGACAGGCAGTGATTGACACACAGGATGACCAGTAAGCACACAACACAGCGCAGCCAATCACCAGGCAGGACACTATAAAGCCAGAGGGCACTAGGTTTCCCACTCTCACGGGGCCCAGCCACTGAGACAGTCAGAGTCCACAAGCTTGCAAGTGCAAACACCATGAAATGAAATGAATGAAATGAAAATCGCTTATTGTCACAAGTAGACTTCAAATGAAGTTACTGTGAAAAGCCCCTAGTCGCCACATTCCGGTGCCTGTTCGGGGAGGCTGTTACGGGAATTGAACCGTGCTGCTGGCCTGCGTTGGTCTGCTTTCAAAGCCAGCGATTTAGCCCTGTGCTAAACAGCCCCGGAACAGCCATGCGATAGCTAGTAAGTCTGGTCAGGCTACTACAAGGTCTCCAGTCAGTTCAGTATAGTGTCGACCCACTGTTTAATATGTATATCAGTTCTATCATTGAATAAAACAGTGTTGGATCTTCTCCAATGTTAGACGTCTGTTTCCATCTTTCCTGCATCGAGTGCAGTCCACATTGATCCTACCTGCCTAACACATCATGGTACCAGAGTGATACTGATCTTGACGGACCTACCTCGAGTGAATCAGCATTGACCAGCAAGCAGCCATCTGGTGAAATGGAAAACATACAGCCTCCTCTGCAGCTCCGCATCTCCGGCAACCTCGGCGCCAATTGGAAAATCTTCAAGCAAAAGTTCCTCTTGTACATCGAGGCCTCCGACCTCGAAGCAGCATCAGATGCCAGGAAAATCGTGCTATTTCTCTCCACCACGGGGGACCATGCCATCCACATCTACAACTCCCTTACGTTCGCTGACGGAGAAGACAAAACAAAATTCAAAACGTCCTGCTGAAGTTTGACAGCCACTGCGACATTGAGGTGAATGAGAGCTTTGAAAGGAACGTTTTCCAGCAGAGGCTTCAGGATGAGGATGAACCTTTTCAGTCCTTCGTGACCCATCTCTGCATCCGAGTGCAGTCATGTAACTATGACTCGACGGCTGATTCCATAATCCGGGATCAGATTGTTTTCGGGGTCCACTCCGATTCTCTTCAGCAGCAGCTCCTGAAAGTCAAACAGTTGACCCTCGCTGTCGCTATTGAGATGTGCGTTGTCCATGAGCATGCTAAGAATCATTACTCCCACACCAGGGCGGCAGAAACTGCAAAGCTTGCCTCCCACGAGGCGGAACTTATGCAGGCCATTGCACAAATGCAGAGCCTGCGCATCGAGGAGAGTGGCCGTTTCGCGTGCTTTTCCCGGGTCCCTGGGCATGCGCGGCACGACCGAGTGAACGACGAGCCCGACAACCCGACTGCGCAGGTGCGTACGTCGACCGACCGCGATGGCGCACTGAACGCGCTGACGGGGATAGGGTGGAGGTGTGGTCTTAGTGCTCTTTCCAAGGGCCGGTGCAGACTCGATGGGCCAAATGCCCTCCTTCTGCACTGTAAATTCTATGATTCAAACACTGCCCATGAGATGATATGTGGCGACGAGGGGCTTTTCACAGTAACTTTATTGCAGTGTTAATGTAAGCCTACTTGTGACAATAAAGGTTATTATTATCATTGTTCTTCCTAAATAAATTATTTATTCATGTATAAACCAAAATGTACATTCTTAAGAGTTATTGAGGAAGTAATGTTTACCAACCTCTCCATGTTCTGAAACCTCCCGACTCCCAACTGTAGAACTATTGAAAGGTTCAGAATGCATGACAATAGCTAACTTGAATTCAAGTAAGCAAGCTGCCCTTCTCAAGGGCATTTGGAAATGAGCAATGAATGCAGGCCTAGCCAGCAATACCCACATCCCATGAAAGAATTTTAAAAAATAATGTCTGGGCAGCACGGTGGCGCAGTAGGTTAGCCCTGTTGCCTCACGGCGCTGAGGTCCCAGGTTCGATCCCGGCTCTGGGTCACTGTCCGTGTGGAGTTTGCACATTCTCCCTGTGTTTGTGTGGGTATCGCCCCCACAACCCAAAGATGTGTAGCCTCGGTGGATTGGCCATGCTACATTGCCCCTTAATTGGAAAAAATGAATTGGGTACTCTAAATTTATTTTTAAAAAAGCAATGTCCAACACAGAGGATAAGTGTGAAATAGTTTTACTTTCATTCAACAACTCAAACCTAACAGTCCCTCGACCCTGTGATATTCGTGACTTCTCCCAATAAGTTTCTTTGCCACGACTCCATTTGGGAGCAGAGGAATAGGAAAGGGATGGGAAAATGGGAGGCAAGGATTAAAAAAATATATATTGATTGAGTCAAATATTGGGGGAATTATGATTTAACAATCCACCTTTTTGTATTTCTATGTTCTTGGCTCTCATAGTTAGGTGAATTGGACACTCTGAATTCTCCCTCAGTGTACCCGAACAGGTGCTGGAATGTGGCGACCAGAGGATTTCCACAGTAACGTCATTGCAGTGTTCATGTAAGACTACTTGTGACGATAAAGATTATTATCATTATTATTATGTTCCTTGCACAACTATGAGTGGGAGTCAGGCCGACTGTTGCCCTTAAGCTACCAGAGTTGTGGTGGTCCCCATAATCTTCAAAGGTTTCCCCGGGTACGTGGTTATTCTGTCTCTGGTGTCGCTTAGGTTTAAGGGCAGAATACCCATTCAGAGATCTTGGAATGTCTGTTCCCCAAAGTCGGAGATGCCAGTTCCTGTATCCACCTCCAGCTCTAAGGAATGAATGTTGACAAGCGTTTTATCCTTATCGGGGTGACTTTGGTAGTGACTATGCTTGTTTAACTGTATCGTTTCATCCTCAGAGGGCTGTACACCTGCAAGGCCTGGGCCTGAGGTGGCTTTGGCTTCCGACCTGGGCGGCACACACACCACTGATTCTGGCAGGCTGGCCTGGGCTTCGACAGCACCAACAGCAGCCCTGCGACTGACACTGTGATCCTCTGTGGAGGTTTTCCAGTTTCCTCTGGGGTTATCCAGCGTATTTCAAAACCTCAGGATGCTCTTTGGGAATGTTGGGTTGGTGGTGGACAGCCATTAGGATGCCTTCACCGGATAAGCTGGTTTTCTCGATGTAAGGACCCTCCCCACAACCTGAGGACGGTACTATCTATCATCCCTTGAAGTTCATGTGCCCCTTTCTTGGCATTCTCCAGGGACAAAGCTATTTCTATCACCTTTTCGATGTCTAGGTTGGGCTTCGTCAGTAATGTTTTCTGGTTTGTAAGGTTGTTAATCTCACACACTAGCCTATCACGCAGCATGTCAGTTAGGGTTAGGTCATATTCGCAGATCTCTGCCAACTTCTGCATTCTAGTAAGGAATTCCATAACGGGAATGCTAAATGTCGGGGCCCCAAATGCTGTTCGGAAGATTACCCATTGTCTCTCGTCCCCTTCAATGCCGTTGGCACGATAAAAATTGTGCATGCACTCGGCTTACTGGCCCCAGGCCTTTACGTTTGCACCATATGGTTCACATCTCCCAAAGAAAGGCATTTCCAGGTTTAATTTTTTTTATTACCGGAGTTGTCTCACAGGCTTGTCAGAATCCCAGACTTGATCCGCATCGCCAATGTAATAATTCCAGGAGGCGCAGCAAAAAAGGCAAAGCAAGTTTTTTTCCGCCAACACAAATACATCTGCAGCCGTTGCTTGCAAAGCAAATGTCCCAGCCAGGAACTATCCCTGGTTCAGGTCTGGAAGTCACTATCTTAGGCTCCACTGGTGAGCCCCTATTCGGGAACCTATACTGCGTGAACCCCACATGGACATCAATCAGCGTTCCCCCTTTGTCTTCATGGGGGTTATAACACTCCGCTTTCAGCCTGACTATTCTGCTAAAGTCTGCAGACGCTTTAGCCTGGCCTTGAAATATTCCAGCTGTTGTGTATTTACAAGGGGATTTGCGTGTGTCTATCTCTGGCAGCCATTGTTTCAATAGCCAGTACTTTGCCTTCCTTGGGCAGTGATGAGTTTCGATGGGTGTCAGAATTATAGGAAATATCTGTCTCTTCACACTCCCCTGAGGGTGTTTTTTTTTTTCCCCCTTTCACCTTGGAAGGTGGCCTGGTTTGTTTCTTGGTCTCATTTCTACTTACAAAATTTCCAGTCAATTGGAAGTTTGAAAATCTGCACTTCAGAAATAAAATTTGGGGAGGCCGGTTTAGCACAGTGGCCTAAACAGCTGGCTTGTAATGCAGAACAATGCCAGCAGCGCGGGTTCAACTCCCGTACCGGCCTCCCCGAACAGGTGCCGGAATGTGGTGACTAGGGCCTTTTTACAGTAACTTAATTGAAGCCTACGTGTGCTAATAAGTGATTATTCTTATTATAAATCACTCTTGGACCAGGCTTTATGTTGCAGTAAACTCGTGACCAATGTCTCCAAAGTCCTTACGGAGCCGTAATATTGTTTGATGAAGTAGTTAGCACTGCTGCCTCACGGGTTCGATTCCGACCTCAGGCGACTGTCTGTGTGGAGTTTGCAAGTTCTTTCCATGTTTACGTGGGTTTCCTCCTGGTGCTCCGGTTTCCTCCCACAATCTAAAGATGTGCATGTTAGGTGGATTGGATAGGGGGCTGTTTAGCACAGGGCTAAATCGCTGGCTTTGAAAGCAGACAAAGGCAGGCCAGCAGCACGGTTCGATTCCCGTAACAGCCTCCCCGAACAGGGGCCGGAATGTGGCGACTAGGGGCTTTTCACAGTAACTTCATTTGAAGCCGACTTGTGACAATAAGTGATTTTCATTTCATTTCATGATAAATTGTCCCTTGGTAGGGTTCCAGGGATATTGTGAAGGATTGGGCCTAGGTTTTTCAGAGGGCCGATGCAGACCCGATGGGCTGATGGCCTCTCTTTACACTGGAGGAATTCTATGATTCTATGAATGGCAAATGTAGGTACATTGGATCCAAAAGTCCATTTTCTTTTCATGCTGAAGTACTTTCTTAACCCTTCAGAAGCATTATCCTACAAGGGAACATTGAACAAGTTGGGCCTGCACCCATTGAAGTTTAGTAGAATTGGAGGTGATGTTCAAAATATATAAGATCTTGAGGGGACTTGACAGGGTGCATTTTGAGGGGAACCTTCCCCTTGTGGGCTGTCTTGAATCAGGGGGCACAATTAATAATATCGGGGTCTCCTGTTTAATCTGAGAAGAGGAATATGTTTTCTCCCAAAGGGGCATTCGTCGCTGCCCCAGAGATCACTGGGGATGGGTCACATAATATATTCAAGGCTACGTTAGATGGATTTTTCAAGGACAAGTAAGTCAAGGGTTATGCGTGGGGGGAGCAGACAGGAAAGTGGAGAAAGTGGAGTTAAAGTCACCATCAGATCAACCATGATCTTATTGAATGGCGGAGCAGGATCGATTGGCCAAATGGCTTATTCCTGCTTCTATCTTTTGTTGTGGAGATGCCAGCGTTGGACTGGGCTGAGCCCAGTAAGAAGTCTTACAACACCAGGATAAAGTCCAACAAGTTTGTTTCGAATCACTAGCTTTCGGAGCACAGCCCCTTCCTCAGGTGAATGAAGAGGCGGGTTCCAGAAACATATAGATAGACAAAGTCAATGATGCAAAACGATACTTTGAATGAGAGTCTTTGCAGGTAATTAAGTCTTTACAGGTCCAGACAGAGCAACTGGAGAGAGGGATAATCACAGGTTAAAGAGGTGTGAATTGTGTCAAGCCAGGACAGTTGGTAGGATTTTGCAAGCCCAGGCCAGATGGTGGGGGGTGAATGTAATGCGACATGAATCCAAAGTCCTGGTTGAGGCCGTACTCATGTGTGCGGAACTTGGCTGTAAGTTTCTGCTCGGCGATTCTGCGGCGTCGCGCGTCCTGAAGGCTGCCTTGGAGAATGCTTACCCAAAGATCAGAGGCTGAATGCGCTTGACTTCTGAAGTGCTCCCCGACTGGAAGGGAACATTCCTGCCTGGCGATTGTCGCGCGATATCCGTTCATCCGTTGTCGCAGCGTCTGCATGGTCTCGCCAATGTACCACGCTTTGGGACATCCTTTCCTGCAGCGTATGAGGTAGGCAACGTTGGCCGAGTCGCACGAGTATGTACCACGTACCTGGTGGGTGGTGTTCTCACGTGTAATGGTGGTACCCATGTCGATGATCTGGCACGTCTTGCAGAGATTGCCATGGCAGGGTTGTATGGTGTCGTGGTCACTGTTCTGAAGGCTGGGTAGTTCGCTGCAAACAATGGTCTGTTTGAGGTTGCGCGGTTGTTTGAAGGCAAGTAGTGGGGGTGAGGGGTTGACCTTTGCAAAATGTTCATCTTCATCGATGACGCGTTGAAGGCTACGAAGAAGATGTCGTAGTTTTTTCGCTTTGGGGAAGTACTGGACAACGAAGAGTACTCTGTCAGTTGTTCCCGTGTTTGTCTTCTGAGGAGGTCGGTGTGGTTTTTTACTGTGGTGCATTGGAACTGTCGATCGATGAGTCCTGTGGGGGCTGGACTGGAGTTGGGTCAGAATTCGTACATTCTTAATTCGCAGAGGCAGTTGTCTATTTAAATCACCAACTGCCTCCACTGAAGTGGGATTTGGGAGAACAGGATTGTGGAATCTGGAGTCTGCAGATTAAAATAGGTGAAATGAGGTTTGAACTTGGTGGATTCTGTTGGATAGCCAGGTATCCCTTTGGAGAGATAAGGAACCCCTTTTGGATAGGTTTCCAGTGCACCTTTGGGAGAAGTGTCAGAACTGTTAATAGTAGACAAAAGAATAATCAGCAGAGTACATTGGCAGTTGTGCATCAACAAATTCTGAGGCAGCGGGACGTGTATACAGAATCAATGGGAGGATGGCAAGCTTGTGTGATGCGTTGGGTTGAGTTTACCACACACTGCAGTTTCTTGCGATCAGTTGCCATACCAAGCTGTAATGCAGTCGGATAGGAGGCTCTCTATCGCACATCTGTAGAAGTTTGTGAGGGTCGATGCAGACATGCAGAATTTCTTTAGCTTCCGTAGGAAGTAGAGACATTAAAATGAAAATGAAAATGGCTTATTGTCACAAGTAGGCTTCAATTAAGTTTCTGTGAAAAGCCCCTAGTCGCCACATTCCAGCACCTGTTCGGGGAGGCTGGTACGGGAATTGAACCATGCTGCTGGCCTGCCTTGGTCTGCTTTAAAAGCCAGCGATTTAGCTCAGTGAGCTAAACCAGCCCCTGTTGGGTTTTCTTGGCTGTTGCATCAACATGAGTGGACCGGAACTTCCGGTGACGGCTATGAAGGAGTAAGTCGCACATTTGGTGGCTCCCACTCGGGTTGGATTTTTGGACCTTTTCCGCGATTTTCTACCCGACTTGAACTGTAAAACTGAAGACAGAGGCAATTGTATACTGAATTCCCACATCGGTGCATGGAGAGAAGGACTAGAAGTGCTCGTAAAGGCAGAAACAGAAAGACAGAGAAGATTTGGGCTGAAGCTGCAGCGGGAGACAGCATGGCGGAGGACTGGACCTCTGGTTTGTCGACCCAGCGGTCAACGAAGCAGCTGATGCAATTTATTCAGGAAGGCTTTGCTGAGCAGACACGGGGCTGCTTGGACCCGATAAAAGAGTTGATTGAGCGGCTGGAGCTTAGATTGGACGCCCAAGATCAGGCGATCCAGAAGGTAGAGAAGCGCTGGCTGAGCAGGAGGAACATCAAACTGTGGTGGAGTTGGAGGTGGCGATGCTGAGAGACCATCAGAAGAAGCTCCTGGAGAAGGTGGAGGACCTAGGGAATAGGTCCCGCTGGCAGAACTTGAGAATCGTTGGGCTCCCGGAGGGGTCCGAAGGAGCGGACGCTGGGGCATACATCGCAGATATGTTTGAGAAGCTGCTGGGGGATGGGGCATTCTCCCGGCCCTTGGAGGTGGGCAGGGCTCACAGAGCACTTGCGACGAAGCCCCGAACGGGAGACCACATGTTCTGGGCATGTCTGAAGCTTAGGGGATTTTGGCAGGGGATTGCAGATGTCATGCCCACATTGTTAAAAACAAGGGTGGCGCTGAGTACAGAGGTGGCGATTTTCGGGGTGTCGGAAGACCCGGGAATCCAGGAGGAGAAAGAGGCAGACGTTCTGGCCTTTGCTTCCCTGGTAGCCCGGAGACGGATACTATTAGCTTGGAGGGACTCAAGGCCCCCGAAGTCGGAGACCTGGCTATCGGACATGGCTAACTTTCTCTGTTTGGAGAAAATCTAGTTTGCCCTGAGGGTGTCACTGTTAGGGTTCACCCGGAGGTGGCAACCGTTTGTCGACTTCTTTGCGGAAAATTAATCGTCAGCAGAAGGGGGGGGGGGGGTAAGGGGGGGCTTAGTTTAACTTAGTGTAGGGGGTTAATAAAGGTGGGACCTGTAAGGGAGGGATACGGCTTTTGCACTATGTTTATAGTTTCATGTATATTGTTTATTGTGTTGTTGTTATAATACCAAAAAATACCTCAATAAAATGTTGATTGAAAAAAACATGAGTGAACCAGGACAGACTGTTGGTGATGGTGACCTCCAGGAACTTTAAGCTGTCGAACATCTCTACTTCGGAGCCATTGATGCAGACGGGAGTGTGTGTCGTGCTCCGCTTCCTGAAGTCGATGATCAGTTCCTTGGTCTTTCCAGCATTCAGAGAGAGGTTGTTTTCGGTACACCATGCAACCAAGTGATTTATCTCCCTCCTGTAGTCTGATTCGTCGTTACTTGAGATACGACCCACCACAGTTGTATTATCTGCAAACTTATAGATTGAATTGGAGTTATATCTCGCCACACAGTCATGCGTGTATAGGGAGTACAGTAGAGGGCTGAGCACACGTCCTTTGTGTCTTTATGCCAAACATGCTGAAAGTAGGTTCCTTCAACTCTGCACGGTGCCCCATCCAGTGATCTGACTGGGATTCGACAAAACCCGCTCAACAGAAATAGCCTTTGGAGAAGTAATGGACAACGTTTAACGTTGGACTCAGAGCCTTACATCTTTATCTATTGTCTCACTGACAACATTGTCCGTAAAATGAATGAATGAATTTTATTTTTTCTCATAATGTAACAATGTGTTATTTTTAATTTGGTCATGGCGAATTCACTCTTAACTTTCTACTCAGGCACTGACTCTATGGGCGCGATTCTCCGAGCCCCGCGCCGGGCCGGAGAATTGCCGCAACCGCGCCACGCAGCCCCGACGCCGCTGAGCGATTCTCCGAGGTGCGGAGAATTGGCGCCATCTGCGCTGGCGCGTTTGGTGCGGTGCCGGTTGCGGGCCACTGTACGAGGCCGGGCCGTCGATTCTCCGGCCCGGATGGGCCGAGCGGCCACGCCGAAAAAGCAGAGTCCCACCGGCGCCGTCCACACCTGGTCGCTGCCGGCGGGAACTCGGCACGAAGGGGCGGGGGGGGGGGGTCCCGTCCCCAGGGGGGGGGGGCCTCCGATGGGGTCTGGCCCGCGATCGGGGCCCACCAATCAGCAGGCCGGCCTCTCCCCCCTCCCCCGGGCCTACTTTGTTGCGCGTCCGGCCCCAGAACGCCCGCACCATGTTGCGTCGGGGCCAGAGCGTTCAGTAAGGCCACCGCGCATGCGCGGGTTGGCGCGTCGCCACTGCGCATGTGCGGGTTTGAGCTGCCCCCAGTGCACGCCAGGAAGTAAGCGGGAGCGGCGTAAACCACTCCAGCACCGTGCTGTCCCCCTGTGGGGGACAGAATCGCTACTGCCCGCGTCCATTTCGCGCCATCGTGAAACGCGACGGCGTTCACAACGGCGCGGACACTCTGTCCCGCGATCGGAGAATCCGACTCTATATCCGTGTGTGGTCACCACATAAAAACGTGTTTCTCTAGCTTGGCTGATGGACCTGACTGCAGGAATAGTGGATCATCTGGGGATGATATTTTCAAGCCTAAATTGAACAAGATATTGGCAAGAAAGAATCCATTGAACTCATTTCGCATTAGGAATTGCTGAAAAAGCACAGGCAGGCTCAATGGTGATTGCTACATATGCATAATTGTATACAAGGATAAATATTCATTGTAATGCTGCATGGGGCAACTGCTGTGTGCTATTAATGATTCAGTAAAGACTATGTGATGTTAATTTGATGTGGAGGGTGTCATTCTCAGGGACAATGTAGGACTCTGAATTCATAAACATGAATTTAAATGCTTGGGAATATCCTGCAGCATTTGTCCTTCAATTCGCTCGGCCCAAAGCTCTGGAATTCCGTGCATCACGCATTCTGGCCAGCTTAACTTTCTCTCCTTTCAGCCAGTCATTCTAACTTGCCTCTTTGGCTAACCTTTTGGTCACCTGTTCAAATATCGCCTCAGGTACATCGGCATCAAATTTTGTTAAGTGCACATTTTACTGCATTTAAAGAAATATCTAACACAAGCAAACTGTTGTGGTTATAATACCATGATGTGACGTACCAAATGTCATATTTCCCAGATTTTGCAAAGCTAGAGTGTTGACACATGGCCAATGCTGTTCTTACTATTTCCTACTCTGGCGCTATCCATTTGTATCACTCTCCTTCCCACCTTGCTGTACCTCTCCAGCGTTACCTTCTGATTCCCACACCTGCTGAGTTGGTCTAAACCCTCCCCAAAAGCTTTACCAAATCTTCCTGAAATGAAATTGATCAAGAGTCTCTTTAGGTGTAACTGGTGAGGCTTGTACAGATCCCGGCGGGATTCTATCACCCTGGGGCCAGGCCGGAGAATTGCTGGGACCGGCACGAATCGTACCATGCCACCGCCCCGATGCCGGTCCGCCGATTCTCTGGAGAACGGAGAACCAGCGCCATTCGCGCCAGTGCGGTCAGCGCGGCGCCAGTCGGGGGCTGCTCTACGGGGCCTCCCCGGCGATTCTCGGTCCGGGATGGTCCGAGCGGCCATGCTAAAAAAGCCGAGTCCTGCCGGCGCCGTCCACACCTGCTCTTAGCCGGAGGTATTTTCGCCGTGGATGCATCGGGGGAGGCCTGGTGATGGGGAGAGGGGTCCGACCCGAGGGAGGGCCTCCGCTGTGGCTTGGCCCGCGATCGGGGCCTACCAATTGGCGGGCCGTCCTCTCAGGCTGGGGGCTTCTTTTGTTCCATGCCAGCCCCTGTAGCCCTGCACCATGTTGCGTCGGGGCCGGCGCGGAGAAGGGAGCCACCGCAATGCGCGGCAATTGCGCCGGTAGCACATCCCAGAGCCGGGATGTGCTTCTGAGGCGATATAAGGCTCTGGTCAGACCCCATTTGGAGTATTGTGAGCAGTTTTGGGCCCCGAAGTGCAGCACAGTGGCGCAATGGGTTAGCCTCACGGCGCTGGGGGTCCCAGGTTCGATCTCGGCTCTGGGTCACTGTCCGTGTGGAATTTGCACGTTCTCCCTGTTTTTGCGTGAGCTTCGACCCCCAACAACCCAAAAATGTGCAAGCTAGGTGGATTGGCCACGCTAAATTGCCCCTTAATTGGATAAAATGAATAGGGCACTCTAAAATATATATTTTTTAACGTTTTGGGCCCCGCTTCTAAGGAAGGATGTGCTGGCCTTGGAAAGGGTCCAGAGGAGGTTCACAACAATGATCCCTGGAATAAAGAGCTTGTCATACGAGGAACGGTTGAGGTCTCTGGGTCTGTACTCGTTGGACTTTAGAAGGATGAGGGGGTGATCTTATTTAAACTTACAGGATACTGGGCGAGACCTGTATAGAGTGGACGTGGAGAGGGTGTTTAAACTTGTAGGAAAAATTATAACCAGAGGACACAATCTCATACTAAAGGGATGATCCTTTAAAACAAGAGGTGAGGAGAGATTTCTTCAGCCAGAGTGTGGTGAATCTATGGAACTCTTTGACGCTGAAGGCTGTGGAGGCCAATTCACTGAGTATTTTTAAGACTGAGATAGATAGGTTCTAGATAAGGTACCAGGGGCTATGGGGAGAGGGCAGTAGAATGGGGATGAGAAAAATATCAGCCATGATTTCAGGCGGAGCAGACTTGATGAGCCGAGCGGCCTCACTCTGCTCCTGATGGTCTCAGAAGTCTCAGCTTAATAGGCTCTCTTGAATAATAAATATTCATGGATACTCAAGGCTAGCTTTTCATCCACATCCACTGAACCATAGAATTGGACCAAGCTTTATTTTAAACTTGTCCTGTAAAATGTTTTGAGCCATAATGTCTTCTCGATTTATATTTTTTTAAATGACAAAAACTTCAATTCCAGGGCCTCTCCTTTTCCTCCTGTATACACCATTCATTGGAATGGGGTCACCTTCCTTATATTACACCACTGATGAATCTTCGAAGATCACCAATGTCCCCTCAACTCTAACATTGATAAAAAATGTTTGATTTTGGCTGTTCGTTCATCCAGAATCCAGAAATGTTCAATCTCAGTTCCCTGTTTGACTCTGAGTCCAGCTTTAAATCCTATGTCCAGTACACTATTGGGATTAGTAATATTCACATATGTGACATCGTCTGCCCTCAGCATTACATAGAACATAGAATATATAGAACATAGAACATACAGTGCAGAAGGAGGCCATTCGACCCATCAAGTCTGCACCAACCCACTTAAGCCCTCACTTCCACCCTATCCCCATAACCCAATAACCTCTCCTAACCTTTTTGGTCACTAAGAACAATTTATCATGGTCAATCCACCTAACCTGCACGTCTTTGGACTGTGGGGGGAAACCGGAGCCCCCGGAGGAAACCCATGCAGACACGGGGAGAACGTGCAGACTCCGCACAGACAGTGACCCAGCAGGGAATCGAACCTGGGACCCTGGCGCTGTGAGGCCACAGTGCTATCCACTTGTGCTACCCTGCTGCCCATTGAACTCACTCCCAAAATTTCATCTTCAAGGTCAACATATCCAGTGGCCCTGGATTACATTCTGCATAAACTCCAGCAGTCCAATCTCCACGTTCACATCAAAACCCACTGTGGAACTTATTTCCCATTATCCATTCCTCACTTGGCTGTATCAAGTCCCCATTGCCCAAAGGCTTTGATTTCAAAATCCTTGTCCTCATTTCCAAATCACTTCACACTTGCCCCTCTTTGCTCCTCTCCTAATGTGCTGGTGTGTGTTTCCTGCTCCTGTGATTTGGGCATTCTTTGCATTCCTCCCCCTTTCTGCTCCATGTTTGGTCACAATGCCTTCAACCACCTTGGGTGATATTCTAGAACGTTTCTTTCTCAATCCTTCCATTAACTTACTCCTCAAAACCTACACCTTTGTTCATTGTCCCCCAACTCTTCTACTTTTGCTTGTCTTGGGCTTCTACCTCTGTGACGTACTTTGGCATATTATATGTTCGGCGGCATGGTAGCACAGTGGTTAGCACTGTTGCGTCACAGTGTCAGGATCCCAGGTTCGATTTCTGCTTGGGTTATTGTCTGTGCGGAGTCTGCACATTCTTCCTGTGTCTGCGTGGGTTTCCTCCGGGTGCTCCGGTCTCCTCCCGCAAGTCCCGAAAGACGTGCTGTTCGGTGAACTGAACATTCTGATTTCTCCCTGGATGTAGCCGAACAGGTGCCGGAATGTGGCGACTAGGGAATTTTCACAGTAACTTCATTGCAGTGTTAATGTAAGTCTATTTGTAACAACAATAAAGATTATTCTTATTATTATTAAAGGCACAGTATAAATGTACAATTTTGTATGATGTAGACTAAAATTGTAGGGGGAAAATAAATACTTTTCCATCGGCTAACTATTTTCCAAATAGTCTTAATGTTGTGTCTGTTGCTTTTATAGCAAGACAAAGGAAATTATTATTTTTATAAATTATTGAGACAAAAATAACCTCTGTGTCATCCTTGTTCTGGCAGTGTGTTCCTTTTCAGTACTGTTCCTTTTGGACTTCCCTCGCTCTCCATTCAATTTGTACCTTTACCTTGTACTTTTGCTTCTGTAATTTATTCTCTCCATAAATATTTACAGCTTGAGATTTAACCAGAGATGCCTGGACATAAGCTGAAATATCACTGCATCTAGAGAAAATGAAAGCAACACAGGGAATGCTGGCTGGCCAGCAGGGCACTGTGTTTTCCCTTCTGCTTCGGAATATTTATGGCACATGTTCTGATCACTCTGAAATTGTTTCCTGGTAAAATCTGCTCAGTTGTTGAAACAACACAGATAGAACAGCAAACGTGTTTATTAAAAACAAATGTGCAAAGAAAAAGGACAGGTTAACTGTCTGCAACTACTTTTTCCCTACCTACAGCTCAGGGGCATTGTGGACTTGTGGGAGATACTTGTCTAAACTGGATGTACTAAGGATTGAACTTAATTTGTTTTTAAACGGGAGGTGTGTGGGGAAACAAAAACCCTTCAGTTTATGTCAAGGGAGGAATCCAACCACTTACCCAGACGGATGCGCTCAATTAAAAGTAAATTATTAAAAGAATTGATTGAAATACTTCACTGGGGGCTTCCTTCATCATAGGTGCACATCAGAGGCAAAATAGTTGGTCCCAATTGTGATCAAACGGTGCAGGAAACCAATCTGCACATTGCAAAGGGCAGTGCAAAAACTATACAATTTGCCAGAAGCAATAACGTGAATTGTTTATTTGATCTCTGCATATCATGGTTTTGAGTTTATGGCTGTTATATTTACTCCTGTAACAATGGAAGGAAAATCAAGCCTCGCTGTTGAAGGCAAAATACAAATCGTTGAGAAGATGCAGTCTCGACCCGATGTTGTGAGCTCAAATCTTTTGTGTTCAAAGATTAAACAGTCCACATACTGTTTTTTTCAGCCATTTCGTTGACCAATAAATAATGCAGGCGCATTTTGAAAGGATTACTAACAGCAAAGTAGCACAGTTTCCCAATGCATCCTGTGTTGGATTATGGTTTTTTATATTCAGTTTCACGGGACGTGGGTGCGTCGGCTAGACCAGCATTTGTTGTCCATCCCTAATTGTCCTTGAGAAGGTGGTGGTGAACTGACTTCTTGAACCGCTGCAGTCCATGTGGTATTGGTACACCCACTGCGTTGTTAGGGAGGGATTTCCAGGATTTTGACCCAGCGACAGTGAAAGAACGGCGATACATTTTCAAGTCAGTGAGTGACTAGGAGGGGAACCTCGAGGTGATGGGGTTCCCAGGTATCTGCAGCTCTTGTCCTTCTAGATGGTAGTGGTCATGGATGGAAGGTGCTGCCTAAGGAGTCCTAGTGAATTCCTGCAGTGCATCTTGTAGATGATACACACTGACGCTACTGTGCATTGGTGGTGGAGGGAATGAATATTTGTGGAAGGGGTGTCAATTAAGTGGGTTGCTTTGTCTTGGATAGTGTCGAGCATCTTGGGTATTGTTGGAGCTGAACTCATCCAGGCAAGTGGGGAGTATTCCATTACACTCCTGACTTGCGCCTTGTGATGGATGGGCTTTGGGGAGTCAGGAGGCGAGTTACTCGCCGCAGAATCCCTCGCCTCTGACCTGCCCTGGTAGCCCCAGTATATATTTGGCTGGTGCAGTTCAGTGTCTGGTCAATGATAACCCTAGAATGTTGATAGGGGAGGGATTCAGTGCTGTTAATGCCATTGAATGTCAAGGAGGGATGGTTTGATTCTTACATTGGAGATGGTCATTGCCTGACACTTGTGTGGTGCTAATGTTCCTTGCCACTTGTCAATCCAAGCCCGGATATTGTCCAGGACCTGCCCAAAGTCATTAAGTTATTGCCCTGCTGTCTCAGTACTACAGCACTGCCTCTCTAAACTGAACAATATTCAAAGCTTTTCTTTTCCAGTCCCGTATTGGCAAGCAACAAATAACTGATGTTAGTCACTAGTGCTTGCTTACTCTGTGCAAATATGCTGAACACAACAATACAGGACGTATACAAATATCAGAATGATTAACATACACTGGGGCACTGGCTGAGGCCAAAATTGCTCCTAATGCCAGTAAGGGTATTGTTAAGTAAAATTTAAGACTTCATGTCCAACATTATATAACTGTTAAACATGATGACCTGGCTGTATTGAGAAACAAATCACTTCCTCATATTAAATAGATTAAAAACTATGGGTGGAATTTTCTGGTCACACCCTTCATGAGCTCAGGAATTCCTGCCCGAATCAATGGACCTTTCGCTGCTCCATCAATGATTCCTGTTCTACATTACAACAGTGGTGAAGGGCAGCACGGTGGCACAGTGGTAGCACTGCAGTCTCACGGCGCCGAGGTCCCAGGATCGATCCCGGCTCTGGGTCACTATCTGTGTGGAGTTTGCACATTCTCCCCGTGATGGCGGGGGTTTTGCCCCCACAACCCAAAGATGTGCAGGTGGATTGGCCATGCTAAATTGCCCCTTAATTGGATAAAATTAATTGGGTACGCTAAATGTTTTTTTTATAAAAACAACAGTCACGAGTCTTCAAACATATCTCATTGGCTGAGAAGTGTAACATCGCCCATCTCAGCTCATCCATGCCTTTATTACCTCTCCATTTGGCTATTCCAATGGATTCCTGGCCAACAGCCCACATTCTGCCTTTCCCAAGGATGGGATCATCTTTCCTGTCCTTATTCTAACTTTCTCAAGGTCCATTCACCCATCACGTCTGCCCACACAGACCACAAATGGTTCTCAGGTAATTTTAAAAAATTCTCAAACTAGTTTTCAAATCCATCTAACGAATAGCACCTTCCTACAACCTATGGTCTCCGCTAGCCTACAACCCCCTGAGCAGTTTCGGTCTCCACACCTAAGGAGCATTGGAGGCAGTACAGCGAAGGTTCATTTGATTGATCCCTGGGATGAGAGGGTTGCCCTATGATGAGGAGCTATGCAAATTGAGTTATTTTCTTTAGAGTTTAGAAGAACTACAATGCCTACAGTATAAAAGGAGGCTATTTGGACGTTAAGTGTGCACTGATCCTCTGAAAGAGCACCCTACCTAGGCCCACTCCCCCCACTCTCTTCTTGTAACTGCACCTAATCTGTCCATTTTGGGACACTAAGCTAACCCACCTAACCTGCATGCCTTTGGACTGTGGGAGTAAACCGCAGCACTCAGAGGAAACCCACGCAGCCACAGCAAGAAAGTGCAAACTCCAAACAGATAGTCACCCAAGGCCGGAATTGAACCCGGATCCTTTGCGCTGTGAGGCAATTCTGCTAACCACTGTGCCACACTTAAGGATGAAAGGTAATCTCATTGAAACATGGAATACTCTGAAGGAGATCGGCAGAGTAGACACTGAGGGGTTGTTTCCCTCTGGCCAGGGGATTTAGAACACTGGGGAACAATCTCTGGCTATGGGGCCAATCACTTAGAACTTTTATAACATTCATTCATGGGATGGGGGCATCGATGGCTGGGCCAGTGTTTATTGCCTTTGAACTGCGCGGCCATTTCAAAAGACATTTAAGAGTCAATCACATCATTGAGTAGATGAAAAAATTATTGAAATTGCATTTCTGTTGTCTGGACAGGTTGGGGCAGCTCTTCCATACGACCCGGAGAGGGTCTCATGCACCATTGCGGTGGGCTGCATGTTACACAACCTGACCTGAGGAGCATTTGGACTCATAGGTGGCAGACGCTGCAGAATTCCTCATCTCATTTGGAAGGGAAGGATAAAGTTGCTGAAGGATAGAATCACCAGCATCTCTATCATACAGACGAGTAGCAGGCATCAATGCCAGGGAGGGGCGGGGAAAGCCTGATCGTGTCTCACTTCCCTGTATGGCAGTGAGTCCCAGGTGGGCCTTGAAGAGTCACCTTTGCGTGCATTGGCTTTCATACATGAAGCACATGTCTTTCTGCAGGCTTAATGCTGTCACACATTGAGGGAGTCAGTCATCATGCCCAGTACCCAACTGGTGATGGCTCATCCCACTCTTAACCTGACAAAATTTCATGCAGCCCATGATCAGGCAGCAACAAGGATATGGACATTTCAAAAATGTTTCATTACATACCCATCAATAAATACATATTCAAATAAGTCCCAGTGCTACTGTGGTGTGTTCACGTGCTCTTGGAAAAACATTTGAGAGTGCTTCTTCAAGATACGTTCCCGGCATCTGCAAATGACTTTGAGGCAGACTGCTTTTCCTCATTCCCCGAGTCCTTTGATGTCCATGGTGATGGCCTTCTGAGTGCTGCTGGCCTGGATGGGCCACGGAAAGTACTGGACTCCTATATCAGTGCAGGAGCATCCTCTGTGGCTATGGCTGCAAGAGAATTTCAGGTCACTGGTAAGAGGGTGGGAAGTTACTGCCAACACTCAAAAAGTGCTGTGAGTCTTAGTCCTCTCTGTGCAGGGTGGCACCAACCTGATCTTGGCAGGTAGGTGGAGGCACTCATTAGAAGCATTTCCCGGTGTACCGTCCGCCTGTTGCTGGGTCACTGCAACAACGCAATCTTAGAATCAATGTAAGTCTGCAGCTTTGTGATAACACCAGGCATCCACGACAGGAGCACCTGTGTTTGCCTTCTCCATGGTGGGCGACAACGTCTCCCTCGGGGTAGTGGGAAAGGTTCAAAATAACAGCGATTGAACTGGGGATCAGCGGTAAATATTTGCTGCTGAGGTTGTAGCCTTTGTCGTTGGTGAGGGCAGCATGGTAGCATTGTGGATAGCACAATTGCTTCACAGCTCTAGGGTCCCAGGTTCGATTCCGGCTTGGGTCACTGTCTGTGCGGAGTCTGCACATCCTCTCCGTGTGTGCGTGGATTTCCTCCGGGTGCTCCGGTTTCCTCCCACAGTCCAAAGATGTGCAGGTTAGGTGGATTGGCCATGATAAATTGCCCTTAGTGTCCAAAATTGCCCTTAGTGTTGGGTGGGGTTGCTGGGTGATGGGGCGGAGGTGTTGACCTTGGGTAGGGTGCTATATCCAAGAGCCGGTGCAGACCCGATGGGCCGAATGGCCTCCTTCTGCACTGTAAATTCTATGATTCTATGATCTTCAAGGACACTAAGTGTTGAAATCGTCAGTTGGTTCAGATCTTCGATTAGAATATGCAGGCTGTAAAATTCGCTCTTCTTTCAGCTGTACAGGCCGCAACCAGACTGGCTCTCAGGCTTACTGAGATAACATTAAAATTCTCCATCTGAGAATTTGAAAATTAAAATGAAAATCGCTTATTGTCACAAGTGGGCTTCAAATGAAGTTACTGTGAAAAGCCCCTAGTCGCCACATTCCGGCACCTGTTCGGGGAGGCTGGTACGGGAATTGAATCGTGCTGCTGGCCTGCCTTGGTCTGCTTTAAAAGCCAGTTATTTAGCCCTGTGCTAAACCAGCTAAACTAAAGAAGGTTATCCGTCCACTCCACTTATTGAATGCTTGTCTGCCGTTTCTGCAGATCAAGATTACCTGTAGTGAAGAGAAAGTAAAAGGCCCTTTTCCAGACTTCTGGCGACCTCAGGGGAGAGCTACCAGAGCTGTGCCTTCCCCAGCCTTCCAAACAGAGGTTAGACGTTTACAGTTCTGGCTGGAAACTTTTTAGCCTTTTGATCAGAAGTTATTTTTGCAGGCTTCAGCCTTTTAAATGACCATGGACTGAGTTGAGGTATTTGCTTTTTCTTCCAGTGGAACTTCCACGGGCTGGCTGGAAACCTTTTAAATCACTCAAGAGAGACCCGACCTTCCACATGATGTCTTTCAGGTCTAAGTAGAAAACTGAAAGCCAAAATGGAACCTGACTTTTTGTTCCAGAAACTTCTGAATGGCTCCACCAATCACAATCAAAAACAAGGGTTGTCCCAGAGTCCTAGAAGAGCTGATTGGCTGCTTGCCAAGTCCATCAAAATGACATCATGGGCCAATCATGAATCAAGAGGTCTGCCGGGCCAGTCCAAACAGCAGCGGGGGTGGGGGTGGGGGTGGGGGGGTTCAGTTCAAAACCGGGGGCGGGATTCTCACTTTTAGGGACTAAGTCCCCACGCTCGCCGGAAAACGGGCGAGAATCACTCCAGACTATTTCCTCGAAGGGCCGGGGTGATTCTCCATTTTCCAGAGAGCTAGCAGAGCCCCGGCATGCGTCCTGCAGCTCTGGCTACCAGCGGGGCACTGCTAGCCAGACCATGCAGCCTTCCATGCGCACTCTGGCCACAAGCGGGTCCACGTATGCGCACAGCGGCCCACCTCGGCGCGGGCGCCGCTGACATGGTGGAGCCACACAGCGGGCCCGGGCGAAGGAAGGTAGGTCCTCCCCGGATCGTGATAGCCCGCTGATTGGTGGCCCCCGCTCGTGGGCCTGGCCACCGCTGAGGTCCCCCCAGAGTCAGATAGCCCCTGCCCCCCACCAGGACCGCCACCGCGGCCGTGGGTCCCAGCTCCCGCCGGGTGGTACCACATGTAAACCACGCTGGTGGCAGTTCGGCCTTTCGACCATGGAGAATCGCTGCGGGGGCCTGTTCCAACAGTCCCCGACCGGCGCTGTGTCGACGCGCGCGTAGGACTGGCGGGTCCGCAGAGAATCGCGGAAGCGCCGTAGTGCCGAATTTCCGGCGTGAACGTCTATTCTCCGCCCCCTCGCCGCGTGCGATTCCCATAATTATGTACTTTTAAAAACAGCTGCCAGCAGAAACAATCAGCAAAAAACAGCCAGCAAGACAGGGATTAAAAAGTACACAAGGATTAGACAAGGAGTTACAAGGGTATCCTTATAATTGTGATCTTTCCAATCTTTTTATCTGGCACAATATAGTTCATTTTTCTTGTTTGAATAAAAGTTCGTCAGTGGACTCGTGGATTTGTTTAGTGACCTTCTTCCACGGTTTCTTAAAAAGAAGTTAGGATCGATCAAGTCAGATTTCATGCTAGGATCTGAGTTGTCCAGTATTAACCTCAGCTGGGATCACAACAATGGAGGGTCATTCATCCTCTTCCTGCATTACATCCAGTCTCGTAGATTTACCGCTTGATTGCCGACCTATGTCATAAACTGCACCCAGGCGTCTTTTGTCATTTTTCAAGGCTTCTTCTGGTTATCCAAAGGGAAATGTATCCCCCTTCACTCATGCACTGCCTGAGGAAGGTCCATCAATGAAGCAATGCTAAACTTCAGAAGTGTTCCTGCGAGCACTCTGTGACATCTCACCGGTGATAAAGTTCAGCCCCTTAAGGTGCCCTTCAGTCCCAGAAAGCTCCCTCTAGCTGGCAGAGATATTGGCTTCTTGGAAAATGTTTCCTTTTCTAATTCAGCTCTTTCCGCAGCCACTCCAGCACCTACGTTCCCTAGCCTTTTATAGCGAGTGCTGGTATCGCTACCTTTTAAAAAGAAAAATGGCATCAACACCTGTGTCTGGTGCTCAGCGCCCGAGACATAAGAACATAAAAACATAAGAACTAGGAACAGGAGTAGACCATCTGGCCCTTCGAGCCTGCTCCGCCATTCAATGAGATCATGGCTGACCTTTTGTGGATTCAGATCCACTTTCCGGCCCGAACAGCACAGCACTTTATTCTTCAAAAAACTATCTGTCTTTTTCTTGAAAACATTTAATGAAGGAACCTCAACTGCTTCACTGGGCAAAGAATTCCATAGATTCACAACCCTTTGGGTGAAGAGGTTCCTCCTAAGCTCAGTCCTAAATCTACTTCCCCTTATTTTGAGGCTATGCCCCCTAGTTCTGCTTTCATCCGCCAGTGGAAACAACGTGCCCGCATCTATCCTATCTATTCCCTTCATAATTTTATATGTTTCTATAAGATCCCCCCGCATCCTTCTAAATTCCAACGGGTACAGTCCCAGTCTATTCAACCTCTCCTCATAATCCAACCCCCTCAACTCTGGGATTAACCTAGTGAATCTCCTCTGCACACCCTCCAGCACCAGTACATCCTTTCTCAGGTAAAGAGACCAAAACTGAACACAATACTCCAGGTGTGGCCTCTCTAACACCTCATACAGTTGCAGCATAACCTCCCGAGTCTTAAACTCCATTCCTCTAGCAATGAAGGACAAAATTCCATTTGCCTTCTTAATCACCTGTTGCATGGTGAACAAACTTTTTGTGACTGATGCACTAGGACACCCAGGTCCCTCTGCACAGCAGCATGTTTTAATATTTTATTATTTAAATAATAATCCCTTTTCTGTTATTCCTACCAAAATGGATAACCTCACATTTGTCAACATTGTATTCCATCTGCCTGACCCTAGCCCATTAACTGAAACTATCCAAATCCCTCTGCAGACTTCCAGTATCCTCTGCACTTTTCACTTTACCACTCTTCTTAGTGTCGTCTGCAAACTTGGACACATTGCACTTGGTCCCCAACTCCAAATCATCTATGTAAATTGTGAACAATTGTGGGCCCAACACTGATCCCTGAGGGACACTGATTGCCAACTCGAGAAACACCCATTAGTCCCCGTTCTTTGCTTTCTATTAATTCACCAATCCTCTATCCATGTTACTACTTTCCCCTTAATGCCATGCATCTTTATTTTATGCAGCATCTTTTGTGTGGCATCTTGTCAAAAGCTTTCTGGAAATCCAGATATACCACATCCATTGCCTCCCCATTGTCTACTGCACTGGTAATGTCCTCAAAGAATTCCACTAAATTAGTTAGGCATGACCTGTCCTTTATGAACCCATGCTGCATCTGTCCAATGGGACAATTTCCATCCAGGTGCCTCGCTATTTCTTCCTTCATGATAGATTCCAGCATCTTCCTGACTACCGAAGTTAAGCTACCTGGCCTATTATTACCCGCTTTCTGCCTACCTCCTTTTTTAAACAGTGGTGTCACGTTTGCTAATTTCCAATCCGCCGGGACCACGATTGTCGAGTGAATTTGTAAATTATCACAAGTGCATTTGCAATTTCCCTAGCCATCTCTTTTAGCACTCTGGGATGCATTCCATCAGAGCCAGGAGACTTGTCTACCTTTTGCCCCATTAGCTTGCCCATCACTACCTCCTTAATGATAACAATCATCTCAAGGTCCACCCTGTCATAGCCACAGGCATGTTAATTGTGTCTTCCACTGTGAAGACCGACCCCAAAAACCTGTTCAGTTCCTCAACCATTTCCTCATCTGCCATTATTAAATCTCCCTTCTCATTCTCTAAAGGACCAATATTCACCTGGTCACTTGGGTCCCAGCTTATACAATATGGCGGTTTGCTCAGTTCCAGCCTGAAATGTGTATGTGCTTCCTGCCTCCCGCATTGGGACTTAGGAGGGTGTTTACCTGGAAAATGGCCATTGTGTGACCGAACGTCTTTAATGAATGGTTAAGATGATGAATGTTAATAGATATTAACATCGGATAGGACACCCTAATTAAGCCTGAGATAGAATGTAGGACAGACTGCACCTCGGTTGCTTGTTGTCAGGTAACTGATGTAAAGGTACCTCAAGAGATTAAAGCAGTGTGCAAGTCATACTCGCATGTTTGCTGTCTACAGCTACATATGTTAAAGTCTATAAACAGCACCAATGGTAAATGGTTACAAGGAAAAATCAATAGTGATGATGGCTCGCCTCAGGGAGAGTCTAAATTAGGGGCTTCGGCAATGTTAAAATGTAGGTTAAGCTGAGTGAAATTTGCATTGATTATCAGGGTTCCTTGAATGAATATTTCATTTTCCAAAGCTATTACCTGTGATTTACCTCCCAATTTTTTTTTTTAGTCTTTCCAATTCTCTGTTACAGATGATGCCATTTAATGGTTAAAAAAAATGCTGGGTTATGGGTGATGCCTGTAGAATTTGTAATCCTTTCATCACCTGCTAGTTGATGCATTTATGACTTACTGAAGGTAGCAAAGCTCTTAAAATAACTGCAAATGTTAATATGCCATCAAGCATGTCAAGTATTTCTGTGTGAGAATCCAAGAACTCACTCAAGGAATGCCAAGTACATTTTATTGATGTTCCTGAGGCCTGAGCTACTTCACAAGCTGGCAATAGAAACAGAAACTGCTGGAAATACTCAACTGGACAGACAGTAACTGTGGAGAAAAAACAGGCTGAAAGATTTAGGCCGAATACCTTTCATTAGAACTGGTCAATGAAACAATGGATATGGTGATTTACAGCACAATTTAATGAAAAAAGTTTTCAATGTCATTTCGGGCTAGAATGGTGGGGTGTTTCCTAACAATCGTGTTGGTGAGATTGAAGCCCGTATTTAATGGCAAGTGTCGGAAATTAGCCCCCAAGAACTTCTCGCCATTATTCGCTGTCTCGCCGTCTGATTCGCCAGGCTGGTGCCTCAGGGTCTCGCTGCTAACAAGAGGAGCTGCTTTTAAACGCTCCCTCACCCCTCACTCCCAGTCAACATACAAACATGGCAGCTCGCAGGCCTGCTCCTCACTTTGGGGATGTCGACCTGGCCGGGCTTCAGGACCCTGTAGATGCGAGAGAGGACATCCTGTTCCACCAAAGGGGTTGGAGGGTCAGCAGCAGGGTCACCGATACCACCTGGGAGGCAGTGGCAGTGGTAGCGGCCGTCAGTGCAGACAGCAAGATAAGGAGAATCGACATGCAATGTTGGAAGAAGACCAACGACCCCCACCGAGTTGCAAGGGGAAGTTACCATCTGCTGGCATCAGTTCGCCTGCCAACCCTCAAATTCCTAACCCTTCACCCCCCTCCCCCACAAATCACTGGCTGACACCTCACACCCTCCCCACATCCGATCTTCATGCAAACCCTGGCACCCACACGCACGACCCCTTAATGTCCAGTTGTGGTGCCCACACATGCCACCTGCAACAGAACCCCCGATCTGTCAACCGTGCAACTCACAATGCTCTCTCTTTGTCCCCGCAGGAAAAGCTGGCTCATAATAGGCGTGAAAGGGCCAAGATAGGCGGCGGAGTACAAGAGATCAGAGTCCTCACTCCTATAGGGAACGGGACTCTGGAGGTCATGGACGGGGTTGACCGGGCAGAGAGCAGTTACCGACAGTGAGGTTTGGCCTGCGCCACAGAGGTGAGAATCCATTGGTCCTCCAGCCAGATGACCCGTCTCAAGTGATCCTTCTCTCTCACTGACTGCATGTACATTCTCTAGCAGGAGGCCATCTGATGGGGCTGGGCCCTCCCGAGTCATCTGCACCCCTTGCTTCCCAAGAGACCATCTTGGAGGAGAGATCAGAGGAGCCCACCAGCGATACGTCACAGCTATTACCCCCACCTTCCACTAGCACAGAGACACAAACCTTGGTGGGCGACATTAGTGGTCAGGCTTCTGGGATAAAATCTAGTGAGCGCCGCAAAGTTGCTGATGCACATTAGATGGAGGCAGGAATATCCAAGGGATATCGAAGTCAGAGGTCTGCTGGATTCCAGGACTCTGCTGAGGCCCAGTCAGATGCCGAGCAGCTGGACAGCCTCATCATCTTGAGTAGTGGTGCTCAAGGCATGGCTCAGTCTGACGACCATGGTGGAGGGCCTCAACATCATGTACCAGTCACTGAGGTATGTCTTCCAGACGCAGATGGACATTGCTGAGGTATTCCAGAGCATGGCCGAGTCGCAGAGGGCTCAACACCATGCTGCGGATAATGGGGAGGTGCCAGGACCGGTGGAGCCAGATAATACAGAGGTCTCTGCAGCTCACTCCAGCTGTCTCTCTGTCCCAGGGAGACCCGGCGGCCCCACCGGCACTGTCAGGGAGGACTAGCAACTGAAGACTAACCCGGTGCCAGGAGATGACGGTGGTCTACAGTACTGCCTCTCCTGACAACGGTGCATCGCAAGAGCAGCAGGCAGAACAGGATGGCATGGCGTCCCTTGTGACATTGGGTCCCTCTGGCTCCAGGCCCTTCAGAGGATGTCCGCCAAGGGCATCAAAGGCCACAGGGCACAAAAAGCAGCAAGCTGCCTCCACCTCTGATGTGCATCCTGGGGACAGACCTAGATGTAGCAGTAGACCACGTACGATCAAAAGATTGAGGATCACTGATTGGGCATGGGGGACTGGGGAATGGGGGAGGGGGCACTATTTGTAGCTAGGGGAAATGGACATGTCAAATCTGCACTGTTAAAACATGTTACACCTGATACATGTGAAGCCTCTGTCGAGCGTATCTTCACAGCGTGCCTGCCTGTACCCCATACTCTGTTGCCCTCCAGTCCCTCCACGCACGTCCCCAACATGCACAATGGTCCAGAATCAAATTGTTATGGGCCAGGGTTTAGAGAATCCCAAAGTGTATCATGGAGTTCACCTGACCCACAACTTTTAATAGATTGTGGTATGGGAGCACACGGCCCGCTCTACAGGTGTGGTGCAGCAGAAATGGAAAAGTATTTTTTTAAAGCAAAACAGTGTTTATTCCATGAACTCAAGTTGACCTTTTTAAAACATACAGTGAACATCTTAGCAACCATTAATTCAAATACAACCCCCAAAGAATACAACACTAAGTAATCCTTAAGCTGTCCTTTTAACATCCATAAGGCTTAAAAAAGAACTTTAAACAGAAGCACATCAGGTTAAAGTCACTACTGAGAGCAGTTATTAGTTTTAAATCACCAAAGGATCAATTTACATTCTTTATATTACAGAGAGAGAGACTAATAGCCCTTCTGGCTGTGACTGCAGCTACCCAGCTCTGAAAACGAAACTAAAATACACCCTGCAGCAAACAGCCTAAAACAAAAGTAAAAAGCTGACAGACAGCCCAGCTCCATCCACACTCTGACATCACTGATAAACACCCATTTCTTAAAGGTGCATTTCTTAAACACACATTTCTTAAAGGTAGTCTCACATGACAAAATGCCCCCGATGCAGACCCCGTTCTCAGGAGAAAGAAGGGAATAAAACTTTAGCATCAGCTAAGGAGCACCAGAGCTAACCTCACTGCGAGTGATCATCACTCTTCCACCTAGTCCCATTCCTCCCCCTCATAACCCTCCTTTCCCCCCACTCCTCTCCTTTCCCCCCACTCCTCCTTTCCCCCCTCTCCCCTCCTTCCCCCCCATTTCCATCATTCCCCCCCCCCCATGAGAACCGTGTTCCACCCTCCCAAAATCTGTGTAACATCACCCCAGGGCGAAAGGAATGGGGGAAAGCGAAGTGGGTGGGAATGAGGGAAAGTGGGGGAAGGGGGGAATGGGTTGAACTGACAGACAAAGCCTCGTCCTCTGAGAAGCGAGTGAGGATGGGGCCCTCCGTGGTCCTCCAGGCATACCAGACACTTGCCGCCGCCTGTTCTCCATCCATTGTCTCCTCCTGTGGCTCCTGCCTTGGCTCTTCCACTATCCCTTCCTGGTCCGCCTTTTCCTCCTCATCCTCCTCAGAGGATGTTGCATGCCCCTTATTCTCAGCATGCCGCACCGCGGTTGTGCCAGGTTGTGGAGGACGCAGCAGACTACCACAAAGCAGGAGACACTCTGGCGGGTGTACTGCAGTGCACCTCCAGAGCGCACTTGGCATTGGAATCGCACTTGAAGCAGTTCGATGTCCCACTCAGTGGGTCACATCATGGGCCTCGTTATATTAGGTTTCTGCCTCGGGCTCCGGCCTCCGATCAGCCGCCATCAGCCAGGACCTCAGCAGCTATTGCTTATCGCCCAAGAGCCAACCCATTATCCTGGGGTAGTCCTTGAAGACCCCAGGAACTCCAAGTGTCCCAGGATGTAGCTGCCATGCATGCTTCCTGAGGAGCGTGCACCCACCATCCAACATCACCTCGAAAGACCACCGAGGCTTGTACACCTTAGGCGGTTGCCAGCGTTCCCCCTTGGGTTCTTCCTCATCTTGATAGGCGGCTGGGTCTTCAATTTGTGCAGCAACCCCTGCCCATGGGGTGCCGCGTCCAGCCTGCGTCGACAATGCTGCTTTCTCAGGCGTCTAACCTTCTGGGCTGTCACCAGCACTGTGGGGGCATCCTCTGCAGGATCTACAACACCAGCCATTGTGGTCTCTGTATGGAATTGGAGAACGGGAGAGCTGACCTTATGTTTGGGCTTCCACCCTGGGACCCTAAATCCCCCAGCCTCCCCCATCCCTTACGTGTCCCCCTTTCCTCAGAGTGCCATCGACTGGGTCAATTGTGCTGGAATAGCTCGCTCTGCACCCTCACCCCCAGCCACAGCGGGAGCCCCTAGACACCAGACCCCAGATCCCTGCAGAAAACAATAGGGAGAATGTGCTCAGATGCCCTCCCCTGATCCACACACTCACCATATTGTGGCGAGGATATCCCCAGTGCTAAAGCCTAGCTCTGGAATGTTTGATTGTTGGCTCCTGGTTTTATGGTGTTGACGCCTCTCGAGGTCAGGCACAACTGTTCAGGATTCAAGGTTTGTTTGAAATACGATGCAATATTCATCGTCTGAGACATGGCATGCACACCCATGAGAATCTTCTTGAGAATATTTTGTTTATTAAACAGCCACCAGTAACAAAGATTTGAAAATCAACTATGTAACATTCCACATATCACACTAACCATAATCGACCAGGAAACATCACCGTTCCATATTGGTACCAATACAAAGCTACATCAGCTCACTTTCACAAAACAATGAAACAGAAGGTATCGCCCCTCGCAGGTTGCTCAACAGAAATGAAGGACAAGTCTGAGAATGTGTTATCATGTCTTAGAACTTTGTCGGAGAAATGATCCGTCCATCAATATATCCCATGTGTCAGTACCATTCCCCATCCAAGAGCCACAGCTCTGCAGACCCTCCTATATGGCCATCCATGCCAACCGCGACCCTCATCCTGGAAACCCACACCCACAACCCCCCTCATCTCGCCCCCGCCCATTCAGACACCCCCGGGCCCTCCCTTGTCTCCGGAACAGGCCAGGGGGCTCTGTCCCCTTAGACTCATTGATGCCCAGTGGAGACAGTGGTGCTCAGATCCTTCCTTCCTCTGGATGGTCATGGTGCCTGGTTCCCAACAGCAACGACACGCCTGGCGGGTGGGAAGATTCAACGAGGGCTGACGATGCGACCTTAACCACTGCAAGTGTATTATAATGGATTCAGATTCATGCAAATCAGGTTTGCACCTTCCTGGGCATGAGCCTGGCCATGTCATCGGGGAGGGCCCAGGAACGTGCTGTCTTTCCAGGTGAAAGAATTGTGTTTTGTGGCTTTAAAATTTTTATTTCTTATTTTTGGACATTTCCCCTTTAAATGGGTGTGGTCCGGGGCCTCTGGTGTCATGACGCTTGTGACGTAGAACGTAGGAATGGTTTGCGCATGCGCAGATCGCTTTTCCTTTACGGTGCACTCTTTGCGCAACTGCGCATGTGCGGCTTCTCGTGCATGCGCAAAACATTGTTTTGCCGGTTCGTGTCTTCTGGGGAACTGCGCAACTGCAGCTCCTTGCACAAGATGGCTGCCACTCAAAACTGCTGTATGCCTCTGCTGCAAGCCTACCTTTGCTTCGTGGTTAGTATAGGCTCCAGTTTTACTGATTTTTTTGTGTTACCTCGCCGTAGTTTTCAAACTTGTCCAGGACTGTCTGGAAGTCTCTCTTGTCCTGCCCTTTGGAGTACTTGAAGGAGTTGAAGATTTCTGTTGCACTTTCACCCGCAATGGTGAATAGAAGATCTAACTTCTCAGCATCGGCCACGCCATCTAGGTCGAATGCTACCATGTAAATCTCAAATCTCTGCTTGAATGCACGCCAGTTGGCACTGAGATTGCCGTGGTACCTGAGCTGCTGACGAACCGGAATCTCGATCATCTTGCCTGGGTGCTGTTGCTGGTAGTCACGGATCTTGCTGAGTTGAACTATATAGATTCAACAGGCACTACTGGTGCCATGATGTGTTATGTACTCTGGGATAACACAGGCTGCAACTCGATGCAGCTTTGACCAAAAGATACTCAACACTTTGAAGTAAGTTCAATGTGATTTATTGAACCATTAGCACAGTTCTCTATGAGTTCGACTCTCCTGCTAATCTTGCTATAGTAACTCAGTCTAACTAATGCACCCAAAAGCAGGACTCTTTTTTTTCCTGTTAAAATGCATCCTCTCTGTCTGTGGACGCTTTCTGATTATTTCCCAATTTCCTCCGTATCTGAATGTCATTGCAAAGTTTAATAGTGCTCACTGGGTACTATTGTGCAAGTCTTGCAACTTGTGCTGAGGAAGCAATAATCCATGAGTTATAATCACCATGATGTACCGTCAATGACCACGAGACGAAAATGGTGAAACTATTGAGGCTTTATTGCACAAGATGTTGTGCCTCCTGCAGCTGGAACCAGAATGGGAGCAGCACAGGAGTGCATACTCTTTTATACAGAGCCTGCTGGGAGGAGCCAGCAGGCTGGGATTTACTGTGGTACCTGTAATACAGTGGCAGTACCGTAATATGCGTAGTGTGTTACCAGTGGTGTTTACCACACACCAAAGGTTGCTGCTCCGCTGTAAAGCCTTGGAAAAACACTTGGCTCACCCTCAAGATCAAGTGTAATGTAGATTGAGCCTTTGGTTCAGATCTGGTATGTCTCTCTTGTGGGGACCATGAATTGGATTCAATTTGAATTGGTTTTTGGAGTAGGCAAGGAGCTGGATTAGGGTTCGCCCCACTCCACACTCTGAGCCCTGGCTTGGTAACTCAGAAAAAGTAATAAAAAAATAAAAATTAAAAAAACATCCCCACTGGTTTCATGAAATTAGATACTTGAGGGAAACACATGCATGTACATGTAACGTTTCCAGACCATCGGATGTCTCAAAGTGCTTTGCAGCCAATGAACTTCTTCAGAAGTGTCGTCACTGTTGTACTGTCGGAAACCGGCAGCCAATTTGTGCACAGAAACATCCCACAAACTGCAATTTGAAGAAAGCCAGACAATTTGCTCCTGTGACGCTGATTGCGGTATAAACATTGACCAGGACATCAGGGATAAGGCCCCTGCTTTTTTGTGATCGAGTGCCAAAGGATCTTCTGTGTCCACCATCGGGTAGATGGGTCTCAGTTTAACGTCTCATCCAAAAGATGCCACTGCCAAAGGCACTCTGCCATGATGCACTGGAATGTTAGCCTTGATCTTTTCACTCAATTACTGGAGTGGGACTTGAACCTGGAACCTTGTGACTCTGGTGAAAGTGCTTCCAACTGAGTCACCACTTGCACATTAATTACCAATGAAGTGGAAAGTTGTGGCTGCCACTTCACAGCAATGGCACTTTTTAAATGTGGAGAGTTTTGTCCCTGCAAGGTCAATTAACCTCTCCAGCAGAAAAGAAACAAATTGTGTTGCAGAGCTTCATTCCCACAGCTCGTAAAATTGTTGTGAGAAATTTTAAAAAATATATAGCGGGTTGAATTTTCCACGCAAACCGTTGTGTGTTTCATGGCAGCAGCGGCGGGAACCTCTTGCCCCGCGGTTGTCAACAGGGCTTCCTGTTGAATGCACCCCTCGCTCCCAGGAAACGTGGTGGGCGTGCGCCATTGGAAGCACCGGAAGATCCGGCTGGCCAGAAAATTCCAGCCAACGTGTAAGTTTAAAAAACGTCTTACTTTTCCTTTCCTGTCACTGTTCTTCTCACTCTCAATCCAGCCTGTCATCCCCTTTCCTTTCTTCACAATGTCTAAGACGTGCTTGTTAGGTGAATTGGACATTCTGAATTCCCCTTCAGTGTACAACAGACGCCGGAGTGTGGCGACTCGGGGATTTTCACGGTAACTTCATTGCAGTGTTAATGTAAACCTACTTGTGACAATAAAGATTATTGTTAATTATTATTAATTCTCCTCCCAATATTGTTCTGTTGTTTTCTCTATCTGTAAATCTCATTGGTTAAGGAGATGGTTCCAGGTGATCTGTTGACCTCACTGTGCTATTATCGATGCAAAATTCCAGCAAATTGTGGTGCAAAACATCTTTGAGGGGGAGGATGAAGAACGAAAGCTAACAAATGGAACATGCCACAGCAAGCACTTTGCTATTGGCTCCTTGGTTGGCTGCAGCCTCTATTAGTCCTGTCTGAGCCTTGACAGATTACAGTACACAAGAGCCTATCCAATGATCAGAAAAACTGGGCTTTGTCTTTGCCGGACATTCACACCTTCACATGAGCTTTGGAAATTATTGGATAGTTATCTCTTGGGAGCAGAACATTTAGCCGGTATTTTTTTCCCCAGAGCCCGAGGTTCTGAAGCTGAGTCTTAAGGCCCCTGTGGCCATCCAAACTAACTGATGCCGGACAATTTAGCAGAGTGGGACTAGAACTTGGAACTTTCTGACCTGCATGGCTTAAAGAGCATCTGAAACTCCTGGAATAATGTAATAAATAACACCTTGGCTGCTCTTCAGCACTTCCTCAGTAATGCACTGGAGTGTCAGTCTAAATAGCACTCTCAGGTCTCTAGTGAACAATTGCTGCTGGTGAAGTCAAAACCAAGGTAGAGAGCACTTCTTCCTTGGGAGAGTATATTAACTTTGTTCAGTCTTATAGCTTTCTTCCCTCGACCAGTGTCTCAGCTATCCCCTGTTTCTACCTTTTTGAATAAAAATGCACAACAATAAATTAAACACAAATAAAAGGGGGGATAGCCCCCTGATGGAGCACTGGAACTAAATCAGACGATCAGAAGGAAACTTAAAAAATCAAACCCGAATGTCATTCCTGGGGTGATCATGCGTCCCAGCCCCCCCAGAGCCCATGGATCGCAGAAGTCCTGATATGGGGGTCTCTAATGAGGTCTGATTGAGGGGAGTGTCTTATGGAGGGGCCGGGGGATGGATTAGGCAGGATTTCATAGACCTTTACAGTGCATAAAGAGGCAATTCGGCCCATCAAGCCTGCACTGGCCCTTGGAAGGAGCACTCTACTTAAGCCCACACCTCCACCCTTTCCCTATAACCCCGTAACCCAGTAACCCCACCAACATATTTTGGACACTAAGGGGTAATTTAGCATGGCCAATCCACCTAACCTGCACATTTTTGGACTGTGGGATGAAACCGCAGCACCCAGAAGGAACCCACGCAGACACGGGGAGAACGTGCAGACTCCGCACAGACAGTGACCCAAGCCAGGAATCAACCCTGGGACCCTGTGCTGACCACTGTGCTTTGGGGGGTGGAGGTGGGCCTTCCGAAGGACTTTGGGGGCAACTCCATTGTGCACTGACCCTCTTGACCCACCCCAGGGTCCACTGCATCAGGGTCATGCTTGAAAATACCTGAACCAATCCACGTCCACGTGAATCCCAGCCAAAAGGCCTGGTGCATCATGGGGGCATGGAGAATCGGGCTTCCAGCAAATTAATTGGATGCAGATGGGTTCAACGAGCAGCGGACCGGCGCCAATCCTGTTTCTTGCCTAACGTTCAATTTCCTGCCGGATCGGGAACATTACTACCGGGGGTGGGCGACGGAGAATCCATCCCACGGACTCCCCTGGGCCACCGAAAGGGCATGCGGCCTGGGAGTCGTGAACCACTTTAACCTATGATTGCACTGCTGAATGGAACACCCTCTACACCCGGTCCGTGATGGAAAAAGGGAGGACGCCCTTGTAGAGTAGCATCCATTTGGGACTCTCACCCGCATTCTCTCCCCTGGAGCCAGCTTTTCATATGTGTTCAACATAATTAATTTAACAATGCCCTTCACCTGTGTATTTTACAATGTAATTAACATACCATTAACACAATATGACCCCATAACCCTTAGGCTATAAAGGAAGTCAACTATGCAAACCATAGATTGCCGTAAACTTCCATAGTGTTGCTAACTTTTGGTTGGCTCCTAATTTGGTTCTGTTTAATCACGTTTGCTCAAGAGTCGCCTGGTATCTTTTGACACCACCACAAGGTTCAGAACCGAATACTGATCAATGACTCGATACACAAGTTAGTAAGTTCAAAAGCAATGCTCATTTATTTACACACAGTCAAATCTACTCATGCATAAACTCTACAAACTAAACTACCACTATTACTAAAGCCTATACTTAGCTTCGGGTGCCCACTCAGTCAGAGGAACAATGGTCGTTGCTCGGTTCTGAGGCTGCTGGGTTGAGCTGTTTACAGGGTAGCGTCTATCTCGTAGCGTGCGTTGACTTGGGACTTACTTGGTCTGGTGAAGCTGCTAGGCAGGTCTCTATCTTCGGTGAGAGCCAAAGCCAAAGGAGGGCGTTCTCCCTTGGGGGATACCTTTTATACTAAAAAGGGCTACGCGCACTTTTGGGCGGGCCTTGAACTTGGCCTCAACTAATTGGGTCTTTCCCAATCATCTGTATCGATTTTCCTCCAATAGAAGAGTGGTTCCCTGATCGCTGGACGTGTCCTGCTGACTGTCAGTCTGCTTTGTCTTAGCTTCTTCTGGCGCCGGGGAGTCTGTCCTAATATTGTGTATCTAAATGTTTCCCTTTTGTCCCCAGAGATGGCTCATTAGTATGTAGATTGTTTGGTGGTTTCTGTCCTGTCTGAGAGTTTAAGGTCCTAATCAACAGACAGAGCTTGCACCTTCTTGTTTCTTAGCATTGTCCAATTTTCCCTGCATTCTTTGCGGGTGTCCATTTTGTAATCGGGACGTGGCCATCCCAGATGGCTACAATAGAGCTTCAAAATTCAAAATAACTGCTTTCCCAATGACAGCAAATCACTCTGAAGGCACCTGGAACAGTTGTGAATCTTTCTGTCTGTGTATGTGAAAGGTGCCTGCAATACGCAGTGCAGTTAGCGCTGAGGAAGCTGAGAAGGACTGCACAGGATTTCTGGTGGATGTCGCCAGCCTGCTCGTCCCACTTTTCTTGGTGATATCTGCTCAAGGAGGAGGAATAGGGGTAGCTTTGGCGTAGAGATGGGGTGGACCTTGTCCCAGTTAGGGAGGTTTTGCTCAAGTAAAATGTCTGAGTCTAATGCGGGTCCACCTGCTTGTGGCTCCCCAACTCCTTCAGCTCACTCAGGAATGTCAAGCCTAGTGTTTCAAAACTGCGAGCCACCGGGAGACCATGCATTAAAAAAAAAATTGGTATTCTAATTTAACTAGTTTGACTGAATGACTGTAGGCTGTAGGCAGCATGGCAGCACAAGTGGATAGCACTGTGGCTTCACACAGTGCCAGGGTCCCAGGTTCAATTCCCCGCTGGGTCACTGTCCGTGCGGAGTCTGCACGTTCTCCCCGTGTCTGCGTGGGTTTCCTCCGGGTGCTCTGGTTTCCTCCCACAGCCCAAAGACGTGCATGATAAATTGCCATTAGTGCCCAAAAAAAAATGGTTGGGAGGAGTTATTGGGTTACGGGGATAGGGTGGAAGTGAGGGCTGAAGTGGGTTGGTGCAGACTTGATGGGCCGAATGGCCTCCATCTGTACAGTATGTTCTATGTTCACTGGCCTATTCTGGTGGTTAGTTGGAGAGTAGCGATGTCTGACAAGGTCTCACCCCGAGAAGAGTGAATAAGCAGCATTGAACACTCTTTAGTTGGAGCCATTTTTATTTATGCAAAATGTAGCAGTTGGAGACGCATCAGTCTGGAGCATTACTGACAATGCCTCCTGACTACTGTCTCCTGCTCAGATTATTGTGAATACTAATTGCGGGAATGGCATTTTTAGTTTGGAATCTGTGAGCAGTTTAGATGGTTTGAATGGGGAGACTGAAAGAAGTGCTGTGCATTTGGTGTATATTTATCATAGAAACATAGAGCAAGGAAAGAGGCCATTTGGCCTCTTGTGCCTGTTCTAGCTCTTGGAATGAGCTGACGTGTTTAGTTCCACAATTGTCTCCATATCTTTCTTTTAAGTGTTTTTATTGGGTCTTCACATCTTATATTTCACAATTCATAGGTTACATATTACAAAACCACGGCAAAAAATCAAATGTAAAAAGACAAACAGAAATCAGCACATGTATTTACAGGCAATTGTCTTCCCTCCCGTTGAGGCAGTGAGCCCCCCTTTAGTCAGTGTACTTGTGTTACAATCCTCAGTATGGCCAGGGTATGTATTTACAACTATTTTCGGGCAGCACGGTAGCACAGTGGTTAGCGCAATTGATTCACAGCTCCAGGGTCCCAGGTTCGATTCCCGGCTTGGGTCACTGTCTTGCGGAGTCTGCACGTTCTCCTCGTGTGTGCGTGGGTTTCCTCCTGGTGCTCGAGTTTCCTCCCACGGTCCAAAGATGTGCAGGTTAGGTGGATTGGCCATGATAAATTGTCCTTAGTGTCCAAAATTGCCCTTTGTGTTGGGTGGGGTTACTGGGTTATGGGGATAGGGTGGAGGTGTGGGCTTGGGAGGGTGCTGTTTTCAAGGGCCGGTGCAGTCTCGATGGGCCGAATGGCCTCCTTCTGCACTGTAAATTCTATGATTCTATGAAGTATCAATTTACAGCTTGGATTGGGCTTTAGCTTGCCCTCGGACCAGTTGCTTACGGCTTTGTCCCTTGTCCCTCTCGTTCGCTTTGCATGCCTTTGCCCCCCCATTTCTCCCACCTTTTCCATTTTATCTTAGTCCCATGGCTTCCACCCCCCTCCCTCCTTTACTTTATTGGTATCTGGCTATGAACAGATCTTGGTACAAGTTGGTGAAGCCCTCTCCCGACCCCCGGATGGCAAATTTTATTTTCTCCAGCCTGAGAAATTCCACCAGGTCAGACAGCCAGCCTGCAGCATTGGGTGGTGCTGCCGATTGCCAGCCGAGCAGGATTCTCCGGCGGATGATCAGGGAGGCAAAGGCTAGGACATTCCCCCGCCCCCCACCCCCCCCCACCCCCCCCCCCCCCCCCCCCCCCGCCCCCTCCCGATGAAGAGTTCTGGCTGATCTGAAACTCTGAAGACAGCCACTTTTGGGCATGGCTCCAACCTTACTCCCACGACCTTGGACATCACCTCAAAGAAGGTTGTTTAGTACCCGATAAGTCTTGGGAAAGCACAGAACACGTGGGTGTGGTTGGATGGGCCTTCCTGGCACCGTTCACATTTGTCCTCCACCTCTGGGAAAAAAACACTCATTCCGGTTCTGGTTAGGTGCGCTCTGTGCACCACCTTTAGCTGCGTTAGCCTCAGCCCTGTGCATGTTGAGGTGAAGTTCGCTCTGTGTAGTGTTTTGATCCAGAATCCTCCCCATATCTCTATGCCTAGTTTCTACTTCCATTTTTATCTTGTCTTGTCCAGGGGGAGAGTACCTCCTCCAACAGTCGCCCATACAGGTCCGCCCAGTTTCCCTTCCCTCGGTTGCCCGCATCCAGCAGTTCTTCTACTAGTTAGTGTTCTGGTTTACAGGGGTATGTCGTTGTTTCCTTATGGAGGAAGTTTTTGACCTGAATGTATCTTGGGTAATTTCTTCTTTGTAACTGGAACCTCTCCGTGAGTTCCCCCAGGGTCGCTACTCTATTGTCCGTGTGCATGTCCCTAACCGTCAGTGTCCCCTCGTCCTGTCTCCATCTTTTGAAGGTGGCGTCCTTTTTTGTGGGGGTGAACCTGTGGCTGTTGCAGATGGGGGCCACGGTGGATATCATGGTTAGGCCGAATTGTTGCCTCATTTGGTGCAACATCCTGAGTGTGGCTACTACCACTCGGCTCCTCGAGTGTTTGGTCAGGGGGGGATGGGAGAGCGGCTGGAGCAAAGGCTTGGTGGGATGTCCCTAGGCAGGGACACGCCTCCATCTTCATCCATTCTGCTCCCGGTTCCTTCACCCATTCCCTTACTCTTTCTACGGTGGCTGCCCAGTGGGAGAACTATAGATTAGGGAGGGCCAGGCCTCCCACATTTATTTTCCTTTGTAGGACCTTCTTTTGGATCCTCAGCTTCTCCCCCCACACAAACGCCATGATTAGTTTGTTGACTGTGATCGGGAGGCAGACTTTATATAGCACCTATAACACATAAATGTCCACACAGTCCCGGAGGACAATAGGCTGCTCTTCCCTTTTGAGGGGACAGCTGACTGGTGGTGATTTAATTTGAGGGTCACCACACCTCAGGCGAGGGGCAAGGATAAGAAGGCGGGGCCTTCATGAGTAACCTCAGCCGGTACGGACATTGAAGCCGCACTGTTGGCGTTGCTCCACATCGCAATCCACCTGTCCGCCAACAGACACACCTTTAACATCGTCTCACAACCAAAGCACTGCACAGCTGTGCCAATGAACAACATTTAGCACCAAGCCACATTCAAAGATATTAAGACCAGTGACCAAAAGCTTGGTCAAAATGGTAGGCTTTAATAATAGTAATAATAATCTTTATTGTTGCCTTTCGGGAGTGTCTTCAAGGACGAGAGAGGTGGAGAGGTACATGGAGGGAAGTTTCAGAACCAAAAGCCTTGACAGCTGAAGGAACATACTTCAATGGTAGAGAAATTCTGATTGAAGATGTAGAAAAATCAGGAATTCATGGAATGCAGAGAATTGGGAAGGATGTTGGCCTGTAGACGTTCACTAAGATAAAAAGGGGAAAAGCCATGGAGGGATCTGAAAATAAAGATGAGAATTTTAAAACACCAATAAGGTAGAAAACAGGGGTGTCATTCTCCGACCCCCCGCCGGGTCGGAGAATCGCCGGGGGCTGGCGTGAATCCCGCCCCCACCGGTTGCCGAAGTCTCCGGAACCGGAGATTCGGCGGGGGCGGGAATTGCGCCGTGCCGGTTGGCGGGCCCCCCCGCTCGATTCTCCGGCCCGGATGGGCCGAAGTCCCGCCGATAAATTGCCTGTCCCGCCGACGTGGATTAAACCACCTTTTGAACGGTGGGACAAGGCGGCGTGGGCGGGCTCCAGGGTCCTGGGGGGGGCGCGGGGCGATCTGGCCCCGGAGGGTGCCCCCACGGTGGCCTGGCCCGCGATCGGGGCCCACCGATCCGCGGGCGGGCCTGTGCCGTGTGGGCACTCTTTCCCTTCTGCCTCCGCCACGGTCTCCGCCATGGCGGAGGCGGAAGAGACTCCCTTCACTGCACATGCGCGGGAAACTGTCAGCGGCCGGTGACGCTCCCGCGCATGCGCCGCCCCGACATGTCATTTCCGCGCCAGCTGGCGGGGCAACAAAGGTCGTTTCCGCCAGCTGGCGGGGCGGAAATTCCTCCGGCGTCGGCCTAGCCCCTCAATGTTGGGGCTCGGCCCCCAAAGATGCGGAGCATTCCGCACCTTTGGGGCAGCACGATGCCCGTCTGATTGGCGCCGTTTTGGGCGCCAGTCGGCGGACATTGCGCCGTTTCGGGAGAATTTCGCCCCAGCAATCGGATTTAGAGACTGCAAGGGTGACTGATATGGTAAATAAAATGTTATACTGGTGAACTGCCCTGAGTTGCGATTTGGGGCTTGTTGTGAAAGAGTGCAGAATCTGCTGTACCTGCTATGAGGCTGTTAGAGGTGAAAATATTCACACGAAGGCCGGAGGATGAGTATAAAGAAGCAGTTTATTATTTCAGATCTGGGAGAAAGATTTGGAGACTACGCAGTCTCGCTTGAGCTAAGGTTCGCATTGGGTTAATATACAGATTCAAGGGGCGGAATGAGTTGTATTCTCATTTACATACAATCAATCAACTATATTCGCGTTACAATTCATTACATGCAGTCAATCAATTTTCTTAGCATCCCAGTTATCACACATATGGTTAAACTGGGTGTTGGCTTAACTGCCCCTAACTTCATACAGAAGTTATTCAAAACTAACACAAGGATATGTCCTGTCTGCAGCTGTGGACCTTGAGCTTTATCAAGGATATATTGCAATCCTTGTTCTGTGAAACTGTTATCAGTGGCTGTTAAAATACACCCTGTACATACCCACGCCTGGTTCTCATGAGGTAGCTTAAGTTCAGCCATTTTGTGTCTTTAGTATTGCTTTAATAACTAACAGCCACTTTGTGTCCTTTCTGATATACACAAGCATTGTGTATACACTATTTTTACAAATTGCCTCCTCTAAACAGGCATCTAAGCCAATGAGTACCTTTTGTCTCATCAGAACTATTCAGATATAACATAGGAGCACAAATGTAGTTACAGAGCCACCTATAATTTATATCATAGTCCAGTATCAGAAAATGCCCTCCAACAAGGGTGCTGGACAAAAAACAATAGACCTACAGATTGGAAATCTGGAGCACAAACACAAGGCAGAATCCTGTTCAAGTGTCGGTCATTTTGTCTTCTGGCTGGAGAGCGCTGAGTGACCTGCACAGCTTTTTGGAATTAACTGCCAATCCACAGGACAATCAGGCAGTCGGGAGGCCAGTGGTGGGCCTTCCCCTGGCATCAAGACCCCCGGGGTGGAAGTCTTATCTTCTGAGAGCAGCAGCCAGGCAGCTCTGTACTCAGCGGCGCGATTGAGGAGGCCGGAGTCGCTGCCGGAAGGACCCCCCCCCCCCCGCCCTAACACCACAGAATCTGAAGACTCAGGGAAGTAAGTAATATGGGGGGGAGGGGGGAGCAGAGGTGGGAGGATCAGCAGCAAGGATGTTGGAACCGTGCGGCAGGTCATTCAGCACCTGTGATTTGAGCACTACCTCGCAAATGGAAAACGAACATTATCCGGAGGAACAGGAAAGGGATTGAAAATGGGAATTAAAATGGGGCTGGCCTGCAAAGTGCCTGCGTGGAAAACAGGAGATGGGGTTAAGTGGCCGCAGTGCTGTTATACTTTAAGCAGGTCATCCTCTTTCTGCATGTCTGTCTTCCCTTTTCTCCCATCCTCCCTCTGATCTCTACCTTTTCTCAATGTTATAAGATTGCTTAATCCTGAAATTGAATGTCAGAAGTAGGAATATGTTTTACTCCTCACACTATCCTCAATTATTTTGGCTGGCCAAAATCAATTGCTTACACCCGGAAAAAGAGGCGAGACATGAATTATTCTCTTTTGGTCAAGATTTGTTTCTTATCTTTTCAAGATAGGAACGCAGAAAAAAAAAGACTGCACAGCAATGATAAGTATTGTTGCTCATTGGCTGATGTTGTATTTGGGCAGACCTGCTTTGTAACTGCTGCAAAATTATTTATTTCAATGCCAGTGTCATAATAGAGAATTTCACACGCACATTTGAATGCCAGTTTGGCTATTCCTTGAAATAAATCCATACTTCTAGTAAATATAACAAATATGCTCTAAGATAAAAGCAAATTACTGTGGATGTTGGAATCTGGAACAAAAACAGAAAATACTGGACAATCTCAGCAGGTCTGACAACATCTGTGGAGAGAGAAAGGAGCTAACGTTTTGTGCCTGGAGGAGTCGTCTGATGCGACCATCAATTCACATGAGACAGAGAGTTGAAGTGAACAGTGGCTTTAATCAACTAGAACAGTGCCTGCCTGCGACTGCTCCGCACTGAGAGCCGCCTACAGGGCAGCTGCTCTATATACCTCCCCTCAAGGGGGCAGAGCTAGGGGCGCAGCCCACAAGGCCACTAACATGATACAAGCGGTGTAATACAATACAATGGTCCGTAGGTGGAACCCACAAGGGCAACAACATAGTACAATGCAACACAGTGGTGGATGGTTGCCATAATATGTTCACTACATCGTCCAGACTCAAAACGTTAGCTCCCTTCTCTCTCCAAAGATGCTGTCAGACCTGCTGAGATTGTCCAGTATTTTCTGTTTTTGGAACAAATATACTCTCTTGCCACAGGAAAAAAGATTGCTAAATACTCAGATGTTTTGTGTTTACTTGACTAACATGGGAAATTAATACAGATTCAAGAACTGTTAGGTGAATATGGCTATTTCTATGTATTTACACTGCGTATCTATCGTATGTCCTATGTTTTTTCATGTATGGAATGATCTGTTCTGTACGCAGAACAGTACTTTCCACTGTACCTCGATACAAGTGACAATAAATCTAAATCTAAATATTCCTGTTAAATCTGGGTTGTCAGGGCAGCACGGCGGCACAGTGGGTTAGCCCTGCTGCCTCATGGCGCCGAGGTCCCAGGTTCGATCCCAGCGCTGGGTCACTGTTCGTGTGGAATTTGCACATTCTTCCTGTGTTTCTGTGGATTTCGCCCCCACACCCCAAAGATGTGCAGGCTAGGTGGATTGGCACTCTAAATTGCCTCTTAATTGGAAAAAATGATTTGGGTACTCGAAATTTATTTTTTTTAAAACCGGTTTGTCACTGTCAGAGCACATTGACAGAATTACTTTTCGACACGGTAGCCTTGTGGATAGCACAATTGCTTCACAGCTCCAGGGTCCCAGGTTCGATTCTGGCTTGGGTCACTGTCTGTGCGGAGTCTGCGCATCCTCCCCGTGTGTGCGTGGGTTTCCTCCGGGTGCTCCGGTTTCCTCCCACAGTCCAAAGATGTGCGGGTTAAGTGGATTGGCCATGATAAATTGCCCTTAGTGTCCAAAATTGCCCTTAGTGTTGGGTGGGGTTACTGGGTTATGGGGATAGGGTGGCGGTGTTGACCTTGGGTAGGGTGCTCTTTCCACGAGCCGGTGCAGACTCGATGGGCTGAATGGCCTCCTTCTGCACTGTAAATTCTATGATAAATTCTATGATAATCTATGACACAAGAAATCCTGTCACATGTAAGGATTTTCACTGCTCCATGAAAGATTTCCAGCTCCTCCTTGATGCCATCCAAGAGGTGGAGCAGGATTTCATAAAATGATTTCCCAGCAACGACCTGGGAAACCTGTAACATCTAAAATAAAATACGTTGGCAGTATTTATTTTCACTTGTGCTTTGCCTGTGGTGCCCTGAGCTTTCCTATACTTCTGGGTTAAGATTATTTACCTGTATCACCTCTCTGGACAAGCTAATCAATTCATCCCAGTCCCCTACCTATTGGCTCTCAGTCCAGCAATTCAGAATTCCTGATTTCACATTCAAATCCCCCCATGGCTTCAGCCCTTCCAGCTTTGCAAATCAGAGATACCTATGCTTCCCCAGAATCTGCAGTTTTTTACTTGTTTTTGTCTTTTTTTGTATCCTTGCATGAAACACGTGGGTCAATTTTAGGGAATTTGATGCGGTCAGGTGCCCAGTTTTATTCCCGAGTGAATGAACTGCAGAGTGATATTATGTGGAGTATAAAACTAGAATTCTATCCAATCTAGCAGGTATCTCATCCAGCCAGTGGTATGTTCTTGTATTATTTCAATACCATATGTTCATGTGTGTATATACACAGGTATCCAGAGCATCACATCACTCATTACTGCACTGCAGTCAGGGTGCCAAGCTTGACACCATCTATAATAAAGCAGCCTGCTTGATTGGCACCCCATCTACAAACATTCACACCCTCCACCGCCGACGAGCAGTGGCAGCCGTGTGTACCATCGACTCGATACACTGCAGAACTCACCAAGGTACCTCAGACAGTACCTCCCAAACCCACGACCACTACCATCTAGAAGGACAAGGGCAGCAGATACCTGGGAACACTGTTTTTGTTGGAGAAGGTTGTTTTCGTTGGAGAGAAGAAGGTTAAGAGGAGACTTAATCGAGGCATACAAAATGATTAGGGGGTGAGATAGGGTGGACAGTGAGAGCCTTCTCCCGCGGATGGAAATGGCTGGCACGAGGGGACATAGCTTTAAACTGAGGGGTAATAGATATAGGACAGAGGTCAGAGGTAGGTTCTTTACGCAAAGAGTAGTGAGGCCGTGGAATGCCCTACCTGCTACAGTAGTGAACTCGCCAACATTGAGGGCATTTAAAAGTTTATTGGATAAACATATGGATGATAATGGCAGAGTGTAGTTTAGATGGCTTTTGTTTTGGTGCAACATCGTGGGCCGAAGGACCTGTACTGCGCTGTATCGTTCTATGTTCTATGTTCTATGACTTGGAATTCAGCCTCCAAGCCACTCACCACCCTGACTTGGAAATATATCGCCGTTCCATCATTGTCACTGGATCAAAACCTGGGAACTACCTCCCGAACAGCACTGCGGGTGTACCTATTCGATATGGATTGCAGCGGTTCAATAACGCAGCTCATCACCACCTTTTCAAGGGCAATTAGGAATGAGTAATAACTGTTTGCCTAGCCAGCGACGCCAACCTCCATTGAATGAATTTTAAAAAGCAGCGATGTCTCAAGTGCACCACACATGGTGAGATTCGTGAAACACATTCAATGAAGGCTCCAGTATTCTGTGCTTAAAAGTGTGATTATTTCAAACTTCAGGGAACCACAGACCTAACAGCAAGTTATGTTAAAATATTTTCTCATCCAATGTTACCTGAAATTTCCCAAAATGAACTTGACTCCGTTTTGTGTCTGGGTTGGTTAGTGATAAGGTATGACTTTTGCACATCTGCCTCACTGGCAGGGATATGCTTGCTGGCAGATCAGAAAGTTGGCCACATGCTGCTATAATGTGGCCAGAACATCACAGGCAATGTCATCCTGAATTTCTGATGTGTTCTGCGAGACATTTTGCTGTCACCACTGTTTTATCACGGATAAACATTGAACATAATCACTGGGGCCACTGATTTATGAGTATTGACTGAGTTTAACTACATTTTATTGCACTCACCTTCTTTAGGTGTAAAATTGTCTCAAGGAGCCTTCTGTTGCAGGGGGGCATATTGAGTCCAGCCTTATTTGGGCAATCGCTGAAAATTACAAGCAAGTAGGGGTAGCTGAATTCATTCGAGAATTCCCTGACGTTATGTGAATCCAGTGATGTGCAGTTCCAGCATTAATGTTTGAACGGTGTGATAAGATTTTAAATTAGCAAATGCTACGGCCAGGAAATTATGCATGCAACATTATACAAATCCATATCATTTTTGTATCAAAGGTGTTTTTCCACTACTGTATGTAATGGGTTACATCTGGTAAAATAACAAATAATTTCATACAAATTAATAAGAACCTCCCCACTAATGGCAGGGGAAGGGGCAGAGGTTGGATGATTGGGTGGATGTGGATTGAAAGATATATAGACATATATATAGGGAGAGCATCGCCAATTTTCTGTGCATGTGCCTTGCACCTTATTATTTTACAGTGACGGATGTTAGGGTTTTCAGGTCTCCCACCATAGAGAAGAGGGACATTTAATTAACAAATTTAAATCAGGCTCCTACAGTACAATTTAATATTGACTGTAGTTGCACAGGTTTCCCACATTATCTTTGCAGCAGACTCCGTCTGACAGCTGCCCAAGATAATGCTGTTCCTCCAATTCTGGCCTCTTGCACATCCTTGATTTTAAATTTGTCCCGCATCAGAGCCCATTCCTTCAGAAGCCTCCACCCTCAGCTTTGGAAATCACTCTTGGATAACATTTACTTTTGAATCAACATCGCTAAAGCCATTATCGCATTGTTTGTTTGCGGGAGCTTGCTGTGACAATTTGACTGCCGGGCTTCCTACATTACAACACTGCACTGCAAAAATGCTTCATTTAGGACACCCTGAGGTCATGAAAGGTACTAGATAAATGCAACCCTCTTTCACTTTTTTTTCCACCGATGTAGCCCTCCCTCCCTCCTTTGCTCCTGCAGCATTTTTTAGGATTTGGATTTGATTTACTGTTATGTGTACCGAGGTCCAGTGAAAAGTATTGTTCTGCGTACAATCCAGGCAGACTGTTCCAGACATGAAAAAACATAGGGCATACATAAATACACAATGTAAATAGATAAGCATGGGTATAGGGTGAGCATACGGAGTGGAGTACTACTCAGTAGAGAGGAGGTGTGAGGAGAACAGTTCAGTCCATAAGAGGGTCATTCAGGAGTCTGGTAACAGCGGGAAAGAAGCTATTTTTAAACCTGTTACTGCGTGCTCTCAGACTTTAGTATCTCCTGCTCAATGGAAGTTGGAAGAGAGAATAACCCGGGTGGGAGGGGTCATGCGGCTCACTTTTCCAAAGTCTGCGTGAGGTGTATGTGGTGTTGGGTGCTCTGGTGCACAGATGAGCCAACACAGTTGTATGTGGTACAACTCTATTTTATTATAACTCTTATAATACAGTTCGTTCTGGATACTCTGCACGTGCTGTCTCCCTGAGTGTGTTTGGCAATAGATGTGTCCTGGTTCTCCTCTGCAGCTAATACTGACCACCGGGGGTCGTGTCTGTGCTTTTATATCTTTCTGTCATTGGTTGTGGTGTTGTGTGTTCTGATTTGTCTGTTGGTGTGTCTATCATGATGTGTGTGTTTGAATATCATGACAGTGTAGACAGAGTCAATGGATGGGAGGCAGGTTCGTGTGATGGACTGGGCTGTGTTCACAACTCTGTAGTTTCTTACAGTCTTAGGCCGAGCAGTTGCCATACCAGGCTGTGATGCAGGCAGATAGGATGCTTTCTATGGTGCATCTGTAAAAATAGGTAAGAGTCAATGTGGACATGCCGAGTTTCCTTTGTTTCCTGAGGAAGTATAGGCGCTGTTGTGCTTTCTTAGCCGTAGCGTCGACGTGGGTGGACCAGGACAGATTGCTGGTGATGTGCACACCTAGGAATTTGAAGCTGTCAAACAACTCCACCTCGGCACCGTTGATGCTGACAGGGGTGTGTACAGTACTTTGCTTCCTGCAGTCCATGACCAGCTCTTTAGTTTTGCTGACATTGAGGGAGAGATTATTGTTGTTTCACCACTCTAGTAGGTTCTCTATCTCCCTCCTGTACTGTCATCATTGTTCGAGATCCGACCCACTACTGTCACGTCATCAGTAAACCTGTAGTTGGAGTTGGAGCCAAATTTTGCCACACAGTTGTGCATGTATAGGGGGTATAATAGGGTCTAAGTACGCAACCTTAGGGGCAACACGGTGGTGCAGTGATTAGCTTTTCTGCCTCACGGCGCCGAGGTCTCAGGTTTGATCCCGGCTCTGGGTCACTGTCCGTGTAGAGTTTGCACATTTTCCCCATGTTTGCGTGGGTTTCGCCCCCACAACCCAAAGATGTGCAGGGGAGGTGGATTAGCCATGCTAAATTGCCCCTTAATTGGAAAAAATGAATTTGGTACTCTAAATTTTTTTTTAAGTACGCAGCCTTGCGGGGCCGCAGTATTGAGGACTTCCACAGTATTGTGGAAGGCCACAATATCCTTCCTCATTGTGGCCTATGGGTCAGGAAGTTGAGGATCCAGTTGCAGAGGGAGGAGCCAAGTTCTAGGTTTTGGAATTTTAATCTGAGCTTGGCTGGGATTGTGGTGTTGAAGGAGCTGTAGTCAATCAATAGGAGTCTGACGTAGGAGTCCTTATTTTCGAGATGCTGCAGGGCTGACTGGAGGGCCAGGATCTCTGCTGTGAATTGGTAGGTGGCGGAATGCGAATTGCATTGTAGAACTGTATCCTATTTTATATTGCCTCCCTTTATTCGTCCCCAGATCTGATGAAGGGTCATTGACCTGAGACATTCACTTTGCGTCTCGCTCCACAGATGCTGCCTCAACTGCTCAGGATTTCCAGCTGTTTTTATTTCAGATTTCCAGCAGCTGCAGTATCTTATATTGACCTTACCAGTGATGATATATTGTAGTTCCCTCCCATTTTTTACCTGTGCTTCTTCAATTTCCCACTCTTCCTTCCTCAATGAACCAACAGATGACTGTGGTTTTGTCTTCCAACTCGAATCCCGTCAGCAAATATGAGTTTGAGAGCTGAATGGCTTGTGAGTTCCAGGGTACAACGTAAGTAGCAAAACAATACAAAGCAAGAATTTGAATTGTTCCAATACAGACCACTCGGAGGGAGATTTACCAGGTTGTTGGAGGCCGGGGAGAGAAACATTCACCGCGTTGGCTTGCTGATGATATGTTCCCACCTCCGTCTGATTTTTCCAGTGCTGACCTCAGTTTGGTGTCGGCAACCCATCCGGCAGCGGCAGAATGCCAACGAAAGAGGATAATTAGGCAACGAGCTACAATCTTCCACAGTCTGGCGGCACGGCAGCACAGTGGTTAGCACTGTTGCCCCACAGCGCTGGGGTCCCATGTTCGATTCCCGGCTTGGGTCAGTGTCTGTGCGGAGCCTGCATGTTCTTCTCGTGTCTGCGTGGGTTTCCTCCGGGTTCCGGTTTCCTCCCACAAGTTCCGAAAGATATGCTGTTAGGTGACTTGGACTTTCTGAATTCTCCCTCTGTGTACCTGAACAGGCGCCGGAAGGTGGCAACTGGGGGCTTTTAATGGAATTTCATTACAGTGTTAATGTAAGCCTACTTGTGACAATGAAGATTATTATTATTAGATAGATATGGCAATTTTCCCAGTGTCGCCCTGGCTCTCTGCTGTGTCAACAGCTTGGCGAATCAGGGCCAGAGGCTGCACAGAAGAAAATCATAGTGAATAAGAAATCACGTCTTTCTAATCTTTAATGGCAAAATTGCTTTGCACTGACAGACTTGCCATTGTGCAAGGGGTCCCTGGAGATTGATGTCTCCAATGCTGCTGGGAGTGATGCACTGATTGCCACTACCATTAGACTGATTGCTCCTCCATTGTGTCCCTCCACAGCACTAAATGGAGTCACATGGGCAGTATTAAATGGAAGCTATAGAGTGGGGCTGGGGGGAGAGGGTTGTGTGGAGGGGGGTGGGGTGGTGCGTCAGCTCAAAGTCTACCCTCGGAGTCCACATCGCCTCTTTTAGGGAAGGCCACCTGAATTAAGTTCCATTCAGGCACTTAAATGGAAAGTGTCATGCCTTCCCCAAGTTCAAGGACCTCGGGGGAGGAAGTCCCATGTTATGAGAGCTTCAGGCTGGCAGCTCCATTGACTAGCCGTGCCATTGGGGTGATGGTGGTTGCGGCCAGTATGACACCAACCCAAAGCCATGTATCATCACCGGATCCCAGACCTATAGATGAGGGACTGCAGGTGAGGTGGGGGGGGGGGGGGGGGAATAAGATCAGCAGTAAGGGCAGAGGAATGGCTCCCAGTGAGTTACCTCTACCAATACTGGGTCCCTTGAGCAGGCACTAAGTGCCTTTGAAGGAGGGGCCCACCCAGGAGACTGAAAGCAACCCAGCAAGGGATTACTCCTCATGCTCACAGCATGGCGAAGTAGCTAATGCTAATAGCAGCAGGGTGAGGCCCTTAGGTGGAAACTTATTGGCCGCTCAAAGGCCTTAACTGGTGGTGGTGTGGAAAGACTGTCCACAACGGACTAACCGGGGTACAGGCAGCAAGCCGGTGGTGCTACCATGTACTACTGTACCATCTGACTAAATGCTGTCCCCCCGCAAAACATGCCATGGGAGAGGGTATACATTCCGACCAGTATAAAGTGTCGTCTGTGCTAGCAATTGGGTGTGTTGATTAACTCTCTGTTCAGGCGGCCTGTCATCCCCAATTGGGTGACGATCCCCGAGGTGATTTCTTAATTGAGCATCTTTCGGAGGATTGTACCGGAAGGTGTGCCGCTGTTGCGAATGAGGTCAGGAGCTGAAGATTTTCTAAGCCTGGAAATTTGTATCCCTCCTCTCTAGCTTGTTAAAGAGGACCTGTGGCTCGTTTCATGTATCTGAAGCAGCTTAAAGATTTGCCCTGCAGCCAGTCGGGTTATTGCTGTTTTCCTGTGGCTTGCCAGAGTTTCACATTCACAGGCTCTGAAAGTACATCACTTATCAGAAAATGGCTTTGAGGTCTTTGGCAGTTCCATTATCCTTCATCTTGACTTGATGCTTGATGTGCCTCAGGGTTTCTATTCATGGCCTGCCAACCTTCCCCACGGATGTCATCACATTTACTGCACATGTTCTATTTTTTCTCCTGCTATCTGGTGAGAGAAAGAAAGGAATTGCTATTAAGAGAAACATTTATCCCAGCATGCATAAAATGAAAGAAGACGCTTGCTTACAATTATAATGCTGATGGCTCCGTGAGAAATACCGTTTTAGATCTTTTATTTTTCCTGTCCCTTCGTCTGAGTGCCTGCCTTAAATTCAGTAACTGCCTCGTGTGGCAGAATGAAAATCAACAACTTGCCATCTCTTCAAAGGCTCATTGGTCTGGCACCATTAATTCATCAGTTTAGAATAAAACAACTTATTGCTGGGTGCAGTCCACGGCCAATTTCTGATATAAATTTGCACGCAGAAAGGTCCCATCATTTGACAATAACCAAGTCAGACAAGCAGAAACATAAGTTGAGAAGGTCATGCAATGCTGGTCCGAGGCAATGGAAGAATCATACGCGACTGCTTGGAGTCAGTGGACTGGGCCATATTCAACAACTCAGCGGCCAATCTAGATGAGTATACCACCACTGCAACAAACTTCATTCAAAAAAAATCAGTAAGTATGTGGAAGTTTGCGTGCCAAAGAAGGTATTACGTGCATTCCCAACTGGAAATCATGGTTTAACCGGGTGATGCACTCCCTACTGAAGTCCAGGTCTGAGGCGTTCAAGACAGGTGACCCTGACCAATGCAAGATATCCAGTTATGACCTCTGCGAAGCCATCAGGGATGTCAAAGACAATACCAGGCTAAGCCAGAGTCCCAGACTAGCAACACGGACTCTCGTCAGTTGTGGCAAGGCCTGAACAATATAACAAGCTACAAAGCAAAGCCGAGTAGAATTTATGGCAACAGAGCACCCCTCCCCGATGAACTCAATGCATTCTCTGCTCGTTTTGAGCAGCAAGCTAACAAACCATTGTCAACTGCCCCAACAGCCTCGGACACACCCATACCTACTGTCACAGCCTCCGATGTCAAATCGGCCTTCTTGAAAATGAATCCATGGAAAGCAGCAGGTCCTGATGGAGTCCCTGGTCGTGCACTCAGATCCTGCGCGGACCAACTGGCGGGTGTGTTCGCGGACATCTTCAACCTCTCCCTACTCTGTTCCGAGGTTCCCACCTGCTTCAAGAAGACTATTATCATATCGGTGCCAAAGAAGAACCAGGCAATGTGTCAATGACTACCGTCTGGTGGCCTTGACATCTATCATTACGAAGTACTTCGAGAGGTTGGTCATGAGGCATGTCAATTCCATACTTCCAGACTGCCTTGATCCATTGCAATTCGCACACCATCACAACCAAAGAACAAAGAACAATACAGCACAGGAACAGGCCCTTCGGTCCTCCAAGCCTGGACCGGTCATGTTACCAACCTTGGCCAAAACCCTCTGCACTTCCTTAAACTACAATAAAAACTGGTCCAGAGCAGACACCATCTCCCTGGCCCTACACTCATCCCTGGAGCATCTCGACAACAAGAGCTCCTCCATCAGACTCCTATTCATTGACTACAGGCTAAACAGCTGGCTTGTAATGCTGAACAAGGCAGCAGCGCAGGTTCAATGCCCGTATCGGCGTCCCCAAACAGGCGCTGGAATGTGGTGACTAGGGGCTTTTCACAGTAACTTCATTGAAGCCTACTTGTGACAAGCGATTATTATTATTATTATGAACTCCATCTTCTAAACTATAATCCCAGCCAAGCTCATATTCAAACTCCAAACCTAAGACTTGGCTCCTCACTCTGCAACTGGATCCTTGATTCCTGACCCATAGACCACAATCAGTAAGGATAAACAACTGTACTTCCTCCATGATAGTCCTCAATATCAGGGCCCCACAAGGCTGCATACAAAGGCCCCTAAGATACTCCTTACCCACACACACGACTGTGTGGCAATATTCAGCTCCAACTCCATCTATAAGTTTGCTGATGACACAGCCGTAGTGGGTTGGATCTCAAACAATGATGAGTCAGAATACAGCAAGGAGATAGAGAACCTAGTGGCATGGTGTAATGACAACAATCTCTCCCTCAATGTCAGCAAAACATATGCTGGTCATCGACTTTAGGAAGCAAAGTGTCCTACATGTCCCTGTCTGCATCAATGGTGCCGAAGTGGAGATGGTTGACATCTTCAAATTCCAGCTTCACATCACCAACAATCTGTCCTGGTCCACCTACATCTACACTACGACCAAGAAAGCACAACAGCACCTATACGTCTTCAGGAAACTAAGGAAATTCAGCATGTCCACATTGACTCTTCCCAATTTTTACAGATGCACGATAGAAAGGATCCTATCTAGCTGCATCACAGCTTGGTATGGCAACTGCTCAGCCCAAGACAGTAAGAAACTACAGAGTCATGAACACAGCCCAGTCTATCACATGAATCTACCTCCCATCTATTGACTCTATCTACACCTCCCGCTGCCTTGGAACGTGGGCAGCATAATCAAAGACGACTCCCACCTGGGTTATTCTCTCTTCCAACCTCGTCCATCTGGTAGGAGATACAAAAGCTTGAGAACACGCACTAACAGGTTCAAAAACAGCTTCTTCCCCGCTGTTACCAGACTCCTGAATTACCCTCTTACGGACTGAACGGATCTCTCTACGCATCACCTTTTACTGTGGTAGCACGATGCTCTGTATGCTTCACCCGATGTCTGTGTATTTATATTGTGTATTTACCCTATGTCCTATGTTTTTCATGTATGGAACGAATTACTTTGACTGTATGCAGAACAATACTTTCACTTTACCTCGATGCACATGACAATAAATCTGAAGCTCAATCATCTTTTTTAAAATAAATTTAGAAAACCCAATTTTTTTTTCCAATTAAGGGGCAATTTTGCATGGCCAATCCACCTAACCTGCATATCTTTGGGTGTGGGGGTGAAACCCACACAGACATGGGAAGAATGTGCAAACTCCACATGGACAGCGACCCAGGGCCGGGATTCGAACCCGGGTCCTCAGTGCTGTAGAATCATATATTTTTTAAAGTCCTTAGTGGCTGAAGGACAGACATGGGCCACATGACCAGAGAGAACCTTTGCTCTTCTTCGAGTAGTGCCACAGAATCGTTTATGCCCACTTACAAGGACAGGTTGGGATCTTGGTTAAACATCTCTTCCGAAAAGGGGACCTCGGGCAGTGTACCACCTCCGTTGTATCCATGTTGACGAGGCCAAAGCCTTAACATGGCGTTTCTATTGGGGTTTCTTCCTTCCTTTTGGCTCGGCAACTTTCCGCTGGTCAGCCGATCAAATGTTGAAATTTTGCCCAATGCATCTAATCATTTGGCTGGCACCGTAACAATTCCCACAAAAGATTGGGGGTAATGCTGGAATACTTAGCATAATCACATTCTGGGAGCAACGTCTCCAGAAGATTTGTTCCAGATCAAAGAGAAGGTCAATTACCAACATCTTCTTAAGACAGGAGTAATGAAGTATTTCTCCAATTATATATCAACTTGGTTAGATGGCACCTGGAGTACTGTGGGCAGTTTTGGTCCCCTTACCTCAGAAAGCATGTTATTGCCATCGAGCAAAGAAGGTTCACCAGAATTTTTTCAGGGAGGACGGAACTATCCTTTGAAGAAAGATTGGGCAAACTGGGCCTATATTTTTTAAGAATGTCGAAGAATGAGAGGTAATCTCATTGAAACCCGCAAAATACTTCAAGGAATAGACAGGGTTAATGCAGGTAAGATGTTTCCATTGGTTGGAGAGCCTGGATCCAGGGGGCACAATTTCAAAATAAGGGGAAGCCACTTAGGACCTAGATGACGCAAAAATCCATTAGAACATACAGTGCAGAAGGAGGCCATTCGGCCCATCAAGTCTGTGCCATACCCACTTAAGTCCTCACTACCACCCTATCCCCATAACCCAATAACCACACCTAACCAATCCACCTAACCTGCATGTCTTTGGACTGTGGGAGGAAACCGGAGCACCCAGAGAAAACACACGCAGACACGGAGAGAATGTGCAGACTCCGCACAGACAGTGACCCAGCCGGGCATCGAACCTGGGACCCTGGCGCTGTGAAGCCACAGTGCTATCCACCGTGCTACCATGCTGCACAACAGAGGGTTGTGAATCATTGGAATTCTCTGCCCCAGAGGGCTGTGGAAACCCAGTCATTGAGTATGTTTAAAGCAGAGATTTATACATTTTTGATTAACAATAGTGTAAAGGATTTGGGGGATAGAGAATGTAAAAGGCAGTAAAGTGTCCAATCAACCATGTCTGTATTAAATGGCGGAGCAGGCTTGATGGGCTGAATGGCCTCCTCCCATTTGTAAATTCCTACCATGGAGCTTGGCGAAAAGTGTAATTTTCCAGTGTGACTCATATCCCCAAGCGAAAGTTGGAAAAACGTTTTGAAATTGAAGTCTCACCATCCATGTTTTCCCAGTACTGATAAATGAAAATTCAAATGAAAAATACCTATTGTCACAAGTAGGCTTCAATGAAGTTATTGTGAAAAGCCCCTAGTCTCCACATTCCAGCACCTGTTCAGGGAGGCTGGTACGGGAATTGAACTGTGCTGCTGGCTTGCCATAGTCTGCTTTCAAAGCCAACGATTTAGCTGTGTGCTAAACCAACCACTGATCCACATTGAGATTTACACTTGTCACAACAACAAAAAAAATCCCCAGGACAGAGTTGAGAAGTTTGTTCTCTCAGAGGGTTGTGCACCTTTGGAACTCCTTGCCTCAGAAGACTTGAATAAGATGTTTTACATCACCACGTTAAAGTCCAACAGGTTTGTTTCGAATCACTAGCTTTTGGAGCGCAGCTCATTCCTCAGGTGAGTTTCACCTGAGGAAGGAGCTGCGCTCCGAAAGCTAGTGATTCGAAACAAACCTGTTGGACTTTACCCTGGTGTTGTAAGACTTCTTACTGTGCTCACCCCAGTCCAATGCCAGCATCAGAAGTCTTTGGAAGTGGGATCACTGAATATTTTTATGGCACAGGTAGATAGATTCTTGTTGGGTGATCCAATCAAAGGTTATTGGGGATGGATCGGGAATGTGGAACTCTACGCAAACAAATCAGCCGTGATCTTATTGGATGATGGGGCAGGCTCGAGGGGCCGAATGGCCTACTCCTGCTCCTATTTCATACGCTCACGATAATGCGGCAATTTGGCCCTACAGGTCTGCATTCCAAAAGCAATCCAAGTTAATCCAACTTTCCTGCTCTTTCACCATACGCTTGCATTTCTTTTCTTCAAACATTTGTCCACTTCCCTTTTAAAAGCTACTGTTGAATTGATACCCCTCACCCTAATTGGATAGTACAAATTCGTGCAACTCATTGCATCAAAATAATCTTTCCTCATGTTGTCTCTGGTCCAATCAACTTAAATCTGTGCCCTCTTATTACGAATACTCCAGCCAATGGAAACAGTTGCCCTTCACAAACTCTACCTAAACCTTTCATTATACTTCACATTATAGGTGAACATTAAGTCACAGTATATTTCAAAATACATGTTAAGCAAGGTCATGGAACATGCTGCTGTAGTGCTCACGATGAACTTACATGAACAACTTACGAGGCCATGCGATTACTCCATTGTCAGTTATGTAACTATATATAATAAATCCTGCACTTTGGTAATTATCAGAACTGACAATAACCAAGGAAACCAATACATCATTTTAAAATCCAAACTTCTACAGCAGGGACTGTTTAGCACAGGGCTAAATCCCTGGCTTTGAAAGCAGACCAAGGCAGGCCAGCAGCACTGTTCAATTCCCGTACCAGCCTTCCCAAACAGGTGCCGGAATGTGGCGACTAGGGGCTTTTCACAGTAACTTCATTTGAAGCCTACTTGTGACAATAAGTGATTTTCATTCATTTCATTTCATTTAATGTCCTTCAGGGCAAGAAGCCAGTCACTATTGTCCAGCTGGCCTGCAATTAACTGAGGCAGTATCATGTAGTTGACTCATAACGCCCTTAGTATAGTGAGGGATGGTGAATAAATGCTGTCTTGTCACTGATATCCATGCCTAAAATGTATATAATATATATAATGGTGTCACCAGGGGATGTGTGTGGAAAGATGGTTGATCTGTCTGGACTGTACGCAGAACAATACTTTTCACTGTGTCTCGGTACATGTGACAATAAATCACATCAATTCTAATTCTCCAGGCCAACCAGATTGTCCAGCAGCTCCCCGAGGTGGAACTTGTCCCCGAGTGAGGGGCGAAAGACCTGCCTGCAGGCAATTGACGCTTGTTGGAGCATTAAATGGCTGCGGGGCAGACACTTCGGATGGTGGGAAGGAAACCCCCACCATCCCAGAAACCATGGCCTGTATAACAGGGACAGGGGGATTGGGGGACGGGTGGTGGGATATATCTGGCTCTTTCTTGCCGTTTTTCATTCTGTCTTATAAAGGTTTGAAAAGGATGTTGTACTCTTTGCTGAAATCAATTGTACAAAATCAGAGTGCAGAAGCAGTCGGTCATTTACAATCATCTGGAAGTGCAGCAACACTCTGGCCTTTTTGGTGCCGGAGCATTTCCAGCTCTATGCCAAGAACATCTACGTTGCTACATGTGCACCTCAACCTTCCTGTGAGGTCGTTTCAGATGACATTTGATCACGTGACCTGTGATGTTTGATTGTGTGACCTTTGATATTTTCGGCAATTTTCAAATATTATTCCATCGGCACACTCCTGGTGGCATGGTCTGTACCAGTGGTGTTGACCTACTTTTACTCCAAATGGACATGTGGAGTCGGCCAGGTTTTCATGCTCTGAATAGAAGACAGTACACACATTCGTTGGTTATTGTATATGTCAAATTTCCATTGGAATGTCTCCTATTGTTTTTTATCGCTATCTGTTCCAATAGTCAATCATCTCCTGTTCTTCACCCGTTTTAACATCTTACTCTTCTTTTTTAAAATTTTTTATAAATTTAGAGTACCCAATTATTTTTTTTCCAATTAAGGGGTAATTTAGAGCGGCCAATCCACTTACCCCGCACATCTTTGGGTCGCGGGGGTGAAACCCACGCAGACACGGGGAGAATGTGCAAACCCCACACGAACAGTGACCCAGGGCCGGGATCGAACCTGGGACCTCGGCGGCATGAGGCAGCAGTGCTATCTATCACTCTGCCACCATGCTGCCCAACTCACTCTTCTTCTTTCCTTGTACATGCAGTTCCTGGTTTTCCAGATGCCTTCCTTTCTCTAACTCTGTATCTTGTGTTTCATCTGCAAAATCTTCATGTCCTGATGAGGACCTATGCCTGAAATATTGATATTTCCTTATCTTTACAAATGCTGTCTGACGAGCTGAGATTTGAGGGCATCCTCTTGGTTTTTTTTGAAGATTTTCAGCGTTTGCAGTAACTTATTTTCTTCATAATTTCGGCGAGGGAATGGTCAACTGATAAATCAGGCTCCCCAAGGAGACAGTGGAAGCAGTCAGTATTTTTTACATACAAATGCCAATCAGACTTCTTTCAGAATATAACAATTTGGGACACTATGCATGAGTCATTTGTAATGTGAGGTGACAAGTGGGGAGAGAAAAGGTTGCTTTAGATTAGAACTACCACAGTTCCCAAAGCTCTCCACGACTGCTCATGTCATGTCTGGGCCTGTTGAAAACTAATTGGGATATTGATGGCTGTGATTAGTCCAATTGATCTACTCAATTATCATCGCATCATGTGAAGAACAGCAGATTAGAAGGCAAACTAGCTGAACCTTGGCCGCGTTTTGTTTAACTATGTTCAGTTGCCCAAAAGGAAACTTGGAATTAAAAATCAGGAGTATCTAAAATAAAAATATTGAAATGTTTCAGTCACGCTTGACTCTCCCAGGAAATCTAACTCTTTAAATTAAAAGCATTGAAAAATGCTTCATGCAGCACAAAGTACCATCAAGCCAGCTTGTTGTGTTCACTACTTATGGTGGAGAAGTGCTCAATCTTGAAAAGCAAGAAGCACATTTGATGTAAAATGCTGCCCTGGAATATCTGCTGGTGGTACTTCCTTCATCATTTACACGATGTGGGTATAGCTGGCCAATATTTTTACCCATCCATAATTGTCCTTGTGAAGGTTGTGGTGAGTTCGCTTCTGGTCAATTGAGTTATTTCAGAAGGCAATTAAAAATCAGTCACATTTCTGTGGCCTGGAGTTACATCTGGGCCACACTAGGCAAGGATGGCAGAATACCTTTCCTTTTTTTAATGTACGTTTAGAATACCCAATTCATTTTTTCCAATTAAGGGGCAATTTAGTATGTGTCACCCCTTACCCCCTCTGGGGCACTCCCAGAACCTGGAACATCATAATTGAAGGTTGCTTTATTTTTCTGCCTCCGTAGATAGTTCAGGCAATGTCGTATTGGGCCCCCCCTCCACCAACACCCCGACTCCCTCCCTCCCACCACCCTCCTTTTGCCTCTCTCCCCACCACCCCCTTCCTTCCCCTTCTGTTGGTACAGAGGCAAGGGTATCTGGTGTCTCCAGCGCAAAGTTTGGTGCTTGTACCATTTGTTTTTTGTAGAAACGTGTTGTGAACTGTTTTAATAATCAGAGTTCCAACCCCCATCCCCGTACATTGGTACTGAGGGGAGGGTGCCCTGTTTCTCCAACATAAAATTAGTGTTTGTACCCTTTGGCCTTGTATATATTTTTACTGATGTAATAAAAAGATATGGCCAATTCACCTAATCTGCACATCTTTGGGTTGTGGGGGTGAAACTCACGCAAGCATGGGGAGAATATGCAAACTCCACATGGACAGTGACCCAGAGCCGGGATCGAACCTGAGACCTCGGCGCCGTGACACAGTAGTGCTAACCACTGTGCCACCGTGCTGCCCGCAGATTACCTTTCCTAAAGGACGTTAGCGAACCGGATAAGTTTTTACGACAAGCCAGTAATTTCATGATAGCAATTGCTGATGATAGATTTGTATTTAATTAGATTTCCCAGATGCCATGGTTGGAATCGAGCTCATGAGCCGAATTTTAATGCAGATGTGGGCGTTGGTTTCATTCATATTTTCCTCCGCTTTCCGGAACTGGTGACATTTCTGTATGCCTGTTTTGTGGGTAGGGAACACTCATCCATCCATGCAAACAACAGTTTCCCTTGTGTTCAAGGGGGTTGAAAATTGCATTTCCTAACCCTCGGGTGTTTAGCAAACCGAATCAATGTATGTGATGATCTGTATAATCGAAGGAGAGTAATGGGTTAACAAGATGATGTTTGTGTATCTCAACACTAGATGGCATCACTGAGTAATCTTATAAAAGACTGCGTCTCGAAGCATTCTGGGAGAAGCTTATGAAGAAGGATAGTGCGAGGTTGAGTTAGAGTGTTGGCTATATTAGAGAGACATAATAGATTACTGTAGCATAGATTCAATACTGTTATTTTGTCAGCCATTACTCAGTAGAGTGTGGGAACCAATTAAAGTAGTGTAAAATAAACTAGCTTTGTATTAAATACATAGCTTGATATTCTTTGTAAACACGACGACTTTTAGCTATCTTGGAGAACTATACAAGGAACATCACAATGTACATGTCCTCTGTGGAGCCATGAAAAAAAATCACCTGGCCAGGAAGGTCAACACTGTGAATCAACTGCCGTAACTTTCCTACTTTTCGCTGTACCTCAGTACACGTGACAATAAACAAATCCAATCCAATTCAATCCGATTATTTTTCTGCACCTATTAAACCAGTAAACTGCTGCCTGCAAGTTGAGTGTCTGGCAGGCAGTGGAGAATGGAAGGACAATTCTCTTAAAGATAAACCTGACACATCTGACACCAGCAAGAAGGAGCTCTGTCTTCAAGCTCAGTCACCTCAGGATTAAGGAAAACAATTTTAAAATCCAGTACCCAGAGTGGGAGCAGCACCTTCTACAATATGAAGGTGCACGGACGGACCAGCAGCCTGAAATGCCTCACTTGCACCCCGTACAATTCCAAGGCAGGAGGCACCATCATGCTCCAGATGATTTTATCGTTTTCTTAAGTTCAGAGACCAAGAATTATGGCTGGCACAATTTGTTTAATTCCAACACCTTTCAAGATTTTTAGACACAGCAGCTTCAACTAAATCATCTGGTTATCCTTCAGGTGAGGAATTTAAGATGTCTGTAAGAAACTTAGAAGTAATTTCTTCTTGCTTTGCTCACTGGGACTCTAATTGTTGATTCACGTTGGGCGGGATTCTCCGATGCCGGAATCGGGAAATGCGCTTGGGCGGATAATCGGTTCAGACGCCAAAATCGTTGTCGGTGCCGGTTTCACGCTAAATTGCAATTCTCCGTCCCCTCGACAGTGGCGTCAATGCATTCCAGAACGCACATATAGTAAACGGCGTTGGCCTATCATTAACAGCTGACCCAGTATCCTCCGGGGGCCTCTGCGATTCTCCGCCTCCGCCGGGGCGAATTCCCGACGGCGCAGTTAACTTGTGCTTTTAAAGATCGTGAAACCGGCGCCATGACTGATGAGCGCGAGAGAGGAGGCAAGACATGGAGAGGCGCGACTGTGGGCTGCCACGCCATATACTGGCCGGGCTGGTTGGAGGGGAGGGAGGGGGAGGGCTCTGCCAGGGCCAAGGGTGGGGGAGGCGTGATGGGGAACAGGCCGTGTGACCAGGGTGACCCCCCATGGGACTCGGGTGGTGCCCAGGAATGGACCGCCATTGCTGTGGCCTGCAAGGCAGTCATCTTACTGCACACCCCACAGACCACCCATCCTGGCCCCTGGTTCGGCAGAGTGGCACCGGCCATATGGGTGCCACATCCTACCGCCCCCTTGCACCCCAGCTCCCACCCTAACACCCCCGCACCCGACCCTCCACCCCCAATACCCCCGCATCACAACCTCCACCATTACCCCCCTCCCCCAGCCGGCCGCCACGCGCCATGCTAAGATGTCAGCCTTTCACCCCCTGCAGACAATGGATATTGGAATTCAACTTGCAATGGCGGCCTTAATCTTAGTCACCACAGCCCTGGGGGATTCTTTGTGGCTGTACCAGCTGCAGATGCTTGAGGAGGAGGAAGCTGCAGCAGTGGACATGCAGCAGCTGAACAGGTGGCAGCCGCTCAGGATGGACAGCCGACCGCTCAACAGGCCGAGGAGGAGGTGCAGAGGAGGCACGACACAAGGCCTCGTGTGTACCGGCAGCGCATGTCCCTCGAGGACCTACCGGACCAGGCATGCTGTCGAAGACTCCGGCTGAGCAGGAGGACTATACGGCATATCTGCAGGATCATGTTGCACCTATCACTGTGGCGGTATGGGGGAGGACACCTGCTCCCGGTGGCCATCAAGATGTCTGTTGCCCTGAACCTATTCGCCACGGGGACCTGTCTGGGACCTCTCCGAGCTCGGTGCACAGGTGCATTTGTGCTGCCATGGAGACCCTTTATGCCCGTTCGGCACAATATATCATATTCAATGTGGACCGAGACCACCGGGATGCCCGGGCAGTGGAGTACGCTGCCATCGCCGAGCGCCCCGAGGTCAGGGAGTGATCGCCGGGGTGCATGTCCCCCTACGAGCGGGCCGGTCTTCACAAACCGAAAAGGGTACCACTCGATGAACGTGCAACTGGTGTGTGACCATGAGCTGCACATCATGCACATCTGTGCCCAATACCCGAGCAGTGTGCACAATGCCTTCACCCTGGCACACTCGACGGTCTCTGACACCTTCGAGCTGCACCCCTTGGTGAGGGTTGGCTCTTGGGCGACAGGGGTTATCCACTGCGGTTGTGGCTGATGACACCTATCTGAAGGCCACAGACCGACGCAGGGACTTGCTACTGAGACGCCCATGCTGCGATCAGGGGCATGATCAAGTGGTGCGTCGGCCTCCTGAAGGTGAGACTCAGGTGCCTGGACAGTCTCCCACCTGGTGGTCGCTGCGCCCTCCACAACATCGCGCAGACGAGGGGTGACGTGCTGGGGGAGGGGATAAATGCCAGGCCTCATCCGATGAGGAGTATGCGGGGGAGGGCGAGAATGGGCAGGACATGGGGCCCGGGCAGGCACAGGAGGCTGCACAACAGGTGCGCCTGAGCCGATGTGCACGGGACGCTCTAATCGCCTCCAGCTTAACCGGCAAGGTGTCCTGTCCAGTGGTACGGATACACTGTCCGCCGACCCCCCCCCCCCCGCCTCATCTGTCAAACCACCCCCACCTATGATCCCCGTGGCACTCCCCCCCCCCCCCCCCCGCCACCTCCTCCTCCCCATCCCACCCCCCGCAACCTCCTCCGTGTTTCCTACATGCCTCACTGTGGGTTGGGGCCCTCGATTGGCAGTAACAGTGGGTCTGGTCCATGGGATAGAGGATGATGATGGCCCGCTCTGCGATGAGCTCTGGTGCTCCCACCGTCTGACAATGTCCGACTCCTGCCCACGGTAGCACCTTCCACCATCCACCTACCTGGGTGATCCCTGCATGCGAGCTGGCGACTCCATCACACGGTCCTTGGGGAGGTGGAGGAGGGGGCAGTGGTGGTGGTGGGGGGGATGTTTGGGGTGGAGAGGGATGGGTGCGAGGCAGGGTACTGGCACGGTGAGCAATGGCTCAAATGGGGTCCCTGGCCCGAGCCAAATCCCAATGTCCACCGATCTCCCCCCCACCCCCCAGTGCCCCCCTGTCGCCAGCCCAGCCGATCCCCCACACACTTCTGACAGAGCACCGAGGCTGCTTGCAGCACTGAGAAAAGTTGATAATTTCTGTACAGGTTACTGCCCGCGCTCTTAACGCGTGCCAACATAACTAGTGTCTGCCTTTCTGACCTTACGGGTCCTGGCATTATGTCTAGGTAGGTTCCCAGGCAGTAAATTAGGAGTATAGGTGGCCTGCTGCGGTTCCCACCCTGTGACATGGGTCCTCTTTGGCGGTGTGCTCTGGAGCAACCGAGTCAGGCTGGGCCCGGCAATCGTCCAGGTGCCCCAGATGGCATGGTGCCACCCTGTTCTTCCCATTGCCCATCAGCTGCACTAGGGACCAGGAGGGGGGAGGGAGCCCGAGGCGCTGTGATGTTCTGGCACCTCTTCTGTGGGAGTCACTGGCACGAGCCCCATCGCCTCCTCCTCCCTCGGTGTGCCCGATGGCCCTGGGCTATTCCTTGGGACATGGGTGCGATCGGAGGCTCCCCTGCCACCTGGCCTTGCCAGTCCTGGAAGCCTGCACTCCTCTCCACATGGGTCTCAATGCTTACGGCCATTCAGCACAGGGAGTGGGCCACCTCCCTCTCGGATTGTGCCTAATCACCCAGTGTATGTGCCACCTCTTTCTGTGATTGGCTCAGGTTGGCCAGCACTCGGGCAATGCCACCCTCAGCCATGACCCACCGTGACTGGGCCAAGCTCTGGAGTGCCGCTGCAATGTCCAGGTGGCTCTGGTACATGGCTGCCTGTGACAGGGCAGCCTTATCCTGGGCCTTGGCCAACACCCACATAGATTGCCGCAGGCGAGTTAGCCTCTTCACTAACAGTGAGCATTGCGCACGATCAGCGGGAGAGAGGCCACATCCGGGGTGAGGCCACAGGCAGAATGAGCTTTAAGCTTGGGAATTTGAAGCAGAGTGGGGATTCCATGGAGAGTGGGAAGAGGAGCTCTTTTGTTTTTCTCCTTGCTTTGTAACTTTTAAATCTTCAGAGAGGGGTCTTGCCCTGATGCAACTGAGGCTACAGGGAGAGAGCCGATTGGTGGGCAAGACGGGGAAGAGAACTCAAAACCTTGGTTTGTCCCTCTCGCTGCACGAGGGAGGCCAGGAACATTTCCAGTGCCCAGGGCCCAGGTCATCCATGAGGAAGAGAGCATCGTGGATAGCACATTTATAGGTGGTCACACCGCAGCCTCAGACTCCACACGCAGGAAGGGAATGGGTGACCACCGGGCAGAACAAGAGAGCTAGGCAGGCGGTGCAGGAATCTCCTGTGACCATTCCCCTGCAAAACAGATTTACACAGCTTTGGATACTGTTGAGGGGAATGGCCTCTCAGGGGAAAGCAGTAACAGCCAGCTTTGTTGCACCATGATTGGTTCTGATGCAGAGGGGAGGAGTAAAAATAATAATAATCTTTATTATTGTCACAAGTAGACTGACATTAACACTGCAATTAAGTCACCGTGAAAAGCCCTAAGTCGCCACACTCCGGCACCTGTTCGGGTACACGGAGGGAGAATTCAGAATGTCCAATTTACCTAACAGCACCTCTTGTGGGACTTGTGGGAGGAAACCGGAGCACTCGGAGGAAATCCATGCAGACACGGAGAGAGCGTGCAGACTCCACACAGACGGTGACCTGAGCCGGGAATCAAACCTGGGATCCTGGCGTTGTGAAGCAACAGTGCTAACCACTGTGCTACCGTGCCGCCCAAGTGTGGGAATATAATAGTTATAGGGGATTTGTTTTTAAGGGGAATAGATAGGCATTTCTTTGGCCGCAAATTAGACTCCAGGATGGTCTGTCGCATCCCTGGTGACGGGGTCAAAGATGTCTCGGAGCGGTTACAGGATATTCTGGAGGGGGGGGGGTGAACAGCCAGTGATCATGGTACACATTGGTACCAATGGCATAGGTAAAAAGAAGGATGAGGTCCTGAAAGCAGAATAATAATAATAATGACTTATTGCCACAAGTAGGCTTCAATTAAGTCACTGTGAAAAGCCCCTAGTCGCCACATTCCAGTGCCTGTTCGGGGAGGCCGGTACGGGAATTGAACCCGCGCTGCTAGCATTGTTCTGCATTACAAGCCAGCTGTTTAGCCCAATGTGCTAAACCAGCCCCTAAATATAGGGAGTCAGGAAGAAAGTTAAGAAGTCGGACCTCAAATGTAGTGATCTCAGGATTACTACCAGTGCGAGGTGCTGGTCAGAGTAGAAATAGTAGGATGTATCAGATGAATACGTGGCTGAAGAAATGGTGTGAGGGGCAGAGTTTCAGTTTCCTGGGGCATTGGGACCAGTTCTGGGGGAGGTGAGATCTGTACAAACTGGGTGGGTTACGCCTGGGCAAGACCGGGACTGATGTCCTTGTGGGGAGTGGCATTTGCTACAGCAGTTAGGGAGGGTTTTAACTAATATGGGAGGTGGATGGAAAGCTATGTAAGGATTCAGAGCAGGGGCAATCAAGAACAAGAGAAAAAGACAGAAAGGAGAACAAGGAAAGTGAGAGGCAGAGAGATCAAGGGCTTCTATCAGATAATGACACTGTAAAAAATAGAAAGGACAGGACAAGGTGCATTAAAAGGACGAGCCTTAATGTTTTGTACCTGAATGCGAGGAGCATTCAAAATAAAATGGATGAATTAGTTGTGCAGATCGATGTAAAGGAATATCATATTGTTGGGATTACTGAGACATGGCTCCAAAGTGACCAAGGATGGGAGCTAAACATTGAGGGCTATTCAGTTTTTAGGAAGGATAGACAGAAAGGAAAAAATGGTGGAGTTGCATTGTTGATGAAAGAAGGTATTGATACAATATTGAGTTAAAATAGTACAGACGACGTGGAATCTGTCTGGGTCAAGTTAAGAAACATCTACGGGCAAAAAACATTTATATGGGTGATATACAGACCACCAAACTGCAGTGGTAATGTTGGGAATAGCATTAGACAGGAAATCAGATGTGATAAAGGAACATCCGTGATTATCAGTGACGTTGATCTGCATATAGATTGGGTGAGTCAAATTAGTCACAGTACAATAGAGGAGGAATTTCTGGAGTGTGTACGGGGATGGCTTTCTGGACCAGTATGTTGAGGAACCAACAAAGAAACAGGCCATCTTGGGCTGGATGCTGTGCAACGAGAAAGGATTAGTCGGGAATCTAGTTATGAGAGAATCATTAGAGATGAGTGACCATAATATTGCAGATTTCTTTATCAAGGTGAGTAGTGAGGTAGTTGATTCTGAGTCCAGGACCATGAACCTCAATAAACATAACTACGATGGTATGAGGCTGGCTATGATGGACTGGGAAACATTACTGAAAGGAAGGACAGCGGACGGGCACTTCCAGGCAGTCAAGGAATGAATAGGTGCACTTCAAAAGTTGTTTATTCCTATTTGGAGCAAGAGTAGAAAGGAAACTGTGGCCAAACCATGGTTTACAAGGGAAATTAGACATAGTATTAGATTCAAGGAAGAGGAATATAAATTAGTAAGAAAAAGAAATAGACCTGAGGATTGGGAACAGTTTAAAATTCAGCAAAGGCAGACCAGGGGATTGATTTAAAAAGGGGCAAATACAATTTGAAAGTAAGCTTGCTGGGAACATAAAAACTGACTGTAAAAGTTTCTCTTAAAAGAGAAAAAAATTAATAAAAACTAATGTGGGCCCCTTACAGTCAGAAACATAGGAATTCATAACAGGGAACAAAGAAATAGCTGAGGAATTAAATTTGTACTTTGCTTCTGTCTTCACAAAGGAAGACAGGAATAATGTACCGGAAGTTCTGAGAAGCACAAGTTTTAGTGAGGAACTGACGGAAATTAGTGTTAGTAAAGAATTGGCTTTGGAGAAATTAATGGGATTGAAGGCAGCCAAATCTCCAGGCCTGATAACAATCATCCCAGAGTACCTAAGGAAGTGGCCCTAGAAATAGTAGATCCATTGGTGGTCATTCTCCAAAATTCTTTAAACTGTGGTATGGTTCCTACAGATTTGAGGGGAGTGAATGTAACTCTGCTATTCAAAATGGGACGTAGAGAGAAAACAGGGAACTATAGACCAGTGAGCCTAACGTTGGTAATAGGAAATTGCTGGTGTCCATTATCAAGGATTTCATGGCATAGCATTTGGAAAGCATTGGTACAATCAGACAAAGTCAGCATGGATTTACAAACGAAAATCATGTTTAACAAATCTACTAGAATTCTTTGAAGATGTAACTCATGTTGACCAGAGAGAACCGGTGGATGTGGTTTGTTTAGACTTTCAGAAGGCTTTCAACAAGGTCTCACGTAGCAGATTAATATGTAAAGTTAAAGTGCAAGGGATTACAGGGGAGTGTCTTGAGATGGATGGAAAGCTGGTTAGCAGGCAGGAAGTAAAATATTGAAATAAATGGGTCTTTTTCTGATTGGCAGGCAGTGACTAGTAGGGTACCGCAGGGGTCTGTGCGAGGACCCCAACTATTCACATTATATATTAATGGTTTGGATGAGTAAACTAAATGTATTATCTCAAAATTTGCAGATGATACAAAGTTGCGTGGGAGGATGAGCTGTGAGGAGGAAGCAGAGATGCTTGAGCGGAATTTGGACAGGCTGAAAAAGTGGGCATATGCATGGTAGATGCAGAAAAATGTGGATAAATGTGAGGCTATCCACTTTAGTAGCAAATATAGGAAGGCAGATTATTATCTGAATCGGCGTAAATTGAGAGAGATGGATACTCAGCGAGACCTTGGTGTCCTAGTGCATCAGTCGCTGAAGTTAAGCGTGCAGGTACAGCAGGCAGTAAAGAAGGCAAATGGTATGTTGGCCTTCATAGGGAGAGGATTTGAGTATAGGAATAGAGAGGTTTTATTGCAATTTTATAGCGCATCATTGGTGAGGCCACCCCTGGAGTATTGTGAGCAGTTTTGGTGTCCTCACCTGAGGAAGGATGTTCTTGCTATGGATGGAGCGCGGCAAAGGTTTACCAGGCTGATCCCTAGGATGGCGGGACTGTAATATGAGGAGTGACTAAGTCAGTTAGGATTATTATCATTGGAGTTGAGAAGAGTGAGAGGGGAATCTCATAGAAACTCACATAATTCTAACAGGGTTAGACAGGGTAGATTCAGAAAGAATGTTCCCGATGGTGGGGGATTCCAGAACTAGGGGTCATAGTTTGAGGATAAGGATAAACCTATTAGGACTGAGGTGAGGAGAAATCTGTTCACCCAGAGAGTGGTGAATCTCTATAATTCGCCACAACAGAAAGTAGTTGAGTCCAAAACGTTGTGTAATTTCAAGTAGGAATTAGAGATAGCTTTTGGGGCTGAAGGGATCATGGGTTTTGGGGGGGGGAAGCAGGATCAGAGTATTGAACTTGATGGTCAGCCATTATCATAATCAATGGCGGAAAAGGTATGAAAGGACGAATGGCCTCCTCCTATTTCTATTTTCTGTGCTTCCCCGATGCCAACCTCTGCCTCGGTGACTGCCAACCAAGTCAGTGCTTCCGCTCCACTGCGGCGAGATACTGCAGATCTGCTGGTCCCCCTCTGGCCTTCTCTCTCTCCCGGCGGGTATGCGCCACCTTCTCCTGGGGGGGAGGGGGTGCGGAGACAGAAAGCGTGAAGTATTCGGCAGTTGGCCACATGCAGTACAGGGGGTGGGCGGCCAGTGGCCTCCGTGGCCAGGGCACCCGGCCATAGCTGTTGGTATGGGTGCTGCCAGGTGGTTCAGGGTACGTGGCGTGTACATTGCCGGCAGGTGGGACCTGATCGCCATCCGGATGGGCGGTTACGGATGTGTGGGATGGGGGTTGGTGTCAGGGGAATGGTGCTGCCTACTCCGAGAAAAGGCCAACCTCTGAAAATGTGACTTCTCACACACCACATCCAAGCGCAGAGAAAGTACAATTAAATAAACCTTTAAATGAAAACACTAGCTGAACAGGCCATTGGTCTTCGAAAGGTGAGGCTCGCTGCAGTGTACACCTCACAGAGGTTCCAGAATCATTGTGGTTTGTTGTATTCTCCATAACTTGGCGCTGATTAGAGGGTTTGTTCTGGACCCAGAAGATGAGGAGGAATGGGGCCTGTCCTCAGATGAGGAAGACAAGGAGAAGAAGGGCAACGAGGAGGAGGAAGAAGCATTTCCATGAGGAGGTTGAAGAAGAAGGCCAATTTGAGGACCCCAGAGACAATTAAGGTGCTGTCCATGCACAGACTATGAGGTGTCCATGTCGGATGCCATCATTTCCAAAGACCTTCTTGTTCAATGGCGCTTTCCGTGATGGGCTCCTATCATGAGGTTGAAAGCTGACCAGGAGGTCAGAGTAGGTGCTTGGCTACACCAAGGGAAGACCATTGTGGGCATCATGTAATCCAATGAACCACATGAATGTATAGCTCAGGTCAGCTGATGACTGGGAAATAGCTTGAATTTATATTGCATTAAAAACCTAGATGCTGAACATTGCTACCTGGTACCTTTCATCCATCAGATTCTGAAAATAATTCCGTTTCAGTGACTTTCTAATAATAATAATCATCTTTATCGTCACAAGTAGGCTTACATCAATGAAGTTACTGTGAAAAGCCCCTAGTCGTCACATTCCGGCGCCTGTTCGGGTACACAGAGGGAGAATTGAGAATATCTAACTCACCTAACAGCACGTCTTTCGGAACTTGTGGGAGGAAACCGGAGCACCCGAAGGAAACTCACTCCGACTCAGCGAGAACGTGCAGACTACACAGAAACAGTGACCCAAGACGGGAATCGAACCTGGGACCCTGGAGCTGTAAAGCAGCAGTGCTACCCACTGTGCTACCGTACCACCCATGACTTGTTTCACTTCATGATTTATTTTAAATTTATAATTCTTTACTGCCTTAGAACTAACGTTGTGTACAAACTATTCAGCATCTACTTGAACATACAAAGCTGGTTTGACAGGAGTCACTGCTCACTGGGGCATTTATTTCTTCACCCAGCTGCTGCATAGACAGGCTGCAGCCAGTATCTGAAATCACTGTTGAGGAGATCCATTTCCACGTATTTCGGGAAGGAATTGAACAATGGACTTTATGGCGCGATTCTCCCAGCCCCGCGCCGGGCCGTAGAATCGCCACAACCGCGCCACGCCGCCCCAACGCCAGCACACGATTCTCCAAGGTGCGGAGAATCGGCGCCATTTGCGCCGGCGCATTTGGCGCGGCGCCGGTCGCGGGCCGCTGTACGAGGCCGGGCCGACGATTCTCCTGCCCGGATGGGCCGAGCGGTCGCGCGAAAAAAGCAGAGTGCCGCCCGGGCCGTCCACACCTGGTCGCTGCTGGCGGGAACACTGCGCGAAGGGTCGGGGGGCAGCCTGTGGGGGGGGGGGGGGGGAGGGGGGCTCCGTCCCTGGTGGGGGGGGGGGGTCCTCCAATGGGGTCTGGCCCGCGATCGGCGCTCACCAATCAGCGGGCCGGCCTCTCCCCCCCACGGGTTACTTTGTTGCCCGTCCGGCCCCAGAACCCCTGCGCCATGTTGCGTCGGGGCCGGCACATTCCGTAAAGCCACCGCGCATGCGTGGGGTGGCGCGTCGCCATTGCGCAAGCGTGGGTTGGAGCCGCCCCCAGTGCACGCTAAGAAGTGAGGCTGGAGCGGTGTGACCCGCTCCAGCACCGTGCTGGCCCCTTGTGGGGGACAGAATCGCTAGTGCCCGCGCCTGTTTCGCGGCGTCGTGAAATGCGACGGCCTTCACGACGGCGTGGATACTCTATCCCGCGATCGGAGAATCACGCCCATAGTAATAGAAATAGGGATACATTTGAACTTGAAAAGGAATAATTTACAGGGAAATGGGGAAAATGTTACACTTATTCGGAAGCTCTTTCAAAGAGCTGCCAATGAGTGTTGAATGACCTCCTTCTGTGCGATTGAAAAGCTGAAACTGAAGATTGAAAAAAAATCTTCAGTCTTTCCCAGTTTATTTTACGCAGTTGTGATTTAATGATTGGACAAACTTGAATTATTTTTTGCATCGTGTCATGTGAGGGTACCTTTAAGACATGGATGTTTAAGCAATGTACCTTTAAGAAAACAGTGATGTCAGAGAGTGGGTGGAGCTGAGGTCAGGTCAGCCATTTTGCAGTTTAGTTTAGCAGTTGGAAAAAGCAGTTTGTGTGTGTCTGTGTGTTTCCAGAGAGCTGTAGGAAGAAAGCAAGTTGCTGGAGCTGAAGTCAACCAAGCTAATATATGTCTGCCATTCTACAGAAAATATATATATCCTTTAACCTGATGTGATACTGTTTAAAGGTGTTAAGTCTCTTGGAAGTTTGAAGGAACATTTTAAGGAGTTATTTACTGTTGCAATATTTTCTGAGTTATCTTTGAAATAAGGGGTGTTAAGAGATCCAATGTTTATTTAAGATGTTAAGTTGAGTTCATGGAATAAACAGTGTTTTGTGTTTAAAAACCCATGTGTCCATTATTGTAATCCCACACCTAGGGAAAAAGCCGTGTGCTAGGAAAAGCAACAAATACATTAAAGGGTGAGATTGGTTGAACTCCATGATACATTTTGGGGTTCTGTAAATGCCTCGCTCATAACAATAGGAATGCCCAGCTGACTTGCTCATGGTTATGTTAGCAACAGGATATCCAGATGCCTGTTCCTCAACGAATTTGACTTTATGAAGTCATCTTTCACAATGCTGTTGTAAATATTTTGTATAAATTGAAGTCGTGCTTTTTAGACTTACTCGGGTTGGAGGTGGTAAAAAAGTAAGGAAGAAATCTGCTCGGCATTTACCCTTGTATGTTCACTTGAGAAGGAATAAGAGCGTATGGTGATTCAGGTTTAAGGTGATTGGAGGCAGGTGTAGGGGAGATGTCAGGGGTAGGTTCTTTCAACAGAGAGTGGTGGAAATACACTGCCAGCGGAGGTGGTGGAGTCAGAATCATTAGGGACATTTAAGTGACTCTTGGACAGCAGTAAATTGAAGGGGTGTAGGTTAGGTTGATTTTAGATTAGGATAAATGGTCGGCACAACATCGTGCCTGACTCTGCTGTACTGTTCTATGTTCTATGTATGTATGTGACCCAGGAAAGGTGGACCTGACACAATTTATCATATAATCCTGAAGCTACACAGATTTTTCTCAATCTAATCATTTTGCTTGAAAGTTCTAGACGGCACTTTTGAATACACATTTGAAAGTCCGACAAACATAAGGCCTGGAATATACTCCATGCTGTTTTGCCATGGCAACTGTATTTGCAGTGCTGCAGGACCTGTAAACCCAAAGATATTATCAGCTTGGAGAATACTCCCAGTCTGCTTACTGAAATAGTCAGGAAGGAATGACACGGGGAGGAATCTTATCAGATTTTTTCAAAGTGTTGGTTCCAGTGAGAAAACCAGCTGATGGGAAAACTCACGGTATATTCTACCTCTTTAGCAAATTCATTTTCTCCACATGATTCACGCTGCCCTCGTAGCAGCTTGCCTCAGGTAAACGCGTCCTGGTAAACCTAGTCTCTGTGATCAGTAGGCAGCTCCTTTTAACCGCCTGCACAGCACTTGTTCCAATTGAGGGGTTTGATGCCAGAAAGACTGCACCACATTTTACAGTGGCTGCCATTAGATAACTTCTCGATGGCATCGAGCAGGAGTGGGAAACCCTGCACCCATGATCGAGCAGAGGTCCACCCAGCAAAGTGACCAACCTCGCCTGGGAGGCTGTGGCCGTGATTGCCAGCGCCGGCTCACTCCAATCGAAGAGGGGGATGGGAGTGTCATAGAAGATGAATGACCTCCTTAGTGGAGCCAGGGTACGTCTGCCTCCTCATGTCTCCCTCAGCATCCCATAACACCCACCCTCACACCTCCACAGTGATTTCATTCCCACCCACCTTGCGGGAGTCACAGCACTTGTCATGCATCACGCTCCCACCCCCATATTCCCCCCATATTCCCACCCTGAGGAAACCCACGCACACATGGGGACAACGTGCAGACTCCGCACAGACAGTTACCCAAGCCGGGAATGGAACCTGGGACCCTGGAGCTGTGAAGCAACTGTGCTAACCACTGTGCTACCTTGCTGACCTTTTGATGCTGAATTCTTTGCAGTAGGCTCTCCACCCAGCAGGCTGATTGATTGAAGCCTCCGGTGTACAGTTAGTCATGTTCTTCTTGCAGAAACATTCATTCAGTACTCCCAGGTAGTAGGATTTCTTCTGGAGAGACACTGGAGCCTTTAATAAACTGGGCCTTCAACTCAAAAGGTCCACTTTTGAGCCTAGTTCTCTCATAAGACTTTATGTCTCACATTAAATTCAGCTTGCAGCCCAAATTTTAATCTCAACCCTTTGCAGTTTTACTGAAATGATATCCAGCTTCACTGGGGAAAGAGAAGGGTTCTTACACTAGATTTTCAGAGATATCTCACCATTTCAGAGAGAGAAAATCAGACATCCTTCTTCCAGCTTCTGAACCGAAAGTGAAAGTAAACACCACCCAGCATTATGACACTGAGAAACATTCCGGAGAAGTCAGAACCAATCACCACTGGTTATCGGCAAAACCCAGCTTTTCGAGTCAGTTCATTGGCCGCCAGCCAAGTCAGTCAAACTTAGTCGTCACTGAGCTCTCCTGCTTGAATTAAAGGCAAAGACTGGGTTAAAGTCACAGGTCTATTAATCGTCCAGGGAACAAAAGTGCAAGAGCAAATAAAAGGACAAAAGAGGGTACAAACAGAGTTTAGAAAGGAGGATCCTTTCACAATTGTCACGCTTCATCCCATTTGATGTGGCATGACTCCTTCCTGCACTCTTCCCTCTCTCATTGCAGGGCCATCTCCCTGGCGCGAATCGCTATTCACGAATCTCGCCGCATTTTCTGCCCACATCGCTGGTCTCGCTGACAGCTAGTGTGGGCTCAAAATTCCGCCCGAGGACTCTGATTACAACAAAAACTTAGAAACGATTTGGCAGACTTCAATTAGTAAAAGACCCAAAGGATCATTGTCAAACTGCCTTCAATACAGAGCCAAATAAGGAAAAACTATGCAAAGCTTGGTCAAAGATGTAGGTTTTTAAGAAGTTTCTTAAAGCAGGATGGAGAGGTGGAGAGATGGAGATGTTTAGGAAGGGAATTCCAGAGTATAGTGACTAGGTAGTCGACAGCAGAGCCATCAATGGTGAGACAGCTGAAAAGGAAACCGACCTAAGGCCCAGGGAAGCAGGTAAATGGCGAGATGTGAAATGGGACGATCGATGGCCGATGACTAATAATATTAATAATAATCGCTTATTGTCACAAGTAGGCTTCAATGAAGTTACTGTGAAATGCCCCTAGTCGCCACATTCCAGTGCGTGTTCGGGGAGGCTGGTACGGGAATTGAACCCGTACTGTTGGCCTTTTGTTGCATTACAAGCCAGCTGTTTAGCCCACTAAATAACAAAGAAAAGTACAACACAGGAACAGGCCCTTCGGCCCTCCAAGCCTGTGCCGACCATGCTGCCCGCCTCAACTAAAATCTTCTACACTTCCGGGGTCCGTATCCCTCTATTCCCATCCTATTTATGTATTTGTCAAGGTGCCACTTAAACGTCACTATCGTCCCTGCCTCCACCACCTCCTCCGCAGCGAGTTCCAGGCACCCACTACCCTCTGCGTAAAAGACTTGCCTCGTACATCCCCATTAAACCTTGCATCTCGCACCTTAAACCTATGTCCCCTAGTAATTGACTCCTCTACCCTGGGGAAACCCTCTGACTATCCACTCTGTCTACGCCCCTCATAATTGTGTAGATCTCTATCAGGTCGCCCCTCAATGTTCGTCGTTCCAGTGAGAACAAATCGAGTTTATTCAACCTCTCCTCATAGCTAATGCTCTCCATACCAGGCAACATCCTGGTAAATCTCTTCTGCACACTCTCCAAAGCCTCCACATCCTTCTGGTAGTGTGGCGACCAGAATTGAACACTATACACCAACTGTGGCCGAACTAAGGTTCTATACAGCTGCAATATGACTTGCCAAATTTTATACTCCATGTCCCGGGCAATGAAGGCAAGCATGTTGTATACCTTCTTGACTACCTTCTCCACCTGTGTTGCCCCTTTCAGTGACCTGTGGACCTGTACACCTAGATCTCTCTAACTGTCAATACTCTCGAGGGTTCTACCATTCACCGTATATTCCCTACCTGCATTAGACCTTCCAAAATGCATTACCTCGCATTTGTCCGGATTAAACTCCATCTGCCATCTCTCCGCCCAAGTCTCCAAACGATCAGAATCCTGCTGTATCCTCTGACAGTCCACATCGCTATCCGCAATTCCACCAACCTTTGTGTCATCCGCAAACTTACTAATCAGACCAGTTACATTTTCCTCCAAATCATTTATATATACTACGAACAGCAAAGGTCCCAGCACAGATGCCTGCGGAACACCACTAGTCACAGCCCTCCAATCAGAAAAGCACCCTTCCATTGCTACTCTCTGCCTTCTGTGACCTAGCCAGTTCTGTATCCATCTTGCCAGCTCACCTCTGATCCCTTGCGACTTCACCTTTTGTACCAGTCTGCCATGAGGGACCTTGTCAAAGGCCTTACTGAAGTCCATATAGACAACATCCACTGCCCTGCCTGCATCAATCACCTTTGTGACCTCCTCGAAAATCTCTATCAAGTTAGTGAGATACGACCTCCACTTCACAAAACCGTGCTGCCTCTCGCTAATACGTCCATTAGCTTACAAATGTGCTAAACCGGCCCCTAAACCAGACTAGATACATGTTGCAGCCCTTAGGTCTTGTGTTGCTGGCACCAGTGCTCAGAAAATCAATCTTCTGTTCTGGGATAAATGTGGGAGGGTTTCCCACTCTAATTGGTACCCATCAAGATCTAATGCCGCATAATGTTTAAACAAAAGCTTAAGGCTCTCATTAACCCAAATTCAGAAAAAAGGATACCAACAATTCAGCAGTTAGCACTGGATTTACATCCAAGGAACCAAGAAACTAAAGGGCAGGTTTTTGTCTTTCTTTTATTTAAAATTGGGACATGTAGTGGAAAGTCGATTAGTAATGCTTTATTGAATGTGCAGCTTTTCCCACAATTATTTTCACCTGAATCTATGGATTTATTATTTTTGACTGCGAGAGCATCTGCGCTAGAAAAAAATGAACTAAAAGTGAAATATTTCAATCACATAATCAATAATTTGGATTGATATTGTGCTGCATCCTACGCTTAATGTCATAATAATAATCTTAGTGCTCTGCACATTCAATTAAGCAATGCAAATGAGGTTCTTTGATGAGAGCTAACAAGAGGGGTAAAAAGTGAAGCAGTTATTGTGTGGCAATAAGGAGAATTTATTTTTAGCACTTTGCCACAGAAGAAGTTGTTTTATTGATACTGTTTCCTGTTTGATTGTTTCTTAACAGATACATGAATGCATGATGTGTGCATATCGTTCAGTAGCAAATTGATGTTTATTGATGAGTAGCGTTTCCAAGTTAATGAAGTTTTCTGTGGAAGTAATTAATGTTCGCTGTTACTTTACGTTAGAGTAAGGAGCAAGATCCATTTGTTCCTTTACAATAATCCCGCTTTTAATAAGCCATGGGCCAATTTCTCAGATACTGTGAAGTACACATCGGGCGGGATCAACCGACTGCGTTGTGTCCGAAAAGCAGCCCAGTCGGATGCCAGGAGATCCCATTTCCGTGATCTGCGTGACTTGCCACGCCTCACGAGGTCACGTTAGGAGGTGGGATCACTTTTCGGCAAATTCCTGAGGATTTTTCCCCGAGGTCTAACCAAGGAATGAGATCTAACCCCTCACCTTGGAGACCTTGGGCAAGGGCCATTCAGCGCTGGTTTCCACTTACGGAATGGCACTCGTGGGGGTCCCCCAGGGGATAGGAGAACCCCAGGTGCATGCCCTCTAGGCAGGGTGGCACCCTGGCATTGCCACCTGGTGCCAGACTGGCACTGCCAAGGTGCTCAGGTGTCACGGCTGGCAGACAGGGGCACTGCCAGGGTGCCAGGATGGCACTGCCAAGATGCCAAGCTGGCATTTTTCACACAGCGAGGATCGTTCGGGGGTGCAATGTGGGGAAGTGCCCAAGGACCCCCTTATAGTGAGTTGGGGCTTCGGGTGATTCAGGGGCTGCTTCTGGAACTTGAGAGATTGAGATGCCATTTAAAAATGACATCCCCATCTCTCCCTGCACTGAGGAGTTCCAGCATGCGGAGATCCTCAGTGCAGAGAATGAGGCTAAGCGTGATCTTGGCCGTACGCTCCCCATTGGGACCCCGATCTACCCCGATGGGCATAGATAGTGGGATGTGTCCACGGAGGCACGGTAGCACAGTGGTTAGCACAGTTGCTTCACAGCTCCAGGGTCCCAGGTTCGATTCCCGGCTTGGGTCACTGTCTGTGTGGAGTCTGCACGTTCTCCCCATGTCTGCATGGGTTTCCTCCAGATGCTCCGGTTTCCTCCCACAGTCCAAAGATGTGCAGGTTAGGTGGATTGGCCATGCTAAATTGCCCTTTGGCAAAAAGGTTAGGTGGGATTATTGGATTACGGGGATAAAGGGGATAGGGTGGAGGCGTGGGGCTTAATTAGGGTGCTCTTTCCAAGGGCCAGTGCAGACTCGATGGGCTGAATGTCTTCCTTCTGCGCTGTAAATTCTATGATTCACAGTGGTTTGCACTGTTGCTTCACAGCGCCAGGGTCCCAGGCTCGGTTCCTGGCTTGGGTCACTGTCTGTGCGGAGCCTGCACATTCTCCCCGTGTCTGCGTAGGTTTCCTCCGGGTGCTCCGGTTTCCTCCCACAGTCGAAGATGTGCAGGTTAGGTGGATTGGCCATGATAAATTTCCCTCAGTGTCCAAAAAAAAGGTTAGGTGGGGTTACTGGGTTATGGGGATAGGGCAGCGATGTGGGCCTAAGTAGGGTGCTCTTTCCGAGATCTGGTGTTGACTCGATGGGCCGAATGGCCTCCTTCTGCACTGTAAATTCTATATTCCACTTCTGTGGTGGCAGGGCGGAAAGGCATTTGACCGGAAACCTGAGGTTGGGGGGGGCGGTATTCCATGGCCGTTGGGGGAGTGGGGGAAGTATATTTTTAGTGCAGGATGGGGAACTCTTTAAAGGTGGCACCCAAATGTCTGTAGCCAGACTTGCCGCTCTTTGAGCCCCCGCCCTGCCAGTGTGATGACGCTGAACACGCCCACTGATTTTCTTCTGACAAAGTGTCAGAAGACCTGGGCAGAAAACCTGGCTATGCTTCTTGGGAGAGTGACATGTTGGCTTTCAGTCAGAACATGATATTTTGCCATTTTTTTCAGAAAACTCTGTCCTGTGTGTACGGCTGAAAATCAATTTGTCATTTTCTCCAAAGTTTGCTTGCAGGACCTGTAATGGACATGTAGTGTGAAAATTAAATATTTTCACATCAAGTACATTCTTAACATTAACCTTTTGGGTTGCTTTTTGAATAAATTAAAATATTGTTCTGATGCCTGACTGCTGCCTCATATTTTATTATTCGATATAATGTTGCCACAGTTGCAGCCATCATAAATTAATTATGGAAATGCAAGGATCATTACAATTCTTTGATATTTTTCAGATCATTTGTCTGGTTTTTTTAACGTACACAGTTTAGTGTACAGAATACAAATTGTATGTTGTTTGGCACGTAAGTGATGCTGTGTTGTAGCTTCGCCACATTGACACTATTTTTATGTATGCCTGGTGCTGCTCCTGGTATGTCCACTTACACTCTTCATTCAGTCAGGTTTGATCCTCCAGCCTAATGGTAATGGTCAAATGGGAGATATGCTGGGACATGAGGTCGGGGATTTTTGGGGGGGCCTTGGAGATTGGGATGCCATTTAAAAATGGCGTCTCGAACTCTCGCCAAAATAGGGAGTTCCGGCAAAGGGAGCTTCCCATTGGAAAAAAGCGGGGCTATGTGCAGCCTCAGCCTTGCATTCCCCATTCAGGCTCCTTATTCAACACGAGTCGCGTTGTATGGTTATGTGTTTCTCGGCATTGCGCCAAATCTTCAAAGGGGACACCAATTTCCGCTGAAGGAGATAAGGGTCCTGATTGGGTGGCCAGTCAGCTCTTATTGGTCAAGGCGTTGCCATCAAAAAATACACGAGGGAGCTATTGTTTCCCAATGCTTTTGTTTAAATAAAACCAACGCAATGCCTGGACGTACGGGGCGAGATTCACCCAAATAATCTCTAAGTGTCAGTTTGGGAAGTTTGGCAGAATGTTTCCTGCCGGCTTTTTGGGTGAGATCCACAGCGTTATTCAAGCACACTTGGTCATTTTTTTGCACCTTGGGGCTTTCTCCCCGGTCTAGCCCACACATAAAAATGTTTTCATCAATGGGGAGCTGAACTCACCAGTGAGACTGGCTATTCAGAGATCAGGGCGCCGGTTTGAAAGAGTGCCCCAATCTCTAAGTGAGCTTAAGGGTCCACCACATCCCCCAAGCCCCCTACCTATGGACAAAGCCAACCCCGCAGACATGGCCCTCCCTTCCCCCCAAGTGAGGACAACCCACTATTGAGTTGCTGAGGGCCCCCCTTTCAGACCCCTCCACCCGCTCTTTCAGGACCCTCCCTTCAACTCCCAACCTTTATGAAGCCACTTCATACACCCCCCCCCTTCACCCCCAACCCTTCATACCCCCCTCACTCCCCCATTCATCGGCATGGCCCCCCTCAGGCCCTGATGCTCGGCAGTGTCAATTTGGCACCTGGGAATGCTGGACCTGCCAGCCTGGCAACTGGGTAATGCCCCTGCCACCTTGTCAGTACCAACTAGGCATCCGGTGTGCCTAGGTCCAGGATAGGTTCTAGGTTACTGCCCTGCTCTGTCACCAATCACTGGGGGCTCCAAAGGCATCTAAGACCCCCGGATTGGACATCATGCGTAATCTCCGTTTTTGGAAACCAGTGCCAATTGGCACCGTAGTGAAGCCTCGCTGGTGTGGCCAGTGACTTCAAGAAGCTGGTGAATGTGGCCTCAAGGAGGGGTGCATATTTAAATTAACCTAATGGCTCATTTAAATGATTATCTGAATCATATGGCCAGTAAGGGGATGGTCCAAATCGCGATAGGCGCTACGGGTTGGGTGACTCATGCCTTGCATGAAGCCCAATTTGGGCCTCTCTCGCGAGGCACCCAGCACGACCAGATTGGTGCCAGGTGCAACGCAGTGGTAGAATCATGCCCACTCTTTCTGCTTGCCTTGGATAGGGCCCTGCAAATGGATATAGCTTCTGGCAAGCACTGGCGATCTAAATTGCAAGCCCGGCTGATCATCTTAAAGTATCTTTACCCTTCTTTCTTGAGGCCTTCAATTGTTGACATATTTTATTTTAACAGGGAATGTGTCCCACCTGTTCAACTCATTTAAACTGGCAATTTTAAATTTGTCCTGTAGTTTGTGTTCACAGTTTGTGCTGTACCATGTTAAAGTTTTACAAAGCAAACAGAATTCAGCAACAACTGTTTGTGCTCGTACAACACCTTCAACATAGGAGATCTTTCAAAGTGCAGGGTTGGGGTGTGAGGCTGGGGGAAAACCGGGGAAAAGGATGACACTGAGCCATGGTGGGACAGTTAGAGAGGGTTGTGGGAAGCTTGTTGGAAAAGATGAGGTTTTGTTAAGACAGGAAAATTAAAGCAGAGATAAAAGCAAATTACTGTGGATTCTGGAATCTGAAACAAAACCAGAAAATACTGGAGAACCTTAGTGGGTCGACAGTATTTGTGGAGAAAGAATGGAGCCAACTTTTTGAGTCTGGGTGGCTCTTTGTCGAAGCTGGAGAGAACTGGAAATAGGATGAGATTTATACTGTTGCGAGGGAAAGCCTGGAGCAGTGGGGTGGATAGGGGGCCAGTGAGAGATGGAGATTGGCAAAGGCATTGTGGACAAAAAGACAAAAGGAATGTAAATGTTGGTGATAATAGTCATAGAGGTTTACAGAATGAAGACCTTCAGCCCAACTTGTCCACGCCGTCCAGTTTTTACCAGTAAGCTAGTCCCAATTGCCCACGTTTTGGCCATGTTCCTCTATACCCAGCTTTCCCATATCACTGTCTAAATGCTTTTTAAAAGACAAAATTGTACCCGCCTCTACTACTGCCTCTGGCAGCTCGTTCCAGACACTCACCACCCTCTGTGTGAAAAAACTGCCTACCTGGACCCTTTTGTATCTCTCCCCTCTCACCTTAAACCTATGCCCTCTAGTTTTAGACTCCCCTATCTTTAGGAAAATATGTTGACCATCTCCCTTACCTATGCCCCTCATTATTTTATAGGCCTCCATAAGATTACCCCCTAAGCCTCCTATGCTCCAGGAAAAAAATTCCCAGTCTATCCAGTCTCTCCTTATAACTCAAACCATCAAGTCCCGGTCACATCCTAGTAAATCTTTTCTGTACTTGTTCTAGTTTAACAATATCCTTTCTATAATAGGGTGACTAGAACTGTACACAGTATTCCAAGTGTGGCCTTATTAATATCTTCAGTAAGACATCCCAGCTCCTGTATTCAATGTTCTGGCCAATGAAACCAAGCACGCCGATGCATTCTTCACCACCTTGTCCACCTGTGACTGCAGTTTCAAGGAGCTATGAACCTGTACTCCCAGATCTCTTTATTCTATGACTCTCCCCAACACCATGCTATTAACTGAGTAGGTCCTGCCCCGATTCGATCTATCAAAATGTGTCACCTCACATTCCTCTAAATTAAACTCCATCTGCCACTCAGCGGCCCACTGGCCCAATCGATCAATATCCCGTCGAAATCATAGATAACCTTCTTCGCTGTCCATCATGCCACCAATCTTGGTGTCACCTGCAAACTTATTAATCATGCCTCCTAAATTTTCATCCAAATCATTCATGTAAATCACAAATAACAGTGGACCCAGCACTGATCACTGAGGCACACCGCTGGTCATAGGCCTTCAGTTTGAAAAACAACCCTCTACAATCACTGTTGTCAAGCCAATTCTGTATCCAACTGGCTACCTGACCCTGGATTCCGTGAGATTTAACTTTTTGCAACAACCTACCATGCGGTATCTTGTCAAACGCCTTGCTAAAGTCCACGTGGAGAATGTCAACCGCACTGTCCTCATCCACCTTCTTGGTTACCCCTTCAAAAAACTCAATCAAATTCGTGAGACATGACTTTCCACTCACAAAGCCATGCTGACTGTCCCTAATCAGTCCTTGCCTCTCGAAATGCCTGTTGATCCTGTCTCTCAGAATACCTTTGAACAACTTACCTACCACAGACGTTAGGCTCAGCGGTCTGAAGTTCCCAGGTTTTTCTCTGTGACCCTCCGTAATCAAAGGCACAACATTTGCTACCCTCCAATCTTTAGGCACCTCACCTGTGGCTGTCGATGATTCAAATATCTCTGTTAGGGGACCGGCAATTTCCTCCCTACCCTCTCACGACGACCTGGGATACATTTTATCAAGTTCCGGGGATTTATCTACCTTGATGCACTTTAAGATATCCAGCACCTCCTTCTCTGTAATATGTACACTCCTCAAGATATCACTATTTATTTCCCCAAATTCCCAAACATCCATGCCGTTCTCAACAATATATACCAACGAGAAATATTCATTTAGGATCTACTCCATCTCTTGTGGATCCGCACTTAAATGACCTTGTAGATCCTTAAGAGGCTCTACTCTCTCCCTCTTTACTCTTTTGCCCTTTATGTATTTGTAGAAGCTCTTTGGAATCTCCTGTGCTTTATCTGCTAAAGCAATTTCATGTCCCCTCTTTGCCCTCCTGATTTCTTTCCTAACTCTACTCCGACATCCTCTATACTCTTTAAGGGATCCACTTGATCCCTGCTGCCAATGCATGACATATGCGTCCTTTTTCTTCTTGACCAGGTCCTCAATATCCCGAGTCACCCAAGGTTCCCTACTTCTACCAGCCTTGTCCTTCTCTCTAAAAGGAATGTGCTTAGCCTGAACCCTGGTTAACACACTTTTGGAAGCCTCCCAGTTACCAGCCACCCTTTTGCCTGTCAACAGATTCCCCCAATCAACTTTTGACAGTTCCTGTCTGATACCATGGGGAGGTGGTGGCATAATGGTTTTGTCACTGGATTAGTAATCCAGAGCCCCACAGTGGTCCTGCCACTGCAGATGGTGAAATTTGAGTTCAATAAAAATCTGGAATTAAAAGTCTAATGATGACTATGAAACCATTGTCGATTGTCATAAAAACCCACCTGGTTTACTAATGTCCTTTGGGAGAAGGAAATCTGCTGCCCTTACCTGGTCTGGCCTAAATGTAACTCCAGACCCACAGCAATGTGGTTGACTCTTAACTGCTGCTCAAGGGCAAATCGGGATGGGCCATAAATGCTGGCACAGTCTGCGATGTTCATGTCCCATGAATGAATTTTTTAAAACATCGAAATTGGCCTTGCCCCAATTTAAAATTAAATTTTTGGGCCAGACCTATCATTCTCCATAGCTTTCTTAAAACTAATGGAATTATGGCCACTGGTCCCAAAGTGATTCCTCACTTCCGTCACCCGCCCTTCCTTATTTCCCAAGAGGAGGTCAAGTTGTTTCCCCCTCTCTAAACGGGTCATCGCATACTGAATAAGAAATTCCTCCCTAATACACTCAACAAATTTCTCTCCAACTGAGCCCCTAATGCTATAGCTGTCCCAGTCAATGTGGGGAAAATTAAAGTTCCCAACTATTACCTCCCTATTTTTCTTGAAGCTATCGATAATCTCCTTTTATATTTGCTCCTCAATTTCCCGCTGACTATTTGGGGGCCTGTAGTATAATCCTAACAAAGTGATCTCTCCCTTCTTATTTTTCAGTTCTACGCACATAGACTCAGTGGGTTAACCTTCTGATATATCTCCTCTCTGTACTGCCGTGATATTCTCCCTAATCAAAAATGCAACACCCCCTCCTCTCTTAACTCCTGTTATATCTTTCCTATAGCATCTGTACCCTGGATCGTTGAGCTGTCAGTCCTGTCCCTCCCTTAGCCACGTTTCAGTAATAGCTATAATATCCCAGTCCCATGTACCCAATCCATGCCCTGAGTTCATCTGCCTTGCCCGTCAGGCAACTTGCATTGAAATAGATGCAGTTTAATCTCGACTTCCCTTGCTCTCTGCCCTGCTTTCTCAGAGCATGGGCTGGATTCTCCCAAAATGGGACTATGTCCCCAAGCCGGCGTAAAAACGCTGGAGTTTTACTCTAGAGATTCCTGGAAGAAAGTACAGGTAATTCAATGCCCTGCAGGGGGCTAGCAGGGACCCGGAGTAATTCACGCAGCTTTAGCTGCAGTCCCGGGCCCCCACTCTTCCGATTTTGAGTCCGCGCATGGTCACGGCCGAGCTCCATGGCGAACTGAAGACTGCGGACGCAGACATAAAAATTAGACCCCCCCGCCCCCCCGATCGGCCACGTGCCCGAGCGTCTGACCGTTTGGATCTAACCCCCGGCCACCTATAAGCCCGCCCCCCGGTATCCAATCCCCCCACCCCCCTCCCACCAGGGCGGCCATGGACTAAGTCCGCAGCCGCCACACCAGCATCCCGACCGGCAATACCAGGTTAGTTCCACGCCGTCGGGGACTCGGCCGATCGGGAGCGGAGGATCGGCGGGCTAGCCTTTGTCAATGGGCCTCCAGCCGTGCAGCGTACTCTTCGATCACGCCGATTCTCGGATCCCGGCGGACCAGCGCCCGGCCCGATTTCGGTGTGAAATTGGATTCTCTGCGTTTGCCACGAGGCTGCGGAGAATCCAGCCCTATCTGTCCAGTCATGTTTTGTGCACTCTCCCTGTGTTTCATTTCTCTTAGCATTATTGGACCCATTCACTGAGTTCTCCACCGTCTCTGTACTCTAACCAAGAAGAGTGCTGATAGTAGCACATTAAGACATTAGAATGCGTTAATGGCAGAACCGGGTAAGCAGCGCGCCAAAGAATAACTGAAACCGGGAACAGATGGCACTGGGGGATGGGGGGAGGAGGAGAGACAATGCTGAGCGAATAATGGATCAAAGGAAGAAATTAAAATAAATTGATAGAAAGAAAAAGACGATAGAAATAAAGAAATAGAGAGACGAAAGGATGGAGTTTCAAAGAACTGCGGACTGATGGCTGCGTCACCAATGGTGGAGTGAAGCCAGGATAAATAAATAATCTTTATTGTCACAGGTAGACTCACATTCACACTGCAATGAAGTTACTGTGAAAAGCCTCTAGGCACCACATTCCGGCGCCTGTTCGGGTACACAGAGGGAAAATTCACAAACCAGCTGTCTCGTCCACTGAGCTAAACCAGCCCACCAGTGGGGTGATGGGAAGAGAAAAATAATGAACCATTTCATCATGAATTGGGTGCTAGCAATACAAAGAAAATCCAAAGGCTCTTGACTTGACATTATTCCTCCAGCTGTGGAGATTTGTGTATTCACGATGGAAATTGAGGAAAATTGAGAATTAGCAGGGAAACGAGAAAGAGCGAAAGAAAGACTGGTGTCCGAGTTTTTTTATTCAGAACCTATTGCTACAGTATTTTAAGGATATCGGAATTACACGATTCAGGAAACTGAACAAGTAAGTTATTTAGATGTTTTACTCCATTAAAGGTGGTACATAAATGCAAGTCAACATTATGCAGTGTGTAGGGGCGGTGTGTAGGGGCGGGGGGAAATACCAAGACGTAGAGATAGAGCTAGGAAGTCAAAGCTCGTCGAGGATCACTGAGGGCACCGGGGGAAGGGAAGGGGGTGGTTGGATAGGTAGGGGGTGGGGGGAGGGGGGGGGGCGGCTGGGGGGGCGGCACTATCGGGAGTAGGGTTTGTTCAACACCTTTTCACAAAATCATTATGATGCCTCTGTCACTTCCTTCTGCAAAGCAGGCCGACTCCAGGACACTTTGCCCATCTCGCCAAGCATCCTCCCTGCCACCTCACCGTGGAGCACACCACCCTCCAGCCGTGGACATGTCCCCGGAGCTGTGTCCCATTCCCTGGGTGTTTGGATGTTGCATGTGGGGTGTTGCCTCCAGCAGTGTTCAAGCACAGTGTCCAGGTATCAAGGTGTAATTGGGATGTTAGGAAATGACTCCCACATGACACATGTCCTGCCTACTGGAATCCACTTAGCATGTGTGAAGTGCTCACTTAACCATGACTGCCAATTCCCTATTATCGATAACCTTCAACTGCGCAGCCAGAGGCCTCAGCAGTCGGAGAGGAGTTATGGGTGGTCATTGGGCAGACGGGCAGGGACAGAAGTTGCTCCAAGAATGTGTAAATAAGAACATAAGAACATAAGAACATAACAACTAGGAGCAGGAGTAGGCCATCTTGCCCTTCGAGCCTGCTCCGCCATTCTATGAGATCATGGCTGATCTTTTGTGGACTCAGCTCCACTTTCCGGCCCGAACACCATAACCCTTAATCCCTTTATTCTTCAAAAAACTATCTATCTTTATCTTAAAAACATTTCATGAAGGAGCCTCTACTGCTTCACTAGGCAAGGAATTCCATAGGTTCACAACCCTTTGGGTGAAGAAGTTCCTCCTAAACTCAGTCCTAAATCTACTTCCCCTTATTTTGAGGCGATGCCCCCTAGTTCTGCTTTCACCCGCCAGTGGAAACAACCTGCCCGCATCTATCCTATCTATTCCCTTAATAATTTATATGTTTCTAAAAGATCCCCCCTCATCCTTCTAAATTCCAACGAGTACAGTCCCAGTCCACCCAACCTCTCCTCGTAATCCAACCCCTTCAGCTCTGGGATTAACCTAGTAAATCTCCTCTGCACACCCTCCAGCGCCAGTACATCCTTTCTCAAGTAAAGAGATCAAAACTGAACACAATACTCCAGATGTGGCCTCGCTAACACCTTATACAATTACAGCATAACCTCCCTAGTCTTAAACTCCATACCTCTAGCAATGAAGGACAAAATTCCATTCGCCTTCTTAATCACCTGTTCCACCTGTAAACCAACTTTTTGTGACTCATGCACTGGCACATCCAGGTCTCTCTGCACGGCAGCATGTTTTAATATTTTATCATTTAAATAATAATCCCTTTTGCTGTTATTCCTACCAAAATGGATAACCTCACATTTGTCAACATTGTATTTCATCTGCCAGACCCTAACCCATTCACTTAGCCGATCCAAATCCCTCTGCAGACTTCCAGATTCTCTGCACTTTTTGCTTTACCACTCATCATAGTGTCATCTGCAAACTTGGACACATTGCCCTTGGTCCCCAACTCCAAATCACCTGTGTAAATTGTGAACAATTGTGGGCCCAACACTGATCCCTGAGGGACACCACTAGCTACTGATTGCCAACCAGAGAAACACCCATTAATCCCCACTCTTTGCTTTCTATTAATTAACCAATCCTCTATCCATGCTACTACTTTACCCTTAATGCCATGCATCTTTATCTTATGCAGCAACCTTTTGTGTGGCACCTTGTCAAAGGCTTTCTGGAAATCCAAATATACCCCATCCATTGGCTCCCCGTTATCTACCGCATTGGTATTGTCCTCAAAACATTCCACTAAATTAGTTAGGCATGACCAGCCCTTTATGAACCCATGCTGCGTCTGCCCAATGGGACAATTTCCTTTCAGATGCCTCGCTATTTCTTCCTTGATGATAGATTCCAGCATCTTTCCCACTACCGAAGTTAAGCTCACTGGCCATAATTATCCGCTTTCTGCCTACCTCCTTTTTTAAACAGTGGTGTCACGTTTGCTAATTTCCAATCTGCCGGGACCACCCCAGAGTCTAGTGAATTTGGGGAAATTATCACTAGTGCATTTGCAATTTCCCTAGCCATCTCTTTTAGCACTCTGGGATGCATTCCATCAGGGCCAGGAGACTTGTCTACCTTTAGCCCATTAGCTTGCCCATCACTATCTCCTTAGTGATAACAATCCTCTCAAGGTCCTCACCTGTCATAGCCTCATTTCTATCAGTCACTGGCATGTTATTTGTGTCTTCCACTGTGAAGACCGACCCAAAAAACATGTTCAGTTCCTCAGCCATTTCCTCATCTCCCATTATTAAATCTCCCTTCTCATCCTCTAAAGGACCAATATTTACCTTAGCCACTCTTTTTTGTTTTATATATTTGTAGAAACTTTTACTATCTGTTTTTATATTCTGAGCACGTTTACTCTCATAATCTATCTTACTCTTCTTTATAGCTTTTTTAGTAGCTTTCTGTTGCCCCCTAAAGATTTCCCAGTCCTCTAGTCTCCCACTAATCTTTGCCACTTTGTATGCTTTCTCCTTCAATTTGATACTCTCCCTTATTTCCTTAGATATCCAGTCGATTTTCCCTCTTTCTACCGTCCTTCCTTTTTGTTGGTATAAACCTTGGCTGAGCACTGTGAAAAATCGCTTGGAAGGTTCTCCACTGTTCCTCAACTGTTTCACCATAAAGTCTTTGCTCCCAGTCTACCTGAGCTAGTTCTTCTCTCATCTCATTGTAATCTCCTTTGTTTAAGCACAAAACACTAGTGTTTGATTTTACCTTCTCACCCTCCATCTGTATTTTAAATTGCAACATATTGTGATCGCTCCTTCCGAGAGGATCCCTAACTATGAGATCATGAATCGATCCTGTCTCATTACACAGGACCACATCTAGGACCGCTTGTTCCCTCGTAGGTTCCATTACATACTGTTCTAGGAAACTATCGCAGATACATTCTATAAACTCCTCCTCAAGGCTGCCTTGACCGACCTGGTTAAACCAATCGACATGTAGATTAAAATCCCCCATGATAACTGCTGTACCATTTCTACATGCATCAGTTATTTCTTTGTTTATTGCCTGCCCTACCATAATGTTACTATTTGGTGGCCTATAGACTACTCCTATCAGTGACTTTTTCACCTTACTATTCTTGATTTCCACCCAAATGGATTCAGCCTTATCCTCCATAGCACCGATGTCATCTCTTACTATTGCCTGGATGTCATCCTTAAATAACAGAGCTACACCACCTCCCTTACCATCCACTCTGTCCTTCCGAATAGTTTGATATCCTTGGATATTTAACTCCCAGTCGTGACCATCCTTTAACCATGTTTCTGTAATGGCCACTAAATCATAGTCATTCATGATAATTTGCGCCATCAACTCATTTACCTTATTCTGAATGCTATGAGCATTCGGGTAAAGTACACTAATGTTGGCTTTTTTTACCTCTGTTTTTAATCTTAACACCTCGATCAGTAACCTCTCCTAAGTTATATTTCCTCTTAACTTTTCTCCTAATTTTCCTTGTCGTTGAACCCATATCTTCATGTAACAACCTGCCGCGTCGCTTACCATTCATGTTTTTACTTCCCGTTTTATTCCTTTTAGTACTACTGGTCCTATTCACTGAGCTCCCCTCAGTCACTGTACCTTGTACTGTCGCCCTTTTCGATTTTTGACTATGGCTTCTTTGCCTTACACTTTCCCCCTTACTGCCTTTTGTTTCTGTTCCTGTTTTACTACCTTCCAACTTCCTGCATCGGTTCCCATCCCCCTGCCACCTTAGTTTAAACCCTCCCCAACAACTCTAGCAAACACCCCCCGTAGGACATCGGTTCCAGTCCTGCCCAGGTACAGACCGTCCGGTTTGTACTGGTCCCACCTCCCCAGAACCAGTTCCAATGCACCAGGAATTTGAATCCCTCCCTCTTGCACCATCTCTCGAGCCACGCATTCATCCTATCTATCCTAACATTCCTACTCTGACTAGCTCGTGGCACTGGTAGCAATCCTGAGATTACTACCTTTGAGGTCCTACTTTTTAGTGTAACTCCTAACTCCCTGAATTCAGCTTGTAGGACCTCGTCCCATTTTTTACCTATATCGTTGGTGCTTATGTGCACCATGACAGCTGGCTGTTCACCCCCCCCCCCCAGAATGTCCTGCAGCCGCTCCGAGACATCCTTGACCCTTGCACCAGGGAGGTAACATACCATTCTGGAGTCTCGATTGCGTCCGCAGAACCGCTTGTCTATTCCCCTTACGATTGAGTCCCCTATCACTAAAGCCCTGCTATTCTTCTTTCTGCCCAGCTGCGCAGCAGAGCCAGCCATGGTGCCATGAACCTGGCTGCTGCTGACTTCCCCTGGTGAGCCATCTCCCTCAACAATATTGAAAGTGGTATATCTGTTTTGCAGGGAGATGACCGCAGGGGACACCTGCACTGCCTTCCTACTCTTGCTCTGTCTTTTGGTCACCCATTTTCTATCTCCCTCAGTAACTTTCACCTGCGGTGTGACCAACTCGCTAAACGTGCTATCCATGACGTCCTCAGCATCGCGGATGCTCCAAAGGGAGTCCACCCGCAGCTCTAGACTCGTCAAGCAGTCTAACAGGAGCTGCAACTGGACACACTTCTTGCACTTGAAGGAGCCAGGGACAGTGGACGAGGAGCATGACACGGGTCTGGGATCTCCTGCCATGTCTTAAACCTTAGGTAAACTTATAGAACTACAATTCCAAAAAACGAAAGAAAAAATAGATAAATTAGACAATGAAAAGAAAACCTACGTACCAGTCACTTACCAGGGATAAAAAGCACCTCCTCCACACGCAGCTTCAAAGTCCCACCTAGATTCAAATTCCCAAACTCACTCTTTGCTGTCTCACTCTGGTTGTGTCTTCTCTGGCTCACTGGGAGAACTCACTGGGAGTGAGTTACAATTTGCTCTTTTTAAATTGGCCTGAGTTGACTCCCCTCCCCCACCTGCTTTTAGATCAAAGTCGATTAAAGTGACTGACACTTAACTGGCAACCAGTTATGTGAGTGGCTGGGGCAGCCCTTGTTAACCAACACTGCACAATTCTAGATTAATTTAAATTTATTTAAACTCCTGAAATTTAAAAGGAACTGTCTTACCGATTGGATTGGATTCAATTCCCACCTCGATCCAAATTCCCAAACTCATTCTTTGCTGTCTCACTCTGGCTGTGTCTTCTCTGGCTCACTGATCCAGAGGTTTGCGGTTTGCCCGGTTTCCCCCCCGCAGCACAACCTGCACCCCCTCGATGGCGGCCCATCCATGCAGAGGCCCCCCCCCCCACCCCAGCCGAGGAACCCCACCCCCCACAGAGCACTGGGGTGGCAAGCCTATCACCCCCGGGTTCTTGGCTACTTACTTCCTTGGCTTCCCACAGAAGTCCTTCTGCCAGATTCAGGTTTTTTAAAAGGAGTACTAATCGGTGCCAGTGTGACCACTTGTTGGGGAGACCGCTGAATGTCAGGAGGCCGTTGAATATGGGGGTCATTCACGTTAATTGTATGGACATGGAGCTTAAGTGGTGATAATTGGTTTTTCAGCACTCTCCGGCAAGATCCCGATTTTGCCTATGGGAGCGGGCCGGTTGCATCGCAATCTGTTCGCCTCTCCCGCTATTCACCGGCCTCCTTACGCTCGAGCGAAAGTGCTACGAGGCCGGTGAATCGCACCCAAGGTGTATTTATTTACCTTCTGTGACATCATGAAATGTTCCAAGGTGCTTCACAGGGATGTCATAAAGTGAATATTTAACATCAAGCCAAAAAGGGAAAAATGATAAGATGATTAAAAGCTTGGTCAAAGAGGTGGGTTTTAAGAAGTGCTTTAAGAGGAAACATAGAAACTTAGAAAATAGGAGCAGGAGGAGACCATTTGGCCTTGGAGCCTTCTCCGCCAATCATTTTGACCATGTGATCATCCAACGCAATAGCCTGATTCTGCCTTTCCCCATCTTTGATCTCCTTCACTCTAAGTTTCTAAATGGGGAAATGCTTCGGAAAGCAGAAGCACAAAGGGACTTGGGAGTCCTTGTTCACAATTCTCTTAAGGTTAATGTGCAGGTTCAGTCGGCAGTTAAGAAGGCAAATGCAATGGTAGCATTCATGTCAAGAGGGCTAGAATACAAGACCAGGGATGTACTTCTGAGGCTGTATAAGGCTCTGGTCAGACCCCATTTGGAGTATTGTGAGCAGTTTTGGGCCCCATATCTAAGGAAGGATGTGCTGGCCTTGGAAAAGGTCCAAAGGAGGTTCACAAGAATGATCCCTGGAATGAAGAACTTGTCATATGAGGAATATTTGAGGACTCTGGGTCTGTACTCGTTGGAGTTTAGAAGAATAAGAGGGGATCTCATTGAAACGTACAAGACACTGCGAGGCCGGGATAGAGTGGACGTGGAGAGGATGTTTCCACTTGTAGGAAAAACTAGAAGCAGAGGACACCATCTCAGATTAAAGGGACGATCCGTTAAAACAGAGATGAGGAGGAATTTTTTCAGCCAGAGGGTGGTGAATCTGTGGAACTCTTTGCTGCAGAAGGCTGTGGAGGCCAAATCACTGAGTGTCTTTAAGGCAGAGATAGGTAGGTTCTTGATTAATAAGGGGATCAGGGTTATGGGGAGAAGACAGGAGAATGGGGATGAGAAAGATATCAGCCATGATTGAATGGCGGAGCAGACTCGATGGGCCAAGTGGCCTAATTCTGCTCCTATGTCTTGTGGTCTGATGGTCTAAGTGCTATATCTAACTGCTTCCTGAAAACAAAATGATTTGGCCTCAACTGCTTTCCGTGGTAGTGAAAGAGGCTTTCAAGCCTGCAACCTCTAAGGGCAAAAGCAGCAGATGCATGGGAACACCACCACTTGCAAGTTCCCCTGCAAGCCACACACCACCCTAACTTGGAACTATATCACCGTTCCTTCATTGTCGTGGCATCAAAGTCCTGGAAGTCTCTCCCGAATGGCGCTGTGGGTGCACCTACACCACATCGACTGCAACTGCACCACCACTTTCCCAAGGGCAATTAGAGATGGGCAATGAATATTAGCCTATTCACCAACACCCACATTCCATAGAAGAATTAAAAAAACTATGTATATCACAGCCAGTTCTTCTTCCAATGTGACAAACAATTGAAATACGCTTTGATGGGAGGGCAGGTGGTGAGAGGTTTGTGGTGAGGAAGTTGGGTTTGGTAATGGGTATTGGACCTTCTTACCAAGTTACAATACAAAGCTATTAGAGAGAATAGTGCAGATTGGTGCAAGAGGTAACAGAAGTGAATATATGATAAGAAGGTAAGTAGGTGGCACTGAAATTAATCAAAAGGTTAGGCTTTGGAGGATGATCGCCTTTTTTGTTTATTCTATATATAAATATATATTATATAGTCATCTGTGGTTTAATTCACATCAGTGCATTCACTCAACTCCTTGCTTGATGAAGCAGCACATATTCTGTTGATAGGTTACTGAATGTTTTCCAAATAAATTACTTCTCGGAGATAACCAAGTGGCAATGCTCTAAAGCTAAGAGTAATTATCACTTATCATACTTCTCTGGATAGTTTCAAACTAATTAATATTGTTCCATGATTCAGTGCCACTCTAAATGGAAAATTAAAATGAGAAGATTAAAGCAGCTCATTGGATTTTCCTGTTCATCATTTCTTGATGGTAATGTGGTTTTAAAACTTTTCTGGGCAGAGTTTCTTCAATTAAAAACATGGGAGTTGCTATAGAAACCTATCAACGTAGAAAGGAACTTTTCCCTCAGGGTAAATCGAGGAAGGCACTCAAGCATTCTGCAAAAATAGATGCAGGGCATGTTGACCTGCACAGTCAATTCATTAGGTACAAAATTTTACAACCAAAGGTTTTCAGAGCTTTATGGAGATTTCACTTGTGTGCCCTGGATCTGATTAAATTAACCCATGTTGAACGAATTTCATCCAGTCATGAATTTCACAATGTTTTTGGCATTTTCATTCGATGACATTGCATTCCGGGTAGGATTTAGGGTTAGGATTCCAATGTCAGAGTTGTTATATTATCCTTGGTGGTAATATGTTGTGTTCACTGTCTTTTCTTCCAGAATGGTCCGTTGTGTTGATGACAAAGAATCCACCAATCATTAGATTGAAACAAAACTGATTTATTGAATAACTATTAATTAAATGAAGTTTGAACACTCTACTGAGCTATAGTTAATAATTAAGTAATATTGAATCCATCTAGCAGTACTCAATAATCTAAATAGTCACTAATTATACTATGATCTAACCTTATCTACCTAATCTAATCTTCTCCTAGTGCTGTTCTCAAGTTTTCTCCTTAACTAGCTACCCAGCATTCCCTGAGGTCTGATATATATATACAGAGAAATGGTGGTGCCCTCTAGTGTTTGAATTACACAGAGATGTAATAATTAACCCTTCACTGACATTTCGCTATACATATCATTACAAGTGTCAAATAGGGGTCCTGATCCTGTGCTCTCTCAGGAGCAGTCGGCGAGAGTTATTTTTCCCGAGTTTCTCAATTAGCGATCAAAGGGAACACTCGCCATCCAATTAAGGACAGCAGGCAGGCTTTCGAAGATGAAGGCCCCAATAGGAGGCAGTTAAAATGGAAGGTGTTGCAGCCAGCTAATACAGGTGATGCAGAGAGAGACGGTGGCTCCGTCATGCACTACCCTCACAGTAATGCATTAAAAATGTTGAATTAGAAAATGGTTCTCGCTCCAGGGCCACCATTGTGGAGGTAGAATGTGACTATGGCCAGCCATGCCTGTTTGGAATGTTGCGGTGCTTCCAAGGCAAAAGTATCCCTCAAGTAAAGAGACCAAGGGCGCGATTCTCCGAAATGCAGACAGAGTGTTCGCGCCATCGTGAACGCCGTCGCGTTTCACGACAGTGCAAAACGGGCGCGAGCACTACCGATTCTGGCCCCCACAGGGGGCCAGCACGGTGCTGGAGCGGTTCACGCCAATCCAGCCTCCCTTCCCGGTGCCAACTGAGCACTGCGCCAACCCGCACATGCGCAGTTGGGCCATGCCAACCCGCGAATGCACGGGGGACTTCCTCAATGCGCCGGCCCCAGCGCAACCTGGCGTGGTGATTCAGGGGCCGGCCGCATAATAAAATAGGGCTGGGGCTGGAGAGGCCAGCCCGCCGATCGGTGGGCCCCCCACCCCGGTGAAGGAGCGCTTTTCCTCGTCCCACAGGCCGCCCCCGACCCTACGAGCAGAGTTCCCTCCGGCTGCGAGCAGGTGTGGACGGCACCGGCGGGACTCTGCCGTTTCCGCGAGGCCGCTCGGCCTATCAGTGGCCCGCAACCGTCGCCGCGCCAAATGCGCCGGTGCAAATGGCGCCGATTCTCCGCTCCTCGGAGAATCGGCTGCCTGCGTCGGACCGGCGCCGTGGGAAAAAATGGCGTGAACAGCGATTCTCCCATACGGCACGGCATGGGAGAATCCCGCCCCATATCTGCAGAATACTCCAGGTGAGGACTCACAAATGCACTGTACAGCTTTAACTTGCTGTGCAGCAAGACTTCCCTACTTTTGTACAACCATCTCCCTTGCAATAAAGGTCATGTTCTATTTGCTTTCTACAATTATGATCTATGTCAATGACTTGGATGAATGGACCAAAGGTATGATCGCTAAATTTGCTGAGGTCTCAAAAATAGGTTGGAAAGCAAGTTGTCAAAATTAGTCTCCAGCGATATTTGGATAGGTGAAGTGAGTGGGACAGAAATTGGAAGATGTGGCATAAAGTGGGAAAAGGTCAATATGTCACTTTGGCAGGAAGAATAGAAAAGTATGATATTGGGCGGGATTCTCTCAGCCCTGGGCCGGGCCACGCCGCCCCGACGCTGGCACGTGATTCTCCGTAGAGCAGAGAATTGGCGGCATTGTCGCTGGCGTGGTTGGCGCGGCGGCGGTCGAGGGCCGCTCTACGTGGCCGGCCCGCCGATTCTCGTGCCGGGATGGGCTGAGCAGCCGTCGTGGAAACGCTGAGTCCCGCCGGCGCCGTCCACACCTGCTCTCAGCCGGCGGGAATTCAACATGGAAGGGTCGGGTGGCGGCCTGTGGGGGGGGGGGGGCGACCCCAGGGGGGGGCTATGATGTGGCCTGGCCCACGATCGGCGCCCACCGATCGGCAGGCCAGCCTCTCTGGCTCGGATACTCATTTCCTACGCACCGGCCCCTGTAGTCCTGCGCCATGTTGCGTCGCGTCCGGCGCGTTGAAGGAAGCCATTGCGCATGTGCGCATTGGCGCCTGCGCCACTGCACATGCCCGGATCTCACGGCGCCCAGTTTGCACCGGGATTGGCAGCTGGAGCAGTGTGAACCACTTCAGTGTCGTGCTGGCCCCTTGTAGAGGCCAGAATTAGTCTTGGGAGCGGCCCGTTCATGCCGTCGTAAAACGCGACGGCGTTTAAGACGACCTGGACACTCTGCTGCGGTATGAGAGAATCCCGCCCCCCATTTGAATGGAGAGAGATTGGAGAACTCTATGGTGGTGAAGGATCATGAGTCACAAAATGTTAATATGCAGGTACAGTAAGCGATTAGGAAGAGAAATGGAACACTGGAATTTATTGCAAGAGGAATCAAAAATACACATTTACTGGTTCCCTTTCATCTTTCCCACTTGTTAAATCCTCAAATAAATTTATCAAACACTATTTCCCTTGCACAACACCATGTTGAATCTATTTTATTGTATTATGATCTTCTAAATGTCCTGCCACTACCTTCTAATTTATGGATTCTCGCATTTCATCAAAGACAGAGGTTCGAATAATTGGCCGAGAGTTTTCTGCTTCCCGTCTCCATCCTTTCTTGGATAGTGATGTTACATTTGTGGTTGTGGGAGACCGTTACGGTCAAGTGATGGTGCCCCTAACACTGGACCAGAAACTCTGGGCTTGAGTCTTCTGCACTGTAAATTCTATGGGCGGGATTCTCCCGCAATCGGCGGGATAGCCCGACACCGGCACCAAGAACGGCGCAAACCACTCTGGCGTCGAACCACCCGGAACGTCAGGAAACCTCCGACCTGGAAAGGGCTAGCAGCGGCGTGACGCCAATCGCGATGGTGTCACCCGTTACAGACGCGCCCGCCGCCGCAGCACAAAAGACCTGACAAAATGGCCTCCCGCCGCGCAGCGCCGAGGTTCCAGGAGGCCCTGTACCCCGGACACGGCCGCAGGGTCGCACCACACCTCAGCCGGCACCTGTGGAGGGATATGGCAGAGGCCGTCAGCGCCGTGGCCGTAACAGCCAGGACAGGCATCCAGTACCACAAGAAGGTCAATGACCTCGTCAGAGCAGCCAGGGTGAGTACCCCCCCCCCATCCCCCATTCCCCCTTCCCCATCCCCCTTTCCCCCGTCTCCCCTTCCCCATCACCCTTTCCCCCCTCCCCTTCCCCATCCCCATCTCTCTTCCCCCATCCCCCTTTCCCCCGTCTCCCCTTCCCCGTCACCCTTTCCCCCCTCCCCTTCCCCATCCCCATCTCTCTTCCCCCATCCCCATCCCTCCTTCCTCCCATCCCCCCTTCCCCCATCCCCTCTTCTGCCCATCCCCCCTTCTCCCCCATTCCCCCTTCACCCATCCCCCCTTCCCCACCATCCTGCCTTCCCCATCCCCCCTATACCCCCTTCCCCCATCCCCCTTCCCCCCATTCCCCCTTCACCCATCCCCCTTCCCCCCACCCTGCCTTCCCTCCATCCCCCCTATACCCCCTTCCCCCCATCCCCCTTCCCCCCATTCCCCCCTCCCCATCCCCGTCTGCGTGTCTAACCATGCATGCTGTATTGTGTATTGCAGGACCAAACTTCGACCTACCCATCCCTGCGGATGCCAACTGCCCCAAGGACATGCCAGGGCACCCAAAAGACAGGGATAGACCCGGCCCATCAGGCGTACACCGCCCCCAACTAGTGCCAATGCGGCGATACCGGAGGGCCACACCCAGCGACGGGGAGGGCAGCCACAGCAACAGGCCCCTGTCCCGGTCGACCCAGGACACTGACACACAGGACACAACCACCCAGGAGACCCACATACAGGATACACCCATCCAGGACACTGACACACCAGACACTGACGCACAGGACACCCACACACAGGACACAACCCCCCAGGACACCCACACAGGGGACGGACGGAGAGGACACACCACTCCAGGAGACCCCGGACTTCGGGTCGGATGAGGAGCATGCCATTACGCCACTGCTATCTCCTACACCATCCACCATCGCAGAGACACTCAGCACAGTTGGGCACTTTAACGATGAGGCTTCTGGTACACTAACTGGTGCGCACAACACAGCTGTCCTGGTACAGCAGGTGGAGGTAGAAGTAGCCCAGGGGCCGGATGGTCGGAGGGCTGCCCGGCGCAGGCAACCATCTGCCACCCAGACGGGTCCCGGGTTGCTGGAGCTACCACACCCACCCATAGACCCGATGCAGTCACGGACCCAGGGACAATCGAAGGGGGTGACGGCTGACTTGCGGCAGATGCAGACACAGGTGTGTCATGATATTCAAACACACACATCATGATAGACACACCAACAGACAAATCAGAACACACAACACCACAACCAATGACAGAAAGATATAAAAGCACAGAGACGACCCCCGGTGGTCATTATTAGCTGCAGAGGAGGACCAGGACAGACCTACTACACGACACACTCAGGGAGACAGCACGTGCAGAGTATCCAGAACGAACTGTATTATAAGAGTTAAAATAAAATAGAGTTGTACCACATACAACTGTGTTGGCTCATCTGTGCACCAGAGCACCCAACACCACAAGGTGGAGGAGACAACCCGCGTCCAGGAACAGGGAGTGGTGCCGCTCATGTGTGCCACCCAGGCCGAAACCGCACGGGTGGCGTCCGTGGTGGAGGCAATGGGGGCGACGGTGTCAGACATGGGGAGCATTATACAAGGCCTGGGGCTTTCCGTGCAGGCGCCGTCTGTGGCCCAGGACATGGCTGCCCTCTCACAGACAGCCATGAGCCAGAGTCAGCTGCAGATCGCAGAGGCGCTCAACGCCATGGCCCAGTCTCATCAGGCAATGGCCCAGAATCTGCAGGCCATCGCTGAGGGCATCAGCGCCATTGCCCAGGTGCTGGCCGGCGTCGCCTAGACACAGACAGGGATGGCCAACTCCCTGAGCTCCATGGCTGCAAACTTGCAGACCTTTGTTGATACCAGGGCGGGCCTCCAGGACTGGCAGCACCAGGTGTCGGGGGGGCGTAGGGTGCTCGATCCGTTCGCATCCCCGACCCATGGAGAGGCCCGGGGGCCATCGGGCACCCCGAGGGAGGAGGAGGTGCTGGGGCTTGTTCCGGATCCCCCTGCAGGAACGGTCCCGGAACACCGCGACACCTCGGACACCCCCCACCCACTACGGTACCAGGTGCATCTGGTGGGCAACGGGCAGGACAGACTAGCAGCTCGCCATCGCAGTCGCCCGAGCCGCAGCCTGGCCCATCCAGGCCGGGCTGCCCCAAGAAACGGACGCCAAAGGGGTCCCTAGTCACAGGGCAGGAATCACAGGAGTCCGTCTCCAGTTCTGCTGTACCGTCTGGGGAACCACCTAGTCGTTGTCATCAGGCCTGTAAGGCCAAAAAATTAGACACTGAGTAAGTTGGCATGGGTGCAGGGCACAGATTAGTTCTGGGGCTAGGGCACGCGTTTGAACTGTTTGTCATTAAAAATCACTTTCACACCTACAGAAGCTTCCTCTGTGCTCTGTCCGATGCTTGTGGGGGTGGGGTGTGAGGTGAGCGCCAGTGCGTGTGTGAGGTGTGATGGGATGCCAAGGTCAGGTGAGTGCGCCCCCCCCCCCGGGTCGTCCTCGCTACCCCCCCCGGCCAGACGATGGGTCCGTGCACTGCAGTATCCAGGCCACATGCAGGGACGGTCCAGGTGGAGGGTGTTGCTGTGGCCATGAGTCAGACATTGTTTAACGGTGTAGAGCCGAGAGCTCATCACAGAGGGGATTGTCATCATCCTCCATGGCCTGCAATAGACACGCTTCCACCGGCGACCGTGTGAGCCTGGTACGTTGTGCCACAGGTAGTTGTGCAATGGAGGGGTGGTGTGCATGCGGGTGGGGTGAGGGTGCTTGGTGGTGGGTGGGGCGAGGGTGGTTGGTAGTGGGTGGGGTGAGGGCGGTTGGTGGTGGGTGGGGTGAGGGTGGTAGTTGGTGCCGTACTGTGCAGTCTGTGTCCATACTCGGCGATTCCCACGCCCCCCTAGTCTGTGAACCGTGCGACTATCAACCTGTCCCGTGCCCGCTGGCCCAGCCAGTAATGGTGGGCAGCCTCCCGTCCATGCCCAGCCCATCTGGGCATGCCCCCATCCTTCTCATCCGGGGAGGCCTGCCCTTCGTCGTGTTGCTCCTCCCCTCCCCCTCCTCTGCCTCCAGCACATCGACCCTCTGCTGGGCTATGTTGTGCAAGACGCAGCAACCACAACGATGCGGCCGACCCCCTCCGACGGGTAATGGAGGGGCCCTCCAGAGTGGTCCAGGCACCTGAAGCGCATCTTCAGCAGCCCAAAGCACCTCTCGATCACACCCCTGGTGGCTGCATGGGCATCATTGTCACGGATCACCGCGTCGGTCTGTAGCCTCCATATAATCATAATCAGCCACAACTGCAACGGGTAACCCTTGTCACCCAGCAACCAGCCCCTCAGCTGGGGGAGGGGGAGGGGGTGCCTCAAACATGGAGGGGATGAACGACTGGGCCAATATGAGCGAGTCATGTACACTGTCAGGGTGCCAGGCGCAGACGTGCAGGATCCTCATGCGGTGGTCACAGACCACCTGAATGTTCATGGAATAGGTCCCCTTCCTGGTCGTGAACATGGCCCTGTTATCCGCTGGTGGCCGCACGGCGACGTGCATCCCATCGATCGCCCCCTGGACCATGGGCATCCTGGCTACGGTAGCAAAGCCCACTGTCCGGGCATCCTGGTGGGCGCGGTCCACAGGGAACTGGATGTAGCGGTCCACGATGGCATATAGGGCGTCAGTCATTGCACAGATGCACCAGTGCACCGATGCCTGTTAGTTGCCGGACAGGTCCCCACTCGGTGACTGGAACGACCCCGTGGCGTAGAGGTTCAGGGCTACCAGAACCTTGACGCCCACTGGGAGAGGGTGTCCTTCCCCAATACCACGCGGTGCCAGATGAGCCATCAGGTGGCAGATATGGGCAATGGTTTCTCGGCTCATCCTGAGTCTCCTCCTGCATGCCCGATTCGTGAGGTCCTGGTACAACGAGCGGTGCCGGCACACACGGGGCCTCATCAGGTGCCTCTGTCGCCGTGGCACCACCACCTCCTCCTCCTCCTCCTCTTCCTCCTCATCATGTCAGGCGGGCGGCTCTCCAGCCTGGGCGGCAGCCACCTGCCTCCCTGCGGCACGCTCCTCTGTGGCAGCCTCCGCCGCCTCCCTGGCACGCTCCAGCTCCAGCTCCCACAGGGCAACATGTCGAAAAGCGGCTGCCGCCACAGCAGCCAATATCACTGGGTGATACCCAAACATAACGGTCTGCAAGGGATGGGGGGTGGGGATAGACGACATGTCACTATTGCCCATAGCCCCCTCTGCCGTTAGGTTCCATAGGCTGCAAAGTCGCCACTGTTGCCAGCTGGCACCTAGCCAGGCAAACCCAACCCCCCCCCCCCCCCATCCCCCTCCGCACCATCCCCAGTCCCCCCTTCCCCGGCACTCTGCTCCCCGGCACTCCCCCTCCCCGGCACTCCCCCTCCCCGGCACTCCCCTCCCCGGCACACCTCTCCCTGGCACTCCCCTCCCCGGCACTCCCCTCCCCGGCACTCCCCTCCCCGGCACTCCCCTCCCCGGCACACCCCTCCCTGGCACTCCCCTCCCCGGCACTCTGCTCCCCGGCACTCCCCCTCCACGGCACTCCCCCTCCCCGGCACTCCCCTCCCCGGCACACCCCTCCCTGGCATTCCCCTCCCCGGCACTCCCCTCCCCGGCACTCCCCCTCCCCGGCACTTCCCTCCCCGGCACACCCCTCCCTGGCACTCCCCTCCCCAGCACTCCCCTCCCCGGCACTCCCATCCCCGGCACCCCCCCTCCCCGGCACTCCCCTCCCCGGCACTCCCCTCCCCGGCACCCACCCCTCCCCGGCACTCCCCTCCCCGGCACTCCCATCCCCGGCACTCCCCCTGCCCGACACTCCCCTCCCCGGCACTCCCATCCCCGGCAACCCCCTCCCCAGCACTCCCCCTGCCCGACACTCCCCTCCCCGGCACTCCCCTCCCCGGCACTCCCATCCGCGGCACTCCCCCTCACCGGCACACCCCTCCACGGCACTCCCCTCACTGGCACTCCGCTCCCCGGCCCTCCCCTACCCGGCACACCCCCTTCCCAGGTCCCCGCTACCCGGCACTCCCATCCCCGGCACTCCCATCCCCGGCACTCCCCTCCCCGGCATCCCCTACACGGCACTCTCCTCCCTGGCACTCCCCCTCCCTGGCACTCCCATCCGCGGCACTCCCCTCCCCGGCACTCCCCTCCTCGGCACCCCCACGTCCCCGGCACTCCCCCTCCCCGGCACTCCCCCTCCCCGGCACTCCCCCTCCCCGGCACTCCCCTCCCCGGCACTCCCCTCCTCGGCACTCCGATTCCCGGCCCCCTCCCTCCCCGGCACTCCCCTCCCCGGCACTCCCTTCCCCTGCACTCCAATTCCTAGCACCCTCCCTCCCTTGCACTCCCCTCCCTGGCTCTCCCCTCCACGGCACCCTCCCATCCCTGGAACCCCCCTCCCCGGGACCCCCCTCCCCAGGATCCCTCAACACCGGCACTCCCATCCCCGGCACTCCCATCCCCGGCACACCCCCTTCCCAGGATCCTGCTCCCCGGCACTCCCATCCCCGGCACACCCCTCCCCGGCACACCCCCTTTCCAGGACCCCGCTCCACGGCACTCCCATCTCCGGCACCCCCTCCCTGGCACTCCCATCCGCGGCACTCCCCTCCCCGGCACTCCCCTCCCCGGCACTCCCTTCCCCTGCACTCCAATTCCTAGCACCCTCCCTCCCTTGCACTCCCCTCCCTGGCTCTCCCCTCCACGGCACCCTCCCATCCCTGGAACCCCCCTCCCCGGGACCCCCCTCCCCAGGATCCCTCAACACCGGCACTCCCATCCCCGGCACTCCCATCCCCGGCACACCCCCTTCCCAGGATCCTGCTCCCCGGCACTCCCATCCCCGGCACACCCCTCCCCGGCACACCCCCTTTCCAGGACCCCGCTCCACGGCACTCCCATCTCCGGCACCCCCTCCCTGGCACTCCCATCCGCGGCACTCCCCTCCCCGGCACTCCCATCCCCGGAACTCCCCTCCCCGGCATCCCCCGTCCCCGTCCCCGGCACTCCCCCTCCCCAGCACTCCCCATCCCCGGCACTCCCCTCCCCGGCACACCCCTCCCCAGCACTCCGATTCCCGGCACCCTCCCTCCCCGGCACTCCCCTCCCTGGCTCTCCCATCACAAGCACCCCCCCTCCCCGGGACCACCCTCCCCAGGATCCCCCCACACCGGCACTCCCATCCCCGGCACTCCCATCCTCGGCACACCCCCTTCCCAGGATCCTGCTCCCCGGCACTCCCATCCCTGGCACACCCCTCCCCGGCACACCCCCTTCCCAGGACCCCACTCCACGGCACTCCCATCCCCGGCACCTCCTCCCCGGCACCCCCTCCCCTGCACTCCCATCCCCGGCACTCCCATCCCCGGCACACACCCGTCCCAGGACCCCGCTCCCCGGCACTCCCATCCCCGGCATCCCCTCCCCGGCACTCCCATCCCCGGCACTCCCATCCCCGGCACACCCCCTTCCCAGGACCCCGCTCCCTGGCACTCCCATCCCCGGCACTCTCCTCCCCGGCACTCCCATCCCCGGCACTCCCCCTGCCCGACACGCCCCTCCCCGGCACTCCCATCCCTGGCACCCCCCCTCCCCAGCACTCCCCCTGCCCGACACTCCCCTCCCCGGCAATCCCCTCCCCAGCACTCCGATCCCTGGCACACTCGAGCCACGGCACCCCCCATCCCCTCCCCACCCCAACCCCAGCTCCGACCCCGATCACCGGCACACACCCTCGGCCCTGGGGAGAACCCTCCACCGGCACCCACGACCCCCCCACCCCATGGCTGTGCCGTCTCCTCTCTGGCGGCCGCCCACGCTGACCCCTACCACCGCGCTCGCCAGAGTCAGCCAGCATGACTGGTTGACGCCGTTAAAAAGCTTGTTTGATTTACGGGTCGGTGGGAGTTCGGGCCATTCGGGCTGGAGATTTGGAGCAGCCCCGGGGTCCATTGCGTCGCCATTCTGCAAGGCGCGCGGCTCGATTCCGGTCGGCGCGTCTTTTTGACTGCCGGAGAATATGCACCTATGTCTATGAGTCCAAGTGCAGGACTTGTTGGCCACGTAAGGAGTGTTCATAGCAGTTCAACAGGCCGGTAAACAGCTCGGGAAACCTTCTGCCACTTCCCCCACCATTCCGCAAAGGGTGAAAAAAGGACAGTGGGCGAAATTCTCCTACCCGCCCCGCCACATTTCTGCCCCGACCGGCCGGCGGGAGTCTCCGTAACACCGGCCGGTCAATGGGGTTTCCCATTGTGGGGCAGCCCCACGCCGTCGGGAAACCCCCGGGCGCCGGCAGAACGGAGACTCCCGCCGGCGGAGAATGACGCCCAGTATTTGGGTGTGGAGATACACTAACTACAACATTTGCAGTTTACAATCCGCTGTGGCCTCTCCAGAATCAAGGGAAATTTTGAAGATTACAACCAATGTGTCCACTATCTCTGCAAGCCCCACTTTAAGATTCCAGGATGCAGTCTTTCAGGTCCATTAGTCCCATTAGATTTGCTCGGTTTGTTTCCTCTGGTGATTGTGTTTTGTTTCAAGTACCTCTTTCCTTTTTGCCTCTTGTTTTTCTACTATTATTGGGATGATTTATCCCTTTGTTTTGTCATCTTTTTGCTGTTTTCTACAACTTTCCAAGGCTTGGGGCCTACCACTAACATTGTACATCTTTTCCTTCAATTTTATATCACTGACCTTCCTTAATTAACAACGGATGGTGTATTCTTCTCGTAGACTCTTGCTTTCTCAGTGGAATATATTTTTGATGAGAGTTATGAAATAGCGCTTTTAATGTCTGCTACTGTTTATCTTCCTTCTTACCTTTTAACCTGTTTTCCCAGTCCACTTCAGCCAACTCTATCTTTGTACCTTTGTTTAAGAAGCTAACTTCAGGCCCCAATTTCTCACTCTGAATGTGGAATTCTATGCTATGATCACTGTTACATAGAAGATTCTCTACGAGGATGTCATTAATTAGTCCTGTCTCACTACACATTCCCAGGTCTAAAATAGTTGGTTCCAGAATGTATTGTTCTGAGAAACTGTCCCAATTATAGTCTATGCAGTCATCTTCCAGGCTACTTTTTCCAATTTGATTTGAGCAATGCATATGAAGATTAAAATCCCTTATGTTTATTGCAGTATTTTTCTTACAGGCCCCTATTATTTCTTGATTTATACTCTTTCCTACAGTGTAACTGCTGCCTCAGGGCCTACCAATCATTCCCACCAGTGTCTTCTTTCCTTGGCTATACCTTATTGCCACTCAAACAGAATCTAAGTTTTGATCTGCCAAGCCAAGTTCTTTCTCACTCCTGTACTGAACTCATCCTTTCTTAACATAACTATCCCACCACCTCCTTTTCCTTTTTTGTTTCCTTACAAAATGTATAATACCCTTGAATATTTAGGTTCCAGCTATGATCACTTTGCAACCCTGGCTGGGATTTTCCCCTCCCATTTGTTTCAGGTTGATTTGGCAACGACAATGGAAAATATCATGAGGAGCGCAAAGTCACATTTTACACCAGCGTAAACACGTGACACGATTGTCCCCAACCCTGATGGGGCACGTTTCTGCCGGGAACCTCATTTAAATCCATTTACTATCATCTTATTATCCACCTGCTAAGCCAAAATCATTCCCCACCACTTCCCCATTAAAAAAGTCCATCCACGGCAGCGATGGAAGAACGCTGTGAAGACTGACTGGATTCCCCAGTGAATAGGGATCCCAGGAGCAGCGCTCAGTGGAGAGAGGGTCCTGCCTGGGTACCCCGCCTGGCACTGCGTGAGCACTATCCAGGCACCCTCTAGCACTACCTAGGAGCCCCTGGCACTGATAGGTTACCCCCTGGCACTGCTTGGTAGCGTGCCAGGGTGGAGGGGATTGGGAGGATTCCAGAGTTAACTGGTTTGGTCACTGTACACTGGGGCATCCTTTAAAAATGGTGTCCAATCCTTGCGTTTCTATGTTGCTGGTAAGGCGGGCACATCAGAGGCCACCCCATCAGTAATACGTCGCGGGACCTGATCCTTGAAGTGTTTTTTCTCTGTCCCAGGCTAAATGGCGGAGAAAGTCGCCATTGCCTCGTCAGCTTCAATGCTACTTTTCCCGCCCAATATTGGCTTTTGCTGATATCTGGGCAAATCTTGCCCCATGTCTCTATAACGATGATCAGATCATACTCATTTGTTTCTATTTGTGTGATCCATTCATCCTTCTTCTTACAAACAATGAACGCATTCATACAAAAAGCTTTTAATTCTATAGTTTAACCATTTTTCCCTACTCTGACCTTATTTGCTGGTGCACTCTTATATTTATACACTCTGTCCCTTCCTGTCACACTTTGGTTATCATTACCTGCATTGCTTTCCTGGCACCATTGCCTTGTCATTTCTCTTTAAGATGAATATGATGATGGGTGGAGGGTTCACATCAGGGAAATTTGGAATGTTAAAGCCTTCTCTACAGCTCTAGTTATACAATTCACCAGTACTATTCCCAGCATGGATAAGGTGGAGGCCACCCCTAAGGTACGGCTCCCACTTTCCCCAGTACTGGTGACAGTGCCCCATGAATCAAAACCCATTTCTCCCACATCCACCTTCCACACATTCAACGCTCTGACCTTATTTGCTCTATGGCAATTTTGCTTGTGACTCAGGTAATTGTGTTTCTGCTTTTTAGCTTGGTCCCCAGCTATTCAAACCTCCTCAGTGGGACCTCTTTCTCAGTCCTACCTCCATCATGGTTACCCACAAAGACCAAAACACAGGATCCTTCTCCTCCCATTCCAGTTTCCTCTCCAGTATTCAGATGTCTTTCACCGAGGCACCAGGCAGGTAACAGAAGCTTTGAGAGTCGTGCTCTCAGCTACAGAGAACCGTGCTAAAACCTCCTAGCTATACTGTTTGCTATTACAACTGCATTCCTAGAATGGCTCCCTGCCCCATGGTGCTATGATCAGTTTGCTCATCTTTCTGAAGTCACTGCTCTTGTGCACACAATATGCAAGAATCTCAAACCTGATGGAAATTGCAAGGATTGAGGCTCCTCCTTTGCTATTTTCTGGACGCTCATACCTGTCACAGTCGTAGTCACACCTCATGTCCTTGACTATGGATCAAATCTAAAGTGCTTAGCCTAAGAGAAGAGGATTATCTCCTGGAACAAAACGTCCAGCTAACTGTCACCCTCCCTGATGCATCACAGTGTCCGAAGCTCAGTCTCCAGTTCATCAAAGTCAGAGCCGAGATTCCTTGAGCGTTGTATTACGGGCCAGGGTTTAGAGAACCCCAAAGTGTATCATGGAGTTCACCCGACCCATAACTTTGAATAGACTTTGGTTATGGGGAGCATAAGAGCCCACTTTACAGGTGTGATGCAACAGAGAGCTAAGAGTATTTTTAAACAAAAACAATGTTTATTCTATGAATCCAGTTAACATTTTTAAACACATACAGTAAACATCTTAGCAACTATCAACTCAAATACTCCCCCTCCAAAGAATACAGTACTCTATAAGTAATCCTTAATCTTTCCTTGCAATATCCAGAAGACAGATACCCTCTTCAACACAGACATAAGGTTTAAATTCTCTACTGAGAGCAGTTATCACTTTTAAATTAACACGTGATTTGAAGACATTCCTTTCATACAGAAAGAGATCAGAATTACACCTGGTTTTGCTGAATGCAGCTCCCAATCTGCAAAACGAAACTAAACACACCCTGTAGCTGCTAGCTCAAAGCGAAAGTAAAACAGACAGACAGCCCAGCTCCACCCACACTCTGACATCACTGCAGCCATTTCCTATTCAGAAAGTGCACGCTATAACTTGATTTTAAAAAACGGCACAGGCAATTTGCCTTCACGAATTGTACTCCGGGGGGGGGGGGGGTGGGGGGGGGTGGGGGGGGGGTGGTCAGGGGTCAGGTGACTTATTTTGTGGCTTCTAAATAGACCATGCTCACCTCATGTCTGAACATGTCTCTGTAGAGACATTAAAATGTCAGTGTGCTTGTGGACAATCTTCGATGGACGAGAATCAGGATACACCAAGAGCACCTGGAGAATTTACACAAACTCAAATGTAATTCTTCCCCCAGATTTGATGCCTGCAAAGTTGAAGTCTATCAGAGTGGGTGTGAAGGAATTTTCTATCCACAGAAGCTGTAAATGGCCGGCATTCATTCCCCATTATATGACATTGGCTTATAATCTTGAATCACTTACATTGTTACATCAGCAGTGCCAGGGTGCCACCATGCCCAGATACCAACCACCCAGGGGCCTCCGACCTCGTAGGAGACCGCCCTGATTTTCTTCCTCGTCCCTCTTTGGGGGGACCAGTGCTAAATGGTGCCTGGCTGGAGCCTCCTCGCCGAGGCCGGTAGACCCCGGGAGCAGGTGAAATCTAGCGTCGGCAGAATTAAGTGATCTTTAAAGCCACGATTCTGTCTGAAACAGCCAGAAAATTCCAACCTCCACAGTGTTGATTGAGCTGAGAGAGAATGCTTCAAACCTGCAATGTTTAAATAAGTGAGCTATTTGGTTTATCCTTTCAGTAAATGTAGTTGCATGTATGTTACATATTGAGAAATAATCTTTTCTAGGGCAGCATGGTGGCATAGTGGTTAGCACTGCTGCCTCATGGCACCGAGGGCCTGCGTTCGATCCCAGCCCCGGGTCACTGCCCGTGTGGAGTTTGCACATTCTCCCCGTGTCAGCGTGGGTCTCACCCCCACAACCCAAAGATGCGCAGGGTGGATGGATTGGCCACGCTAAATTGCCCCTTCGTTGGGAAAAAAAAGAATTGGGTACTTTAAATTAATTTTTTTAAAAGATGATCTTTTCCTGTGTGTGTGTGAATGTTTTTTTTGTGTGTGTGGTATGGTTGAGAAGTGTGTGTTTGATGGTGTTACATTCCAAGTGCTGTGAGAAATAAAATGGTTATCCCTTCTTTTGATTTAAAAACTCACAAGAAAGCATGTTTCATGTCTGTCCTTTAAAGTCACAGTACTCCTTCTCGAAAATATATCTTGTTACGGTCAGCCGAGAGGTGAGCCAAAGGAAAAATCTTCCGCGGGATTCTCTTATCCTGAGGCTAAGTGTTGACGCCGTCGTAAACGCCGTTGCGTTTCTCGACGGCGTCAACATGCCCTCAGGAGCAGCGATTCTGACCCCCACAGGGGGCCAGCACGGCACTGGAGCGACCCACGTCACTCCAGCTGCCGATACCCGGCGTCAGATGGGCGCCGCGGGTCTGTGCATGCGCAGTAGGACTGGCGCCAACGCGCGCATGCACAGTGGGTCCGGCGCAGTGGCTCCCTTCTCCACACTGGTCCCAACGCAACACGGCATACGGCTACAGGGGCTGGCGTGGAACAAAAGAGGCCCCCAGCCCGAGAGGCCGGCCCGCTGATCGGTAGGCCCCGATCGCGGGCCAGGCCACAGCGGAGGCCCACCCCCAGGGTGGGACCCCACTCCCCCCCCCCCCCCCCACCCCCACCAGGTTGCCCCGGATGCATACACGCCGAGGTCCTGCCGGGTAAGAGCACACGTGGACGGCGGCGGTGGGACTCGTATTTTTTGCGTGGCCTCTCGGCCCATCCCGGGCGGAGAATCGCCGCGGGGGGCTGCGTAGAGTGGCCCCCAACCGGCGCCGTGCTGACCACGCCGGCGCAAACGTTGCCGATTCTCCGCTCTCCGGAGAATCAGCGGACTGGCATTGGGGAGCGTTGTGCGATTCGCGTCTGTCCCGGCGATTCTCCGGCCCGGCCTGGGCTGAGAGAACCCTGCCCCATATCATTGGGCGCAACTTACCGGAATCGGGGTGGGACACGGCCAGAATATCCCACAAGCGGCCTCTTCCGGGATTCCCAATGGTCGTTACATTTCGCGAGATCTAATAAGACTTTGTGATCTGCATCCCGCCTACTATGGGCGGGACACTGACTTGCAGAGTTAATTGAGCTGAGAAAGCTCACTTAATTGTGCCACTGTCAGATCTAACCGGCTCCCAAGATCTACTAGCCTCGCAAAGGAGACCCCTGTCGGCCGCCGTTTAGCACTGTCCCCACAAATGGGGACCAGGAAAAAAAAACACTTTGGGCAAGCTCTCCCAGGAGACCGGAGGCCCCTGGATGGTTGGTAGCTGAGCAGGGTGGCACCCTGGCGCTGCTAATTCCATCCTGGCACCCTGGCACTACCAGCCTGGCACCCAGGCACTGCTGCCTGGGCACTCTGGCAGTGATATGGGTGTCAGTCCGACACTGCCACGATGTCCAGGTGGCACTGTCAGACTGCCAGTGTGTCAGGCTGGCATTGCCAAGGTGCCGAGGTGCCATTTTGTCCATGCAGCTGATCGGGACCGAGGGTGCCCTAACCTTATGAGGTGGATTGCTGGGGGCTTGAGGACCCCCCAACAGATGAGTTGGGCTGTTGAGAGGGTTTGGTGGTCACACGGACGGGGGTGGGGCGGGAGATCTGGGCACCATTTGAAAATGGCACCCCAATCTCTTCCTTCATTGAGAAGCGGTACTCCTCAGTCCAGTTATTGCGACTGAGGGCGGCCTTGGTGGTTAGATAGTGGGACCGTAGAATAGGGAAAGGACCCTCTCATCCCGCCCAGAATGGTCTCGGTTATTTTTTCATTAGGCCGCGCCCAATATCTCTCCCTGTTCGTAACATAAGCCTGAAGTGCAAGTCTTTCCCCATCTGCAAGATTAGAAAGCAATCGTTTTTTTTTCTATTTTCCTCTATCAATACTCATGGAACACACTCATTAAATACAAAATAAGACAATTTACAGGTACTATTGCCGATGTTATCTTGCCAGGAAGGAATACATTCATTGGCTCAGATAATATCATAAGCATGGAGAGTGAAAATCAATTGATGTGTTAATGAGGTGCTGAATCTGAAACTGAAGCATCTAATCTTAAATCGATTCAAAAAAAGCAATTCATTTGAAAACAAGAAGGCAAACAAACCCATCATTCAGTCCGTCTGTGGGCTGCAGGGACAGACCCATAATTCAAATAAAAGTGATCGGCAGGAACTTTGCATTCCTCCCGAGGCTGGGTGTAAAATTGGGCGTCGTGGCAATGTCCACCAAAGCCTGAAGCCTACTTGCGACAATAAGCGATTATTATTATTATTATTACAAGCATTTTTACCCACAGCTTGGCAAGTGTCGATCTTCCTACTTGCTCTGGGCCAATCAAGCCCATAATTTGCCAATGAAAGGTCACTCCATGGCCCTACCCTCCGACACTGGTGTTGTCCTTGCAACTGGGGAGACCAGCGGTGAGAAACCAAGCAGTCAGGTAAAAGAAGATAACAGCAAATTACTGCGGATGCTGGAATCTCAAACCAAAGAGAAAATGCTGGGAAATCTCAGCAGGTCTGGCTGCATCTGTCTGGAGAGAAGAAAGATAACGTTTCAAGGGCAGCACGGTAGCACAAGTGACTAGCGCACTTGCTTCACAGCGCCAGGGTCCCAGGTTCGATTCCCCGCTGGGTCACTGTCTGTGAGGAGTCTGCATGTTCTCCCCGTGTCTGCGTGGGTTTCCTCCGGGTGCTCCGGTTTCCTCCCACGGTCCAAAGACATGCAGGTTAGGTGGACTGGCCATGCTAAATTGCTCTTCGTTTCCAAAACGGTTCGGAGGGGTTATTGGGTTACGGGAATAGGGTGGAAGTGAGGGCTTAAGTGGGTCGGTGCAGACTCGATGGGCCGAATGGCCTCCTTCTGCACTGTATGTTCCATGGTGTATGAGTCCAGATGACTCTTTGTCAAAGCTAGGTCAACGAAGAGTTAGCAAAGCAAAGGTATATTTATCATATACTCTAACATCCAGAATTAACATGAAGTGCACATGAGTTAACAGGCAAGCTGTGCTTGTACACAGCATAAACTGCACATTAAATAGCATTCACTATTAAGACAAATTCCACAAATTTCTCAGATACCCACGCAAATGTCAGTCATCGCTGAGTCACAAAAAATCTTGAAAACTCTGGCTTCTTCATCATGGATTTTAGATCCTCCTCTTTTAGGATCTTCTTTTCTCTTCTTTCCCTCAACAGCAGCTCCCACTCAGCCTGAGAGACCACTTGCTTCATTTGCCTGCGATGGGTTTTCAGACAGTCGGACTGCTCACCTCCCAGCTACTCAACCGCTTCATCCGAGACGGCCTTCCCACCGGGCTGGCCAGGCTGCACTCTCCTCCCTAACCAGCTGCACAATCCCTTATCTAGCTGTACTAAGCAGACATCCACTGCTCACCACAGGCTTTTCTTTTCCCCAACTACCTGCCTCGCAGAGCAAACAAGCTTCACTTCAGCTTCACCGAGCTGACAACTGCCCCAGAGCATCTTTGTGCCTCCACTTCCCAGCAGCATAGAGCTGCCAGAGCTCACGGGTTTCGCCGAATGGGAGAACGGGTTGCTATTGATGGGCTTCTCTGAGACCCAACTTCATGGAGGTAATGGTCACAGCCTGCGCCCGCGCTGGGAATGACTGTATTTCCTGTGTCGCTGGCGGAATGCGGGGTTCCCTGCTGCGGGAGCAGGGGAAGCTCAATTCACATTGTACGTAAGGTCGGCCAGTTCGGAACCGGCCTGCTCAGATCTGGTTGGGTACTACCGGGAACAATCAAACCCTGGAAATAAACCTTTGATTGATTTGTTACAACTCAGTGTGGACTTCGGATAAAAGCAAATTGCTGCGGATGCTGGAATCTGAAACGAAAGAGAAAATGCTGTAAAATCTCAGCAGGTCTGGCAGCATCTGTAGGGAGAGAAAAGAGCTCACGTTTCGAGTCCGATGACTCTTTGTCAAAGCTTTTTTCCCTTTCGTTTCAGTGTGGACTCCCCCCAGCCAGGTGAATTATTCCTCTGTGATCCGCACAGCCTCCCCATCTACTCCCCTCTGTGCCTTACCACGCCTCCCACAGCACGATCCAGATTGGCAGGCAGCAGGGTCACATTCCTGGATCTCTCGCACATGGGATGATGCGACCATCAATTCACTCGAAGACACGTAGAGAAGTAAACCGTGGTTTTAATCAGCTTTAAACTGAGCCTGCCTGTGCCCGGTACAACACTGAAGGCGGCCCCGCAGGTCAGCAGCTCTTATACTCCCTGTAAAGGGGGTGGAGCCATGGACGGAGCCCGTACATTCCCCCACATATCCCCTGTGGGTGAAGCCACACAATGGCCCATAGGTAGAGCCCACAGGGTTAATAACATAACACAGTGCACATGTGAATTATCAGTAATTATACGTTCACCACATTCACCCCCTGTTTAAAAATGAAGTCCGGCGGGGGTGACGGGCTCATAGATTCAGTCGGTCTGGTGCCTGGATCGTACATTGCGACCGCTGAAGCACTGGTGTTGCAGCCGGTCCGGGTGGCTGTGGAAGTGGGTCCGGTGAGGGCACAGGCGAGGACTCCAGGAGCGGCTCTTCCGGAGCTTCATTCCTGTGGACCGGTGTAGCGGGTGGGAGGGAGCGCGGGAACCATACAGGGGTGTGGGCGCTGAACATGGGAGGTTGGACGGGACATAGTGTGGGGGATGCAGTAGTGGTAGTGGTGTTGGAGCCTGCGAGCGCCAGGTGGGAGATGGTATCTTGCCGGCCATCGGGGTGTTCGACGTACGCATAGTGTGGGTTGGAGTGCAGGAGCTGGACTTTCTCTACCAGGGGGTCAGTCTTATGGCTCCGAACATGTTTTCGAAGGAGGACTGGACCCGGTGTCATCAGCCAGGGCGGAAGCGAGGCCCCTGAGGTAGCTCCCCCAGGGAAAACAAACAAACGGTCATGAGGAGTCTGGTTTGTGGCCGTGCAAAGGAGGGACCTAATAGAGTGGAGCGCATCGGGGAGGACCTCCTGCCAGTGAGAAACTGGGAGATTCCTGGACTGCAGGGTCAGTAGGATGGTCTTCCAGACCGTCGTGTTCTCCCTCTCCACCTGCCCATTCCCCCTGGGGTTATAGCTGGTAGTCCTGCTCGAGGCGATGCCCTTACTGAGCAGGTACTGACGCAGTTCGTCACTCATGAACGACGAGCCCCTGTCGCTGTGGACATAACTGGGAAACCAAACAGGGTGAAGACACTATGCAGGGCTTTAATGACAGTGGGGGTGGTCATATCAGGGCAGGGGATGGCAAACGGGAAGCGGGAGAACTCATCTATGATGTTAAGGAAGTACGTGTTGCGGTTATTGGAGGGGAGGGGTTCTTTGAAATCGATACTGAGGCGTTCAAAGGGCCGGGGTGCCTTTACCAGGTGGGCCTTATCCGGTCGATAGAAGTGCGGTTTACACTCCGCCCAGATTTGGCTTTCTCTGGTTATAGCACTGACCTCCTCGGTGGAGTAGGGCAGGTTGCGGGCGGGGTGACCCCCGCGTGGATAGCCGTAGTCGGTTATCTTGCGTGGTGGCGCATGTGCCGCGGGACAGGGCATCTGGGGGCTCGTTGAGCTTCCTCGGACGATATACTATATCGTAGTTATAGGTGGAGAGTTCGATTCTCCACCTCAAGATCTCATCATTCTTGATCTTGCCCCGCTGCATATTGTCAAACATGAAGGCAACCAATCGTTGGTCGGTGACGAGGGTAAACCTCCTACCAGCGAGGTAGTGCCTCCAGTGCCGCACGGCTTCCACGATGGCTTGGGCTTCTTTTTTGACCGAGGAGTGTCGAATTTCAGAGGTGGTGAGGGTGAGTGAAAAAAACGCTACCGGTCTGCCTGCTCGGTTGAGGGTGGCGGCGAGAGCGACCTCTGAGGCGTCGCTCTCCACCTGGAAGGGGACGGACTTGTCCACCGCACGCATCGCAGCTTTGGTGATGTCCGCCTTGATGCAGTTGAAGGCCTGGCGGGCCTCGGCTGCCAGTTGAAAGAGGGTGGCCTTAAATAGTGGGCGGGCTTTGTCTGCATACTGGGGGACCCACTGGGCGTAATAGGAGAAAAATCCAAGGCACCTCTTCAGGGCCTTGGGACAGTGAGGGAGAGAGAGTTTTAGGAGGGGGCACATACGGTCAGGGTCGGGCCCTAGGACCCCGTTTTCCACGACGTAGCCGAGGATGGCTAGCCTGGTTGTGCGGAAAGCGCATTTCTCCTTGTTGTAGGTGAGGTTGAGTTTTTGGGCGGAGGTGCTGGGGCGGCCCCGCGATGGCTGTCCATGTAGGTCGCACGCGTCGAGCGGCGTAGCAGATGGCGGCCAAGATGGTGGCCCCCATGGATCGCACGTGTCCGGCCGCGTGGGGGAGGATGGCCAAGAAGGCGGCCCCCATGAGTTGCACATGTTATACGGAGGTGGAGTCGGCAGACAAGCTGCCACTTAGCGGGGTCTGCGGGCCTGTGAGTCTGTGCATCGGGTCTGTGAATTCGAGTTCTTAGACCTGGCCAGGCAGACCTTGGCGAAGTGTCCTTTTCGCCCGCAGCTGCTGCAGTTCGCGTTGCGGGCCGGGCAGTGCAGTCGGGGATGTTGGGACTGGCCGCAAAAGTAGGAGGGTAGCCCTCCATGATGGGCGGGCGGCCGCGCGGCACAGGCCTGGGGTAGTCTCGGGTTGGGGGCCCACGAGGGGGTCGCGTGAGAACGCAGTAAGGCTCTGAAAAGCGGCCCCCAGAGAGGTAGCCAGTTTTACCGTGTCGTCCAGGTCCTGGGCCCTTTTTTCGAGCAGGCGCTGTCTCACATATTTCAATCAGACTCCCGCCACGTAAACGTCTCGGACGGCGAGCTCCATGTGCTGAGTGACCATAATAGCCTGGTAGTTACAGTTGCGCGTGAGGGCTTCGAGGTCGCGTAGGTAATCATCTAGCAACTCCCCGGGGCACTGGCGGCGAGTGGTGAAGACGTGTCGCCGTATACCTTGTTCACAGGCCGCACATAGAGGCGTTCGAGTAGTGCGAGGGCCACTGCATAGGAAGCGGCTTCGTCGAGCTGGACAGAAATGCGATGGCTGACCCGTGCGTGGAGGAGGCTCAGCTTCTGTTCGTCAGTGACGGATGGCGTAGACGACGCGGTGAGATAGGCCTTGAAGCATCGAAGCCAATGTAAAAAAAATGATTTTGCCTCCGCGGCCTGTGGATCGAGTTCCAGTCTGTCAGGTTTGAGGGCTGATTCCATAGTAGTATTTTAAGCTGATTAAATTGATGCGACCCTCAATTCACTCGAAGACACGTGGAGAAGTAAACCGTGGTTTTAATCAGCTTAGAACTGAGCCTGCCTGTGACTGGTACAACACTGAAGGCGGCCCCGCAGGTCAGCAGCTCTTATACTTCCTGTAAAGGGGGTGGAGCCATGGGCGGCGCCCATACATGCCCCCACATATCCCCTGTGGGTGAAGCCACACAATGGCCCATAGGTAGAGCCCACAGGGTTAATAACATAACACAGTGCACCAGTGAATTATCAGTAATTATACATTCACCACATTGGACTTACACTTTCATTGAGGCGGAAGGCCCGCCTCATGCCAATAAAGGCTGGGTGGCTACTAAATGGCTGCGGGATGAGCCGGCCGAGCACTGACAGGCTTGCCCTCGACTTTCATGTCCCAGCCTGAAATTAAGTCCATTGATTCTCGATGTGATTCCCCACGATGGTGGTCCCACATGACTTCGAATGCCATGCCACTGAGTGGTAAGTGACAGAAAGTGGGTGTTATAACCTGCCAGAATACTATTGGCTGGGGACAATTGGGTTTCCCGAGTATGAGCTCCCCCAATGAGGGGGGGGCGGAGAAACCATTCGCAGTATCATCTGCATAAATAGAGCTGACCAGTGTTACTAGCTGGAGGAGTGAAGCAGTAGGGAAGTGCTATTACTGCTGCTGTGTACATGTAATGTAAATAGAGTTATTTCTTTTGACTCTCAACAAATTCGTGCTGGATTTTTTGCGGCCCTTAACAAAAGTGAGATTCGAATAACATGACAGACCCCATACAAATTTAGAAGAAATTTACATTTCTACAATGCGGGATTTGACATATTCACCGTTGCCAAGGTAATGATATGGTAGCACCGCGGTTAGTACTGTTGCTTCACAGCGCTGGGGACCCAGATTTGTTTCCTGGCTTAGGTCACTGTCTGTGTGGAGTTTGCATGTTCTCCCCGTGTCTGTGTGCGTTTCCTCCGGGTGCTCCGGTTTCCTCCCACAGTCCAAAAATGTGCAAGTTTGGTGGATTGGCCATGATGAATTGCCCTTAGTAAGCAAAAAGGTTAGGAGGGGTGATTGGGTTCCAGGGATAGGGCTTAAGTGGGTTGGTGCAGACCCGATGGGCCGAATGGCCTCCTGCACTGTATGTTCTTTAAAAAAAAAAGGTTAAGGGGATTGGCCGCACTAAATTTCCCTTCGTGTCCAAAAAGGTTAGGGAGGGTTACAAGATTACGGGGATAGGGTGGAATTGTGGGCTTGGGTAGGGTGCTCTTTCCAAGGGTCAGTGCAGACACGATGGGCTGAATGGCCTCCTTCTGCACTGTAAATTCCATGATTCTATGTTAGGAGATCTTTCAAAGTGGGTGTGGTGATACACCACTGTACCTCCCTACCATTGTACATAGTATATAATAGTTGTGCGTAACGTGGCCCTGTAATACTGTGTATTGCACTGTAACTCTGCAGAGGTTCGGTCACTGGTAGGTAACCCGACCTGGCCACGGAGAGCTCCGCCTTAGCCACTCCCCCGGGAGTCAGTATAAGAACCCTCTTCTGGGACAGGCCCCATTCTGTCTGGGGCCGTCTGTGTCGGGTAAGCCTCCCATGTAATATATTAAAGCCTGAGTTAAAGTCTCACATGTCTTTGTGGTTCTTGACGCTATGCGCATCAGTGGGTCAGGGTGTGGGGGAAAACCAGGAAAAGTGATGACACTGAGCCATGGTGGGACAGTTAAAGGGGGTGGTGGGAAGCTTGTTTGAATAAGGTGGGGTTTTGTTAAGACAGAAAAATAAAACCAGAGATAAAAGCAAATTACTGCAGATGCTGGAATCTGAAACAAAACCAGAAAATACTGGAGAATCTCAGTGGGTCTCCACCCTTCCGTCATGTGGCGCATCACGCGTTGTAGAAGGGGGTCAGCCGCAGTCTCACGGCGAATGTGGGCCAGACGTGCATCAGTAGGCGGCAGATTGGCCGATGTGAAGGCGACTTGTGTGTCGACCTGACAAACGAAGTCCTCCGATTCGGGCGGTGTGTTCACTGCTCTGGACAGGGCATCCGCGATGATGAGGTCCTTTCCCGGGATGTAGACAAGTTGGAAGTCGTACCTCCGGAGCTTGAGCAGAATGCGCTGGAGGCGAGGGGTCATATCATTGAGGTCCTTCTGAATGATGCCGACCAGGGAGCAATGGGTCGCCACAGTGAACTGCGGAAGACCATACACATAATCGTGGAATTTGTCGATGCCGGTCAACAAACCCAGGCACTCCTTTTCAATCTGCGCATAGCGCTGTTCTGTGGGGGTCATGGCCCGCGAGGCATAGGCAACTGGGGCCCATGATGCAGTGTCGTCCCGTTGCAGTACTACCCCAATGCCGGACTGGCTGGCATCAGTCGAGATCTTTGTGTCCCGACTGGTGTCGAAGAACGCCAATACCTGGGCGGTGGTGAGCTTGAGCTTGAGCTCCTCCCATTCCTTCTGGTGTGTGGGCAGCCACTGAAATTCCGTTGTCTTCTTGACCAGGTGGCGAAGAGCCGTTGTGTGCGAGGCAAGGTTGGGAACAAACTTCCCAGGAAATTGACCATCCCGAGGAAGCGTAATACTGCCTTCTTGTCTGCCGGCTGCGGCATGGCTGCGATAGCTGCCATTTTGTCGGCATCCGGCCGCATCTCTGACCGGGATATGTGGTCCCCCAGAAACCTTAGCTCAGTTTGGCCAAAAGAGCACTTGAGGCGCAGGCCCTGATCTCGTATCCGTGCAAAGATGCGCTGGAGACGACTGATGTGCTCCTGTGGTGTGGTGGACCAGATGATGACGTCGTCAACATAGACTCGTACCCCTTCGATGCCCTCCATCATCTGTTCCATGATGCGATGAAACACCTCGGATGCCGAGATGATGGCAAACGGCATCCTATTGTAGCAGTATCTACCAAAGGGAGTGATGAAAGTGCACACCTTCCTGCTGGACTGATTCAGTTGAATCTGCCAAAAACCCTTTGAGGCGTCAAGCTTGGTGAAAATTTTAGCCCGGGCCATTTCGCTCGTGATTTCTTCCCATTTGGGTATGGGGTAGTGTTCCCTCATGATGTTGATGTTCAGGTCTTTCGGGTCGATGCAGATCCGGAGCTCGCCGGAGGGCTTTTTTACGCACACCATGGAGCTGACCCATGGCGTTGGCTCCATGACCCGGGAAAGCACTCCTTGGTCCTACAGATCCTGCAGCTGCTGCTTGAGGCGGTCCTTGAGTGGTGCTAGGACTCTACGAGGTGCGTGAATGACCAGGGTGGCGTCCGGTTTGAGCTGTATTCTGTAAGTGTAGGGTAGTGTGCCCATGCCCTCGAAAACCTCCTGGTTGTGGGCGAGGAGCGAGTGGAGCTGCGCCCTAAAGTCTGCATCCGGGAAATCGGACGTGCCTTCTGGAGACCAAGTGTGTACCCGCTGAATGAGGTGGAGGATCTTGCACGCCTGTGCGCCTAACAGAGAGTCCTTCGAGGATCCAACTATCTCAAAAGACAGTGTGGCTGTATGTGAATTGTATGCAACCTCGAGCTGGCAGGACAACATGACCGGGATAACGTTTCCGTTATAATCAACCAGCTGACAGTGGGATGGCTGAATCGGTGGATTAACCGGAAGGCTGACCATGCAATGAGATTGGGGGAGGCACCAGTGTCTAAGCGGAATGTGATTGGTGATCAGTTGACCATTAGGGTGGCACACCATTCATCGCCCGGATTAATGCTGTGCACTGGCATCGGCTGGTGGGTCTGACTTGGGGACATCCGGTTCTTGTTTATTACAGCAACGCGGAAGGGTTCCCGGTCGTCGGTATCACCGGTCTGCACATCGTCAGGGTATGACTCGGTGTATGGGGGCTGAATGGCCCGCACGTCCCTGCGAGGCTGGCGGAATTGCGGAGAGTTGGCAGGTTGAGCTGCTCGACAGCAGGCAGCGTAGTGGCCTATCCATCCACAGCGGAGGCATTGTCGCGCTTTGGCCGGATATTGCCGCTTTAAGTGTGCGGATCCACAGTTGCCGCGCGTCATGGCGTTTGTTGCACCACCATGCATGCGCGGTGAGGTCCTGCATAGAGCGCGCCTGCGCATCACGTCCCTCTGCGTCGTCGTCCCCTCTTTTGGCGCGAACAAGTGTGGGAGGCCTCGGAAAGCGCGCAAAATCAATCTACTGGACCCGCTCGGCCTCGTAGGACCCCTGCCGTGCCGATTCGGCCACCTGGAATTGGGAGTACCGGCTGGTCGCGTTTTCATGGAGGACGCAGGTCTCGATGGCGGTGGCTAGGGTAAAGCGCTTTATTTTGAGGAGCTGCTGGCGTAGGGTGTCCGAGGTGACCCCAAAAACGTTCTGATCCCGAATCATGGAGTCGGAGGTGGCCTCATAGCCGCAGGACTGCGCGAGGATATGGAGGTGTGTCAAATAAGATTGAAAAGGCTCATCCTTACCCTGCAGGCGCTGCTGGAAAAGGTACCTCTCGAAGCTCTCATTAACTTCCACGCTGAAGTGTTCCTCAAATTTTAGAAGGACCGTCTTGTACTTCGTCTTGTCCTCGCCTTCCGTGAATGCCAGGGAGTTGTAGATGTGGATGGCGTGTTGCCCCGCCGTGAAGAGGAGGAGGGAGATCTTCCTGGTGTCCGATGCATTCTCCTTGTCTGTGACTTCTAGGAAGAGTTGGAAGCGCTGTTTGAACAGCCTCCAGTTGACGTCAAGATTTCCAGCGATCCGGAGCGGCTGCGGTGGGCTGATGGTTTCCATGGCGCAGGATGGCGGGTTTCTGAAGAGGTGCAGGTAGGTCTCACAGTCGCTGGTGAGTTTCCACACCTGGTATCATGTCGTGTTGGGTGTTCCGATACACAAACGAACCAACACGGTTGTAGATGGTACAACTCTGCTTCATTATTCTGTACAATAATAACTATTAACGTCTGGCTGTGGTTCGTACTTCACCAGCTAACCTGTGGACCCAGCCCGAGCACTATCTTAGTGAGGCACTCAGCACATGGTCTATGTCTGAGTGGCGCCGCGCTGTGAGCTCTGTGCTCTGAGCTATCTCCTGGTAGAATGAGCGGGAACTGTGGTGTTCCGTTTTATAGTGCGTGTGCTCTCACTGGTGATTGGCTGCGATGTTATGTGTGTGTTGGTTGGTCCAACTACCTGTCCATCAGTGTGTGTGAGTGATTGCACCATGATATGTTAATGTGGATATCTTGACAGGGTCGACAGTATCTGTGGAGAGAGAACGGAGCTCGCTTTGTCGAAGCTGGAGAGAACTGGAAATAGGATGAGATTTATATTGTTGCGAGGGAAAGCCTGGAGCAGTGGGGCTGGATAGGGGGCCAGTGAGAGATGGAGATTGGCAAAGGCATTGTGGACAATAAGACAAAAGGAATGTAAATGTTGGTGAAAATAGTCATAGAGGTTTACAGCATGAAGACGGGCCCTTTGGTCCAACGTGTCCATGCCGTCCAGTTTCTGCCAGTAAGCTATTCCCAATTGCCTGCATTTGGGCTATGTGGGTCTCCACCCAGCTTTCCCATATCACTGTCTAAATGATTTTTAAAAGACAAAATTGTACCCGCCTCTACCACTGCCTCTGGCAGTTTGTTCCAGACACTCGCCACCCTCTGTGTAACCAAATTGCTGCTCTGGACCCTTTTGTATCTCCCGCCTCTCACCTTAAACCTATGCCCTCTAATTTTAGACTCCCCTACCTTTAGGAAAATGTGGGGCGCGATTCTCCGACCCCCCCCCAGGTCGGAGAATCGGCGGGGCTGGCGTGAATCCCGCCCCTGCCGTGTCCCGAATTCTCCGCCACCAGAGATTCGGCGGGGGCAGGAATCACGCCGCGTCGGTCGCCCCACCCCCCGGCGATTCTCCGGCCCGCAATGGGCCGAAGTCCCCCCGCTGTCAACCTTCTCCAGCCGGCGTGGATTAAACAACCTTATGAACGGCGGGTCAAGGCGGAGCGGGTGGGCACCGGGGTCCTGGGGGGGGGACGGGGCGATCTGGCCCCGGGGGGATGGCCCCACGGTGGCCTGGCCCACAATCGGGGCCCACCGATCGGCAGGCAGGCTTGTGCCGTGGGGGCACTCTCTTTCTTCCGCCTTCTCCATGGTCTTCACTATGGCGGAGGTGGAAGAGACTCCCTCCCCTGCGCATGCGCGGGGATGACGTCAGCAGCCGCTGACACTCCCGTGCATGCGTCGCCCAGCGAAGTCCTTTCGGCGCCGGCTGGCGTGGCGCCAAAGGCCTTTCCCGCCAGCCGGCGGAGCGGAAACCACTCCGGCGTGGGCCTAGCCCCTCAAGGTGAGGGCTTGGCGCCTAAAGGTGCGAAGACGTCCGCACCTTTGCGGTGGTTCGACGCCGGAGTGGTTCTCGCCACTCCATTACGCCGGAATCCCCCCGCCCCGCCGGGTAGGGGAGAATCCCGCCCATGTTGACTATCTATGCCCCTCATTATTTTATAGGCCTCTATAAGCTAACCCCCTAAGCCTCCTACGCTCCAGGGAAAAAATTCCCAGTCTATCCAGTCTCTCCTTATAACTCAAACCATCAAGTGCCGGTCGCATCCTAGTAAATCTTTTCTGCACTCTTTCTAGTTTAATAATATCCTTTCTATAATAGGGTGACCAGAACTGTACACAGTATTCCAAGTGTGGCCTTACTAATGTCTCGTACAACTTCAACAAGGCGTCCCAACTGTTGTATTCAATGTTCTGACCAATGAAACCAACCAAGCATATCAATTGGGGCCGGTTTAGCACAGTGGGCTCAAAAGCTGGCTGGTAATGCAGAACAAAGCCAGCAGTGTGGGTTCAATTCCCGTACCGGCCTCCCCGAACAGGCGCCAGAATGTGGCGACTAGGGGCTTTTCACAATAACTTCATTGAAGCCTACTTGTGACAATAAGCGATTATTAATATTATTGCCTTCTTCACCACCCTGTCCACCTGTGACTCCACCTTCAAGGAGCTATGAAGCTTTACTCCTATATCTGAGTAGGTCCTGCCCCGATTCGATCTACCAAAATGCAATACCTCACATTTATCTAAATTAAACTCCATCTGCCATTCAGCGGCCCACCGGTCCAATTGATCAAGGTCCCATTGCAATAGCCTTCTTCACTATCCACTATGCCACCAATCTTGGTGTCACCTGGTTAAAGCAGCAGGGCAAGCCAGGGCAACATAGAAAAACCGACGACAAGTGAGCTACAGATAAACAAGGGGGTGAGAGAGGCAGACGAAGAACACAGAGGACATTTGTTCGAATTGAAACTATCTTGGGCTACTTATTTATCAGACAGAAAGTCATATCAAATCTCACTTGGAAAGATACAAATGGTAGTTGATTTCCATTTGTACAAGAAGAAAGCAGCAGAGGGCAGCACAGTGACGCAGTGGCCAGCACTGCTGCCTTATGCCGCCGCGGAGCCGCTTTCGATCCCAGCCCAGGGTCACTGTCCATGTGGAGTTTGCACATCCTCCCTGTGTCTGCGTGGGTCTCACGCCCACAACCCAAAGATGTGCAGGACAGCGTGGATTGGCCATGTTGAATTTCCCTTTAATTTGAATTTTTTTTTTAAAACCAGAACATCATGGCTGGGATTCTCCGATTCTCTGCGCCGCAACCGCGCTCGGTGCGGGGGCGGAGACTGGGCGTCAGACCCGCGATCAGGTCCGCGCCGCTCCCGCAATTCTCTGAGGACCGGAGAATCGCCGCCAATCGCGCGTGCGTGGTCGACCCGGCTCCAGTCGGGGGCCATTGAAAGAGGCCCCCACGGAGATTCTGCACCGACAACTAGCCGAGTTCCCGCCGGCATGGTTCACTCACGGTTCCACCCGGCGGGTGCTCGGACCCAGTCCGCGGCCACCCTGGTGCGGGCAGGGGGATCCGTCACCAGGGGCTCCTCCAGGACGGCCAGGCTCGTGATCAGTGGCCACCAATCGGCGCGCGCGATCTCGGGGGGGCCTGTATTGTCGGGGCCGGCCTGCGGTGTGGGTCCACCATGTTGCGCAGGGCCGCCGCTGTAGGCGTCCGCCGCACACATGCGCGGACCTACGGCCAGAGGTGCAGGGACCCGTATTGGGAGCCGGAGCTGCGAGGAGCACTCTGGGGCCCGACTAACCCCCTGCGAAATGGAGAATCACTCTGGACTTTCTTCAGGAACGTCCCGAGTGATTCGCACTTGTTTTATTGCGGGCATGGGGCATAGCCCCATTATCAGAGAATTCCACCCCAGAAAGGTGGGCAGGATTTTCTTTGCGGACCTCACCATCATGGTCGAACGGCAATTAGAAGCCCACACTGTGTGAGGAACAGGCTATAATGCTTTTGCATCAAACTGTCCAATTAGTAGCCAGAGGGTCGCTTGCTACTCGATTAAGGACAGTGGACAAACACTCGGAGCTGGAGGCCTTTCAATGTGGGAGAAGCAGCAAGCTGCCTTTTCAGGTAGGTGGGAGAGCGAGGCTGCACCATGACAGGGGCACCTTCTCTCTCCAACTCTCTTAAACTTCAAGGGGCGGCCCGGTGGCACAGTGGTCCGCACTGCTGCCTCACAGCACCAGGGAGCTGGGTTCTGTTCCGACATTGGGTAACTGTCTGTGTGGAGTTTGCACGTTCTCCCTGTGTCTGCATGGGCTTCATCCGGGTGCTCCGGTTTCCTCCAGCAAATCCCGAAAGACGTGCTGTTAGGTGAATTGGACATTCTGAATTCTCCCTCTGTGTACCCGAACAGGCGCCGGAGTGTGGCGACGAGGGGATTTTCACAGTAACTTCATTGCCGTTTTAATGTAAGCCTACTTGTGACACTAATAAAGATTATTATTATATGTGCACAAACTGGCGAAACCAGGACGTCATCAAAACTTTGATCCCAAACTTCTACAGGACTACAATACCAAATGGGAGACGGAAGGTAACTAACTGTCTTAATTCCTCGATTCAACAAAATAAAATTTGATATCGGGAATCACGTGGGTCGCGGAAGTTCAAGGTGGTGGCTGACCTTCACCTCTTCAAGAGCAACTGGGGAAGGGCAATAAACGCTGGCCCAGCCAGCGATTCCCACATCCCATGAACAACAAAATTTTAAAAAAGAATGTTTTACAAAGCAACATATTGGAGCGAAATTAAACGATTTGTTTCCATTATACTTATACTCTCCTCAATGTGTTTTACTTTATGGGATGACACAATTTAAGATCATTTTACAGATTAAATAAATCAGTATAATTTGTTTTGAAACCGTTACCCATTTTGAATGAATGTGTACACTGGAAGCCATCTGTCATGACAGAAGCTGTGAGTGTGGTGAATATTTATGATCTGCCAAACATCAGCATTTTGGAGCATTGTTATTAATGAATTCCTCGAGTGTATATTAGATGAAGGGAGCTGTACGATTTCCCCAGCGTGAATTTTTCTAAGTTATTCCAGGCTCATGGAGGATACGTGGGCAATTGTTGGGGACATCCATCTATGTTGTAACTTCCGCCAAATGCATCTCCTATTGTGCAAACAAAACATCCCAAAACAAATGGCGAATGGACGGTAATACAGTCATAGAATCACTACAGCACAGTAGGAGGCCATTCGGCCCATTGAGTTTTCACTGACCCTCTGAAAGAGCACCTCACCGAACATGCGCTCCCACCCTATCCCTGTAATCCAATAACTCCACCTAACCTTTTGGACACTAAGGGGAGATTTAGCATGGCCAAACCACCTAGCCCACACAACTTTGGACTGCGGGAGGAAAGCGGAGCTTCCGGAGGAGACCCACACAGACACAGGGAGAACGTACAAACTTCACTTGGAGAGTGACCCAGGCTGGAATTGAACCCGGGTACCTGGCTCTGTGAGGCATCAGTGCTAACCTCTGTGCCACCGTGACGTACCACCCATTAATATTTTTGATTTCTTTATTCTGCCAACACTGTTTAATTTGTTGCTGTGAACCAAGAAACACTTCCGGCTTTTTCTGTTGGTGCAGCATCTTACTCAATGGCTATGTTGCACTGTAGGGAGGTGTTGGTGTAGTGGTATTGGCACTGGACAAGTAACCGAGTAGATCCAGGGTAATGCTCCTGGAATCACGCTCGAATCCCACCATGGCAAATGGTGACATTTCAATTCAATAAAATCTCGAATTAATAGTCTAATGAAGACCATGAGATCATTGTCGATTGTTGTAAGAACCCATCTGGTTCACTCAAGTCTTTTAGGGAAGGAAACCTGCCATCCTCACCTGGTCTGGCCTACCTGTGACTCCAGACCCTCAGCAAAGTGGTTGACTCTTAAATGCCCTCAGTTCAAGGGCCATGGGCAACGAATGTTGGCCCAGCCACGACACCCAGATCCCCTGAACAAATTTGTTAAAAAATGGTAATGGCTGCACTTCCCATTTCATGCAATGCGATCTCTATCTCAGCTGAGCTGCTTAAGGAGAGGCACGGGATGAAGACATGGGGCGGGCTTTTCCGTATGCCGATGCCGAAATCGGGAAAGGCGATTAGGCGGACAATCGGTTCTGATGCCAAAATTGGGGCAGGCGCTGATTTGAGACCATATCGCAATACTCCAGCATCGCAGCATCAATGCGCGCCGGAACGCACGTACAGTACACACGTTTGCAGATCATTAGTGAGCCCGACCCAGTATTTTCCGTGGCCTCCGTGATTCTCCGCCTCCGGTGGGCCAAGTTCCTGGCGGCGCGGTTCACTGATACTTTTTAAAATCATGAAACCGATGTGGCGGCTGCTTCGAGAGAGAGAGGGGGACAGAAAGTGTCCAACATCACCATAGTTTGCTGACAGCTGTGCCGCTGGCCGGGGGGGGGGCATCTGCCAGGGCTGGAGGGTAGCTAGGCGGTGGGCTGAGGGGTCAGGTGGACGGATATGGAACACCATTGCCGCAGCCGGCAAGGCAGCCATAAAGTTGCACACACTGCTAACAGCCCAGTTTGAACTAAGTGCCTTGGGTCGTATAGGACGCCCTTTGGCCCCAGCTGACCCATCAGTTGTACGAGCGCGCTCCAACACAACCAGTGCCATCTTTTTGGCTGGGATACGTGTGAGTGTGGAGTGTAATGTGAAAATGCGGCTGCAGCTTGTCAGCCTCCCGAGTGTCAATCACGGACCGGCGAATCACACACCGGGGGCGAGATTCTGTGATCCTGAGGCTAAGTGTTAATGCCTCAGGATCAGGAATTCTGGCCCCATACAGGGGGTCAGCACGGCACTGGAGCAGTTAACGCTGCTCCAATTGTTGATCCCAGCGTGAACTGGGCGCCGCGTGATCCACGCATGCGCAGTGGCACCGGCGCCAACGCGTGTATGCGCAGTGGCTTCCTTCAACGCGCTGGCCCCGACGCAACATGGCGCAGGACTACAGGGGCCGCGCGGAAGAAAGGAGGCCCACATCGGAGGCCCCCCCCCAGGGTCGGGCCCCCCCCCCCCCCCCACCCCCCCCCCCACAGGCCGTCCCGCGACCCTTCCATTCCGAGTTCCCACCTTTTTACGACGGCCGCTCGGCCCATCCTGGGCCGAGAATCGTCGGGCCAGCCGCGTAGAGTGACCCCGACCGGCTCCGCGCCAACCACACCGGCGCCAATGGCGCTGATTCTCCGTAGAGCTGGCATCGGAGCGGTGTGGCGCGATTCGCGCCGGTGGCAGGGATTCTGCGGCCTGGCCCCGGGCTGAGAGAATCCCGCCCGAGTTCCACCAGCACAGTAACCTTAATAGTAGCGGATTGGTCCAGATGTGGCAGCAGTTTTTCTGTCGTGAAAGTCCACGATTCTGCATTGGCATCAACACTTTGGATGGGCTTCTCCGATCTGGTGCGGCACGCCATCGGGATTCTCTGCTTCGCCGACTGGTCAATGGGGTTTCCCATTGTGGGGCAGCCCCACGCCGTCGGGAAACTCCCGGGCTGCCGGCAAAACGGAGAATTTGGTGGCGGAGAATTCAGCCCTAGTCTCAGAAACGGAGAATCCCATCCATGGTATTTTGGGAAGGACTGAGGTGAATTAACATCCTCCGATCTTATTTACCTCGCGATGGCTAATTGCAGGGTATCATCGACTGTGGACTGCGAGCAGGCTGCTGCAAGGTTCCATCGTTTGGCCTGGAGCACTGTGTGTGGTGGAGGGGAGTGCGATATGGTGGTACTGGGAAAACGGAAGGAAGGGTTAAAAACGCTGAAATCAGCCAAAAGGGGTAAATAAACACATGTCCACGTTGTTTTTGTATGTGTGAGACCTATTTATATGCTCATCGTCTAATAAACTGCACAAATTTTGGTTCATAGTATGTCAGTGATTTCAGTTTGACAACTATCTCGGTCTCTCAAGGGTTTGTGAAGATTCTGTGCTGCTCTTGCAAATAGCAGAAACATATTGTGCAGCTAATTGATTTAAATCTAATGTTTTTCTTTGCCTGGCAGATGACTGTGATGATCACTTGGTGTCTGATTTGCCTCAGTTGGTGTTCGATTCTTCCTCTGAGTTGTCTGGCAGTCACAGCCCCGGCTTTGCAAAGCTGAACAGACGAGATGGTAAGACGCAAGCTATTGATCAACTGTTCATATTTATTCTGCTGGCCTTGAATAACAATGAAAAGAAATATTCATTTTCAACAGCTTGATGAGTGCAAAAGGTCAAATGCCTTCAAGCTACACATGCTGTGGAGTTAGAAATTGGGTCACTCCTTCAATACTCCTCTTAAAATTCAAAATAGAACCCCGACAGCAGAGAGGGAGGCCATTCGACCTATCAAGTCTGCACTGACCCTTTGAACGAGCAGTCAACCCATTTCCACTCCTCTGTCCATCCCACCCTATCCCCATAACCTAACTTGCACATCCCTGGACACGAAGAAGCAATTTAGCATGGGCAATCCACCTAAACCACACATCTCTGGACTGTGGGAGGAAACTGGAGCATCTGGACAAAACCCACGCAGACACTGGGAGAACATGCAAACGACACACAAACAGTGACCGAAGGCAGGAATTGAACCCATGTCCCTGGTGCTGTGAGGCAGCAGTGCTAACTGCTGTGTCACTGTGCCACCCCTCTGTGGAAGATGATAATAGATGGTAACGATCGTCCCTTTCTATCTGCCCTTGTATTTTCACATTTTCAAAATATTTCAATTCTCATTGTTGATGGCAACTTCAAGAGAGAATTGACTGAGAAAAATTGGTGAGCCTGATGCTATTTGTCCAATTAAAGCCCAACCTGCGATACCATCATCACCCAATATAGCACTGTTAGCAGTGTTGCTTCACAGTGCCAGGGACCCAGGTTCGATTCCTGGCTTGGGCCACTGCCTGTGCAGAGCCCGTGTTCTCCCTATGTCTGCATGGGTTTCCTCCGGGTGCTCCGGTTTCCTCCCACAAGTCCTGAAAGACGTGCTGTTAGGTAATTTGGACATTCTGAATTCTCCCTCTCTGTACACGAACAGCTGCCGGAATGTGGCGACGAGGGGATTTTCACCGTGACTTCATTGAAGTGTTAGCCCACTTGTGACACTAATAAAGAATATTATTATTATAAACTATACCTGCAATTTAAACAAAGCCAGTGCTTTTGCCTCTCCTAATGAATTCAAAATCATTATCACGGAGCAGAGGCACTATTCCTAAGACTTGTTTGGATGTGATCACTGTTTAAAAATAAGAGGTTACATATTTAAGTCAGAGTTGAGGAAAAGTATTTTTCTCATAGAGGGTGATGAGTCTCTGGAATTTTCTTTCTCAAATGGCAGTGGAAGCAGGGTCTTTGAATATCTTTAAGATAGAGCTGGATAGATTCTTGATTAACAAGGGGGTGAAAAGTTATTGGGGGTAGAATGGAATGTAAAGTTAAGGTTACAATCAGATGTGCCATGATCTTATTGAAAGGCAGAGTAGGCTCGAGGGGCTGAGTGGCCTACTTCTGCTCCTAATTCACATGTTCCTATGTATGTTCATTTGATTTTCAACTTTGATCCTGTCTTCCTGTTCCATTGATTCCGATGAATGTTAAAAGTTTACATGGCATGATTTGAAGGAAAGTAGGGAATGTTCCGGATGCAAGAACGTAAGTTCCAATTCTCTTCCCGCACAGACATTGCTCTTTTTCCATAGCTCACAATTCCCGGAACAGGTTAGTAGACTGTTGCCAGAGGCTTATTGTTTGAAGAGCATCAAGCATGGCTGACTAGGAGTCTCTCCCGCTCTTCGGACCTGCTCCACTACTCAAGATGATCATGACTGACTTCTGCCTCAATTCCACTTTCCTGTCCACTCTCATCCCTTGATTCCCTGAAAGTCTGTCCATCCACCGTGAAGTAGCACCCATAACCCTTTGTGATAGGGAACCCAAAGACTCACAATTCCCTAACATGGCTAAGGAGTGACCTGTGATTGAAGGAACAACGCCATGCAGATTTTTCCATTCAAATTTACCTGTTGGACCGGCATTCTGAAAACCTGCTCCGGGAGCTGGATTGAGGGCCTTCAAGGGCCATGAATTGGACAGCCCGCCTTAATCTGCCCACATCTCTTTGCAGTCTCTTTTTTTTCCTTTATCTTTGGAGCTATTCCTGCCTAATTTTGTATTGTCAGGAAAAATTGCAAGATACGGGTCAATGAGAAGCGATGGTGGTGTAGGGGTGTTGTCTCAGGAGACCCAGAGTAATGCTCTGGGGACCCAGGTTCAAATCCCACCACTGCTACAAAAAGTCTAATGAAACCATTATCGATTGCTGGAAAAATCCATCTGGTTCACTAATGTCCTTCAGGGAAAGAAATCTGCAGCCCTTACCTGGTCTGGCCTACATGTGACTCCAGATCCACAGCAATGTGGTTGACTTTTAACTGCCCCCTCAAGGGTAAGTAGGGATGGCCAATAAATGTTGGCACAGCCTGCAACACCCACATCCCATGAACAAACTGCAACTGTGTAAAAGCAAATAGACTGGTTGTTCATCTCATGACTACTTGCTAATGCAGGGTCTCTGTAACATTTGCTTCTATAACAAAGACACAATACAACAAAATGCAAAAAGAGATGGACACATTCAACCAATTGCTCAGAAACTGAACTGGACTAGCCATATTAATACTATGGCTACCAGAGCAGGTCAAAGGCTAGGAATCCCACGATGAGTAACTCACCTCCTGACCCCTCCAAAGGCTTTCACCATCTACAAGGAGGCGTGGTAGCACAGTGGTTATCACAGTTGCTTCACAGCTCCAGCGTCCCAGGTTTGATTCCCTGCTTGGGTCACTGTCTGTGCAGAGTCTGCACGTTCTCCCCGTGTCTGCATGGGTTTCCTCCGGGTGCTCCGGTTTCCTCCCACAGTCCAAAGACCTGCACTGTAAATTCAATGATAATCTACGATTAATCGAGGACAAAGGTTCGTCACAACATCGTGGGCCGAAGGGCCTGTTCTGTGCTGTATTTTTCCATGTTCTATGTTCTATGTGCAGGTTAGGTGGATTGGTTATGATAAATTGCCCTTAGTGTCCAAAAAGGTTAGGTGGGGTTAGTGGGTTACGGGGATAGGGTGGAGGCGTGGGCTTGAGTAGGATGCTCTTTTCAAGATCCGGTGCAGACTCGATGGGCCAAATGGCCTCCTTCTGCACTGTAAAGTCTATGAAAATTATGTGAAAATTACAAGGCACAAGACCGGAGTGTAATGGAATTCTCTCTACTTACCAGGATGACTGCAGCTCCAACAACATAGAAACATAGAAAATAGGTGCAGGCCATTCAGCCCTTCGAGCCTGCGCCACCATTCAGTATGATTATGGCTGATCATGCAAATTCAGTATCCCACTCCCGCTTTCTCTCCACATCCCTTGGTCCCTTTACCGCAAGGGCCACGTCCAGCTCCTTCTTGAATGTATCCAACGAACTAGCCCCAACAGCTTTTTGTGGTAGAGAATTCCACAAATTCACAACTCTCTGAATGAAGATGTTCTTCCTCATCTCAGTCCTGAATGGCTTACCCCTTATTCTTCGGCTGTGATCTCTTGTTCTGGATGTCTCCAACATCGGGAACATTCTTCCCGTATCTAGCCTGCCCAGTCACATCAGGATTTCGTTTGTCTCTATGGGATCCCCTCTCATTCTTCTAAACTCCAGTGAGTACAAGCCCAGTTGATCCAATCTTTCTTCATATGTCAGTCCTGCCATCCCTGGAATTAGTCTGATGAACCTTCACTAAACACCCTCAAAACAACTGAGGATAAAGCAGCCTGCTCGATTGCTTCCTCTTCCACAAACATTCAATCCCTACACCACCGATGAGCAGTAGCAGCTGGGTGTACCATCTACAAGATGCACTTCACCAAGGTTCCTTAGACAGCACCTTCCAAACCCATGCTGGCTTCAAACAGGTCCTGGGACAAGTTGGTGACTGGCTTCCACGTCTTGTGAAAGCCCGTTTCTGCCCCCCGGATGTGAATTTGATTTTCCCCAGGTGGAGAAATTCCGACAGGTCAGCGAGCCAGTCTGCAGCTTTGGGGTGATGCTGCTTTTTAATGAATTGTTCTTGATCCTTTTACTCTTCTACTCTGTTCAGTTTTCTAAGGTGTAGGTAATGCCTCTGTTTTCCCACTTTAAAGTAGGGTTCTGACTTTTCCGTTCCTATATCTTTTATTATTTTGTATACATCTATGAGATCATCAACGGTTGAGTACTTTCCAGGCTGAAAGGATCAAACTTCCCCAGCCTTCTGTCATGACAGAGCTTTCTGTATAGTTTAAAGTTGGCTTACTCTGACGTACTATACTTTGGCTACACATTTAAGTGTAGCTCAGTGTTTAACGTGCTTTGTTAGTTTCCGCCTATCAGTGATTCAGCAAGTTAAGTGCTGAATCTACTAAATCTACTGAATCGACTAATACTGAATCGCTGGCTCCCTTTCAGCTTGATCCCCTAGGAAGTGGCTATGTTGGCAAATCTTACTCAACACATTACTTTATATAACCCATGTTAGGTTTCATCTTCAATGATTCCAACCACTTGCATAGTTTAGAGGCCATTCTTGATTCAGTCACCCACTCCCTCATTTTTAATCGTCTGCAAGTATGACCATTTTGCATTCTAACCGGGTGCTAAAATGAATCACTGTACTTGAAACCTAATTTTTTGAGAGCTTTTGATCTGAAAGGAACTATATGAATGCTGGAAAACTATTTTTTTTTTTAATGGGTGTTCCACTAAATTGGGGGGATCTGGTAGTGTATTGGTAATTTCACTGGACGAATGATCCAGAGTTTCGAGCTAATGCTCTGGGGACATAGAACATAGAACGATACAGTGCAGTACAGGCCCTTCGGCCCACGATGTTGCACCGACATGGGAAGTCAAAAAACAAAAGCCATCTAACCTACACTATGCCATTAGTATCCATATGCTTATCCAATAAACCTTTAAATGCCCTCAATGTTGGCGAGTTCACTACTGTTGCAGGTAGGGTATTCCACGGCCTCACCACTCTTTGCGTAAAGAACCTACCTCTGACCTCTGTCGTATATCTATTACCCCTCAGTTTAAGGCTATGTCCCCTCGTGCTAGCCATTTCCATCCACAGGAGAAGGCTCTCACTGTCCACCCTATCTAACCCCCTGATCATTTTGTATGCCTCTATTAAGTCTCCTCTTAACCTTCTTCTCTCTAACGAAAACAACCTCAAGTCCATCAGCCTTTTCTCATAAGATTTTCCCTCCATACCAGGCAACATCCTGGTAAATCTCCTCTGCACCCGCTCCAAAGCTTCCACGTCCTTCCTATAATGAGGTGACCAGAACTGTACGCAATACTCCAAATGCGGCCGTACCAGAGTTTTGTACAGCTGCAACATGACCTCATGACTCCGGAACTCAATCCCTCTACCAATAGAGGCCAACACTCCATAGGCCTTCTTCACAACCCTATCAACCTGGGTGGCAACTTTCAGGGATCTATGTACATGGACACCTAGATCCCTCTGCTCATCCACACTTCCAAGAACTTTACCATTCGCCAAATATTCCACATTCCTGTTATTCCTTCCAAAGTGAATCACCTCACACTTCTCTACATTACACTCCATTTGCCACCTCTCAGCCCAGCTCTGCAGCTTAGCTATGTCCCTCTGTAACCTGCCACATCCTTCCGCACTGTCGACAACACCACCGACTTGAGTGTCGTCTGCAAATTTACTCACCCACCCTTCTGCGCCCTCCCCTAGGTCATTTATAAAAATGACAAACAGCAACGGCCCCGGAACAGATCCTTGTGGTACGCCACTTGTAACTGAACTCCATTCTGAACATTTCCCATCAACCACCACCCTCTGTCTTCTTTCAGCTAGCCAATTTCTGATCCACATCTCTAAATCACCCTCAATCCCCAGCCTCCGTATTTTCTGCAATAGCCTACCGTGGGGAACCTTATCAAATGCTTTACTGAAATCCATATACACCACATCAACTGCTCTACCCTCGTCTACCTGTTCAGTCACCTTCTCAAAGAACTCGATAAGGTTTGTGAGGCATGACCTACCCTTCACAAAGCCATGCTGACTATCCCTAATCATATTATTCTTATCTAGATGATTATAAATCTTGTCTCTTATAATCCCCTCCAAGACTTTACCCACAACAGACGTGAGGCTCACCAGTCTATAGTTGCCGGGGTTGTCTCTACTCCCCTTCTTGAACAAAGGGACCACATTTGCTGTCCTCCAGTCCTCTGGCACTATTCCTGTAGCCAATGATGACATAAAAATCAAGGCCAAAGGCTCAGCAATTTCTTCCCTGGCTTCCCAGAGAATCCTAGGATAAATCCCATCAGGCCCCGGGGACTTATCTATTTTCAGCCTGTCCAGAATTGCCAACACCTCTTCCCTTCGTACCTCAATGCCATCTATTCGAATAGCCTGGGTCTCAGCAATCTCCTCCACAACGTTCTCTTTTTCCTGAGTGAATACTGACGAAAAATATTCATTTAGTATCTCGCCTATCTCTTCAGACTCCACACACAACTTCCCATCCCTGTCCTTCACTAGCCCTACTCTTACCCTAGTCATTCTTTTATTCCTGACATACCTATAGAAAGCTTTTGGGTTTTCCTTGATCCTACCTGCCAAATACTTCTCATGTCCCCTCCTTGCTCGTCTTAGCTCTCTCTTTAGATCCTTCCTCACTACCTTGTAACTATCAAGCGCCCCAACTGAAACTTCACACCTCATCTTCACATAGGCCTCCTTCTTCCTCTTAACAAGAGATTCCACTTCTTTGGTAAACCACGGTTCCCTTGCTCTAAGTCTTCCTCCCTGCCTGATCGATACGTACTTATCAAGAACACGCAGTTGCTGTTCCTTGAACAAGCTCCACATATACAGTGTGCCCAACACTTGCAGCCTACTTCTCCAACCTATCCCCCCCCAAGTCATGTCTAATGGCATCATAATTGCCCTTCCCCCAGCTATAAATCTTGCCCTGCGGGGTATACTTATCCCTTTCCATCACTAACGTAAACGTCACCGAATTGTGGTCACTGTCCCCAAAGTGCTCACCTACCTCCAAATCAAACATCTGGCCTGGTTCATTACCCAAAACCAAATCCAATGTGGCCTCTCCTCTTGTTGGCCTGTCAACATATTGTGTCATGAAACCCTCCTGCACACATTGTACAAAAAACGACCCATCTAATGTACTCGAACTCTATCTTTTCCAGTCAATATTTGGAAAGTTAAAGACTCCCATAATAACTACCCTGTTACTTTCACTCTTATCCAGAATCATCTTCGCCATCCTTTCCTCTACAACCTTAGAACTATTTGAAGGCCTATAGAAAACTCCCAACAGGGTGACCTCTCCTTTCCTTTTTCTAACCTCAGCCCATACTACCTCGGAAGAAGAGTCCCCATCTAGCATCCTCTCCGCCACCGTAATACTGTTTTTGACTAGCAGCGCCACACCTCCCCCTCTTTTGCCTCCTTCTCTGAGCTTACTAAAACACCTAAACCCCGGAACCTGCAACAACCATTCCTGTCCCTGCTCTATCCATGTCTCCGAAATGGCCACAACATCGAAGTCCCAGGTACCAACCCATGCTGCCAGTTCCCCTACCTTATTTTGTATACTCCTGGCATTGAAGTAGACACACTTCAAACCACCTACCTGAACACTAGCCCCCTCCTGCGAAGTCAAATCTGTGCTCCTGACCTCTATACTCTCAATCTCTCGTACCCTAAAACTACAATCCAGGTTCCCATGCCCCTGCTGCATTAGTTTAAACCCCCCCCCCAAAGAGCACTAACAAATCTCCCCCCCAGGATATTTGTGCCCCTCAGGTTCAGATGTAGACCATCCTGTCTGTCGGGGTCCCACCGTCCCCAGAAAGAGCCCCAGTTATCCAGAAATCTGAATCCCTCCCGCCTGCACCATCCCTGTAGCCACGTGTTTAATTGCTCTCTCTCCCTATTCCTCATCTCATTATCACGTGGCACAGGCAACAACCCAGAGATAACAACTCTGTTTGTTCTCATTCTGAGCTTCCATCCTAGCTCCCTGAAAGCCTGCCTGACATCCTTGTCCCCTTTCCTACCTATGTCGTTAGTGCCAATGTGGACCACGACTTGGGGCTGCTCCCCCTCCCCCTTAAGGACCCGGGAAACACGATCCAAGACATCACGTACCCTTGCACCTGGGAGGCAACATACCAAACGTGAGTCTCTCTCGCTCCCACAAAATCTCCTATCTGTGCCCCTTACTACCGAGTCCCCAATTACTAATGCTCTGCTCCTCTCCCCCTTCCCTTCTGAGCAACAGGGACAGACTCCGTGCCAGAGGCCCGTACCCCGTGGCTTACCCCTGGTAAGTCCCCGTCCCCCCCCCACAAGTATCCAAAGCGGTATACTTGTTACTCAGGGGAACGACCGCAGGGGATCCCTGCACTGACTGCTTCTTCCCAGTCCCTCTTACAGTTACCCATCTATCTCCAATCTTTGGTGTAACTAATTCCCTGAAGCTGCTATCTATGACCCCCTCTGCCTCCCGAATGATCCGAAGTTCATCCAACTCCAGCTCCAGTTCCCTAACTCGGTCTTGGAGGAGCTGGAGATGGCTGCACTTCCTGCAGGTAAAATCAGCAGGGACACTAACGGCATCCCTCACCTCAAACATCCTGCAGGAGGAACATTGCACTCCCTTCCCTGCCATCCCTCTCACCTCCAACCAAGATCTGGTTAATAAATAAATTTTTAAAAAATATATATATATAATAATAATATAATATGGTACTTACCTCACACCAATGGGTCTTATTATTAGGTTTGAGGAGGAGAGCGGGTGGGAGACACTACACGTGTAGTGCCTCGGGTTTCCTCTCCACCAGAATTTATTGGTTGGGCGGGGGGTGGGGGGGAGGCTTCCCAGAAGTCTGTGGGTCGGACTTCCGGTTCCCGCCTTATATAAAAAAATAAAAAATAAAACAGAAAAGAAGAACAGACACGGGACCAGGTAAAGTAAATACTCACCTCCCAGAAGGCCCCTGCGCACCGCTCCCGCCGAAATTCAAAGGGCTGCTCCTGTAAAAGTAAGGGTTTTTAAAGTAAATACTCACCTCCCAGAAGGCCCCTGCGCACCGCTCCCGCTGAAATCCAAAGGACTGCTCCTGCAAAGGTAAGGGTTTTTAAAGTAAATACTCACCTCCCAGAAGGCCACTGCGCACCGCTCCCGCCGAAATTCCAGATACATATGTATCCAAATTCCACCTCAGCAACTGGTGGAATTGTAATTCAATTAATTAACCTGGGATTGAAAACTAGTCTCAGTAATGATGACCATGAGCACGATCATCGATAGGGAGGTGTTGTCAGGTTTGTTGGTCTCACTCCTGGGGCCTGGAGGCTTTATTGGTTGAACATAAACCATGTATTGGTCCACGGTATAGCCTGCATGGGCACTGGCCCCATGCTGGCTCCTTCCAGACTCTACTACACCAAGGCTAATACCATGTAACTCTCGACATCATACCATGGGCAGTATTGTTTGCCCTGTCCCACAGTAACCTTAGTTCTTCAGGAACACCCTTATACTCCAACTCCCCAAAATGTAACTAAACACAATCTTCTTTAATTGCTCCCCCTTCTCCACCCCCCCTCACCCCTCAAGTCTGACTTTATAAATCCAGATAGTCTGGAGGCTTGACTACTTTTCCAGATCTTGCTTGGATGAATGGTCGTCTCAGTTGCTTTGGGTTGCTATAGTCATTTGGCATTTAAATTGTCATACTCTTGTGTTTTTGTTACTCAGTTGTCTCCATTTGATTTGCTTTTTACACTCCTTTAAGAGTCAGGAAATGGTAGGATGCTATCAAATTGAATGTATTGTTCTTTGCACAAGTAAAATGCCAACATGTATTTTCTTTAAAGCCATGTCGAGGCAGCAATAAGAGAAAGGGAGAAACAGGAAAGAATAGAGAATGGGCGTTCTTTGTAACGAATACATTTAGTAGTCCGAATGCTGTGAGCCAGGAAGTAGGCTAGTCCCAGATGAGGCGTTGAAGAAGCAACAGCCTTTTCTTCCCACTGGTCTAAATTCTTCAGCTTGTGTGCTTCATTGCGATGACACCTGTGACCATCTTGTGGTTTGTTTAGGTATTGTCTCCCTCAGCCTCCAGTCACCTGTCTCCCTTGGCTAGACATTTCCTGGCTCCTCCAATGCCTTAGTGGGGTGTCTTAGACTTCCCTTTAAGGTCTGCACTCTCCAAAGCTTTCAGTTAAAATATCTGTGAAAGGTTTTTAATACCTCACTAAATGTAGTTGAGGATTCATCTATACTTTGGATTACTTCATCTACAAATACACAAAACATATGTAAAAATGTATTAGCTTCTACTCTTATGGTTTCCTGCTTGAACATGATGTGTTTTTGTCCAAGACACCCAATTTTGAGTCTGGTTGGCTTTGCCTTTGCATAATCTGATCTGCAAGTTCTAATTTACAACTGATGGCGTTTTTATAACCAGCGAGTACGTTTTTACATTTTTTTCTTTAAAATGGCTCTGCAGCTGCTATTTTCTGTCTTTCTCTGTCCCTCCTGTGGCTTTTCTGTTTGGTGATTGTGGGTCAGAGACTTAAAGGTAATCGATTCTCCAGGAAACGTGAAAACTAGCCATTTTGGCCAGACACTTGCTCTATCAAGCCTGGGAATCAGAAGGAAAGTGATGTTAAAAAAAACTGCCTGCTGGATGTATTGGTCAGGATTGCTGTCTATTTCAGAAGTTAATCTTAGTGTCTTTTTTTCTGGATTTTGCTCATCCTTTTTGTGATTTGGCAAAGTCACTTGACCGCATTCAATTAGGTTCTTCTTTTCATCCGCACTATGGATTCTACAGCTTTTTTGCCCTTTTTCATTTTTTGACTTTTGCTCAGCCCTTTGCAATTTGACCAGCTTCTCCGGGATTTGGGGGCCCATCCTTCATTGCCACCACGTTGCAAAGGTTGTTTGTTGCCTCACTAAGAAGCCTGGAGGTTTGTTTGGTTTGGTTGAATATTTATTGGAAACCCGTAATACATATCCCGGACCAGCCTCTCCGAACAGGCGCCGGAATGTGGCGACTAGGGGCTTTTCACAGTAACTTCATTGAAGCCTACTCGTGACAATAAGCGATTTTCATTTAATTCATTTCATATCCAAAGTACAGCACTGCATGGGTGCTGTCCCCATGCCGGCTCATTCCAGACTCTCCTACATCCAGTCAATTAACATGTGATGCTCTACACCATACCATAGGGGTACTGTTTCCCCAGTCCTACATTAATCCTTGCTGTGCCTGAAGACTCTTATACTACAGGAGGGAAATCTGCTGTTGTTGCTTGGCCTGGCCTACATGTGAATACGTGCCCACAGAAACACTTGACTGTCCTCTGAAATGGCCTAGCAAGCCACTCAGTTCAAGAACAATAGCGATAGGCATTCAATGTTGGCCTTGCCAGTGACATCCACATCCATGAAAGAATAAAGAAAAAGAGGTCGGGTTAGGGTTAGGATCTCGGTCTATATTGTTGAAGTAATATAGAAATATTGAAAATAGAAGCAGGAAGAAGCCATTCTTGAAATGGAAATGAAATGCAAATCGCTTATTGTCACAAGTCGGCTTCGATGAAGTTACAGTGAAAAGCTCCTAGTCGCCACATTCCGGCGCCTGTTCGGGGAGGCTGGTACGGGAATTGAACCAAGCTGTTGGCCTGCTTTGGTCTGCTTTAAAAGGCAGCTATTTAGCCCAGTGTGCTAAACCAGCCCCTGTCAAGAGAACTGTTAAGGAAGTTAAATATTAGAAAAAGTGCTGCAGGGTTGAAAAAAATATAATGTTTGCTATTTTCCTGTCTGCTGACATAATTACAGGATTAGAGTTGGGTCACTTATTTTGCACATAATAAAAAGAATGGCCTGCTCTGCCATTCATTACAATCATGGTTGATCATCCAACTCAGTAAACTGTTCCTGTTTTCCCCCTTATCCTTTGATTCCTTTAGCCCAAGAGCCATATTTAACTCCTTCTCAAAAATGTACAATGTTTTGGCCTCAACTGCTGAGACAGCGAATTCTACAGGCTCACTACTTGTAATTATCATGATATGCAAAAGTGCAGATAATGATATTCAGTCTGGCACAGACAGGCAGCTAATGAACACAGAGAACAGGACATGACCAATGAGCAGGCAGGACACTCAGGTGTGGTACCTCACTATAAAAGGCACGAGTCACTCACACTCCGCCTCTTTCCACTGATGAACATCTACAGAGTGAGTCAAGGTGCATGTACAGTATCACACCTCCAGCAGGTGGCTAAGAGCTAGTCTGGTCAGACAGAGTAACCACACTTAGGTTAGCAGAGAGTTGAACACATAGAGAACTGTGCTACTGGTTCAATAAATCAGATTGAACTAACTTCAAGGTCTGGAGTATCTTTTGGTTAAAGCTGCATCCAGTTGCAGCCTGTGTTATCCCAGAGTACATAACACATTAGTAATCTTACCTATGCCCATGCTGTATATGGAAAATGTCTATATTTTGGATACAGTACAGATACAATGGTTCCCTTTCAGTGGAAAAATATTTGCACTAGAACTTCCAAGATCACACCAATAAGAATTCAGGAAATGAAATAAATGGGAGTCATTAGAAACTCCGCCCACTGTCCAAACAGTAAGACCTTTTTTTGAGGTGTTGAGGGAGAAACAGCAAGAGAGAGAGGCGCCAGCCAACCTCAGGAAACAGCTCAGAAATAGGACAAGCAGTGGGCCAACCGGACGCCTGGACCTGCTCCAACATTCAGTAAGATCATCATTAACTTCATCCTCAACTCCACTTTCCCGCCTGATCCCCATATTCTTGGATTCCTTCAGAGTTATGGTTCTCAGCCTTGAATATGTTCTGTGACGGAACATTAGCAATCCTCTTGGGTAGAGAGTTCCAAAGATTCCCGGTGCTCTGAGGGAAGACATTTCCCCTCATTCCTTATACTGAAACTGTTTTCCCTCGTTCTAGCCTCTGCAGCCCGGGTTAACAGCCACCCATCATCCATAAGGTGCAATGAAATCATCTGATATTCTTCCACACCGCGGAGAATATAGACCCATTCTATCCAATTGCTCCACATCGGATTTGACGCTCTCATCCCAAGAATCAATCTATGTTATCCCGGATGAATGCACAACAGCCCACCCTGTGGTCTCAGAGTTATTCAGCCCCTCTTGGCCAGTTTAGTGCACACCGCTGGCAGTCTCTGCTGCATTTCCTTGACTTTCTGTCCGTCATGCCCGGCCTCGTGCAGCGCCCACATTTCTTAACCCTGCATGGATTTTATCTGGCCCTTGGTGTCGAGTTTAAGTCAGTGTCGATCCTCATATCTGCATGATTGCTTTTCTCCCCACTTATGTCAGTCTATCTTGATGCTGGTTTACACGTCCTAACAGATATGAACAAATTGTAACTCTTTATCTAATATAAGAACAGAAAATGTTGGAAAATCCCAGCAGGTGTGACAGTATCTGAGGAGCGAGAAGCCAAGTGCCCAATATGACGTTTCTTCGGAACTGCTTATCTACTCCATTCTGGACTCCTGTGCTTCTGGTATCCACTATTTTCTTCTTGTGATGAACGGTTATTACTGTCTCCTTATCATCATGTAAGGTGATGTCCCCTTTAAGGCCGGACTTGGAACCCTGGGGGACTCCGCTTCCGGCTCCGCCCACCTGGGCGTCGTATATAAGGGGCCGCCTTGCAGGTGGCACCCAGTAAGCACCCGTATCGGCACCAGGCTAGTTCTTAGCTTATTTACGCCTTCTTTACCGTTTTACTCTCTAGCATCGTTATTGAGGCTACAACACTTCTGATCATCTCTTTCAACTTTACCATTGAAATAGTTTGTTTGGTTTGTAATTCATGCCAGTTGCCGCAATGCACACTTGCTCCCAACACTCATCCCTATGATTATCACGAGAGATAGCAACCTGAGAAAAGCTGGGCACATGAGCTAACACTCACTAATTGGGGGCAGTGCTCCGCTCAGGCATCTACCTAATATGAACAGGGAGGTTACTTATTAAGAGCAGGGAGGCTATGCTGGAACTGTGTAAAAGTTGGTTAAGCCACACGAGAGTACTTTGTGTAGTTCTGGAATCCACATCAAAGCTGGGATGTGATAGCACTGGGAAGGATGCAGAGAGAATTTACCGGGATTTTGCCTGGGCCGGAGAGTTTTAACTATGAAGAGAGATTGGATAGACTGAGGTTGTTTTCCTTAGAGAAGGGGGGACATGATTGAGATGTGTAAAATTATGAGGGACATAGATAGAGTAGACAGCAAGAAACATTTTCCCCTTCGTAGAAGGGTCAATGGCCATGGGGCATAGATTTAAGGTAAGAAGCAAGGGGTTTAGAGGGGATATGAGGAAAAACATTTTCAGCCAGAGTGTGGTGGGAGTCTAGACTCACTGCCTGAAAGAGTGGGAGAGGCAGAGGCCCTCAGAATATTTAAGAAGCATCTAGATGTGCACTTGGGATTAGAATAGTTAACTGGTTGTTTTTGACCAGCAAAGAAGTGATGGGCCAAAGGGCCTTTTTTGTGCTGTAGATCTCTATGACTCTATTTGTGGTCTTTGATTATGCCTGCAGTGGTTGTAAGAAATCAGATGACTGCCTTTGGAAATAGAAGGGCAGTAAAAGGTTTCTTGAGAGCTGATGCAATAAATTTCAGCACCTTCCCTCCCTCCATTGTGCTCATGAAATAAGCATTATTTGAACAGACAAAAAAAAATGTAATTCATCAGAGTTCAAATAATTGTAATCAGCATGGAAACACCATCAAAATTTCATTTTCCTAACCCAAGGGCAATGGAGCTAATTCTGGTACCCCAACAGTGCCCAGGAACTTGGGACGAATACGGGGGTCTCCCATTTAAGATACAGATGAGGAGAAAATCTTTCTCTGAGGGTGGTGAAACTGTGGAACTCTTCCCCAGAGAGTGGTAGAGGCAGAGTCACTGAAGATTTTCAAGGCAGAGAAAGGTAGATTCTTGAGGTAGATAAGGGAGTCATCGGGTATTGGTGGTAGGCAAGGTAGTGGCATTGAGACTGCAGTCAGATCAGCCATCGCTTACTGAACAGCAGGACAGACTCAAGGGGCTGAATGGCCTACTCCTGCTCCATACGTTTAAATGATCACCTCCCATTCTTCTAAGCTCCAGATTTTATGGATCCAATTTACTCAGCCTCTCACCAACTATTGCATGTGGAAACAAATGTTTCGCAATCTCATCGCCAGTTCACACGGGATGCTCACATCTTCTTTATGAAGCGTTTTTCCGAAATTAGCATTTGCAGTGTTTCCTGTTCGTGGGAATTTTAATATGGAACGTGCAGGTATCCATGATAATTTGAGATTTGCTTATCCGCAATTGATGGAGGACTGTAGCCTATTGTTACCAATGGCTTTTTTAAAAATTGTGTTTCAGGGGCAGGTGGATGGTCCCCACTCAAATCTAACAAACACCAATGGCTGCAGATAGATCTTGGTGAGAGGACAGAAATCACTGCTGTAGCAACCCAAGGTCGATATGGCAGTTCCGACTGGGTAATGAGCTACCTGTTAATGTTCAGTGATACTGGAAGGAACTGGAAACAGTATCGTCAAGAAGACAGCATTTGGGTACGTGCTTCACACAATTATTTTCAATCTGTCGGTTGTAAAAAATGTAAGTGGAATTCTATTAACAAGAAATATATACGGCAAATGACTGTCACCATTATTATATAGAATAAATAATACCCTTATGCTACCCTCATATGGATACCCAACAAACATTTTAACCATTTTTCTTCAAACTCACAAATTATTTGTGTACGGTATGGCAGCACAGTGGTTAGCACTGTTGCTTCACAGCAGTAGGGACCCGGATTCGATTCCCGGCTTGGGTCACTGTCTGTGCGGAGTCTGCACGTTCTCCACGTGCCTGCGTGGGTTTACTCCGGGTGCTCCGGATTCCTCCCACAAGTCCCCAAAGACGTGTTTGTTAGGTGAATTGGACATTCTGAATTCTCCCTCTGTGTACCCGAACAGGTGCCAGAGTGTGGCGACTGGAGAATTTTCACCGTAACGTCATTGCAGTCTGAATGCAAACCTACTTTTGACAATCACAAAAATTACTAACTTTGCCCCTAGGGTGGCACATGGCGCAGTGGTTAGCACTAGGACTGCGGCGCTGAGGACTCGGATTTGAATCCCGGCCCTGGGTCACTGTCCGCGTGGAGTTTGCACATTCCCCCCCATGTCTGTGTGGGTTTCACCCCCACAACCCAAAGATGTGCACTAAATTGACCCTTTTTTTGAAAAAACAAATAATTGGGTACTCTAAATTTAAAAAAAAAATCTTTGTTCAAAAATGGTTGCTACACCAGGTTAAACAATCTGTGTCTAATTTCTGACCACCTATTATCGCAGTTTTTGTGGTTGTTGTTACACTGCTTTCAACTTTTCCCAGTTTTGCAAACGATCGCAGTTGTGTTGAACAAACCATGTGGACTGTGTTAGAACAACATTGATACTGAGGTGCACAGAAAACACAGACCTGGAAGAAAAGCACTCTTAAAAGGAAAGTCTATGCATTATTATCCTATACAGGATATTCTGATGAAAAAGACAGTCAAATTTAATCATCATTTTTTTTGTAGCCCGCTGATTTTTACCTCGGATGCGCTGAAGGTTAGATTTTCTTCTTGACTAACATTCTGACAAATTGTAAGCTCAGATGTCTTGTCGGTGGAAGGAATTCTCTTTCTTGAAACTTGAAGGTCATTTCAGAAATGAGGATGGTCGCCCAGTGATTAGGGAACTGATCTGGCAAACTATTGTGTCATTAGTTCATGCTGTGACATTTCATTCACCAAACATGGTGAATGTTTGGCCTGGATAGAGAAAAACAGCACGTTGTTAGGCTGTTTTCAAAAGGCAGCAAGTTTATTATCATTCTTTACTGTCGGCCCCTGTTTTCTTTACCCAGTATGTCCTGCATGTGAATCTGGTCCAACATCGCATGATTGACTTGTAATGCCCTCAAGTGGAGCTTGGTATGGATAATAAATTCTGCCATGCCAACATTGCTTACATTCCAACGACAATCAATGGGCGTCAGGAGACAAAATTGCAGTGAGTTGCATCTCCCAACCTGTCCTTTCATTGAGTTGCGGTATGATATGCTGTGTGGTGCTTAAGATTTTGACAGGTTTGTGTGCTGTCAGGGAGCGGCACCTGACAACCATCTGCACTAGTGTATCAGAATTACTTTATTTGGCTTTACAGGGCAAACCAAGTTCAAGACCGAGGCTGACAACTTGTTATCATCCATATTGTACTACTGCACAAAGTCAGGATCTACCCTGCTGGTTTCCTCACGATCATTGAGCAGACTCTGGTGTGATTTGATTAAAGTAAGAAGAATAAAAAGGAACCATGCACTGAATTTGGACTATTTCCTCATTCGTACTGAGATCGTGTGCACATGAAAGACAGTAATGTCTGCTCACAGTAAACCCACGCAATCTTTTGCCATCATTACGATCTGCAGCCATCGCCTCGCTTGGCTAAAACCCTGTATTTATTTCAAATTTGTGAATATGTTTTGTCAGGCTGACGAATACAGACACAGAAAACCTTCATCTTTCCTCGACCAAGTGACTTTCAAGCTGTGGCATGTAGAAAGTCTGATTCAATGTTCTGCTTGGAAAGCAGTGTCTTAATTATTCTCAAACTTTGTGCAACGTCAAACATGCAGACACACTGAGGGATTGTTCACGTCCCTCGTCATGCCAAAAGGTTAAATGTCTCAAACCCTGACCCACAGGCTCGAAGGGCTGAATTGCCGACTTCTGCTCCTAATTCCTATGTACCAACCAACCTGCTTGCGGATATAATTGTTCAATCGACGCAGTCTGGGGGTGGGTGGGTGGGGTGGGAGTGCGCGGGGGTGGGGGGGGGGGGGGAGGGTTGGTGTGGTGGGCAAGTCACTAAATACCTCCTTTGAATACAATAATGAGGCTGTTTGTTTTGGGATTATTTTTCCATTTTTGTTTTAAGTCTGACTAGCCATGTTTCCCGTGAAATTTGTCAGGACCTGTGCCAAATCCTGGGCGGGATTCTCTGATCCTGAGGCTAAGTGTTGACGCTGTCGTAAACGCCGTCGCGTTTTACGACGGCATCAACAGGCCCCGAGGAGCAGCGATCCTGCGCCGCACAGGGGGCCAGCACGGCATTGGAGCAACTCATGCAGCTCCAGCTGCTGATACTGGCATCAGGACGGGCACCGCGAGTATGCGCATGCGCACTACGGGTGGCGTGAATTCGCGCATGTGCACTAAGGCAGGCGCAATTTCGCGCATGGGTAGCCATCTCCGCGCCGGCCCCGACGCAACATGGTGGAGAGCTACAGGGCCAATGGCGCCAATTCTACGGTCACCGGAGGACCTGCGTCGGTGTGGCGTCGGACTGGCGTCGCATGAAACGCCCCACCCACCCACCCCCCCGCCGATTCTCCGACCTGGCCCGGAGTCAAAGAATCCCGCCCCCTTTCTTTTGAGCACCCTGAGGCAGAACATCTCCTACTCCCTCCCCGCCTTCGCATAACACTGTTGGACTAATGTATTTGTATACTTCACTTTAGCCGATGAATTCTCTGGGTTTCCAAGTTATAAGATGAAGCATTCAAATTCTGAATTTATATGACAATATTACCTAGTACTGCTGTAGACTTTCTAAAACAAAATGCACACCTTTCTGGATATCTTTTTCACCCCTTCAAATCCCTTCCTTTCCTGAAAACATTAATTTGTGTTTAATATATTGTTCCACATGCTCACCTGGGTACCATAATCTCGATTATCCAGCACAGAAACAGGCCTTTTGGCCCAATCAGCCCATGCTGGCATTCATGTTCTGCTCGAGCATCCTCCCATCTAGCTCTTATTTGCATAATCCTCTATTCTCTTTACCCTCATATTCTTATCTAGTACCAGGGGCGGGATTCTCCGACCCCCCCGTCGGGGGCTGGCGTGAATCCCGCCCCCCGCCGGTTGCCGAATTCTCCGGCACCGGAAATTCGGCGGGGGCGGGAATCGCGCCGCGCCGGTTGGCGGGCCCCCCCCCGGCGATTCTCTGGCCCGGATGGGCCGAAGTCCCGCTGCTAGAATGCCTGTCCCACCGGCGTGGATTAAACCACCTCTCTTACCGGTGGGACAAGGCGGCGCGGGCGAGCTCTGGGGTCCTGCGGGGGGCGCGGGGCAATCTGGCCCCGGGGGGTGCCCCCACGGTGGCCTGGCCCGTGATCGGGGCCCACCGATCCACGGGCGGGCCTGTGCCGTGGGGGCACTCTTTTCCTTCCACCTTCGCCACGGTCTCCACCATGGCGGAGGCGGAAGAGACTCCCTCCACTGCGCATGCATGGGGATGCCGTGAGCGGCCGCTGACACTCCCGCACATGCGCCGCCCGGCAATGTCATTTCCGCGCCATCTGGCGGGGCACCAAAGGCCTTTCCCGCCAGCTGGCGGGGTGTAAATCAGTCCGCCGGGGGCCTAGCCCCTCAAGGTTAGGGCTCGGCCGCTCAAGAGACGGAGGATTCCTCACCTTTAGGGCAGCGCGATGCCGGACTGATTTGCGCCATTTTTGGGCGGACATCGCGCTGACGACGGAGAATTTCGCCCCTTGTCCTGGTGGCAATTATTCACAAGAGACTAATTGGGAGACATTAGGCATATGAAGCAACACAGTCAAATCAGAACCTCTTAATAATAATAATCTGTATTGTTACAAGTAGGCTTACATTAACACTGCAATGAAGTTATTGTGAAAACCCCTAGTCGCCACATTCCGGCGCCTGTTCCGGTACACAGAGGGAGAATTCAGAATGTATAAATTAACTAACAGCACGTATTTCGAGACTTGTGGGAAGAAACCGGAGCACCCGGAGGAAACCCATGCAGACACAGTGACAACGTGCAGACTCCACACAGACAGTGACCCAAACTGGGAATCGAACCTGGGACCCTGGAGCTGTGAAGCAACAGTGCTACCCACTGTGCTACCGTGCTGCCCATACCCACTGAGTCTGCACAAACCCTCTGAAAGAGCGCCCTACCTAGACCCACACCCCACCCTATCCCTGCAAACCCCTCTGCAAATATTTGGACACTAATGGGCCATTAATGAGGGGGATAGATAGAGTGGACGTTCAGAGACTATTTCCTCGGGTGGATGTAGCTGCTACAAGGGGGCATAACTATAAGGTTCAGGGTGGGAGATATAGGAGGGATATCCGAGGTAGGTTCTTTACTCAGAGAGTCATTAGGGTGTGGAATGGACTGCCTGCTGTGATAGTGGAGTCGGACACTTTAAGAACTTTCAAGCAGTTGTTGGATAGGCACATGGAGCACACCTGAATGACAGGGAGTGGGATAGCTTGATCTTGGTTTCGGACAATGCTCGGCACAACATCGAGGGCCGAAGGGCCTGTTCTGTGCTGTACTGTTCTATGTTCTGTTTAGCTTGACCAATCCACCTAACTGGTATATCAATGTGGGAGGAAACCGGAGCAACCGGAGGAAACTCATGCAGACACGGGGAGAGCGTTCAAACTCCACACATTTACCCAAACTTGGAATAGAACCCGGGTCCCTGGTGCTGTGAGGCAACAATGCTAACCACTGTGCCACCGTCCCGTCCCCTGAAGTTAAAGAAGGTTGAAGAGAGAAGATGCCGCCCTCACAGTGCAGCCTCGCTCTCCCACTTAACTGAAAAGGCAGTTTGTTGCTTCTCCTACATTGTTGGGCCCTCCAGCTCCGAGTGTTTGTCCACTGTCCTTAACTGAGTGGCAGGCCCACCCTCTGGCTACTAATTCGCCAATTAGGTGGGAACCATATCACAGCCAGGTGACTGTTCCTCACACAGTGCGGGCTTCTAATTACCAATCGACCTTGATGGTGAGGTCCGCAAAGAAAATCCTGCCCGCCGTTTCTGCTGCTTGTTTTTAATTTTTCCAATTAGGGGCAATTGAACATGGCCAATCCACCTGTCCTGCACATCTTTGGGTTGTGGGGATGAGAGCCACGCAGACAGGGGGAGAATGTGCAAACTCCACACAGACAGTGACCCGAGGCTGGGATGGAACCCAGGACCTCAGCGGCGAGAGGTAGCAGTGCTAAACACTGCGACACCGTGCCGCCCTCTGCTGTTTTCTTCTTGTATAAATGCAAATCAATTACCATTTGTACGTTTCCAACTGAGATTTGATGTGGCTTTTTGTTTGAGGGGTGGCTCGGTAGCACAGTGGTTAGCACTGTGGCTTCACAGCTTCAGGGTCCCAGGTTTGATTCCCGGCTTGAGTCACTGTCTGTGCGGGTCTGCAAGTTCTCCTCATGCCGGCGCGGGTTTCCTCCGGGTCCGCCGGTTTCCTCCCACAGTCCAAAGATGTGCAGGTTACGTGGATTGGCCATGTTAAATTGCCTTTGTGTCCAAAATGATTGGGTGGGGTTGCTGGGTTGTGGGGATGGGGTGGAGATGTGGGCTTATGTGGGGTGTTCTTTCCAAGGGCTGGTGCAGACACGATGGGCTGAATGGCCTCCTTCTGCGCTATTGTTTCTGCACTGTTGCTTCTATCATGATAAATAAGTAGTTCAAAATAATTTGATTTAGAGCAAATTTGCTGTATGTTCTTCATCTTCCTCTCTCACCCTGTTATGGCCCAGGGTTTAGAGAACTCCAAAGTGTATCATGAAGTTCGCGTGACTCACAACTTTTAATAGATTGTGGTATGGGGAGCACACGGCCCACTCTACAGGTGTGGTGCAGCAGACATCTAACAGTATTTGTTAAAGCAAAACAATGTTTATTCTATGAACTCAAGTTAACCTTTTTAAAACATACAGTGAACGTCTTAGCAACCATCAATTCAAGTACAACCCCCAAAGAATACAACACTAAGTAATCCTTACTAAATTCCCAAACAACATTCAGAAGACAAAAGACCCCTTTAACACAAAGATCATGTTTAAATTCTCTATTGAGAGCAGTTACCCCTTTGAAAATCTCAAATGAACATTCATAAGCTTGCAGGGCAGCACGGTAGCATAGTGGTCAGCACAATTGCTTCACAGCTCCAGGGTCCCAGGTTCGATTCCCAGCTTGGGTCACTGTCTGTGCGGAGTCTGCACGTTCTCCCTGTGTGTGCGTGGGTTTCCTCCTGGTGCTCCGGTTTCCTCCCACAGTCCAAAGATGTGCAGGTTAGGTGGATTGGCCATGCTAAATTGCCCTTAGTGTCCACAATTGCCCTTAGTGTTGGGTGGGGTTACTGGGTTATGGGGATAGGGTGGAGATGTGGGCCTGGGTAGGGTGCTCTTTCCAAGAGTCGGTGCAGACTCGATGGGCTGAATGGCCTCCTTCTATACTGTAAATTCTATGATTCATACACATTCTGCTGTGATTTCAGCTTCTCCAAAACTAAAATGAAATCAAACCCATCCTACAGCAAAAAACCAAAAGCGAAAGTAAAAAGCTGACAGACAGCCCCACTCCTCCCATCACTGCAGCAATAAACACCCATTTCTTAAAGGTACTCTCACTACAGATATTTATATACACACCCATTTATAAACACCCATTTCTTAAAGGTACTCTCACATGACAACCCCTACTCTTTGTTTGGCGATAGCTTGCTTATAGGTTTTTCTATGTTGCCCTGACTTGCCATGCTGTTTTAACCTTATCTCTGTTATCTCAGCACCATCTATATTTAGATCTTTAAGCGAAGGCGCTAGAATGAGTGCTGATCAGGAAATAGATTTTGGGGTTTTAATGGATAAACTAATGAGTGCTTGGTACAGCTGAGATCAAATAGACAATAGATTCCCGGTTGTAACAGAAAAGGAAAGCATTCTTTAAAAAAAAACATGGCATTGTTGTTGCTTACAACATTGTTCAGTCCCCTCTGGATGAATGTGATTAGGTTTGGTCACCTAAACCAGAGGATTGCAAGTGGACACGAAAACGAGCAATAAAAATGACGTCCTTGAGTACGAACAATTCTGATCAACGGCAAAGCAGGTTGGATCTGCTTTCTCAGGGGAACAGGGGAGGCCTCGAGATGATCCATATGAACCTTTTCAAGGCTTGACACAGTTGCCCACATGAGTATTTGAACACTTACACACAATTCATCAATGAGGTTAAAGATAAGAACGCTAGACAGATCATAACATTACAGATTCAGGAAAAGATATTGCAAGAAATTATCAAGTGATTGAAGAGACAAGGGACACTTAAGCGATATAGATGGAATTCTCCGGACATAAGGGTTCTCTTTTCCTGCTGGCCGAGCACTTCCGCCTGTGGATTTCCTGGTGGCGTGGGGTGGCTTCCATGGGAAATCCCATTGATAAGTGGCGGGAAGAGAGAATCCCACCGCCATCAAATGGCGCACTGCCGAGAAACACGCGACTGGGAGACCGGGAAATCCAGCCCGATATCTTCAAAGAGATTCGTTGCATCACCGGCAAATGCAGTATTTACTGCCCATCCCTGAAACCATTAGCAGGTGGTGAGCTACCTGCGTGAACTGTTGCAGTTGGTGTGGTAAAGGTGCATCACCCTACAATGTCTTGCATTCTTATTCACCCAAGGTTAAAGGGACCCTGGGCTTTTCTGTTTTTGTTTTAAATAATTGGACAAAAATTATGGAACTGGTAACCCAACAGAAAACCTTCAGGCAATTGACGGAGCTTCCCCCCACCCCCCCCCCCCCCCCCCAAATCCCTCTGCAACTGCATTGGATGCATGCTGAAAATGAGGTCATCACAAGGGTTATCATGGGCAGGATTCTCCGACCCCCCCACCGGGTCGGAGAATAGCCGGGTGCGGCGTGAATCCCGCCCCCGCCGGCTGCCGTATTCTCTGGCACCGGGGTTTTAGCGGGGGAGGGAATCGTGCCGCGCCGGTCGCCGGAGTGGCCCCCCCAGCGATGCTCCAGCTCGCGATGAGCTGAGTGGCCACCCGTTTCCGGCCAGTCCCACCGGCGTCAATTACAACAGATATTTGCCAGCGGAGCCTGGCTGCGTGGACGGCCTCCGGTGTCCTCGAGGGGGGGGGTGGGGCGTGGGGGGATTTGGTCCCAGGAGGTGCCCCCACAGTGGCCTGGCCCGCGATCGGGGCCCACCGATCCGCGGCCTGGCCTGTGCCCTGGGGGCACTCTATTCTTCCACGTCGGCCGCTGTAACAGTCCGCGATGGCCGACGTGGAGATGAACCCCCCCCGCACATACGCTGGGATGACACCAACACATGCTGGCGCTCCTGCGCAAGCGCCAACTTGCGCCAGCCGACGGAGGCCCTTCGGCACCTGTTGGCGTGGTGCCAAGCCCCTTCCGCGCCGGCTGGCGCAGCGCAAACCCCTCCGGCGCCGGCCTAGCCCCTGAAGATGCAGAGGATTCTGCACCTTCGGGGCGGCCCGACGCTGGAGTGGTTCATGCCACTCTTTCGCGCAGGGGTTGCCTGCCCCATCAGTTTTCGCAGAATCCCGCCCCTTATGTGCCACACCACAAGACACTGGCCATCAATCCACTTAACAACATCCTTAGAAGGAGGTGGAGACAAACATGAAGCTGCAGCTGACGGGTCAACAAGGAGAAGGTTAAATCCACTGACATTTGCAAATAGAAAAAAAATATTATTCCTACCCGAGGATAAAATAAAACATGCAGTTCTGTATCCACCAGATATCTCGCATCACTTTACAGTCAATGAAGCACTTGTGAATTATAGTCACCATTCCCACAAACAGCAATATATTGAGCAGGTAACCTGTTTTGTTGGGATGTTGATAGGAGCTATAAATATTGGCCTAGGTACTCCCTGCTGTTCTTTAAAACTTTTCCGTGAGCTCTTTTAGTCCATCCAAGAAGGCAGGTGCAGCCTCGGTTGAACATCTCATACAAAAGTGCCCCTGACAGTGCAGCACTCCCTCAGAACTGCAGTCGCTCTGATCTTTGAGTTCCGGAGGTGACACTCAAACCCAAAAATCTTGTGACTTCAACGTGCGAACATTCCCAACTGAGGCAACATAAATTAATGAGCTAACTATTGGAGCCGCAATTCTGAATGATGCAAATGAAGCGTGTCTTGATGCAACAGCAACATTACCCCAGATTATTGCGCTTTTTAACATTAAAGGAAAACCGAGTTGATAAGATGGTTACTTTTGATTGAGCAGCTCAATAGCTCCAAATGAAAGAGCAAAGTTAATTCAAGCCATAGATGTGTGCTCGTGTAGCAGAGCTTAAGGAATTGCTTCTTGAGCATCAATTTACTGACTGCTGATAACCAAGGCTGCAGAGACACCTGGATCAGGTATGAAATATGCAAAACAAATTCAATATAAAATGTGGCTGAATCCTGATGGAAAAGGCCCCATTCAATACTCAAATCAAAGTTTGTTACAATCACCACTGGTAAAATGACAGAAAAACCAAATGGTATTACTTTATCTATTAATTAATTCCTTTAATCTGTTGTTAAAAAAAACTGGGACCGTTGGGCTTTGTAAGTTGTATAGAATTGCTGTTCAATTCAAAAATCTCTTTTCATAAGAGAGAAGTCAATTTGTGTAATATCCAAAATGACTGAAAATTAATTCACAAAAATCCTGCTCGACTGTCACAAACACAGCAGAATGGGAATCGGAATCTGCAGCTCCTGCTCGAGTATGTACAGAATTTGACGAAGACCTATTCCCTCCGAGAATATGATTTTGGATATGACTTTACATCGGGGGTGGGCAGATATTGCAAAGCTTTTTAACTTGCCGGAGGATGTGGTTTGGCTGGAGGTCCCCCACTCCACTTCCTGTTTCTTGTTGTGTAAAAGTCTTTGGGCGGAATTTTACAAAATAACAAACAAGTCTCATTTTTGGCGTGGAAGTCTGTGCGATTCACGCCGGCCGTGGCGGCGCGACCCAGACCACAATTTTCAGGGATTTAGAAGAAAAAATGATTCCCAGCGTGAAAAACACCGGGCCTGACGTGTAAAGCGTCTGATTCGCCCACCTCAGGGGTCGTCTGAGCACTTTGGCGCACAGCAGGTACCTGGGAACCGCATCACCTGGAGGTTCCCCTCGTCACTCACCACCCTGACTTGGAAATATTTTGCCATTCCTTCACTGTCACTGGGGCAACATCCTGGAACTCCCTCCCGAACAGTGTGGCATCCAGGCCAACACTGCAAGGGTGGCATCTGCACTGGAAAGCCCAGGGCAAGAGGTCTGATCCAAGATTGGAGAGTTCTGAAGCCTTGCTCGGTCACTGAGGATAATAGCTGGGGGCTTTAACTGCATGGTTCAGACAATGGCAGGCCTCCAGGACTGACAGATGACATTGAGGCTTCTGGAGCTCAGTCCAACTGTACCTCTGTCCCATGGAATAACCCCGAGGGAGGAGGATCAACTGGAGGTACAACCTTCCACCCAGGAAACTTTAGGTGTGGCCAGGCAACAGGGTGTAGATGGCAGCAAGCCACCTCCACCTCTGATATGCATCCTGGGACGCACCTAGACATAATGGGAGGGTACACAAGTCTAAGGAATTGTTGGGGCACAGAGTGGGCATTGGTGAAGTTCGGCAGAAATGGTTCGGGAACATTGTCACTTATCACATTTTGATCTGTGACTACATTAAATGTTATTATCGCTTAGCACTTTAATGCCTCAGAAACTTTAATCCACCTCCCAGTGGCGAGATGCTCTCCCCATTGGGACGCAGGTATTCTCACTGGCCCTCCATGCTCGTCAGATGGTTAAGCCTCTCACTGTAAATATTTCATTTGCCTTGATAAAATTCAGGCATTATTCTGTGCACCCTACAGACTCTGTAGAGAGGCACATAGGAATATAGTGCAGAGACTCACTCAGACATGAGCTAGCAGCAGCAGAAAAACAGGAGTCTAACATGAGCAGCAGTTGATGAACTTCAAAGTCCATTCCTTACTGTGAGTCATCATCACCATAGCAGCAGACACTCAAGGACTCCCCACTCCCAGAACCCTGATGATTGATATATCGTGCATCTTAATCCCCTGGTTGCAGAGGGGTCACAACACCCTGAGGGCGAGGGGTGGGGGTGTTATGGGCCAGGGTTTAGAGAACCCCAAAGTGTATCATGGAGTTCACCTGACCCACAACTTTTAATAGATTGCGGGATGGGGAGCACACGGCCCACTCTACAGGTGTGGTGCAGCAGAAATGGAAAAGTATCTTTTAAAGCAAAACAATGTTTATTCTATGAACTCAAGTTAACCTTTTTAAAACATCCAGTGAATATCTTAGCAACCATTAATTCAAATACAACCCCCAAAGAATACAACACAAAGTAATCCTTAAGCTGTCATTTTAACATCCATAAGAATTTTAAAAAATAACTTTTAACAGAAGCACATCAGGTTAAAGTCACTACTGAGAGCAGTTATTAGTTTTAAATCACTAAAGGATCGATTTACAGTTTTTAGATTACAGAGAGAGAGACTCATACACCTTCTGGCTGTGACTGCAGCTATACAACTCTGAAAACAAAACTAAAACACACCCTGCAGCAAACAGCCTAAAACAAAAGTAAAAAGCTGACAGACAGCCCAGCTCCACCCACACTCTGGCATCACTGATAAACACCCATTTCTTGAAGGTACTTTTCTTAAACACCCATTTCCTAAAAGTACTCTCACATGACAGGGGTCATGCTGTTGGACGGTTCCATGAAGTGGGAGGAGATGAGTGCTTCTCTAACCCGCCTGGTGATGTGCACCTTTGCCCCCGCCTTCCCTCCATCCTCAGTCGTAACATCCTTGACATGCTCCTGCACAACCTCCTCATCCGAGGACACATGTCTCTTCTCGAGCTCATCGTCCGGAGGTTCCTCACCTCGCTGCATGACGCGATTGTGGTGGGCATAGCAGACCATGACAACGTGGGAGGTCCTCTTGGGGCTGTATTGTAACACCCCACTGGACCTGTCAAGGCAGCGGAGCCATACCTTCAACAGACCAATGCAACATTCAATAATAGCTCCTGTCCCACTGAGCGCTTCTTTGTCGTTGACCTCGAGTGAGGACTCTTGCCTCCGCATTGGCATAATCAACCACAAACTGAGGGGGTAGGGCTTCTCCTCAAGGTTTCCTCCCTGTAGCCTGCGGTGTTCCTCGAAGATTCCAGGGATCTGCGACTAGCTAAGTATGTAGCTGTCATGCCCGTCCCTTGAAAACGGGCAGACATGTGCATGAAACGCATCTGGTGGTCCCACACCAGCTGGACATTGAGGGAGTGGAACCCCTTCTGGTTGATGAATGGAGCTCCTTGGCACCGTGGAGTGGAGAGCAGCCTTTCGTCCCCTGTACCCTGTGTTATGCTTTCATTATAATTTTCAATAAAATATTTTAAAAGTTTTAAAATTTGGAAATGTTGTGTTTATTTAAAACTTTGAGTACTGAATTCATTTTTTCCAATTAAGGGGCAATTTAGCGTGGCCAATCCACCTAGCCTGCACATCTTTGGGGTGTGGGGGTGAGACCTACGCAAACACAGGGAGAATGTGCAAACTCCACACGGACAGTGACCCAGAGCCGGGATCGAACCTGGGACCTCGGCGCAGTGAGACAGCGGTACTAACCATTGTACCACCATGCTGCCCGGGGACTGTTGTGCTTTCTACGTTATATAGAATTGCTGTTCTATTCAAAGATCTATTTTCACAAGAGAAAAATCGACTTGTGTAACATGCAAAATGATGGACATTAGTTCACTAAAATCCCTGGGTTGCATTCTGCGATTCCCATTGCCGAAATTGCATTCGGCGACGGGACGGGACGGGGGGTGGGGGGGGGGGGGGGTAGAATCCCTGATGATGACGAATTCGGGGGTGGCGTCGCTTTCATGATCATCTACCCCTGAAAAGCGGCGCACTCTAGGAGTACACCACGTGCCGTATCCACGCCTTCCTTACGTTGGCTGAGGCCTGCCCCGTGGTGCTCCGTCACCGACAGGCCGAGTTCTCAATGGTGTGGGTCACGTGTGGTTTCACCCGTCGGGAACTCAGCGTGGCGACGCTGGACTGAGTCCACAGTCGGGGGAAGGCCAATTCGCAGGCAGGGGGGACATTATTCGGGGCTCAGGGCACTATGGTGGGGTGGTCTGGGGCGTGCGAGCCGGCCGAAGGGGGAGACTATTTTGCAGGCCGGATCCATGGGCTGCGCCCGCCATGAAGCACGGCACGGCCGCTGCAGGCCACTGCCGTGCTTATGCACGGCCACGGACGCAGCAATTCTGCAGGCCGTATCGGCAGCTAGAGCTGGGAGCTCTACATTGCCTGGCTTCAACCCCCCCGCCCCCCCCCCCACCCCCACCCACCGGGAGAAGGGAATCGGTGGCCGTTATACGTCAGTTGTCCTGGCGTAAAGCACCATCTTCTCACAGCCGCATGGGGACTTAGTCCCAGAACGGAGAATCAGCTCCCTGTACCTAGTCTACATCCATAGGCACAGCAGTGTGAGGATCCCACTTTGTCGCTGACGTCCCATTCCAGACCTTGTCAAAACATCAGGAGATCATCTCAATATTGCTCATGTCCTGCACCAGCATGCACAGAATTTGATGAACCTCTAATCCAGGTTCATGCAGCTGGTGCAGCACTAACAAGCTGATTGTGACTACTGAGGTACCCTCAATAATGACGCTTAGAGTGTAAACGGTAAAGAAGGCTTTTATAGACTAAGAACTATGCTAGAACTGAGACATGTGCTAACTGCTGCACAGCCCACAAGGCAGCCCCTTATATATCGCTCACAGATGGGCGGAGCCAGAGGCGGAGTCCCCACGGTTCCAAGCCCGGTCTTAAAGGGGACATCACCTTACACGATGATAAGGCAGTAACCGTTCATCTCATTCAACCCCTGTTTAAAAAAGAGTCCGGCGGGGGTGAAGTGCCATCATAGGTCCATCCGTCTCAGTGGCCGGATTGTCCTCATCGACCTCCTCAGTTCGGGGGGTTGTGCGGCGGGCACGGACGTCCCGGTTGAGGGTACATCTGGGAGCACAGCGGTCGGAGCTTCGGTCCGGGTCGGGGCAGGGGGACTAGGCAGGGCCGGGGGTAGCGGTGCCGGCACCGGCGGGGTGTGAAGAGGGGGGGGCGCACGGTAGGTGCTCACCAACGGGGGGTAGGGCCAGAAGGGGGTCCTGCAGGGGAGCAGCGCGGGAAGGGGCGTCTGTAGTGGGGGATCCGGCGGGTGCCAGATCCCGGAGGGAAACCGCACCTTGCCTGCCGTCGGGGTACTCAACGTAGGCGTAACTGGGGTTGGCGTGGAGCAGTCGGACCTTTTCAACCAGGGGGTCCGTTTTATGGCTCCTCGTGTGCCTCCGGAGAAGAACAGGTCCCAGAGCCATCAGCCAAGGTGGAAGCGAGACCCCGGAGGTAGACTTCCTGGGGAAGACAAACAATCGGTTGTGAGGGGTCTCATTCGTGGCCGTGCAGAGGAGTGACCTAATGGAGTGTCGTGCATCGGGTAGGACCTCCTGCCAGCGGGTAGTTGGGAGACTTCTTGACCGCAGTGCCAGAAGGACAGCCTTCCACACTGTCGCGTTCTCCCTCTCCACTTGCCCGTTTCCCCGCGGGTTATAACTTTTCGTTCTGCTTGAGGCGATGCCTCTGCTGAGCAGATATTGACGCAGTTCATCGTTCATGAACGATGTACCCCGGTCGCTGTGGATATAAGCGGGGAAACCGAACAGAATGAAGATGCTGTGCAGTGCCTTATTCACGGTGGCTGAGGTCATGTCGGGGCAGGGAATGGCGAATGGGAAACGGGAGAACTCACCGCTAACGGTGAGGAAATAGGCATAACGATTGGTGGACGGGAGGGGCCCCTTGAAGTCCACGCTCAGTCGCTCAAAGGGATCTGAGGCCTTCACGAGCCGAACCTTGTCTGGCCGGTAGAAGTGCGGTTTGCACTCCGCACAGATCTGGCAGGCCCTGACCATGGCCTTGACCTCCTTGGTTGAGTAAGGTAGGTTGCGGGACTTGGTAAAACGGATGAGCCGGGTAACCCCCGGGTGGCAGAGGTCATTGTGGATGGCATGCAGGCGGTCGTCCTGTGCGTTGGCACATGTGCCGCGGGACAAGGTATCTGGGGGCTCGTTGAGCTCCCCTGGACGATACTTGATATCGTAAGTGTAGGTGGAGAGTTCGATCCTCCACCTCAAAATTTTATCATTTTTTATTTTGCCCCGTTGCGTGTTATCGAATATATAGGCGACCGACCGCTGGTCGGTGACGAGGGTGAACCTCCTACCGGCTAGATAGTGCCTCCAGCACCGCACAGCCTCCACAATGGCTTGTGCCTCCTTCTCGACTGCAGAGTGTTGAACCTTGGAGGCGGTGAGGGTCTGGGAGAAGAACGCTGCTGGTCTGCCTGCCTGATTGAGGGTAGCAGCCAGGGCGACATCTGATGCATCGCTCTCTACCTGGAAAGGGATGGTTTCGTCCACCACGTGCATAGCGGCCTTGATGATGTCGGCCTTGATGCAGTTGAAGGCCAATTGAGCCTCAGTCGAGAAGGGAAAAATGGTGGTCTTTATGAGTGGGCGGGCTTTGTCTGCATACTTGGACCCACTGGGCGTTATAAGAGAAAAGCCCCAAGCACCGTTTGAGGGCCTTGAGGCTGCGGGGGAGAGGGAGTTCCTTAAGGGGGCGCATGCGGTCGGGGTCGGGACCTAGGACCCCGTCTTCCACGACATAGCCAAGGATGGCTAGCCGGGTGGTGTGGAAAGCGCATTTTCCTCGTTATAGGTCAGGTTAAGGGCTCGGGCGGTCTGGAGGACCTTTTCGAGGTTAGTGTCATGGTCCTGCTGGTCATGGCCGCAGATGGTGACATTGTCCAAGTACGAGTATGTAGCCCGCAAACCATACTGGTCCACCATTTGGTCCATCGCCCTTTGAAAGACGGAGACCCCATTTGTGGCACCAAAGGGGAACCCGAGGAAGTGGAAGAGCTGGCCGGCTGCTTCGAAGGCAGTATAGGGGCGGTCTTTTGGTCGGATGGGGAGCTGGTGGTAGGCGGATTTGAGGTCGACCGTGGAAAAGACTCGGTATTGGGCGATCTGATTTACCATGTCCGCGATGCGAGGAAGAGGGTACGCATCAAGCTGCGTGAATCGGTTTATGGTCTGGCTATAATCCACGACCATCCGTTTCTTCTCCCCGGACCGGACTACCACCACTTGCGCTCTCCAAGGGCTGTTGCTAGCCTCGATGACGCCCTCTCCCAGTAAACGCTGGACCTGTGACTTGATAAAAGTCATATCTTGGGCACTGTAGCGCCGGCCCCTGGTGGCGACTGGCTTACAGTCGGGAGTGAGGTTCGCGAATAGCGATGGGGGTGCGACTTTCACTGTCGAAAGGCAGCATACCGTGAGGGGGGGGGGCAAGGGTCCGCCGAACTTCAGTGTCAGGCTTCGGTGGCTGCGCTGGAAATCCAGTCTGAGCAGCAGGAGGGCACAGAGGTGAGGGAGGATATAAAATTTGAAACGGGTGTATTTGGCGCCCTGGATCGAGAGATCTGCAATACAGTACCCCTTGATTTGTACCGAGTGGGACCCAGATGCGAGGGCTATGGTTTGGGATGCGGGATGGGTGCGTAGGGAGCAGCGCCTTACCGTTTCAGGATGGATAAAGCTCTCCGTGCTCCCGGAGTCGAAGAAGCATGCAGTGTCGCGCCCGTTGACCTGGACCTGCATCATAGAGTTCTGCAGGTGTTTTGGCCGAGTTTGGTCGAGGGTGATCGCACCCACTCGCGGGTAGTCCGAGTCCTCAGCTGAGTCGGACTCGTAAAATGGCCGCCGCCGTCGGTTGCATGTGTCGGGTCGAGAAGATGGCCGCCGAAAAGATGGGCGCTTCCATGATTCGCACAAGGCTGATGATGCGTCAGAAGGGGGTGTGTCGAGTCGGTGCGCAGCCGCATTGCGAGACCTGCGGGCCTGAGAGCCTGATTTTCGGGGCGGCTGTTCTTTGTTTTTCTGGCCCCTGGGTCTGGCCAGGCAGACCCTCGCAAAATGCCCCTTCTTCACGCAGTCGCTGCAGATCGCGGAGCGGGCTGGGCAGCGTGGGTGTGGATGCTGACCCTGTCCGCAGAAGTCGCATGGTGTGCCCCCATGGTGAGCGGGTCGCCGCGTGGCGCAGGCCTGTAATACGGCTGAGTCTGAGGAAGTCCGGGGGGGGGCTCGCAGAGTCCGCGGGGTATGTACCCCAATTATGTCGGGCCACGTCCAGCGAGGAGGCAAGCGTCAGCGTGTCCTGGAGGTCTTTTGCCCCGTTTTCGAGCAGCCGCTGCCGGATGTAGGTTGAGCGGATGCCGGACACGAAAGCGTCTCTGATGTGCAGGTTCATATGGATTTCCCCTGTCACATCCTAATGGTCACAGTCCCTGGCAAGCGCGGTGAGTTTCCCGATGAATTCGTCTAGCGATTGCCCCGAGCGCTGCCGGCAGATAGAGAGCAGACGCCTGCCGTGCACCTCATTGATGGGCTTTGAGCGTGGCGGAGATTCTGTGACTCACCCGGGCGTGGAGCAGGCTCAGCTTGCGTGGCCCCAGGATGGGAATCTCTGCGGAGTCCAGGTAGGCCTCAAAGCACCGCAGCCAGTATTTAAAAATTTCCTTTGCCTCCGGTGTCCGTGCTTCCAGATTGAGCTTCTCTGGTTTTAGGCCTGCGTCCATCCTGATCTAGTTTAGTCTATTAAATTGAGATACCCTCAATAATGACGCTTAGAGTGTAAACGGTAAAAACGGCTTTAATAGACTAAGAACTATGCTAGAGCTGAGACGTGCTAACTGCTGCACAGCCCACAAGGCAGCCCCTTATATATGGCTCACAGATGGGCAGAGCTAGAGGCGGAGTCCCCAGGGTTCCAAGTCCTGTCTTAAAGGGGACATCACCTTACATGATAACAAGGCAGTAACCGTTCATCACAACTACCTTCTGCGATACTCAGGATTAGACATTCCTGACAGGACCAGGGTCCTACTTATGACCCTTGATGCAGCTGGACAAGGACTGCTGCCTGATGGTAATGAGGCTTCTGAATATAGGAACCCGAGTAGGTGAAGCCTTCCTCCAGGCCGTGCCTCTGCATAGTCTCTTTGGAGGGAGGTGGATAAGTCACCTGGACGGATGGACTATACCCCAGGGTTCTAAAAGCGTTAGCTGAAGAGATTATGGAGGCATTGGTGGTGATCTTTCAGGAATCACTGGAGGCAGGAAGGGTCCCAGAGGACTGGAAAGTGGCTAATGTAACACCACTGTTTAAGAAGGAAGGGAGACAAAAGAGGGGAAATTATAAACCGGTTAGCCTGACTTCGGTCATTGATAAGATTTTAGCATCCGTTATGAAAGATGAGATTGCGGTGTACTAGGAAGTGCATGATAAAATGGGACTGAGACAGCATGGCTTTGTCAAAGGGAGGTCATGTCTGACAAATCTGTTAGAGTTCTTTGAGGAGGTAACAAGGAAGTTAGATAAAGGAGAACAAGTGGACGTGATTTATTTAGATTTCCAGAAGGCATTCGGCAAGGAACTGAAGGCACTGTTGCTAAGTTTGCAGATTATACAAAGATCTGTAGAGGGACAGGTAGTATTGAGGAAGCAAGGGGGCTGCAGAAGGATTTGTTCAGGCTAAGAGAGTGGGCAATGAAGTGGCAGATGAAATACAATGTGGAAAAGTGTGAGGTTATGCACTTTTGAAGGAGGAATTTAGACATAGATTATTTTCTAAATGGGGAAATGCTGAGGAAATCAGAAGCATAAAGGGACTTGGGAGTCCTTGTTCATGATTCACTTCAGGTTAACGTGCAGGTTCATTTGGCGGTTAAGAAGTCAAATGCAAAGTTAGCATTCATGTCAAGAGGGCGAGAATACAAGACCAGGGATGTATTTCTGAGGCTGTATAAGGCTCTGGTCAGACCACATTTGGAGTATTGTGAGCAGTTTTGGGCCCCATATCTAAGGAAGGATGTGCTGGCCTTGGAAAGGGTCCAGAGGAGGTTCACAAGAATGATCCCTGGAATGAACAGCTTGTCGTATGCGGAAATGTTGAGTACTCGTTTGAGTTTAGAAAGGTGAGGGGGGAATCTTATTGGAACTTATAGAATACTGCGAGGCCGGGATAGAGTGGACTTGGAGAGGATGTTTCCACTTGTAGGAAAAACCAGAAGCAGAGGACACAATATCAGACTAAAGGGACAATCCTTTAAAATAGAGATGAGGAGGAATTTCTTCAGCCAGAGGGTGGTGAATCTGTGGAACTCTTTGGCTGTGGAGGCCAAATCACTGAGTGTCTTGAAGACAGAGATAGATAGGTTCTTGATTAATAAAGGGATCAGGGGTTATGGGGAAAAGGCAGGGGAATGGGGATGAGAAAAATATCAGCCATGATTGAATGACGGAGCAGACTCGATGGGCCGAGTGGCCTAATTCTGCTTCTATGTCTTATGGTCTTATGGCCCTGATTCATTGTTGCATTATGGGCATTCTAAAGAATTTTAACCCCCCACCCCCCCCACTCCACTTCCCTCCCATCATTTTTAAACTATGCAGTGTCTCTTTGATTGTCATGGGGGACGTTACAACTGCTGTCCTTTTTCCTGACATAGCGTTACTCTCCCACAGATCACCATTTCCTCAACAGTGCTCAGATATCACTCACGAGGACTTTCCGCTGTGTCATTATTCTCATTTGAATCATAGGCAGTCAGCATCGTATACCTATCAAACATCTTCATTTTCCTACGTAACCACCACCAAAATTCTACTTCTCTTTTCCTCCAAGAAGTTGTCAGCCTCTTTCTATCCTCCAGCTCACTGGTCTTTTCGAGCTATCAGGTGTAACAACAATCTTTCATAAATAATTATACTTCCCAGCGAATGCAGAAGATCTCTTATTGGTTTCCGAATCTCACATGATTCCACGTGAGTATTGGCTTTGAGCATAACGATGGCCATCCTCGACTCTGTTTCATCACACTAGCTCCTCCCAGCAGTTGTTTCCACAGTACAACTACATAAAACCAACTGGGAAACCACTGTAATTGAATGTTGAACCACATCAAATGCTCAACCTGAGCCAAACATTCTCCTTCTGACATGGGCTCAATTTTACCAAAATGTATCAGAATATCAGACTTTGACTGTATATCTTTCCAGGTGCACAGCCGAGCTTTCAAACCAGATCTTCCGGCACTCTGTGCACAGAAAATCTGAGGGAATGGTTTACACAGTCACTCTGATGGGGAGGGCCTGAGAGAGCCAGCAAGGCCAGCTATACAGAGATCGGGCACCTTCTTTAATTGGCACTCCAATCAGTGCTGGAATTAAACTGACCCCACCCGCCCCTCCCACGGACACAGAGGAACCCCCACAAGCATTAGTGATCCTCCCACCCTCCCCCGCCATAGAGATATCAGGAGCTCATTTTACCACCCCTCCCCCCACAACCAGACAGATATATGATGCACTCTTTCCCCTTATTGCCCCTCCACCTATGCAGCGGTGTCACGGGCACTCACTGCCCCTCCACATCCATGGCAATATCAAATCCCCCTCACTGCAATTGCCCCAACCTCACTGCCGTCATCCTTCCCCTTCCCAGGCATTGGCCGTCCCCGCCCCCACCACATAATGGGACTCCCCAGAAGGACCGCTCCTGGAATTGCTCCCTGTCACAGATGGGCACTGCCAGGTTGGCATTGTCAGGCTGGTACTGTTGACCTGTGCCAAGGCAGTGCCAGGGGGCAGTGCCAGGGCACTGGCCAGGCATGTCCCTTGCCCTATGGGGCCGATACTTACCTTGGTGCCTCTGGCACGATCTTCTCGACTGAATCCAATTCTTATATAGTTGCTGTAAACCTCGCTAATGTGACGTCCTGTCGGCGAGGTATGAATATTCAGTGAGGGACGATGATGTGGCGGGAAGGCCCATGAATATTATTTGAATGTATTAAGCGTGAATCTGATTATGTTACTGGCAAGGGACAGGGAATAACGGGAAATGAGATTCGCGGGATTTAACGCCGTTTATGCTCGCGCGAACACCGGCTCAGAATTCCGCCCTATTAGTCGCTGGCAACTGAACTACCCCTCACATCTCCAAGTGTACTTAAATCTCCAAATGCACTTCAAGGGACTGGTTTAGCACAGTGGGCTAAACAGTTGGCTTCTAATACAGAACAACGGCAGCAGCACGGGCTCAATGCCCATACCGGCCTCCCTGAACAGGCGCCGGAATGTGCCAACTGGGGGCTTTTCACAGTAACTTCATTGAAGCCCACTTGTGACAATAAGCAATTATATTATTACTATTAATTCATCAGCTGGACCCATTGACCAATTCAAGTCTCGGATATATATTTTGGACGCAACCACTCAAAATCATATGCAAACAAGAGTACTTTCATACCTGATTGATGGTTGGAATCTCATTAAAACCATTCCTGCCAATGTTTGCAAAAACGTAGACTCATTCCAGCTCCTCATTCCCCCCCTTACTTTGAGTGCTGAGAAATCAAAGGGTTGACGATGGCCTCTCAAATATGAACGGTCTTATTGCGCATAATACATTTGGACAATTTGTGATCATTATAACTTGAAATAGTCAATTCTGTGCACAAAAAATTGTTATTTATAATCGGGGCCTAGTTTTAAAATTAGAAGTCACTGTTGTAGGACAGAGATGGGAATTCTTTTCTCCCAGAGGGTTGTGTGACTTTGGAACGTCCTGCCTCAGGAGGCGGTGGAAGGGGGATCGTTGAACATTTTTAAGGTGGAGATAGATATATTCTTGTCGGGCAAGGGAATCAAAAGTTATCGAGGGTAGACGTGAATGTGGACCTCAACACAAACAGAGCAGCCATGATCTTCTTGAATGGCAGAACAGGCTCGAGGGGCTTCTGCTCCTATTTCATACCTTCATATGTTAGAGCATGAGAAGCAGGAGCATGAGTAGGCCATTCAGCCCTTCGAGCCTATTCCACCGTTCAATGAGATCATGGATTGACGGGGCTGTCATGTCCCCAGCTCTTCTGGACTTCTCTGCACCCTCTTCGCCTTGCTGTTAATGTCGGGACAACAGAGTTTGCAATGTCCATTGTGAGTGTTTTTTGTGTAGTTTTTAGCAGAGTATGATTACTGCCCCCCACCCCCGGTACCCCCTACTCTGCACCGCCCCCTCCATCCTGCGCAATCCAATGGAGGACATTTCCTTTTGCTGTTTATAAAACTTTGAATCTATTTTTACATTGCTCTCATTGTAATAATGCATCATGTTTGGAAAATAATTCTGACCAGCTGTTCTTTTGGTGTAGATCAATGCATGTTTTCAAGCTCATGATATGTGTTTTTATAGACTGAAGAAGAGTAAAATGCTGGCAAATGTTTGCGCTTTCATTGAATAAGGAGGAAAAAAGCCATTTATAGACTTTTGAAATGCTTACTGCTCATACTTGTGAGAAATACAAACATTACCTTATTGTCCAAAGTTAATGAAAAGTCCAGAAAAAAGATATATGACTTTCATTTTAATTTTGTTGGAAATATGGCTCTCACAGTGAAACTCTGCAAATCCAACGGCAAGATGAATACAATGTATTGTGCTGTTAAAACACTCTTGCCTGGTGGGAGTAAATTTGAACTTCTAGGAAATAACAAGGTACGGATAATCTCTCTCTCTCTCTCGCGAATTATACATTAAAAAGTTGTTTTCTAACAGCCTTCTCAGATATAACTGTAATGCCCAACCCCTGTCATCTCAGTGTCAACACGTTTGCTCAATTGTATATTGTAGCCAGCAACTGATCTACTGATCTTCAAAGGAACTTCTAATGGTTCAGACTGCAAACTTACAGGTACTCAATCTGAGATGTGTATCAAATTGCAAGCACACTCCATTGTAAATGACTCAATTTGAACTTGCTTTATAGTTTATTTGAACTACCAATTTTTTAATGTCCCTCTATCTATTCCACAATGAAGAAAAAATCCCTTTGTTGTCGGTTGTGCTCTAGATGCGCTGCAATATTTACACTGTTCACCATCAGAGAGATAAGCACACAACATTCTATGAGGTAATATTGATTAGAAACTGAAGTGGACCATCCATATAAATACTGTGGCTCCAAGAGCAGGTCAGAGACTAGAAATCCTGCGGCGAGGAAGTCAACTCGTGACTCCTCAAAGGCTGTCAACCATCTACAAGGCACAAGGCAGGAGTGCGATGGAGTACTTGCCTGAATGAGAGCAGCTCCAACGAAAGTCCAGAACCTTGACACTATCCAGAGCAAAGCAGCCTGCTCGATCGTTAACCTATCCACAAACATTTACTCTCTCCACTGGTGATAAACAGTGACAGCATTGTGCACCGTCTACAAGATACACTGCAGGATTTCACCAAGGCGCCATAGACAGCACCTTCCAGACCCACGATTGCTATCATCCAGGAGGAAAAGGCAGGAGATACATGGAAACATCATCATCAGGACATTGCCCCCCCCCAACACACTCACTGTCCTGACTTGGAAATATAATGCCATTCTTTAACTGTCACTGGGTCAAAATCCTGGAGCTCCCTACAGTAGGTGTACCTTTTTTATATTCATTCACGAGATGTGGGCATCGCTGACTAGGCCAGAATTTATTGCCAATCCCTAATTGCCCTTGAAAAGGTAGTGGTGATATGCCTTCTTGATCTGCTGCAATCCATGTAGTTTAAGGGAGGAGGTGGCGTAGTGGTATTGTCACTGGACTGGTAACCCAGAGACCCAGAGTAATGCCCTGGGGATCCAGGTTCAAACCCTGCCACTGCATAAAAAGTTTGGAATTAAAAAACTCTAATGATTGTCGATTGTCTGACAAAACCATCTGGTTCACTGATGCCGTTTAGGGAAGGAAATCTGCCATCCTTACCTGGTCTGGCCTACATGTGATTCCAGATAGTAATTCCATTGAATGTCAAGGGTTGATGGTCGGATTCTCTCTTGTTGGAGATGGTCATTGCCCAGCACTGTGTGGTGTGAATGCTACTTGTCCCTTGTCAGCCAAAGCTTGCATGTTCTCCAGATCTTGCTGCATATGGGCTTAGACTGCTCCAGTATCTGAGGAGCCGTGAATAGTGCTGAACATTATGGAGTCATCAGAGAACATTCTCATCTCTGGCCTTATGATGAAGGGAAGGTCATTGATAAAGCAGCTGAAGATGATTGGGCCTCGAATACTACCATGATGAACACCGGCAGTGATGTCACTGGACTGCGATTATGACCTCCAACAACCACAACCATCTCCTTTTGGGCTAGAATTTGATTGCAATTGGTGGAGAGTTTCCCCCTGATTCCCATTGACTCATTTTGCTGGGGCTTCTTGATGCCAAACTCAGTCAAAAATTGCCTTCATATAAAGGACAGTCACTCTTACCTCACCTCTTGAGTTCAGCTCTTTTGTCCATGTCTGGACCAAGGCTGTAATTAGCTGAGTGGCCCGAATGGAACCAAAATTGAGTGTCAGTGAAAACATATTCTTGCTGGGTAAATGCCGCTTGATAGCACTGTCGATACCTTCCATCACTTGGCTGATGTCGAGAGTAGACTGATCGGGTGATGATTGGCCAGGTTCAATTTATCCTGCTTTATGTTGACAGGACATTCCTGGGCAATTTTCTACACAGTCGGGAAGATGCCAGAGCTGAAGCTGCACTGGAACAGTTTGGGTAGGAGTGCAGATAGTTCTGAAACACAAGTCTTCTGTATTGCCGGAATAATGTCTGGGTTTGCAGCCTTTGCTGTATCCAGTACCCTCAGCCATTTCTTGTTCTGTGGGGTGAATAGAATTGGCTGAAGACTGACATTTTCAAGGAGGAGGGTGAGATGGATCATCCACTCATCCATCGAGGAATCTCATTTGTGGGGCCTCGTCCTCCAGGTATTTGCTTAACCATCCGCCACCATTCACCATTGGATGTGACAGGACGGCAGAGCTTAGATTTGAGCTGTTGGTTGTGGGCTCACTTAACAGCTCTGTCTATGTTTTTTAGCTCATTTTATGGGATGTGGGCACCGTTGGTGATGCCAGCATGTATTCCCCATCCCTAGTTGTCCTTCAGAAGGTGGTTGTGAACTGTCTTCTTGAACCGATGAGGTGTAGATCCACCCACAGTGCTGTTAGGGAGGACATTCCTGGCCTTTAACCCAGCAACAATGAAGGAACAGCGATATATTTCTAAGTTAGGCTGCTGAGTGACTTGGAGGGGAACGTCCAGGTGGGGGTGTGCCTTATAGATGGTCGCGATATTGGGTTTGGAAGGTGCTGCCTAAGAGCCTTGGTGAGTTCCTGCAGTGCATGCTGCTTTGACTATTTAGCATGCAAGTAGTCCTGTGTTGTAGCTTCAACAGGTTTTCACCTCATTTTTAGATATGCCTGGTGCTGCTCCTAGCGTGCCCTCCTTGCAGTCTTCATTAAACCAGAGTTGATCCCCTTGCTTGGTGATAATAGTAGTGTGGAGGTTTATTCCGGGCCATGAGGCGACAGATTGTAGATGAATGCAATCATTCTGCTGTTCCTAGCCCAAAGTTATGAGTTGCTGGATCTGTTTTGAATCTATCTCATTAAGTGTAGTTGTTCCACACAACAGGATGGAGGGGTACCCTCAATGTGAAGACAGGGCTTTGCCACTCATCCCAATACTGTCATGGAAAGATGCGCCTGAGACAGGTAGATTGGTAAAGATGAGGTAAAACAGGTTCCCCCCTCTGGTTGGTTCCCTCACCATCTGCTGTGAACACACTCCAGCAATTATGTCCTTTAGGACTTGGCAAGTTCAGTCTGTAGTGGTGCTACCGAGCTAGTTTAGGTGATGGACATTGATGTCTCCCACCCGGAGTTAAATGTGTCCCTTTTGCATCTTTACTGCTTTGTCCAAGTGGTGGTCAACATGGAGGAGTGTTGATTCTGGAGGGGGGAGGGGTGATAACTATCAAGAGGTTTCCTCACCCATGTTTGAGCTGATCCCACAAGACCTGGTTTCTCCCGACGCTATACCACTGGGCCACCACCTCTGCTAGGTCTGACCTGCTTGTGGGATGGGACTTATCCAGTGATGGTGATGGTGGTGTCTGGAGCATTGTCTGTAAGGTATGATTCGCTCAGTTTGACTATGTCAGGCTGTTTCTTGACTAGTCTGTGTGACAGCTCTCCCGATTTTGCCACAAGTCCTTAGATGTACATAAGGGGGACGTTGCAGGGTGGCAGTTCTGATGCACTGCTCTAATTTCCGGTGCCTCGGTTGATGCCCGGTGGATTATCTGCTTTCATTCCTTTTTTCAGCCCTTGTAATGGTTTGATACAACTGATTGGCTTGCTTGGCTGGCCAGTTCTGAGGCATTAAAGAGTGAAACACATTCTGGTTCTGGAGTAACATGTAGTCCAGGCCAAAGGACATTAAGGAACCATATGAGTTTTTACGACAATCAGGACAGTCGCTCTTAGTGAGACTAGTTTCTATTTTAATTCCATATTTATCAATTGAATTTAAATTCCACCAGCTGCTATGGTGGGATTCGGACCCGTGTCCAGAGAGTAATAGCCTGGGCCACTGGATTGCTAGTCCAGTGGTATTACCACTACATCACCGCCTCCCCAAGTCCCTGCTGCTCCTGACTGCAGTCTTCTGTAATTCAAGGGAAGGATCATAGATTCTGGGTGCTGGCCGTGCAGTTTGTGAGTTTGAGAGAGCGGGAATGTGGTGTTGAGATAGAGGACCTGCCATGATCGTATTGAATGGGGTAGCAAGCTCCGGGAGCTGAATTGCCTCCTTCCGATCCTAGTTTCTGTGTCTCTATGCGCTAAAAACGCCATGGCTCGCCTGAAGTTAATTTTTGTTTTCGTCCTTCAAGTAGAGGACTTCAGATGGCATCAAGCTGGTGGACATCATACCTGCTGTATAACTAAATCAGGAAGGAAAAATAAATAATAATCCTGTTAAGTCTAAATCGGAGAAGCTGATCCTGTCAGATTTCACACATGCTATTCACCCCTGCCCTCGCCCACCTAATGAATAACCACCTTTGCGTTAATATCAAGGTATTTTCCATTGTACTTAAAGAGATCATGTCCTGCTGATCCTGCCCAACCCAAATAGAATCATAGAATCGTAGAATTTACAGTGCAGAAGGAGGCCATTCGGCCCATCGAGTCTGCACCAACTCTTGGAAAGAGCACCCTATCCAAGGTTAACACCTCCACCCTATCCCCATAACCCAGTCACCCCACCCAACACTAAGGGCAATTTTGGACACTAAGGGCAATTTATCATGGCCAATCCACCTAACCTGCACATCTTTGGACTGTGGGAGGAAACCGGAGCACCCGGAGGAAACCCACGCACACACTGGGAGGATGTGCAGACTCCGCACAGACAGTGACCCAAGCTGGAATCGAACCTGGGACTCTGGAGCTGTGAAGCAATTGTGCTATCCACCATGCTCTCCACAATCCACAATCCACATGAACTGAATCTAAATTGGTTCATATCTTCATCTATAGTAAACACCTTGATTTGATGCTGGTGAGGGCTGGCTGCTTGTAGTGTTACTGTACGCTATGCTCAGCAGTAGATTTATATGAAGTGCAATAGAAAGCACTTTGTCTTCTCAAATGAAAATGTTATTAGTTTCCTCATAGACGCTTGTCAGGTTTGTTTACCCAACACAATAAAACACCTGGAAAAGCTGAGAGAGGTACGGAGCAGCCATTTTATTTGTTGACAGCAGTAAAACACACCCGGGCTTTCCTTATGTGGAAAATCCTACCCAAAGCCACCAGCCCTAAAACATAAAAAAGAAAACAAATTTTGGGCACATCTCCAGCGTTGGAACAGTGCTGCGGGGCACTTCGAAAGAACTTCACTGACTATTGCAAACAAAAGCAGAACTTGCTGGAAAGGCTCAGCAGTTCTGGCAGCGTCTGTGGAGCGAGGAAATAGAGATAACACTTCGAGTCTGCCTGGTTCATCTTCAGAGCCGTAGTTTGTCACCTTTATTCGTTGGCTATTAAGTAATTTGGGCTGTCCCGATGCTGCGAAGAGTGAGAGGAAGGACAAAATCAGGACCCAGCACATCAGGGGGGACAGTGAAGATTGCGGGGGCATCAAAGAAAGTAGCCGAGAGGAGATTCAAAAGGTATGATTGTCTATTGCGGAAAGAGAGGGCAAATGTGGTGAGGTGAGTGATGGAGATGGGAGTGCCAGGAAGAAGGAGAAGAGGAAAGATTAAAGCCAGATGGAAAGATGCAGTGACAAGCGACTTGAACACAGCAGGATTGGAAGAGAAATGACTAACAGGGAGAGGTGGGGAAGGGTGGTCAACCAGTGTTGTGTTATCCCAAGCAAAATGGGAGAATCTGAAAGAAGAAGTCGGGAAGGACATGAATACCTGAAAGGGCATGATAGACAAAGGAGAACAAATTCGAACAGAGTTCGTCTCTTGACAAAATGCCTTGAACATGACCTTATCAAAGCCTACATCCTGTTACACCAGCAAGACCAGCATAAGACCTCACGGTAACACCCACAGTCCAACACTGGCATATGCTCGACTGCATCAGCATTCGAGCAAGGGACCACAGAGATGACCATATCACCTGCACCATGACAGGCACTGACAATGTAGGACTGGACACCATCTCATCTGATTCGCCACTTCCATCAGCCAGGCTCTTAAATGGCAGAGACACAAATAGAAATGCCGCAACAAAATTCACATCAAAGACCTCAAAGCATCAAGACTTGGACAATACTCAGACTTGGACTGGCAAGTGGCAAGGTACATCCACACCACACAAATGCCAGGCAATGATCATCTCCAACAAGAGAGAATCTAACCATAACCCCTTGACATTCAATGACATTCCCATTGCTGAATCTCCCAGTATCAACATCCGGGAGGTTACCATTGACCAGAAACTGAACTGGACTAGCCATACAAATACTGCTGCTATAAGAGCAGATCAGAGATCGAGTGAGTGACTCACTCCCTGATTCCCCAAAGCCTGTCTCCCATCTACAAGATGAAATTCAGGAGTGTGATAGATTACTCTTCACTGACCTGAATGGGTGCAGCTCCAACACTCAGGAAGCTGAACGCTGTGTGGACTATGTCGGTGGGGAGGGCAAGTTAGGGAGGCCAGACAAATTTTCCTTGTAGATTCTGTAAAATGACCAAGAGATACAGGACCTAATCAAGTGTAAGCAAACTGGAAACTTCACCATGCCCCAAGAGTAAGGCAGCAGTCCTACAGATGTCTAAAGACAAGGAGACAGCATAACACCGAGGACATAAATAATAAATGGTGTGTAGATAGAGCATGAGAGATTCAACACCGCACGGACACCCACAAGGTGCATGGTTTCTTTAGCGCTGTCCAGACGTCAAGATCCATGGCCGAAGCAAACAAGGGTCCATCTCACTGAAAGCCAAACCAGGAGAAATGCTGATTGTAGGTGAAAAGGCTTCTTCCTTTGAAGGGAAGGATGTAGCAACCCATCAAAGGTCAGGGAAGGAGCCGGATCAAGAACTTTGCCATTTCAGAGGATTGTTGCTGTCTTGTAATAATGATCCTTATTGTCACAAGTAGGTTTACATTCACACTGCAATGACGTTACTTTGAAAAGCCCCGAGTCACCACACTCCGGCCCCTGTTCGGGTGCACTGAGGGAGAATTCAGAATGTCCAAATTACATTCGTCTTTCGGGACCTGTGGGAGGAAACCGGAGCACCCGGAGGAAACCCACGCAGACACAATTCGATTACGTTTACTTTAGTGATGGAAAGGGGATAGGTATATACCGCAGGGCAAGAGTTATATCTGGGGAAAGGCAATTATGATGCGATGAGGCAAGACTTAGGATACATCGGATGGAGAGGAAAACTGCAGGGGATGGGCACAATGGAAATGTGGAGCTTGTTCAAGGAACAGCTACTGCGTGTCCTTGATAAGTATGTACCTGTCAGGCAGTGAGGAAGTGGTCGAGTGAGGGAACCGTGGTTTACTAAAGCAGTCAAAACACTTGTCACGAGGAAGAAGGAGACTTATGTAAAGATGAGACATGAAGGTTCAGTTAGGGCGCTCAAGAGGTACAAGTTAGCTAGGAAGGATCTAAAGAGAGAGCTAAGAACATGAGACGTCTTTGGCAGGTAGGATCAAGGATAACCCTAAAGCTTTCTACAGGTATGTCAGGAATAAAAGAATGACTAGGGTAAGAGTAGGGCCAGTCAAGGACAGTAGTAGTAAGTTGTGCTTGGAGTCCGAGGAGATAGGCGAGGTGCTAAATGAATATTTTTCGTCAGTATTCACACAGGAAAAATACAATGTTGTTTAGGAGAATACTGAGATGAGATTCAGGCTACTAGACTAGAAGGGCTTGAGGTTCATAAGGAGGAGGTGTTAGCAATTCTGGAAAGTGTGAAAATAGATAAGTCACCTGGGCCGGATGTGATTTATCCTAGGATTCTCTGGGAAGCTAGGGAGGAGATTGCTGAGCCTTTGGCCTTGATCTTTAAGTCATCTTTGTCTACAGAAATAGTGCCAGAAGACTGGAGGATAGCAAATGTTGTCCCCTTGTTCAAGAAGGGGAGTAGAGATAACCCCGGTAACTATAGACCAGTGAGCCTTACTTCTGTTGTGGGCAAAATCTTGGAAAGGTTTATAAGAGATAGGATGTATAATCACCTGGAAAGGAATAATTTGATTAGAGATAGTCAACACGGTTTTGTGAAGGGTAGGTCGTGCCTCACAAACCTTATAAAGTTCTTTGAGAAGGTGACCAAACAGGTGGATGAGGGTAAAGCAGTTGATGTGGTGTATATGGATTTCAGTAAAGCGTTTGATAAGGTTCCCCATGGTAGGCAACTGCAGAAAATACGGAGGCATGGGATTCAGGGTGATTTAGCAGTTTGGATCAGAAATTGGCTAGCTGGAAGAAGGCAAAGGGTGGTGGTTGATGGGAAATGTTCAGACTGGAGTCCAGTTACTAGTGGTGTACCACAAGGATCTGTTTTGGGGCCACTGCTGTTTGTCATTTTTATAAATGATCTGGAGGAGGGTGTAGAAGGATGGGTAAGTAAATTTGCAGATGACACTAAAGTCGGTGGAGTTGTGGACAGTGCGGAAGGATGTTACAAGTTACAGAGGGACATAGATAAGCTGCAGCGCTGGGCTGAGAGGTGGCAAATGGAGTTTAATGCAGAAAAGTGTGAGGTGATTCATTTTGGAAGGAATAACAAGAAGACTGAGTACTGGGCTAATGGTAAGATTCTTGGCAGTGTGGATGAGCAGAGAGATCTCGGTGTCCATGTACATAGATCCCTGAAAGTTGCCACCCAGGTTGAGAGGGTTGTTAAGAAGGCGTAAGGTGTGTTAGCTTTTATTCACCTGAGGAAGGAGCAGCGCTCCGAAAGCTAGTGACATCGAAACAAACCTGTTGGACTTTAACCTGGTGTTGTAAGACTTCGTACTTAGCTTTTATTGGTAGAGGGATTGAGTTTAGGAGCCATGAGGTCATGTTGCAGCTACACAGCACTCTGGTGCGGCCGCATTTGGAGTATTGCGTGCAATTCTGGTTGCTGCATTATAGGAAGGATGTGGAAGCATTGGAAACGGTGCAGAGGAGATTTACCAGAATGTTGCCTGGTATGGAGGGAAGATCTTATGAGGAAAGGCTGAGGGACTTGAGGCTGTTTTCGTTAGAGAGAAGAAGGTTAAGAGGTGACTTTATTGAGGCATACAAGATGATCAGAGGATTGGATAGGGTGGACAGTGAGAGCCTTTTTCCTCGGATGGTGATGTCTAGCACGAGGGGACATACCTTTAAATTGAGGGGAGATAGATATAAGACAGATGTCAGAGGTAGTTTCTTTACTCAGAGAGTAGTAAGGGCATGGAATGCGCTGCCTGCAACAGTAGTGGACTCACAGTAGTCCCACACTTCATCTGTCCAACACTAAGGTCATTCAAATGGTCATTGGATAGACATATGGACAATAAGGGAATAGTGTAGATGGGCTTTAGAGTGGTTTCACAGGTCAGTGCAACATCGAGGGCCGAAGGGCCTGTACTGCGCTGTAATGTTCTATGTTCTATGTTCTATGACATGGGGAGAACGTGCAGACTCCACACAGACAGTGACCCAAGCCGGGAATCGAACCTGGGACCCTGGCGCTATGAAGCAACAGTGCTAACCACTGTTCTACCGTGCCATCCTGATGTCGCATGGGCATCCGAGCAGTGGCCATAGCTCTTTGGACTCCACCTGAGTACCAGGAAGAGTGAGGCTGGCAATGGGCGTTCATCGTCTGAAATCCAGGCCTTTAGAGATGAAGAGCAGCAGTCTGCACAGGAGGGCAAATCTCTCAGCATCAGTAGGGTAGAGTAGAGAGATGAGGTGCATGAAGGAGGAGGAGACAGGACCCTGAGCACAGAACCTTCTGTCAGAGGCAACAATACTTCGACATGACTTGGTTTGTTTTTAATGAGGATCCGGCACTTAGCACCACTGATCGCGATGCCTTGCCACTAGCAGTCAAGATAATCATGGCCTTGAATTTCTTCGCCATTGGATTCTTCCAAGGGTCAGTTGTGGATTGCTACAGCAGCTTACAGGTAACTGCAACCCTCTTCGCCGAGGCTGAACAACACATCAGATTCACAATTCATGGGACATTTCTAGTTGGGTTATGCCCTCCAGCACTCTGTTGCAAGAGTGTCAGACATTGTGGTCGTCTGCTGCGCTCTCCATAACATGGCCCTCCAGGGAGTCTTGGAGCTTGAAGGCGGTGTGGCCCTGACAGGTGACAGCTCATCAAGAATGGATCAGGCATGGGTGGTAAGGGCGGAGGAGGAATTGAGGGCGGAGGGAGACGACGCTGAACAGAGAGATGCCCTGCTAAACAATGAAGCAGCCTTCCTCCTGCCACCCTCTGGGAAGAGGACCTTCCTCTCTACCTCATGGCCTCCAGCATTGATCCAGGCTGGCAGCAGGCACAGGCCTCTGGCTATCCTGCAACATCTCATTTTGGTGGGATGGAAGGTTTTAGCACAAACTGCAGATCTCTCCCTCAGGACAACCAGGGACCACAGCGATGGCGGCAGGGGAGCCTAAATCAGTCCCACACTTCATCTGACCAACCTTCATTCCCACACCCACTAGCTCCAGTTGGACAGGAGACCCATCTCCATGACAATTAACCCCCCATTGTTTTTTACATTGCAAGCACTTCAGTACAACCTTTACATTACCAGGGTATGAAAGGTGATTGGGGTTAGATGGGAATGGAGAACTCAAAACATATACAGATCAGCTATGACGTTATTGAATGGAGGAGCTGAATGGCCGACTTCAGCTCCAATTTCGTATGTTCGTAGAATAATTGTATTCAGTTCTGGGTCAACAAAATTCAAGCATTCAGCACGGAAACACTGTATCAATGTATATCTTTTGGAACTTTGCTTCATTTGTAGATTGGTAAAAAGCTAATTGCTGAGCTCTACATAGAATGTGTTCTATCCTGGTGTACTTCAGCCCGAGGCGAAATTAATGTTGACCCATGAAATCTTGCAGAATGTCCTTCAGGTAACTCGAGTGAGCTCTGAGTTGTAACAGAACAGAAGCAGGTACAGGAAGGTTGCCAGAGATTTGGTTTGTTCTCTCAACTATTCCCAGTTCAAATGCAAATAACTACGCAGGTCTGCATGTCAGCATTCATCTAGTTGTTACCAGACTGGGCACTGACACATGGACTGTTGTTAGCAGCTGAATGGAGGAGGCTCACTTCACGTGACTGGGATAATCATCGGAAAGTCGATTTTCTTTATGACTCATTCTCGCGATGTGGGCAAGGTCAGCATTTATTCCATTCCAATTCTCTTCCCGTGCCTAGTGCCTCCTCTAAAGGAGACTGGCGCCCAATTTCAAAGCTAGTAATTCCAGGAACAGGTCGCTCGCCTGTCACCAGAGGCGTGTAGCTTGAGGGCCGCCACTCCACATTAAGCATGGCTGACCGAAGTGTCTCCCACTCTTACCACCAGCCATTAGCGTGCTTGGAAGTTAACCATGCAGATGCAGCAGACGATAAAGAAGGTAAATAGTGTGTTGGCTTTCATAACGAGAGGATTTGACTACAAGAGCAAGGATGCCTTGCTGCAATTGTACAGAAGTCACAACTGAAATATTGTGTGCAGTTTTGGTCTCCTTATCTGAAGAAGAATGTTATTATAGAGCGAGTGCAGAGAAGGTTTACCAGACTGATGCCAGGGATGGCGGGACTGACGTATGAGGAGAGATTGAGTCGGTTAGGATTATATCCGCTGGAGTTCAGAACAATGAGGGGTGATCTCTCAGAAACCTAGAAAATTCTAACAGGCCTAGACAGGGTAGATGCAGGAAGGATGTTCCAATGGTGAGGGTGTCCAGAACCAGCAGTCATAGTCTAAGGATACAGGGTAAACCTTTTAGCACTGAGATGAGGAGAAGTTTCTTCACCCGGAGAGTGGCTGGCCTGTGGAATTCACTGCCACAAGAAGCAGTTGAGGTCAAAACATTATATATTTTCAAGAAGGAGTTAGATGTGGCTCTTGAGGCTAAAGGGGTCAAAGGATATGGGAGGAAGGAGGGATTAAGCTATTGAGTTGGATGATCATATTGAATAGTGGAGATGGCTCGATGGGCCAACTGGCCTCCTCCTGCTCTTATATTCTATGTTGATATGATTTGCCGGTTGACACACTCAACCTGTTTGACCATGTCATGAATACACCTTCCATGGCCATCAAGTGCAGAGGGCATCAGAGCTTTTGGTTCAGCGGCACATGGCGACCCACTCCACCACAAGACCTCCTTCAGCACTTATTGCTCATCCCCAATTTCCTTTGAGAAGGCCATCTTATTTGTAAATTGCTGGGCCTACTTTTCCGGGAGTTGAGAATGAATTACACTACTGTGGAGTTACACAGAGCCGAGATCGATTAAGTCCTCAGCAATTTCCTTTCCGACGAGCCGGAATTTAAACTGAATTAAAATTCCTAACTGCAGGGCAGGATTTGAACTTATGTCTCCAGACTAGACTTTTGAAATAAGAGTCTCTTCTTCTTCTTAGCCAGCCCCTCAGGACCGAGGAGGACTCTCTTCTGTTTGCGGATTCTGGGGCCTGAGGTGACTAAAAAGCCCAATGCTGGGTCCGCACCGATGGGGCAGGTCCTGTTTGATGAGGCGGGTGGGGGAGATGCTCAGATTTTGGCATGTTTGCAATTGGCCTCCAGCTGGGCCTGTCAGAGAGACACTCAAAATGTTTGGCACTTTCGCAGATGCTTCTTCTCCAGTTTAATTGATCTCGAGCAAGAAATTCCCACATATCAGTGGAGATGTTGCATTTTTTCAGGGAGACTCTAAGAACCTGAAGCGGATCCTCTGCTGTCCTGGCAATCGTATTCCACAACAAAGCTGGGAATAAAGAGTTAGCTTTGGGAGTCTTGTGTCAGGCACGCATACGATGGGGCCCACCTGAGGTAGATAACATACTGAATGCTAATCAGTAGATTAAGATCCTAATGCAATAACCACTATGCTATTGATATCAGCGGATAACAACGTCTCGCTTGTGGAGCTGACATGCTCCGACATCTATTACTGAGAATCTTGAATGATGGCACCTAAAGGAGGTCCTGGAGAAGATATGCAAAGTTACCTGGGATTTATTTGATGGTTCTCCAGTAGACAATCAGCAGAAGCCCCAGATGAATAGTAAGTGTAAACAGCTAAAATCAATTGTTTACAACCAATTAAATACTCTTGAAGTCCGATCACTGTGGTGGGAAACGTAGTAACAGCAACCCCATAAAACAATACATAAATAACCAGATCATTTACATTCGTGATGTTTAACACAGTGGGCTAAATAGCTGGCTTGTAATGCAGAACAATGCCAGCAGGGCGGGTTCAAATCCTGTACCAGCCTCCCCGAACAGGCGCCGGAATGTGGCGACTAGGTGCTTTTCACAGTAACTTCATTGAAGCCTACTTGTGACAATACGTGATTATTATTGTTATTTCTTGGGCAATAAATACAGGCCAGGGCAATGGGAAGAACTGCGCTGTTCTTCAAAACATTGCCTGAAATATGTGTCGTTCATCTGAGGAGGCAGACGGGAACTTGCACAGCACCACCCTGGGCTGTCATTCCTATTTTATTCTCAAATCTCTGGACTGGGAACCAAAGTTGTTGTGTCATTGGTTCTAAATGTACCAACTGCTATTACAATTATTGGTAATCTAAAATCACAGAATGCCACAGTGCAGGAGGGGCCCTTCGGCCCATCGAGTCTGCACCAACACATGAAAGGCCCTGACCTGCCTACCTAATTGCATTTGCCAGCACTTGGCTCAGAGCCTCGAATGTTAAGACGTGCCAAGTGCTCATCCAGGTACTTTTTAAAGTATGTGAGGCATCCCGCCTCTACCATCCTCCCAGGTAGTGCATTGCAGATCGTCACCACTCAAATCCCCCCTAAACCTCCCACCTCTCACTTTGAATTTGTGACCCTTCATAACTGACCCTTCAACAAAGTGGAACAGCTGCTCCCTTTCCACCCTGTCTATGACCATTCAAATCTTGTATACCTCGATCAGGTCGCTCCTCAGTTTACTCTGCCCCAAACCTATCCACTCTCTCTTTATAACTTAAATATTCCATTCCAGTTTGCACATTCTCCCCGTGTTTGCCCCACAATCCAAAGATGTGCAGACTAGGTGGATTGGCCACGCTAAATTGCCCCTTAATCGGAAAAAATGAATTGGGTACTCTAAATTTATTTTTTCATATGTTCCGTCCCAGGCAACATTCTGGTGAATCTTCTCTGCACCTCCTCCAGTGCAATCACATCCTTCTTATAATGTGGCGACCAGAACTGCACGTAGTACTCCAGCTGTGTCCTCACCAAAGTTCTATGCAACTCCAACATGACCTCTCTGCTTTTGTAATCTATGCCCCGATTGATAAAAGTGAGTAACCCATATGCCTTTTTCACCACCTGATTAACCTGCCCTTCTGCCTTCAGAGATCTATGGACAAACCCGCCAAGGTCCCTTTGTTCTTTGGAACTGATCAGTGTCAGATATTTTATAGTATACTTCCTTGTTAAATTACTCCTTCCAAAGTGTATTACCTTACACTTTCCATTGCTAAATTCCATCTGCCACTTATCTGCCCCCTTAACCATCCTGTCTATATCTTCCTGTAACCCAAGACACTAACCTCATTGTTAATCACCTGACCAATCTTTATATCATCCGCAAACTTACTGATCCTACCCCCCACATCGTCATCTATGTCATTTATATAAATGACAAGCAATAGCGGGCCCAGTACAAATCCCTGTGGTATGCCACTGGTCACTGGCTTCCAGATACTAAAGTGGCCATCTATCATCATCCTCTGTCTCCTACCGCTAAGCCAATTAAGAATCCACCTTATCAAATCACCCTGCATCCCAAATGCATTTGCCTTCTTAATAAGTCTCCGATGTGGCACCTTGTCAACATCTTTGCTGAAATCTATGTAAACTACATCAACTGCATTACCCTCATCTATACACTTGGTTATATGCTCAATAAATTCAATCAAATTTGGTTGGCATGACCACCCTCTGACAAAGCCATGCTGACTATCCTTGATCAAACCTTGCCTCTCCAAATGAAGATGGATTTTCTCCTGCAGAATCTTCTCCAGTAGTTTCCCAACCACTGACGTGAGACTCACTGGCCTGTAGTTCCCTGGCGTGTCTCTACAACCTTTCTTAAATATTAGGACCACATTATCTATTCTCCAGTCCTCTGGCACCTTCCCCGTGGCCAGAGAGGAATTAAAAATTTGAGTCAGAGCCCCTGCAATCTCCTCCCTTGCCTCCCACAGCAGCCTGGGACACAATTCATCTGGACCGGGAAATTTGTCCACTTTTAAGCCCGCTAATGCCTTCAATACCTTGTCACTCCCTATGAAAATTTGCTCAAGAATCTCACAAACTCCCTGAGTTCCATCCTCATTCTCTTGGGTGAAGACAGATGTGAAGTATTCGTTCAACACCCTACCAATGTCCTCTGGCTTCTCCCACAGATTTCCCCCTTGAACCTTAAGGGACTCTATCCTTTCCCTGGCTATCCTCTTCGAGAACAAAGAACAAAGAAAAGTTCAGCACAGGAACAGGCCCTTTGGCCCTCCAAGCCTGCGCCGACCATGCTGCCTGTCTAAACTAAAATCTTCTACACTTCCTGGGTCCATATCCCTCTATTCCCATCCTATTCATGTATTTGTCAAGATGCCCCTTAAATGTCACTATCGTCCGTGCTTCCCCCACCTCCTCTGGCAGCGAGTTCCAGGCACCCACTGCCCTCTGTGTAAAAAACTTGCCTTGTACATCTCCTCTAAACCTTGCCCCTCGCACCTTAAACCTATGCCCCCTAGTAATTGACCCCCCTACCATGGGAAAAAGCCTCTGACTATCCACTCTGTCTATGCCCCTCATAATTTTGTAGACCTCTATCAGGTCGCCCCTCAACCTCCGTTGTTCCAGTGAGAACAAACCAAGTTTATTCAACCGCTCCACATAGCTAATGCCGTCCATACCAGGCAACATCCTGGTAAATCTCTTCTGCACCCTCTCTAAAGCCTCCACATCCTTCTGGTCATGTGGTGACCAGAATTGAACACTATACAGCTGCAACATGACTTGCCAATTCTTACACTCAATGCACCGGCCAATGAAGGCAAGCATGCCGTATGCCTTCTTGACTACCTTCTCCACCTGTGTTGCCCCTTTCAGTGACCTGTGATGTGATGTGATTCCCATTGATATATTTATAGAATATCTTGGAATTTTCCCTAATTTTACCAACCAGAGCAAAAGGGTTCTTTATTGATGAACAACAGGATTCCAGAAGAGCTTTTCATTCACGTGTTACCCGCCGATCAACATTTTTCCAATTACTATATCATGTGTTGTTGCTAACGTTTGGTTGGCTCTTAATTTGGCTCTGTTTAATCACGTTTGCTCAAGTGTCGCCAGGTATCTTTCGACACCGCCACAAGGTTCAGAACCGAATACTGATTAATGACTCGATACACCAGTTAGTGAGTTGGAAAGCAATGCTCATTTATTTACACACAGTCAAATCTACTCATGCATAAACTCTACAAACTAAACTACCACTATTACTAAAGCCTATACTTAGCTTCGGGCGCCCACTCAGTCAGAGGAACAATGGCCATTGCTCGGTTCTGAGGCAGCTGGGTTGAGCTGTTTACAGGGTAGCAACTAGGAGCATCTATCTCGTAGCGTGCGTTGACTTGGGACTTACTTGGTGTGATGCAGCTGCTAGGCAGGTCTCTCTCTTCGATGAGAGCCAAAGCCAAAGGAGGAAGATTCTCCCTTGGGGAATACCTTTTATACTGAAAAGGGCTTCACACGCTTTTGGGCGGGCCTTGAACTTGGCCTCAACTAATTGGGTCTTTTCCAATCATCTATATCGATTTTCCTCCAATAGAGGGGTGGTTCTCTGATCGCTGGGCGTGTCCTGGTGACTGTCAGTCAGCTTTGTTTTAGCTTCTTCTGGCGACGGGGAGTCTGCCTTAACATTGTGTATCTAAATGTTTCCCTTTTGTCCCCGGAGATGGCTCATTAGTATGTAAATCGTTTGGTAGTTTCTGTCCTGTCTGAGCGTTTAAGGTTCTAATCAACAGACAGACCTTGCACCTGCTTGTTTCTTAGCATTGTCCAATTTTCCCTGCATTCTTTGCAAGTGTCCATTTTGTAATCGGGACGTGGCCATCCCAGATGGCTACAGTGTTAACTTGCATCACTTCCTGTGATGATATTTTCTATTCCGCGGTAACATTGATCAGTATGCTAAACCACAGGTAATACAAAAGAACATCACAACAATAACTTTCTGATTGAAAGCCTACGAACAGAGTTAAGGTCGACAATACGCAGAAAATTGTTCAAAAGAAGTCTTCCGACTCCACCTGTGAGGTTTTTTTTCTGGCACAGAAAAGATACCACCTTCTGACTGAGATCAAAGCTGCTGGCTGCGGTAGACGATTAAATATGTTTCCTAATATTAAACAAGCACCACAAAAGTTACAGCAATCAATACCATGCTTTCAAAATGACAAGAAAAAGGCTGGAGCATAACAAACAGAGGTTTAAACTGCATCACATCTGTTCTGTCAAAATGAACACTCTTCTATCAAGGAATAACTAACACAAGAGCAATCTTGGAGTCTAATAGCCAAAATGTTCTGACTCCCATCAGGAGGAATCCATTATTCAGTTAACAGCGTTCAGATATGGCACAGATAAGTACCAACCTTGAAATGTCAAACAGGAATGGCTCACCTGGCCTCAGACAGGAATACTAAGCAGTTCTATTTATGAAGGGAAAAGTGCTTTGCCAGCACTCATCAGCCTGGTTAAGTATGTGACGCAAGGAAATTAAAAGCATTGTTTATGACAGCAATTTTGAGCAATTGATTTCCACGGGTGAAGTTCTGTTTTGTAATTCCTCAGGTCCCCAGAGTCACATGAATTATTCTTGAATACCTGGCATCGGCAGTCAGCACTTTACATTTTCATGATCATGTTTTCAATAATAACTATATGTTACATACGTCCTTCATGTCCACAATGAGTCATCTTCCCCCAGTTCCATTGCATCCATCCCTAAGGCGATGCGGTTCCCACAGGAGGTCAATGATAATACATAAAATAACATTAGTGAAAGAAAAGGAACATTATCCATCAAAGATGAGCTTCCCAGGAGACAGAATCTAAATTGTGCAGCTGAGCAGCAAAAAGACACTGGCCTTGAATTTTTGCAGAATCTTCTCAATTTCTTGCAACCATTTTGGTGGGCGGTCATGGATATCTGGAGAGCTCCAGCCATGTGCGGGTGTGAGACTGGGATTCATGTTCCCTCAGAGAGTGCTAACACAGCTTGCCAGGTGTTTGCCAACTGCTTGGAAGGCACTTTGCATGTCAAGCGCGTCACTCACCTTCAGCCAAACCCAGCTGTTGCCAGCCTTCCGAGTGACATGGGAGCTGCTTACGCAACTTCACCATTCACCTCTGCTGAGGATTAAGGGCAGAGAACTCCCCGCCACCAGTGCTCCAGAAGCAGCAGCAGCAGGGGCTACAGCAGCAGCAAACCAGGGTCAACAAGGCAGAGGATCAGCTACTGTGACATGTCTGAGCACTAGTGCCTCAGGAAACTCAGGCTCTCCCATGGCATGTCACTGTTGGCATCACTCATTATATACACTGCCCACTGTTGGCATCTTCCCAGTGGACGTGATGGCTCAGCGGTCAACACTGTTACCAGAGGGCCTCATTCCCCTGCTCCTGGTTCCCCCCAAAACGAATCCCTACCTCGCAGAATGTTGCGTTGTCCTGCAATGAGAGAAAGCAGAGCTGTGTGAATGTGCATAATGGCTTGTGTGGAGAGGAGAGAAGGACACGGTTTGTAGAGGGTGACTGTGAAGCATGAATGTGAGAGGCCATTAGGATGAGGCCGACTGTTATGTTGGCTTGTCAGATGGGGATGCGAGCTCCCCACAGATAGAGGAATGAGTGGAGCTGTAAGATGCGTTGACACGAGGAGTTCTGTGCAGGAGAATGGCAGGTGATTTAGAGTGCGATGACTGGTGCTTGAAAGTGTTGTGCCACTCACCTGTCGTGCCTCCCTGAGGTCCAGAATCCTCTTGGTGCACTGTCTCCAAGTTGCAGCTTCTGCTGCTGACTTCCTCAGCCACTCTTATACATGGCTGCTTGGTTGCATAGCCTTGGCTCCCTCAGCTGGATCTTGGAGTGAGAGTGAACGTCCTGGGGGCCGAATTTCCCAAGATTCCTCACTATTGTTGTGGGCGCTGCAAGCTGAAAAATCCAATGGCTGGTGTACTTTTCAGAAACATGTGTCGTGGTGAAAGATTGAGATCCCTCAATCTGTGAGTTGTGATGAGCAAAGTCTTTATTCAAGCATATGCGGGAGAGAGAGACCATAGCTTGCCATGGCACCGCTTGAGGTGATACAGGGCTTGTAGCACATTTTTATAGTTCTTATCTTCCTATTTTTCACTCCGATGTTTCTCATTAATTTCTTAACTACCGTACAATTCTATAAGCAGATGTTCCCATTGTCTTACTGCCCAGCCTTGTCTATGGTCTTCAGTTTCCTCATCTCCTTCTTGTCCTGTTTGGGAAGGAATGTATGTGAAAGCTGTTATTGTTATAACATGGGCTAGCCACCCATTGGCCAAGAATCCAATTGTGCCTTTAATATGGGAGGCAGTGACGTAGTGGGATTGTCACTCGAATAATAATCCAGAGGCCCAGGGTAATTCTCTGGGGACCTCGGTTCAAATCCCACCACGGCAGATGGTGAAATTTGAATTCAGTAAAAGTCGGGAATTAAATGGAGGGGCTGGTTTAGCACACTGGGCTAAATCGCTGGCTTTGAAAGCAGGCCAGCAGCACAGTTCAATTCCCATACCAGCCTCCCCGAACAGGCGCCGGAATGTGGCAACTGGGGGCTTTTCACAGTAACTTCATTGAAGCCTACTTGTGACAATAAGCGATTTTCAATTTTCAAATGTCCAATGATGACCATGAAACCATTGTCGTCAAAACCCATTTGGTTCACTAATGTCGTTTAGGGAAGGAAATCTTCTGTCCTTACCTGGTCTGGCCTACATGTGACTCCAGACCCACATTCTGCGGTTGACTCTTAAACGCCCTTAATAATAATAATCACTTATTGTGATTGTCACAAGTAGGCTTCAATTAAGTTACTGTGAAAAGCCCTTAGTCGCCACATTCCGGCGCCTGTTCGGGGAGGCTGGTCCGGGAATTGAACCCACGCTGCTGGCCTTATTCTGCATTACAAGCCAGCTGTTTAGCCTACTGTGCTAAGCCAGCCCCTCTGAACCTTCTGAAATGGTCTAGCAAAGCACTCATTTCAAGGACAATTAGGGATGGGCAACGAATGCTGGTGCAGCCAGTTTTGCCCACAACCTATGAACGAATAAAAAACAAATTGGCTAACTTTCCCATCATGCTGCAAAAGTTTTAAAGCTGCTCATACTCATCTCAAAAGTTTTAATGCTGCTTCAAAGCTGTTCATGCTCATCTTAATATCAATCGTCACTATTTCAAATACCTAACTTCATATGCCTTTGTCTCATCAATTGGAGATCCTTCCTCTGGCAAAGTGGATGCATCATCACACCCACCCTCCCTAATTAACTGGGGAACTAGGAGGTGGGTTCTTAATTGGTTTTCACTGGTGTGTTATGAAGATGTGCTCTGCGCCAAACAATGATTCTTAATCCACCAGCTGGAAACAAGAACTAAACTTCCACAAAAATGTTTTTTTCAAAACACAGACTAAAGTCACCCTTAGTCTGTGTTTTAAAAAAAACATTTTTGTGGAAGTTTAGTTCTTGTTTCCAGCTGGTGGATTAAGAATCATTGCTTGGTGCAGAGCACTTCTTCATAACACACCAGTGAAAACCAATTAAGACCACTTAAACTCACAGCCGCCATGACACCCAATATGCATTGTTACATATCCCACATTCTAATCCCCATTAAGATGACTAGAACATAGCTGCTAAATCCATCAAATACAAGACTCCAGGGGAGTGTGAAGGACTCCCATCTTCTATCTCATCAGCAAGGCATCTATGGCAATCAAATATTCAACTGTTGGAGACAAGCCATTAAGACTAATTGAAAAATTGGATTTTGGCTAAGAGGGATATTTCTAAACCCAATCTAATGAAGATATAATTGGAATAAACAACGATGTTTGAATTGCTGGTCATTTTCAGAGGGTTGGCACATGATAAGTGAACCCCTTTGTGTATTTTAAGCACGTGTTTTCTCTGCAAAACTGAATGAGGAATTGAGACGATAAGAAAGATAGAATTTACAGTGCAGAAGGAGGCCATTTGGCCCATCGAATCTGCACCGGCCCCTGGAAAGAGCAACCTACTCCAGCTCACACCTCCACCCTATCCCCGTAACCCAGCAACACAACCTAAACTTTTTGGACACGAAGGGAAATTTAGCATGGCCAATCCACCTAACTTTTGCATCTTTGGATTGTGGGAGGAAACCGGAGCACCGGGAGGAAACCCACGCAGCCACGGGGAGAACGTGCAGACTCCGCACAGACAGTGACCCAAGCCGGCAATCAAACTGGGACGCTGGTGCTGTGAAGCAACAGTTCTAACCACTGTTCTACCGTGCCGCCCCTTCCTCCATCACAACTTGCAGGATTTGGGGATCCTACCTACTCTGACTCTGCATGTGCAGCAGACAGAGGTTTTAAAGAAAGAACTCAACTCGACAGCTATGTCATCAGAAGAATAAATAGTTTAGCCATCTGCAGTTTTAAACCACCTCGACGTGGAAAGCAGAAACCCTACTGGAGTCAACTTCAAACCAGCTGAGTCACCAAATAATAATAATAATAGCTTATTGTCACAAGTAGGCTTCAATGAAGTTACTGTGAAAAGCCCCTAATCGCCACATGTCAGCGCCTGTTCTGGGAGGCCGGTACGGGAATTGAACTCGCGCTGCTGGCCTTGTTCTGCATTACAAGCCCACTGAGCCAAAGCAAACCCTCTGATGACTGACTGAATACATTTATGTACTTCAATTTGACTAACGTATCCTTGTCTACTCCGTAATCTGTATTTGTGTGTATGTGTGTTTGAAATTTAGTACGCATTTTATTACTTTACCTCGATGGGTTTAAGTGTTATAAAGCTAACCTGTTTTGCTATTAAACTCAAAGAATTCTGTCTAATTGGTCCTTTTATGATCACAGCATGTAAACAGTTAAGTGCCACTGAATTGGCAAGTGTATCCTGTTCAAATAAAGAAACTTGGTGCGGTCAGATCATAGAATTTACAGTGCAGGAAGTGGCCATTCAGCCCATCGAGTCTGCACCGGCCCTTGGAAAGAGCATCCTACTTAAGCCCACACCTCCCCCCTATCCCCATAACCCAGTAACCCCACCTAACATTTTTCGGACACTAAGGGCAATTTAGCATGGCCAATCCACCTCGTCTGCATGTATTTGGACTATGGGAGGAAACCGGAGCACCCAGAAGAAACGCACGCAGACACGGGGAGAATGTGCAAATTCCGCACGGTGACCCAAGCCGGGAATCAAACCTGGGACCCTGGAGCTGTGGAGCAACAGTGCTAACCATTGTGCTACCATGAGCGAGGGCAAAGAGGGGGGCCATTAAACAGCTTTTCACCTGATCGTTATAGGTGTAAAGACCACTCCGAAAGCCCTCACAGCGAGGGATTTGAGTCCAAAGCCGAAAATGATCCCATTCTTGTGCCAGAGGCAAAGGTTGTATGATTCCGCCCAATACGCATGTGGGTAACCTATAGTCTAAACCTGTCACATTTGCACAGTGCACAGGAAGATGTTCCACTTCAGCACTCCTCCTGTGCATCAGGAATGTATTTAGGCAAATTCTGACTGAATTGAAGCTATCATACCCACACAGGTGCTTGGTGAGTACAATCTAAAACTAATCCCACTGCCCTGCTTCCTCGCAATAATAGTAGATCTTTCAATGGTTCAAGCATTCATACACTGCCAGTGCCAGAAATCTTCCATGCCCTTAACACCTCACTGCATAAAATAATCATTGTTAAACTTTATCGGCTCCTTCCATAGTGGGAAATTATATTTTTTCCCGACTCTTGCGCTGTGACTCGAATTATCTTTTGACAGTCACCGTATTAATCCGTTCCTCACTGACTACAGAGGTTCACTAGCTTAACTTCACTTCAGAGGTTCCAGTTACATAATCACTTTTTGAAGAATCCCAATCGTCGGTTTGAACGAGAGCTGTTTTGCTGATTGAAGAAACCCTTGAATTTAACACATTGCCAACTGGTCACATTATCCTGAAGAAACCAGAGGCGTGTTTCTAATTAAAATTGTCCAGCTTAAGAACATAATTGTTGCCAGAGGAGAGACTTCTGGTCATTCAATAAGATCATGGTCAATCTTCACTCTGAGCAACACCTTCCTGCACTATCCCCTTATTGTTTGATTGCCCCTAGTATCAAAAGATTCGTTAATCGCTAACTTGAATATACTCAATGATTGAGCATCACAGCTTTTTGAGGTGGAGAATTCCAAAGGTCCAGATCCTTTAAGTGAAGAAATTTCTCCTTGCCTTTGCCATCAATAGCCGGCTCCTTATTCTGAAACTGTGACTCTCTGTGTTCCAGATTTTCCCCAGCCGGAGGAAACATCCTTCAAACATCTATCCAATCGAGCTCCTTAAGTATAGAATCATAGAATTTACAGTGCAGAAGGAGGTCATTCAGCCCATCGAGTATGCACCGGCCCTTGGAAAGGGCACCCTACCTAAGCCCACACCTCCACACCCTATCCCTGTAACCCAGTACCCCATCTAACCTTTTTGGACACTAAGGGCAATTTAGCATGTCCAATCCACCTAACGTGCACATCTTTGGACTGTGGGAGGAAACCGGAGCACCCGGAGGAAACCCACGCACACACGGGGAGAACGTGCAGACTCCGCACAGACAGTGACCCACGCCGGGAATCGAACCTGGGACCCTGGAACTGTGAAGCAATTGTGCTAACCACTATGCTACCATGTCGTCCAAGTACTTTGAGATCACTTCTCATTTTTCCAAATTCCAGGAAATATAGGCCAGTTGTATTTGATCTCTGCTCATAGAATAATCCTCTCATCCCAGGGTCAGCCCAGTGAACTAAAACAGGAAATACTGGAAAATACTCGCCGGGTCTGACAACATTTATGGAGAGAAAAACAGAACTAAGTTTTCCAGTCCATTTGACTTCTTCAGAGCTCTGAACTAGTGAACCTTTGTAAGATTGTCTGTAAGGCAAGTGTATTTATCCATAGATAAAGAGGGCTAAAGTGTGCACAGTACTCCAGTTGTGGCTTCATTAAGGACTTCCCAGCAGGCCCTGTCCTGGCTCCTCTCTCTAATCCTGAGATCAAGCTGATTAATCAGAGCGGCATTGTATGAATATAAGCTGAAATATTATTTCTATGAGAGTAGATGGTTTCTCATTTCTCTGTACTGTGACGAAAATGAGGCCAATATAAAACTAAACATTACACAATGATATTAATTTTTTCCCACAGCTATATCAAGTTACAATAAACACTGGGGAAGGAATCCAAAGGGACTATGGCAATGAAAAGTTTCTCTGGTGGGAATTAATCGAGTGGCAATTTCCACTGGATAGAAATTACTGTGGACTTGTTTTCAGACCCAGGTTCAACGCTGCAGTAACAGTGCCCACCCCAGGCTGAATAAAAATCGGTCCTTGGGTATTGCCTGCATATTCTGGGCATATCTCGCCCTTGATGTTTTAAGGATGACACGGTAGCACAGTGGTTAGCATTGTTGCTTCACAGCGCCAGGGACCTGGGTTCGATTCCCGGCTTGCGTCACTGTGCGGAGTCTGCACGTTCTCTCCGTGTCTTCGTGGGTTTCCTCTGGGTGCTCCGGTTTCCCCCCACAGTCCAAAGATGTACAAGGTAGGTGGATTAGTCATGCTAAATGGCCATCCGTGTCCAAAAAAAAGGTTAGGTGGGGTTACGGGGATAGGGTGGAGGTGTGGGCTTAAGTCGGGTGCTCTTTCCAAGGGCCGGTGCAGACTCGATGGGCCGAATGGCCTCCTTCTGAACTGTAAATTCTATGATACTCTCTGAAGTTAAGGAACTGCTGTTTTACATAAAACCTGTTTGAAGCACGCACTACCTTTGAATTTGGCAGTGAGACTAACGTTTGCACAAATTGGACAGAGACTGTCCCGACACTAAATTGGTATGTGTTGCATTGGTTTCGTGACATGAAACACATACCAATTCCTGCCCCAATTTATCCAACAGAAAATAGATTCATTATCCTTGACAGCAATGAACACAGCATGAAAAATTCATCAGAACATTCTTGATAAGCTGTCTTCAGAAAAGCAAAATCAACAGCTTGCAATTATACATAATTATGTCTTTGATGAAAACTTTTTTTTCACCTCCCCAATTATAACATGTGATTTCCTTGTCAGCCACTTTGTTATTGTTAGCAAAGGATTCAGATCATGATAAAACAAAATGATTTTGCAAGGTTTTGAAGGCAGTATATTTCGCTTGAACTGCAATCTTTGCATCCTAATTTCTCATTAGATATAATAACATAAATGAAAATTTGATTTTTTGAGTGGCTTCAACTTCAAAACTACTAATCTTTTTATCATGTCTTATTATCTAAGAAGTGTTCAACCACATCCATTTCTGAACTCCACTGTATATTTATTGCGATTTAAAGTATTTGTGCATGGCAATAAATTGCAGCTGGATACAGCTGCATCAAGGACAGATGTCTGGCAAGTTGGTTGTTGAGAGCTTGACGACTGGGGGAGACTTTTTTTGTTCAGCTCAAATCTCTCCAGCCACCATGCTTCCATTTGGGGCGACGGACAACAGTGTTTGAAAGACTTTCACCAGTAAGAGGGAAGAGGGAATTGTCTGCGAAGCTGAACTGCTGGCAACAGCTTTGATCCGATACAAAAAGCTGAAGATGCAGCTGCAGAAAATGGATTTCTGTCTTAAGCACCAGCGACTCTCAAAGTGCCAATTCAATCATGGTCTTGTTGAGGTTTGACATCCTGGCAACACACAACAGGTGCTTGTTTATTCAAAAATATTTCTTTCCAAATTACAGTCTGCACGTCACATTTTTAGTTTGAGGCAAGGAGAATGCCTTCACTTTCAAGGTGAATCTTGCCAGTGGGAAGAATAGAATTTCTTTTGCACTTTGACACCATTGTAAGCGAAACAGTGCTCAGTTAATAATAGTCCATGTTTCTCCTTTAATACTTTAACTTGTAGCTTGGAATTGGAATAGTTTATTGTCACGTGTACCAAGGTACAGTGAAAAGTATTTTTCTGCATGCAGCTCAAACAGATCATTTAGTACATGAAAAGAAAAGAAAATACGTAATAGGGCAACACAAGGTAATGTTGGTATATTTACTTGCTATAAATATGGCGAATAATAAGGTCGCCTTTCTTAATCCTAATTATGAGTATGCTTTCAGAGTCGCCAGGTATCCCTTGATACCGCCACAAGGTTCAACCGAATACCGATCAAGGAACCAATACACCAGTTAGTTAGTTCAAAGTCAATACTACGTTATTTACACACAGTATGATTTACTCATGCACAATAACACTACAGGCTAAACTATGTCTATCACTAACACCTATACTTAACTTCGGGTGCCCACTTAGAGGAACAATGGCCGTTGTTCGGATCTGAGGCTGGTGGGTTCGAAGAGGTAACAGGAGTACAGCTAAGGTTGTCTGTCTGGTAGTGAGCGTTGAACTTGAACTTACTTGCTTCTGGTGGTGCAGGTGGAAGGGCTCTCCGCTTGAGAGCGAAATCCAAGAGACTGAACCTTTGGCGGGCATTCCTTTTTATACTCGGAGGGGCTTCGCGCATTTAGGCGGGCCTTAAACTTGGTCCCAATTAATTGGGCAGCTTCTTGGTCACTGCCATCGATCTGAGCCAGTAAAGGGGCGGGTGCCCTGATGGCTGGGCGTGTCCTAAGTGGCCGTTGGCCTTGCTTTGTTTGTGTCTTCTTGCTGGGGTGGTGGCGCAGGAATGTCTGGGACAGTATCGGCTACCTGAGCACTTTGTTCCTTGGAGGTGGGCCATCAACATGTAAATCGGCCCAGGGTTTCGGTTCCGTCTACAGTCTGTCTTCCAAATATACATTCAGTCTCTGTGCCTGCTTGTTGCTTTGCATTGTCCATTTTTCCCAGTATGTTCTGCGAGTGTCCATTTTATAGATTGAAAGAGACCATCCCAGATGGCTACACTCCCTCCTTGTGATCCTCAATGCGAAGCGTGAAGGATCATATTACTGCATCTTCTTTGTTCTCTGCCCAAGTCGAGCACCCGCAATCAAGAACAGGTTCTATCCTACTCTGTCCTATGGATTCAAACCATTCCCTAAATTGCTTTTTTTTTACATCATATCATGATAAACGTCTAAGGGGCACTATATCATTCAAGCATGCATTACATAGAACATAGAACAAAGAAAAATAAAGCACAGAACAGGCCCTTCGGCCCACGATGTTGTGCCGAACCTTTGTCCGAGATTGATTATCGATTATCATTGAATTTACAGTGCAGAAGGAGGCCATTCGGCCCATTGAGTCTGCACCGGCTCTTGGAAAGAGCACCCTACCCAAGGTCAACACCTCCACCCAACACTAAGGGCAATTTTGGACACTAAGGGCAATTTATCATAGCCAATCCACCTAACCTGCACATCTTTGGACTGTGGGAGGAAACCGGAGCACCTGGAGGAAACCCACGCACACACGGGGAGGATGTGCAGACTCCGCACAGACAGTGATCCAAGCCGGAATCGAACCTGGGACCCTGGGGCTGTGAAGCAATTGTGCTATCTACAATGCTACCGTGCTGCCCTTAAGAACAAACTAATCTACACTATATCATTCTACCGTAATCCATGTACCTATCCAATAGCTGCTTGAAGGTCCCTAATGTTTCCGATTCAACTACTTCCACAGGCAGTGCATTCCATGCCCCCACTACTCTCTGGGTAAAGAACCTACCTCTGACATCGCCCCTATATCTTCCACCATTCACCTTAAATTTATGTCCCCTTGTAATGCTTTGTTCCACCTGGGGAAAATGTCTCTGACTGTCTACTCTATCTATTCCCCTGATCATCTTATAAACCTCTATCAAGTCGCCCCTCATCCTTCTCTGTTCTAATGAGAAAGGGCCTAGCACCCTCAACCTTTCCTCATAAGACCTACTCTCCATTCCAGGCAACATCCTGGTAAATCTCCTTTGCACCTTTTCCAAAGCTTCCACATCCTTCCTAAAATGAGGCGACCAGAACTGTACACAGTACTCCAAATGTAGCCTTACCAAAGTTTTGTACAGCTGCATCATCACCTCACAGCTCTTACATTCAATCCCTCTGTTAATGAACGCTAGCACACCATAGGCCTTCTTCACAGCTCTATCCACTTGAGTGACAACTTTCAAAGATGTATGAACATAGATCCCAAGATCTCTCTGCTCCTCCACATTGCCAAGAACTCTACCGTTAACCCTATATTCCGCATTCATATTTGTCCTTCCAAAATGGACAACCTCACACTTTTCAGGGTTAAACTCCATCTGCCACTTCTCAGCCCAGCTCTGCATCCTATCTATGTCTCTTTGCAGCCGACAACAGCCCTCTTCACTATCCACAACTCCACCAATCGTCGCATCGTCTGCAAATTTACTGACCCATCCTTCAACTCCCTCATCCAAGTCATTAATGAAAATCACAACCAGCAGAGGACCCAGAACTGATCCCTGTGGTACGCTACTGGTAACTGGGATCCAGGCTGAATATTTGCCATCCACCACCACTCTCTGACTTCTATCGGTTAGCCAGTTCGTTATCCAACTGGCCAAATTTCCCACTATCCCATGCCTCCTTACTTTCTGCATAAGCCTACCATGGGGAACCTTATCAAATGCCTTACTAAAATCCATGTACACTACATCCACTGCTTTACCTTCATCCACATGCTTGGTCACCTCCTCAAAGAATTCAATCAGACTTGTAAGGCAAGATCTACCCCTCACAAATCCGTGCTGACTATCCCTAATCAAGCAGTGTCTTTCCAGATGCTCAGAAATCCTATCCTTTAGTACTCTTTCCATTACTTTGCCTACCACTGAAGTAAGACTAACTGGCCTGTAATTCCCAGGGTTCTCCCTAGTCCCTTTTTTGAACAGGGGCACGACATTCACCACTCTCCAATCCCCTGGTACCACCCCTGTTGACAGTGAGGACGAAAAGATCATTGCCAACGGCTCTGCAATTTCATCTCTTGCTTCCCATAGAATCCTTGGATATATCCCGTCAGGCCTGGGGGAATTGTCTATCCTCAAGTTTTTCAAAATGCACACCACATCTTCCTTCCCAACAAGTATTTCCTCAAGCTTACCAGTCTGTTTCACACTGTCCTCTCCAACAATATGGCCCCTCTCATTTGTAAATACAGAAGAAAAGTACTCGTTCAAGACCTCTCCTATCTCTTCAGACTCAATACACAATCTCCCGCTACTGTCCTTGATCGGACCTACCCTTGCTCTAGTCATTCTCATATTTCTCACATATGTGGAAAAGGCCTTGGGGTTTTCCTTGATCCTACCCGCCAAAGATTGTTCATACCCTCTCTTAGTTCTCCTAATCCCTTTCTTCAGTTCCCTCCTGGCTATCTTGTATCCCTCCAGCGCCCTGTCTGAACCTTGTTTCCTCAGCCTTACATAAGTCTCCTTTTTCCTCTTAACAAGACATTCAACCTCTCTTGTCAACCATAGTTCCCTCACTCGACCATCTCTTCCCTGCCTGACAGGGACATACATATCAAGGACACGTAGTACCTGTTCCTTGAACAAGTTCCACATTTCACTTGTGTCCTTCCCTGACAGCCTATGTTCCCAACTTATGCACTTCAATTCTTGTCTGACAACATCGTATTTGCCCTTTCCCTAATTGTAAACCTTGCCCTGTTGCACGCACCTATCCCTCTCCATTACTAAAGTGAAAGTCACAGAATTGTGGTCACTATCTCCAAAATGCTCCCCCACTAACAAATCTATCACTTGCCCTGGTTCATTACCAAGTAACAATTCCAATATTGCCTCCCCTCTGGTCGGACAACTACATACTGTGTTAGAAAAGCTTCCTGGACACACTGCACAAACATCATCCCATCCAAACTACTAGATCTAAAGAGTTTCCACTCAATGTTTGGGAAGTTGAAGTCACCCATGACTACTACCCTGTGACTTCTGCACCTTTCCAAAATCTGTTTCCCAATCTGTTCCTCCACATCTCTGCTACTATTGGGGGGCCTATAGAAAACTCCTAACAAGGTGACTACTCCTTTCCTATTTCTGACTTCAACCCATACTACCTCAGTAGGCAGATACTCCTCGAACTGCCTTTCTGCAGCTGTTATACTGTCTCTAATTAACAATGCTAACCCCCCGCCCCACTTCTTTTACCACCCTCCCTAATCTTATTGAAACATTTATAACCAGGGACCTCCAACAACCATTTCTGCCCCTATTCTATCCAAGTTTCCGTGATGGCCACCACATCGTAGTCCCAAGTACCGCTCCATGCCTGAAGTTCACCCACCTTATTCCTGATGCTTCTTGCGTTGAAGTATACACACTTCAACCCATCTCCGTGCCTGCAAGTTCTCTCCTTTGTCAGTGTTCCCTTCCCCACTGCCTCACTACACGCTTTGGCGTCCTGAATATCGGCTACCTTAGTTGCTGGACTACAAATCCGGTTCCCATTCCCCTGCCAAATTAGCTTAAACCCTCTCGAAGAGTACTAGAAAACCTCCCTCCCAGGATATTCGTGCCCTTCTGGTTCAGATGCAACCCATACTGCTTGTACAGGTCCCACCTTCCCCAGAATGCGCTTCAATTATCCAAATACCTGAAGCCCTCCCTCCTACACCATTCCTGCAGCCACGTGTTCGTGCAGCTCCCTATTCCTAGCCTCGCTATCACGTGGCACCGGCAACAAACCAGAGATGACAACTCTGTCTGTCCTGGCTTTTAACTTCCAGCCTAACTCCCTAAACTCGTTTATTACCTCCACACCCATTTTCGTACCTACGCCATTGGTACCAATGTGCACCACGACTTCTGGCTGCTCCCCCTCCCTCTTAAGGATCCTGAAGACACGATCCGAGACATCCCTGGCCTTGACACCTGGGAGGCAACATACCTTCCGGGAGTCTCGCTCGCGACCACAGAATCTCCTATCTATTCCCCGAACCATTGAATCTCCTACTACTATTGTTTTTCTATTTTCCCCCCTTCCCTTCTGAGCCCCAGAGCCAGACTCAGTGCCAGAGACCTGGCCGCTAGGGCATTCCCCCGGTAGGTCATCCCCCCCAACAGCATCCAAAATGGTATACTTGTTTTGAAGGGGAACGGCCACGAGGGATCCCTGCACTGTCTACCTGTTTGTTTTCTTTCCCCTGACTGTAACCCAGCTACTCTTGTCCTGTACCTTGGGTGTGGTTACCTCCCTGTAACTCTTCTCTATCACCCCCCCTGCCTCCCGGATGATCCGAAGTTCATCCAGCTTCAGCTCCAGTTCCCTAACACGGTCTTTGTGGAGCAGGAGTTGGGTGCACTTCCCGCAGGCATAGTCAGCGGGGACACCGGTGGTATCCCTCACCACCCACATCCTACAGGAGGAGCATGCAACTGGCCTAGCCTCCATCCTCTCTTACCTTACAGAATGTAGCTGCCCTGTGGACCAACTGGAACTCCGTCCTCCGACTCTGCTCCCAGTCAGCTGCACTCTCTGCAAACTCCCAGTTCCCTTCACGCTCTTTGAGGAAATGGAAATGCAAGGAGCACCTTACTCCCTCCTCATCTAACTCCCTCAGTCACCAAACTCTCACTATCGCACTCAAATGCACCAAATTCAGCACTTCCTCAGTCACCAAACTCACTATAGCACTCAAATGCACCAAATTCAGCACTCAGTGCTGAAGAATTACATTTCTTTTTCATTTAAAACACGGGAACCTCTAACTATCCTTCTCTAAACTATCCTTAGTCAATCAAAAGAATTTACAAACAGTATAAACTATATAATAGCAGCATTACATTTCTCTGTATCTTGGCGGTCAAGTACAGAATTTCACATCTTTCTTTATTAGAACAAACAAAAAATTAGTCGATGCACTTTATTTGTTTAGAGAGAGTGGGGGGTTTGCTGGAATCCGAAAATATGAGGTCTGAGTGTATGTACCGGACTGCGGGAGGCTTTTCTTCACCATTTCCGAAGCCTCAGCGTCTGGATGACACTGCAGAGTATTGCTATCACTAATAGTGCTTCTACGATGTATGAAAGGGAATACCATTTTATTAGGTTGTCGCACCAGGTTGGTGTGTCAGTGGCTGTCTCTGGGTGTAGTGTATGGCAGGGATGGGAAACATTCACGGCCTGTTAGGTAGGGGTCAGTGGGGTCGGGTCCGCGTGCAACTGCAGTGATTCCACGAAGATCCAAATGTAGATCATGATGTCTGTCTTCATGTTCTCTTTTTCCTTCTTGGTCTTCCTCTATCTTCTGGTGTTTTGGATTTCCTGTGGGCACAAGCATAATGTCTGTTATTACCTTGTTTAAGATCTCGTATGTCTGCCTGTCTCTCTTTTTATTATCAATTGCCCATTAGAATTGTCATCATATTTGACTCCCTCATTCTTTTTTTAAACCAAATATTTTTGGGGACAAGTCACAGAGCGAGCAGTCTCGCAGCCTGTGTGGTTGATGCGCTGAGTGGGCGGACAATCTCTCCCTCCAGCAGCCAATCGTTTCACCCAAGTGTTTGAGGATATAAATAGCATGTGGGGATAGGGACCTAAGGGTCGCCGGAAAACAAACAAAACATGTGGCAAAGAGCATACTTTAAACCACAGACTAAAAGAACAGTAAAGGAGTTTCGAACCAAAAGCTCCGAATGGGGTGCGTATGGGCCGCAGCGGGGCAAGAATGGGTCGAATCCCCGGGTAGGACGGTGACCAGTGCCGTAGGTGCGCTACCCAAGTGTAGCTGACCAGATGGGGGTCCTCAGGCAGGGCAGGGACCAGTGCCGTCACTCCACTGCCTAGGTGACCGGACAAGAACGGAAAGAATTTGTGTTTGTCGTGGAAAACCTGCCTCTTATGATTACCGTCGAATCAGAAGAGTAGTTATGACTGTATCAATGGGTGTCTTCCGACAAACTTGTTCCTTTAACTGCCATGTGGCATCAAAAGAGTAGTTGTGACTGCATCAAAATGTGACGTGGGGCCATGGATAAACTTTATCAAAGGGTCGTGCACAATGCAAACATTCAACATTTAAAAATAGCAAACTAAAATAACAAAATCGGGCAGGCTCCATCAGAAAGGACACCGTAAATCTCAATCGGTTCCTATTTACCATCATCTGGACACCTCATTGTTCTATAGCAAAAAGAGTCGCAAAGGGGCTCGTCAGACTCTGAGTCATCATCTTCTCCCGATTGCCATACTCGTGACTGGAATAGCTGTGCCGAGGCTGCTTGGGGCGATGTGGGGTCCATCTCATCATTACGGATGAGTCTGTAGGAATTGTCGTGGTGCCAATGCTTAGTGTGGAGGTTGGAGGCGGTAGGGGGCAATCCATCGTCATCGGGCGGTGGGCCCGGTTCAGGGGTTTTTATGTAATTGGTGTCGAAGGGGTAGAATGTATCCTGTTCTGAGTCACTGGGAGTGCGGCCTGGCGCAGAATTGAAATTGTGTGGCAGTTCCATGGTCTAATGTATCAGTGCTGTCGTTGTCGGTGCTGGTCGAATGAAGGGAGAGGTGGAGTCGTGCCTCTGGGGGTGGAGTCGAAGTGGTGTCCGAGGACGTGCTAGACTGGTTGGGGGAGGGTAGGAATAGGTCGTCCATGGGCGGGGCGTGTTCGTCTGCTGCTGCAAGTGAGATGTGGTGGGAGTGGTTGCTCTGTGTGCCATAAGCCTTAAGCTGGTTTATGTGAAACCACCCTGACTTGCCATTGGGATAAGTGATCTTATAAACGGAGGGGCTGACTTTATCTGAAATGGAGTAGGGTCCTGCGAATTTGGGGGAAAGAAATGAATTGGGGTTGTACAGGGAGAGCATGACCTGCTGTCCGACTGAAAACTCTGTGGGGTGTACCGTTTTATCAAAACATATTTTCCTTTGTTTTTTTCCATGTGCCAAGCCTAACAGCTGCGGCGAGCTGGGCTGCTTTAACGTTTTCGAGGATCTGCTGTACTGTTTTCTCATGGGTGAGGGCGGTGACTGTGGTACTGACCAAATCAAGCCCTAACAAGTATTCTGTTCCCTTCATGGGTCGTCCGGTCAAGAGGGTGTGGGGGGTGTATCCTGTCGGAGTGGATACCGTGTTCCTTATGAACATGAAAATGAAAAATGAAAATGAAATGAAAATCGCTTATTGTCACAAGTAGGCTTCAAATGAAGTTACTGTGAAAAGCCCCGAGTCACCACATTCCGGCGCCTGTTCGGGGAGGCTGTTACGGGTTACGGCTGTTACATGAGTGCAAATGGAGAACTGTGTCCCATGTGGTATTGTGCTGTTGCACCATTTTCCTGAGGGTTGCTTTGAGAGTTCTATTCATTCTCTCTACGATTCTGCTTGATTGGGGGTGATAGGCGATGTGAAATTTTTGTCGGATGCCGAAAATTGTGAGGACATTTTTCATGACGCGTCCTATGAAATGTGAGCCTTGGTCTGACTCTATACTACAGGGAAGGCCCCATCTTGTGAAGATGTGCTGTGTTAGAATCTTGGCTGTCGTTTTAGCCATGTTAGTCCTCGATCACTACCAACACATACTTAAAACCATTCTTGCAGGGGGGTAGGGGACCTATGCAATCAATCTGTAAATTCGTCCAGGGGCCATGAACAGGGCGGGTGTGACTAAGCTGACCTTTCCTTGCATTTCTGTCTGGATTATTCTGGGCACAAATCAAACCGTTTTCAATGTAAAGAGTCACCTTGGATTTTAAATCGGGCCACCAGCAGAGAGGTCTGAGGTGGGCAAGGGTTGCATCTATCCCTTGGTGCCCATGGTTGTCATGGAATTGGCAGATAATTTGGTTTCTATCTTGGGCGGGGACCACATAAATACCATCTTTTAAAATTATGCCGTCGTGTGCTGTTAATGCATTTCTGTACTTAGCGTTGGGGGCTGGGAAGTTACCTATTAAAACTTCCCTGAGCTGTGCGTCTTCCTTCTGTGCTTGGGCTAAATCTTGAATATTGGTCTGTGAGACCTGGACCGCGTATACTGGGACACTCTCAGGGGGGATTCCAAAAGTGACATGTCTGGAACCTGCTTTAGCTAGGGCGTCTGCCTTAACATTACCAGGGGGGAGAAGAATGATGGTGGCTACGGACTTTAATGACACCGTATTTACGATCACTAGCTGTCCTGAGGATGTGCTGGAGTAATGGGGCTGAGGGTAGGGGTTTTCCATCTGCGGAAACAAAACCTCTAGATTCCCACAGGGGTAGGAACTCAGTTAAGCTGTTGCAGACATACAGGCTGTCGGAGTATATGTCGGCTGGGGCCGGGAACGAGTTGGGGTGTTCTACAATGTATGCTACGGCTGCTAATTCTGCTGCCTGCGAACCTAGATGTCCAGGCAATTTCAGTGATATTTCCTCTAACGCGCATCCCTGTGTGTCCTCTACATAAATGCCACAACCAGTGATTTTTTTACCATTTAATACTGTGGAGGAGCCATCCACATAAATCCTAACAGCTGCGTCTGTGTCTGTGGGCTGGGGTCTCTGGGGTGTCGTACCTGGTTTCGGGGGAGCCGATTTTGGTACAAAGGGTCCTGTATTGTGCCTGGTGGTAATGATCTCACACTCATGTGGGGTGCCTGCGTACTGTAAATTGTCTGTTAGAAACGTGTGTGTCTTAGTCCATTGAACTGTAATGTCCCGTCCTTGTGGGAGTAGGGTCCATCGTGCTGCCCGAAATTGGCTCACTGTGCCGCCCTTTAGTCTACCGTCTAGTAGAAACTGGGTTGGGGTGTACTTTGTTAAAATGGTTACGGGGTTGAGTCCTGCTACGTTCGCAAAGTACTGAACAGCCCAAAAAACTGTGAGCAAGTGCCTTTCGCAGGCAGAAAATCCTTGCTCTACCGGATCGAGAACTCGTGAGGCGGATGCTACGGGGCCTAAACGATCATGTCTTTCCTGAAGGAGCACGCTTGAAAGGGTTTGGTTGGTAGTTGCAACTTCTATTGCATATGGGGCGAGTGCGTCTTGGACCTGTAATGCAGGAGCTGTGCGGAGGGCTCGTTTTAATGCATCCACGGCATCCGTGTGCTGTGGAAGCCATTCCCATGGGGCTTGCTTTTTTAGGAGTTCGGAAAGAGGAGCTGCCTTTGTGGCAAAACCATCTATGTGGTTCCCGCAGTAGCCGACCAGTCCTAGAAATAACCGGAGGGCTGGAACATTATGGGGCAGGGGTAATTTGACAATGGAGTCAATGCGTTTCTGCTCAATCTCGTGTTTGCCATGGGTGATTACTGTGCCGAAATAAATGACCTTTTCTTCGAGAATCTGGACCTTTTTGGGGTTTATCTTACATCCGATTTCCTGGAAGGGTCCTAATAATTCGGTGAGAAGCGAAATGTGCCCTCCCTTGGTGTCCGTTTGTAGAAGTAAGTCGTCTACATACTGGTCGACCAACCAGTGGCCCTGACTTCAGTCGTAATGAAGTGCTTCGAGAGGTTGATCATGAAGCGCGTCACCTCCATACTCCCAGAACGCCTTGATCCACTGCAATTCGCACACCGCTGCAACCGGTCCACATCAGACACCATTTCCCTGGCCCTACATTCATCCCTAGAGCATCTCGAAAACAAGGACTCCTACATTAGACTCCTATTTATTGACTACAGCTCCGCCTTCACACCATAATCCCAGCCAAGCTCATATCAAAGCTCCAAAACCTAGGACTTGGCTCCCCACTCTGCAACTGGATCCTCGATTTTCTGACCAACACACCACAATCAGTAAGAATGAACAACAACACCTCCTCCACAATAGTCCTCAACACCGGCGCCCTGCAAGGCTGCGTACTTAGCCCCCTACTTTACTCCCTGTACACACACGACTGCGTGGCAAAACTTGGTTCCAACTCCATCTACAAGTTTGCTGACAATACGACCATAGTGGACCGGATCTCGAATAACGATGAGTCCGAATACAGGATGGAGATAGAGAACCTAGTGGAGTGGTGTAGCGACACCAATCTCTCCCTCAATGCCAGCAAAACTAAAGAGCTGGTAATTGACTTCAGGAAGCAAAGTACTGTACACACACCTGTCAGCATCAACGGGGCTGAGGTGAAGATGGTTAGCAGTTTCAAATTCCTAGGGGTGCACATCTCCAAAAATCTGTCCTGGTCCACCCACGTCGACGCTACCACCAAGAAAGCACAACAGCGCCTATACTTCCTCAGGGAACTAAGAAAATTCGGCATGTCCACATTGACTCTTACCAACTTTTACAGATGCACTGTAGAAAGCATCCTATCAGGCTGCATCACAGCCTGGTATGGCAACTGCTCAGCCCAGGACCGCAAGAAACTTCAGAGAGGCGTGAGCACCGCCCAGTCCATCACACAAACCTGCCTCCCATCCATTGACTCCATCTACACCTCCTGCTGCCTGGGGAAAGCGGGCAGTAAAGATCCCTCCCACCCGGCTTACTCACTCTTCCAACTTCTTCCATCGGGCGGGAGATACAGAAGTCTGAGAACACGCAAGAACAGACTCAAAAACAGCTTCTTCCCCACTGTCACCAGACTCCTAAATGACCCTCTTATGGGCTGACTTCATTAACACTGTATGCTTCATCCGATGCCAGTGCTTATGTAGTTACATTGTATATGTTGTGTTGCCCTATTATGTACTTTCTTTTATTCACTTTTCTTCTCATGTACTTAATGATCTGTTGAGCTGCTCGCAGAAAAATACTTTTCACTGAACCTCGGTACACGTGACAATAAACAAATCCAATCCAATCCAATCGATTAGGCAATTGGGTCGGGAAGATTAGCTAATGCATTTGCCAGTTGTCGATGGAAAATGGAGGGGGAGTTGTGGAAGCCTTGTGGTAGGCATGTCCCTGTGCATTGCTGTCCCTGGAAGGTGAAAGCAAATTTGTATTGGCATGCTTTATCCAATGGAATAGACCAAAGGCCATTGCTCATGTCTAAATCCGTGAAAAACTTTGATTGAGGTCCCTGTTTTAACATTGTCTCGGGACTTGTGGCTACGGTGGGGGCTGCTAATGGGGTGACTTTGTTTAGTTTCCTATAATCGATGGTCAGTTGCTCTGAGCCATTGGGTTTCCTGACGGGCCAAATTGGGGCATAGTTAGTTGAGGCTACTGAACGAAGTACGCCTTGGTCAAGTAAACTTTGGATGACCTTTGTGATTTCTCCCTCTGCTTGTTGGGGAAAACCGTACTGTTTTGGGGGTTTGGGGTCGGGTCCTGTGATGTTGACTAAACCTACGATCCTGCCGCAGTCGTGCTTGTGCTGGGTAAAAGAAGCTTTGTGTGTCTGTAAAACGTCTCTAACGCCTTTGTCCTGACTAATGGTTCGTGGATCAAACCAGAAGTCTCCTACTGCGCTCATCTGTGAGCGTGGCGGGGGCTCATGCTGCCTTTGCCATTCTCCACACACATTTACTGACGGGGTCAAACAAAAAATTGTGGGAGCTCATGAAGTCTATCCCCAAAATGTGTTCGGCTGCCTGGGGTAGATCTATTAGAACGACAGAGTGTTTGGTTTTAATGTTTCCTATCTGGATCGCCACAGGGGCCGTAATATGTCCCTGCTGCAAGTGTCCTGTGAAGCCACTGAGGGTAATGGTGTCTGTGGTGGGCCATGTATCCCTTTGGAACATTGTGGAGGAATTTAGCGTGGTACGGGACCCTCCTGTGTCCCAAAGAAATTCTACGGTGTGTTCCCGGCCTGTGCCTGCTTCTAGCGGTCTTCCAGACTTGTCCCAAAGGGTGTCGCAGACCCAAGTTGGGGAGTCCGAACACCGTCAATCAGTGCCGTTCATGTCTACGTTCTCGGAACGGGCGCTAACACTGTGAATGGGCTTGGCTCTGTTCTGGTTTAGGGTATTTGCCTGCTGGTTTCGCTGCTGTTTCTGGGGGGCATTGCACTCTCGGGCGTAATGTCCTAACTGTCCACGATTGTAGCACTCTTGGGATTTAGGCTGCTGTGGACTGTTTCTTCCCTCGTTTACCCAAGCGGGGTTTTGATGTGTCCTGACTGGATGCATGTTAGCATCTGCCTGCTCTTCCTCTACTTTTCCGTATTCTGACCTTCCCTGAAGGGACTGTTCCCAAGCTCGGGATAGTCTCTTTAATACCCATTTCGCATTATGCGTATCGTCTGAGGGGTCGTAATTGGTGCAAGCTCTCTGTCCTGCTTCAGCTGCCTGGAATACTCAGATACAAGTCCATTTGCCATATTGTCTGGGGTCAAATGGGTGCGGGCTAACTCTCCAAATACTGCTATAAATTGGGTCCAAAGGCGTCCAGCAAATGCTGTTGGGTGCTCGGTCTTTTTCTGCCTACATTTATTGAGGTCTTCTACGGGATCTCCCTTATTGTAGCCGATCGCATCTAGGATCGCTGCATGCATTTCTTGGAGGGTGCCTCCTCCTACATTTTGTCGATCAGGATGGGCTGCCACGACTGAGGGGTCGAGGCTCAAAACTGTGAGCATAACTTGCCCTGTAGGGGCCAGAATTGCTGATCCTGAGGCCGTGTTGACACCGTCGAGAAATGCGACGGCGTTTCCGACAGCGTCAACACTTAGCCTCAGGATCACAGAATCCTGCCCCAACAACCTATGTGCATTGTACTGACCATATATGCTTGGGCCTTGCAGCTTTCTCGAACTATAGCTGTTTTTATCTGCTAAGGGTGAGACGGGGCATCAGATGTCATGAGTTGTAATTGTGTGAATCTGAGTTTGAAGCCCAGCTGGGTTCTGAGTGGTCCTAACCAGGCATGACCAGAGCAGTTTAAATTATTCTCTAAATCTCTCTTCCCACACTTAGTGGTGCACTAAGGCAGACCTTTTGTCGGTTCCCATAGCTCGTAATTTGAGAACAGGTCACTAGTTTGTCACCAGCTGTGTATAGCTTGAGGAGCGCTACTCCACATCAAGAGTGGCTGACGAAGAATCTCTCCCGCTCTTACCGCCAGCCATTCGCGTGTTTGGAAAGATTTGTAGGTTGACTCTCAATCTGTTTGACCGCGTTATAAATGCATCTAAAGCGCTGATCAGCTCCTGGAGTGGGATTTCAACATGGACCTTCTGGCTCAGAGGCAGGGGCAGTACCCACTGCGCCACAGGAATTCCGGTTTAAAATACACAGATCGGTAAATATGATAGGAAAGTTATGGTATTAATATGTCACGAGATCGCGTTGAGTAAGACTTTCAATTTTCCTATTTTAAAAAATAATGTCATAACCTTTGAGTTCAAAGATATTGTGAGCTGGATTCTCCGTAGCCCGACACTGAAATTGTGATCGGCGATCGGGCGAAGAATGGATTATGACGCCAAAATCGGTGCCGGCGCTGGTTTGACACTGGTCCACTATGCTCCGCCCCCCCCAAACCGCCGTCAGTCGTGACGCGCGCCGCATGCCATTTCAACGCCATTGGCATGTCATTGGCCGTCCCTCCGCTCCCAATGGGCCGAGTTCCCGATGGTGCGGTGTGATCCTGAGCGTGTGGGAACCCGGCGTGCCGGCTGTGGACAGTGGCCAGCGTTGCCACACTTGGCCGGGTTCCGTGCCGCTGGCCGGGGGGTGGGGTGGGGGGGGGCTTCTGCTAGGGCTGGGGGGACAGGTGGGGGGTGGCAAGGGTGTGGCCAGGGGGTGGGCTGTAGGGCCGCGGTTGGCGGGTTAGGTTCGCGCACGGCCATGTTTTGCGGCCCAACCGGTGCAGGTCGTCAGCCATGTGCATGAGTGACCCGGCACCTGGCCAGTCTCCGGCCATTTTCGGCGCAAGCCCTCACCGGTACCAAAATCGATGAGGGTTTTGCATCGATTTTTCGGTCGTGAAAGTCCACACATGCTCCGCTGGCGTCAACAATTAGTTTCCCAGATGGAGAATTCAGCCCCATATTTTTTTTATTTATTGGGATTGTTGCCTCTGTTTTATGCATTTCAAAAAAAATCAGGCAATCGCACGATTATTTTTTATAGCACATGGATTTTCCACCTTCAACAGCTTTCATTTTATGAAGTGGTACAATTAGTCTTTATGTTGATAATTAAGTCTAGTCCCCATAAGTCAGACTGGCACTAACAGTTCCTGCACTGAAATTATAATGAGCTCTTGATCTTTAATTGTAATTTATTCATTTTCTTCAGAAGGCACACTGCGATGTTGCGTGGATATGAAGTGAATGGTGCTTTCTTACTGTTGTAGTGTTTTACATTTTCATTGAGTATTGTGAAAAAGAAAGACTTGCATGTCTATAATGCCTTTCACCACCTCGGGGTGACCCTGAGCACTGACCAGCTGATTAAGCACTTTTTTAGAATGCATATGTAATGAACGAAGCATTTTGATAAGCGTAGATAATTTTCAGGATGCTTGGGCCTCTGTCGTTTGTGGTGTACATAAACGATTTGGAGGAACATGTAGCCGGTCTGATTAGTAAGTTTGCGGATGACACCAACGTTGGTGGAGTGGCAGGTAGTGCTGAGGATTGTCAGAGGGTACAGCAGGACATAGATCGGTTGGAGACTTGGGCAGAGAAATGGCAAATGGAGTTTAATCCGAACAAATGTGAATTAATGCATTTTGGTAGGTCTAACATAGAGGGGAAATATACCGGAAATGGTAAAGCTCTTAGGAATATAGAAAGTCAGAGAGATCTGGGCGTGCAGGTCCACATTTCTTTGAAGGTGGCAACACAAGTGGACAAAGTAGTCAAGAAAGCATACGGAATGCTTGACTTCATTGGATGGGGCATCGAGTATAAAAGCTGGCAAGTCATGCTACAGTTGTATAGAACCCTGTTAAGGCCGCACTTGGAATATTGTGCACAATTCTGGTCACCACACTACCAGAAGGATGTGGAGACTTTGGAGAGGGTGCAGAGGAGGTTTACCAGGATGTTGCCTGGTCTGGAGGGTGTTAGCTGTGTGGAGTGGCCGAAAAGACTCAGACTGTTTTCAATAGAAAGAAGGAGGTTGAGGGGTGACCTGATAGAGGTCTACAAGATTATGAGGGGCATGGATAGAGTGGATGGGCAGGCACTCTTTCCCAGGGTGGAGGGGTCAGTATCCAGGCGGCATAGGTTTAAGGTCCATGGGGCAACGTTTAGAGGAGATGTGCGAGGCAGGTTTTTTACGCAGGGGGTGGTGAGTGCCTGTAACGCGTTGCCAGGAGAGGTTGTGGAAGCAGATACATGAACAGTGTTCAAAAGGCATCTTGACAAACACATAGATAGGATGGGTATAGAGGGATACGGCACAAGGAAGTGCTGAGGGTTTTGGCAAGGCTGGTGTCATGACTGGCACAGGTTTGGAGGGCCAAAGGGCCTGTCCCTGTGCTGTATTGTTCTTTGTTCTGCAGCACACCAATGTCACTTTTATTTTATACAATGATAATTTTTGATAATGTTTCACTTTTGTGTCTGGAATCTTCTGAGCTATTGCCAATCAACGAGAAATATTGGCATCGTTCTTCCTATAAATATCTGTCCATTTCTCCCTTCCTTTATCTCTCTTTTCTGTTTGTCTTCCATTCTTCTTATCTCTCTCCAGATACATGGCTTTATCTCAGTTGTATCCAAATGGAAACCTTTCGCTTAATACTAGAATACGGGCAGCACGGTAGCATGGTGGTTAGCACAATTGCTTCACAGCTCCAGGGTCCCAGGTTCGATTCCCGGCTTGGGTCACTGTCTGTGTGGAGTCTGCACGTTCTCCCCGTGTGTGCGTGGGTTTCCTCCGGGTGCTCCGGTTTCCTCCCACAGTCCAAAGATGTGCAGGTTAGGTGGATTGGCCATGCTAAATTGCCCTTAGTGTCCAAAATTGCCCTTAGTGTTGGGTGGGGTTACTGAGTTATGGGGATAGGGTGGAGGTGTGGGCTTAGGTAGAGTGCTCTTTCAAAGAGCCGGTGCAGACTCGATGGGCCGAATGGCCTCCTTCTGCTCTGTAAATTCTATGAATCTGTTTCTTTGCATCGTACTGAATCCTGAGATTAACCAGCTTCCTGCTATTTGTTACACATACCAGGAAAGAATCTGTGGCATTGTTGTCAATTAGTTAATGAATAGAAGGCTTTGCTCTTCATTTAGTTGATCATGATGGATTTGGGACAGAAATTAGGGGGAAAAGAAATCAGCCTGTGGAACCCCTAGTGGCCAGAGCCAGCACGATGTTGTGACACAGCAAAATTGACAGAAGTGAAGTGTTAGCATTAATGTTGGTACTGGAGTGGGACTTGAACCCAACTGAGCTACAGCAGACACACAGTATAATCTCGCCTCACCTCTGACATTGAGCTCTTTTGTCCATGTTGGAACCAAGGCTGTCCTGAGGTCAGGAGCAAAGTGACCTTGGCGGAACCCAAACTGAGTGTCCGTGAGCAGGTTATTGCTGAGTGAGTGCCACTGATGGCTCCTTCCATCACTTTGCATCATGGTCGGCAATGATATGACCTGTAGCAGCAAATATTTGCTTCAGTAAAGTCCACTTATTCAAATAAGCAAGAAGGAAAGCTTTGATGTGAGCAGTTTATTGGGTTTGATTCTCCATTCGGGAGACTAAGTGTTGATGCCGTTGTGTAAACGGTGGAGTTTCACGACGGCGGAACCGGGTCCACAGGTGAAGCTTTTGACACACTGCAAAGGGGCCAGCACGGGCGTCAAGCGAAACGCCACACTCTGGAATCGACTGGCGTTGGATCGCCGGTTCCCTGATTGCCGCACAGCTGCAGCTGCACTTCAGGGATTCTCCCACTCTCATACACAAGTATCCCAGCCAACATGGCCACAAAGAGAGCAGCGCCGCGCTTCCACGATGCCGAACTGGAGACCCTCCTTGACTCCGTGGAGAAGAGGCAGCTGGTGCTGTGCCCCAGCCTGGGAGGGAGGTCCTCAGGTGCCACCGTTCGTCATGCCCGGGCGGAGGTGGGAGATGCCGTCAGCGGAGTCGTTCGGACTGGCAACCAGTGCAGAAAAAAACTGCACGACCTCCTCAGGATGACCAGGATGAGTAGGCAGTGCTGTTCCCATGGCACTAACCCCTCCACTCCTCACACACATGTGACCCTCCCCCCTCCCCCCCAGGGGATGGCTGGACCCCCACCCTGCCCCACATGCCATCACCCATGCCAGCCGCAATGGCAGTGTGCCCTGGCCACTGATGTCATCATCTACCCAACCCCTGGGCTGCATACGGCAAACTGTCTAATAGTGCCGTTGTTTGAGTTTCCACCACCCCCCGCACCCCCAGGACAAGGCTGCGCACAACCGCTGGCAGCAGGAGAAGAACAGAGGGGACCACCAGACCTGCGTCTCCTCACCGTGCCCGAGCAGAGGGCACCGGTCGTTTTTGGCGGCCCGGAGAAAAGGAAGGCCGCTGATGCGGAGGTCAGCGACGCGCGACGAAGTGAGACCCCCTGCCTGGTTGCGGATCCTCATGACACATCTGTGTCACTCCCCACACCTCCCCTCACCCCTTCACGCCACCCCTACCGTCTTCACGCCACCCCTCACCCTCTCACCTCAGCACTCGCCACATCACGACTCGGTCCCGTCCGGCTGTCTGACCATACATAAACTCATAGAATTTACAGTGCAGAAGTAGGCCATTTGGCCCATCGAGTCTGTACCGGCCCTTGGAAACTGCACCCTACCTAAGCCTATGCCTCCACCCTATCCCCACACTTCCACCCTGTCCTCGTAACCCCATCTAACCTTTTTTGGACACGAAGGGCAATTTAGCATGGCCAATCCACCAAACCTGCCCATCTTTGGACTGTGGGAGGAAACCGGAGCACCCGGAGGAAACCTACGTAAACAGGGGGAGAACGTGCAGACTCCGCACAGACAGTGACCCAAGCCGGGAATCGAACCTGGGACCCTGAAGCTGTGAAGCAACTTTGCTAACCACTGTGCTACCGTGTTGCTGTGTTGTGTCTTACAGGACCTGCCGGATATGGAGCCGGCCCATCCGGGGCCCCCTGCCCCCAGCTTGTGCCTGACCCGGTGGCCTCCAGACAGGTGAACACCGATGGGGAGAGTCAGCATGTGCAAGGCCTGGGGCATTCTGTGCAGGCGGGGGCCGAGGCCCAGGGCAGAGTTGCCGACTCACAGGCAACCATGTGCGGGGGCCAGCTGGAGATTGCAGCGGCGCTCTTCAGCGTGGCCCAGTCACAGCAAGCCATTGCAGAGGGCGTCGGCGGGAATGCCCAGGTGCAGGCCGACGTTGCGCAGGCACAGAGGGAGGTGATCCAGACCCAGAGGGATATGGCCCATTCACTGGCTGATGTGGCACACACCCTGAGGGACGTGGCCTCACCATGAGTGAGGCGGCCCATTCACTGGCTGCTGTGGCTCAGACCCAGAGTGACGAGGCCCACTCACTGGCTGCTGTGGCACAGACCCAGAGGGACACGGCCCACTCACTGGCTGATGTGGCTCAGACCCAGAGGGACACGGCCCACTCACTGGCTGCTGTGGCACAGACCCAGAGTGACGAGGCCCACTCACTGGCTGCCGTGACACAGACCCAGAGGGACACGACCCACTCACTGGCTGCTGTGGCTCAGACCCAGAGGGACGCGGCCCACTCACTGGCTGCTGTGACTCAGACCCAGAGGGACGAGGCCCACTCACTGGCTGCAGTGGCACAGACCCAGAGGGACGAGGCCCACTCACTGGCTGCTGTGACTCAGACCCAGAGGGACGAGGCCCACTCACTGGCTGCTGTGACTCAGACCCAGAGGGACGAGGCCCACTCACTGGCTGCTGTGACGCAGACCCAGAGGGACACGGCCCACTCACTGGCTGCTGTGGCACAGACCCAGAGGGACGCGGCCCACTCATTGGTTGCTGTGACTCAGACCCAGAGGGACAAGGCCCACTCACTGGCTGCTGTGACTCAGACCCAGAGGGACATGGCCCACTGTGGTAGTATGCATTAGGGGTCATGTGGGACTGTGAAGCCGTGATGTCATTGGCTGACAGATCCCGGGTCCTGGTTGGCCGTTGACCTCTAGCTCTGCCCTGAAGGCGGAGTATAAGAACCAGGAGTCCTCCCACGGAGGCAGTCTACTACTGAACTGCGGGGGAACAGTCACGCTTAATAAAGCCTCATCGACTTCACTCTATTCGTCTCTCGGAGTCTTTGTGCGCTACAATTTATTAAGCGTGACTAAAGGACTATGGAGCTCAGGATCATCCCGGAATGCCTGAGGATCAGCCCCCACGCAGTGAACGCAGCAGCAGCTTTCAAGCACTGGCAGACTTGTTTCGAGGCCTACCTCAGAACGGCCCCCGGCCGGGTCACAGAAGACCAAAAACTACAGGTCCTGCACTCGAGGTTAAGCACGGAGATTTTCTCTCTCATCGAAGACGCAGAGGATTTCCAGACGGCGTTCGCAGCACTAAAAAGTCTCTATGTTCGCCCAGTAAACCAGATCTACGCTCGCTATCAACTCGCAACGAGACGGCAAAGTCCCAGAGAATCGATAGATGAATTCTACGCCGCGCTACTAATTTTGGGACGGGCCTGCAGCTGCCCGCCGGTGAACGCAAATGAACACACGGACATGTTAATGCGCGATGCTTTTGTGGCAGGTATGAACTCCTCCCAAATCCGCCAAAGACTTTTAGAAAAAGAGTCGCTAGGACTCTCAGAGGCACGGGCCCTAGCAGCCTCCCTAGACGTGGCCGCGGGAAACACCCGCGCCTACGGCCCCGACAGCGCGGCAGCCCATTGGGCTCCGTACGCACCCGTCGCGACAAACACCCCCCCCCGGACACCCCACAGGCTTGCGCGGTTCAAACGCCAAGTCGCACCGGGGGAGCCCGCTGCTATTTCTGCGGCCAGGCGAAACACCCCCGGCAGCGCTGCCCGGCCCGCGCAGCGATCTGTAAGAGCTGCGGGAAAAAGGGCCATTTCGCGGCTGTGTGCCGGTCCCGGGAGGTCGCCGCGGTCCCAGGAGAACAGGGAGCCCTGCACGCCTTTTACGCTCCCTAACCCCCCCAGCGCCCCATGTATGACCCGCAGGCGCAACCACCTTGGGTCCCGACCACCGCTCTCCCCGGAGAACAGGGAGCCCTGCACGCCTTTTACGCTCCCCAACCCCCCCCCCCCCCGCGCCCCATGTATGACCCGCCGGCGCTACCACTTTGGGTCCCGGCCACCGCTGTCCCCAGAGAAGAGGGAGTCCTGCGTGTTCCTAACGCTCCCCAACCCCCCCAGCGCTCCATGTGCGACCCACAGGCGCCGCCATATTGGGTCCCGGCCACCACGAGGGGAGGAGGGGCGCCGCCATCTTGGACCACCCCAAACCTGTATGACGCATGGGGGTGGCCATTTTGTCCACCCCCGCCACCATCTTGTGACCCCCCAGCCATGTGCGATGCATGGGGGCAGCCATCTTGTTAACCCCCGATGCCATCTTGGACGGCAACAACGGACCCCAGCGTCGACGGCTCCACGGGGTTCGAAGAAGATGCTCAACCATTACAACCACGGCTGGCTTCAATGACGCTGGACCAAGCACGGCCCCGGACGCTCCAGACGACGACGACAACGGTGCTGATAAACGGGCACGAGACACCATGCCTGGTCGACTCCGGGAGCATGGAGAGCTTTATCCACCCCGACACGGTAAGACGCTGTTCTTTGACCATCCGTCCCGGCGCACAAAAGATTTCCCTAGCTGCAGGATCCCACTCCGTACAGATCAAAGGCTTCTGCATAGTTACCCTAACGGTGCAAGGGAGGGAGTTCAAAAACTACAGGCTCTACGTCCTTCCCCAACTCTGCACCCCCACATTACTGGGATTAGACTTCCAGTGCAATCTACAGAGCCTAACCTTCAAATTCGGCGGCCCAATACCCCCACTCACTATCTGCGGCCTCGCAACCCTCAAGGTTCAGCCCCCATCCTTGTTTGCAAACCTCACCCCGGATTGCAAACCCGTCGCCACTAGGAGCAGACGGTACAGCGCCCAGGACCGGACCTTCATTCGGTCCGAAGTCCAGCGGCTGCTAAAGGAAGGCATAATCCAGGCCAGCAATAGTCCCTGGAGAGCACAGGTGGTAGTAGTGAAGACAGGGGAGAAACAAAGGATGGTCATAGACTATAGCCAGACCATCAACAGGTACACACAACTAGACGCGTACCCTCTCCCCCGCATATCCGACATGGTCAATCGGATTGTCCAATATAAGGTCTTCTCCACCGTGGACCTCAGGTCCGCCTACCATCAGCTCCCCATCCGCCCAAGTGACCGCAAGTACACAGCCTTCGAGGCAGACGGGCGATTATACCATTTCCTAAGGGTCCCATTTGGCGTCACAAACGGGGTCTCGGTCTTCCAACGAGAGATGGGCCGAATGGTTGATCAACACGGGTTGCGGGCCACGTTCCCGTATTTCGACAATGTAGCCATCTGCGGCCACGATCAGCAGGACCACGACGCCAACCTCCAAAAATTCCTCCAGACCGCTAAAGCCTTGAACCTCACGTACAATGAGGACAAGTGCGTTTTTAGCACCAACCGGCTAGCCATCCTGGGCTACGTAGTGCGCAATGGGATAATAGGCCCCGACCCCGAACGTATGCGCGCCCTCATGGAATTTCCCCTCCCGCCCTGCTCAAAAGCCCTAAAACGCTGCCTGGGGTTCTTTTCATACTACGCCCAGTGGGTCCCCCAGTATGCAGACAAGGCCCGCCCCCTAATACAGACCACGACCTTCCCTCTGTCGACAGAGGCTTACCAGGCCTTCAGCCGCATCAAAGCGGATATCGCAAAGGCCACGATGCGCGCCATCGACGAGTCCCTCCCCTTCCAGGTCGAGAGCGACGCCTCCGACGTAGCTCTAGCGGCCACCCTTAACCAAGCGGGCAGACCCGTGGCCTTTTTCTACCGAACCCTCCACGCTTCAGAAATCCGCCACTCCTCGGTGGAAAAGGAAGCCCAAGCCATAGTGGAAGCGGTGCGACATTGGAGGCATTACCTGGCCGGCAGGAGATTCACTCTCCTCACGGACCAACGGTCGGTAGCCTTCATGTTCGATAATGCACAGCGGGCCAAAATCAAAAACGACAAGATCTTAAGGTGGAGGATCGAGCTCTCCACCTTCAACTACGAGATCTTGTATCGTCCCGGAAAGCTGAACGAGCCATCCGATGCCCTATCCCGCGGCACATGTGCCAACGAACAAATTAACCGCCTCCAAACCCTCCACAAGGACCTCTGCCACCCGGGGGTCACTCGGTTCTACCACTTTATTAAGTCCCGCAACCTCCCATACTCTTTGGAGGAGGTCCGTACAGTCACAAGGAACTGCCACATCTGCGCAGAGTGGAAACCGCATTTTTTCAGGCCGGATGGTGCGCACCTGATTAAGGCTTCCCGCCCCTTTGAACGCCTTAGTCTGGATTTCAAAGAACCCCACCTCCATCGACCGCAACACATACTTCCTTAATGTGGTGGACGAGTACTCCCGCTTCCCATTCGCCATCCCCTGCCCTGACATGACCGCGGCCACAGTCATTAAAGCCCTGAACACCATATTCACACTGTTCGGTTGCCCCGCATACGTCCACAGCGACAGGGGGTCCTCCTTCATGAGTGACGAGCTGCGCCAGTTCCTGCTCAGCAACGGTATAGCCTCGAGCAGGACGACCAGCTACAACCCCCGGGGGAACGGGCAAGTAGAGAGGGAGAACGGCACGGTCTGGAAGACCGTCCTATTGGCCCTACTGTCCAGGGACCTCCCGGTTTCACGGTGGCAGGAGGTCCTCCCGGACGCCCTCCACTCCATCCGGTCACTACTGTGTACTAGCACTAACCAAACGCCTCATGAGCGCCTCCTTGTCTTCCCCAGGAAGTCCTCCTCTGGAACGTCGCTGCCGACCTGGCTGGCGGCCCCAGGACCCATCTTGCTCCGAAAACATGTGCGGGCGCACAAGTCGGACCCGTTGGTCGAAAGGGTTCACCTCCTTCACGCGAACCCGCAGTACGCTTACGTGGAGTACCCCGACGGCCGACAGGACACGGCCTCCCTGCGAGATCTGGCGCCCGCCGGCAACACACACACCCCCCCGACACCAATCACCCCCTTCCTGCCACCGCCGCACCCCGCGACCGCCCCTTTCCCAGGAGGATCGGTCCTCCTCCCAGGCCCGACCAGGAGTGAAGCCCAAGCTGAAACTGTAAGGCTCCCGGAGACGACATCACCGGAACAAGCACCACCACCACCACCGGGGCCGAGGCGATCGACACGGACGACCAGACCGCCCGACCGACTCATGGCGTCGATCTAACACTACAATATGTGGACTTTTAACGAGAACATTTTGTCTTTTTCTCCTGACGATTACTGTAAATAGTTCGAAAAAAAAAAAAACCTTGTACATACTGTAATAACATGCGAAAGTTTTCCTCCCAGGACCAGCCTTGTAAACCCTCACCACCATGCGAAGCATCACCCCGCCGGGTTCATTTTTAACAAGGGGTGAATGTGGTAGTATGCATTAGGGGTCATGTGGGACTGTGAAGCCGTGATGTCATTGGCTGACAGATCCCGGGTCTTGGTTGGCCGTTGACCTCTAGCTCCGCCCTGAAGGCGGAGTATAAGAACCAGGAGTCCTCCCCTGCAGGCAGTCTACTACTGAACTGCGGGGGAACAGTCACGCTTAATAAAGCCTCATCAACTTCACTCTATTCGTCTCTCGGAATCTTTGTGCGCTACACCCACTCACTGGCTGCTGTGGCACAGACCCAGAGTGACGAGGTCCACTCACTGGCTGCTGTGGCACAGACCCAGAGGGACACGGCCCAGTCACTGGCTGCCGTGACACAGACCCAGAGGGACACGGCCCACTCACTGGCTGCCGTGACACAGACCCAGAGGGACACGGCCCACTCACTGGCTGCTGTGGCACAGACCCAGAGGGACACGGCCCACTCACTGGCTGCCGTGACACAGACCCAGAATGATGAGGCCCACTCACTGGCTGATGTGACTCAGACCCAGAGGGACACGGCCCACTCACTGGCTGCAGTGGCACAGACCCAGAATGAAAAAATTCAGGACCGGCATGTTCCTGTCAGGAAGAAGGATAAATACGGCAATTTTCGGGAACCTTGGATAACGAGAGATATTGTAGGCTTCGTCAAAAAGAAAAAGGAGGCATTTGTCAGGGCTAAAAGGCTGGGAACAGACTAAGCCTGTGTGTAATATAAGAAAAGTAAGAAGGAACTTGAGCAAGGAGTCAGGTGGGCTAGAAGGGTTCACGAAAAGTCATTGGCAAATAGGGTTAAGGAAAATTCCGAGGCTTTTTACATGTACATAAAAAGCAAGAGGGTAGCCAGGGAAAGGGTTGGCCCACTGAAGGATAGGCAAAGGAATCTATGTGTGGAGCCAGAGGAAATGGGCGAGGTACTAAATGAATACTTTGCATCAGTGTTCACCAAAGAGAAGAAATTGGTAGATGTTGAGTCTGGAGAAGGGTGTGTAAATAGCCTGGGTCACATTGAGATCCAAAAAGACGAGGTGTTGGGTGTCTTAAAAAATATTAAGGTAGATAAGTCCCCAGGGCCTGATGGGATCTACCCCAGAATACTGAAGGAGGCTGGAGAGGAAATTGCTGAGGCCTTGACAGAAATCTTTGGATTCTCACTGTCTTCAGGTGATGTCCCGGAGGACTGGAGAACAGCCAATGTTGTTCCTCTGTTTAAGAAGGGTAGCAAGGATAATCCAGGGAACTACAGGCCGGTGAGCCTTACTTCAGTGGTAGGGAAATTACTGGAGAGAATTCTTCGAGACAGGATCTACTCCCATTTGTAAGCAAATGGACGTATTAGTGAGAGGCAGCATGGTTTTGTGAAGGGGAGGTCGTGTCTCACTAACTTGATAGAGTTTTTCGAGGAGGTCACTAAGATGATTAATGCAGGTAGGGCAGTGGATGTTGTCTATATGGACTTCAGTAAGGCCTTTGACAAGGTCCCTCATGGTAGACTAGTACAAAAGGTGAAGTCACACGGGATCAGGGGTGAGCTGGCAAGGTGGATACTGAACTGGCTAGGTCATAGAAGGCAGAGAGTAGCAATGGAAGGATGCTTTTCTAATTGGAGGGCTGTGACCAGTGGTGTTCCACAGGGATCAGTGCTGGGACCTTTGCTCTTTGTAGTATATATAAATGATTTGGAGGAAAATGTAACTGGTCTGATTAGTAAGTTTGCAGACGACACAAAGGTTGGTGGAATTGCGGATAGCGATGAGGACTGTCAGAGGATACAGCAGGATTTAGATTGTTTGGAGACTTGGGCGGAGAGATGGCAGATGGAGTTTAATCCGGACAAATGTGAGGTCATGCATTTTGGAAGGTCTAATGCAGGTTGGGAATATACAGTGAATGGTAGAACCCTCAAGAGTATTGAAAGTCAAAGAGATCTAGGAGTACAGGTCCACAGGTCACTGAAAAAAAAACCTTGTACATACTGTAATAACATGCAAAAGTTTTCCTCCCAGGACCAGCCTTGTAAACCCTCACCACCATGCGAAGCATCACCCCGCCTGGTTAATTTTTAACAAGGGGTGAATGTGGTAGTATGCATTAGGGGTCATGTGGGACTGTGAAGCCGTGATGTCATTGGCTGACAGATCCCGGGTCCTGGTTGGCCGTTGACCTCTAGCTCCGCCCTGAAGGCGGAGTATAAGAACCAGGAGTCCTCCCCTGCAGGCAGTCTACTACTGAACTGCGGGGGAACAGTCACGCTTAATAAGTCAGTCAGCCCACTGACTGGCTGATGTGACTCAGACCCAGAGGGACATGGCCCACTCACTGGCTGCAGTGGCACAGACCCAGAGGGACACGACCCACTCACTGGCTGCCGTGACACAGACCCAGAGGGACACGGCCCACACACTGGCTGCCGTGACACAGACCCAGAGGGACACGGCCCACTCACTGGCTGCTGTGGCACAGACCCAGAGGGACATGGCCCACTCACTGGCTGCAGTGGCACAGACCCAGAGGGACACGACCCACTCACTGGCTGCCGTGACACAGACCCAGAGGGACACGGCCCCTTCACTGGCTGATGTGACTCAGACACAGAGTGACACGGCCCACTCACTGGCTGCCGTGACACAGACCCAGAGTGACGAGGCCCACTCACTGGCTGATGTGACTCAGACCCAGAGGGACACGGCCCACTCACTGTCTGCAGTGGCACAGACCCAGAATGACGAGGCCCACTCACTGGCTGCAGTGGCACAGACCCAGAGTGACGAGGCCCACTCACTGGCTGATGTGACTCAGACCCAGAGGGACATGGCCCACTCACTGGCTGCAGTGGCACAGACTCAGAGTGACGAGGCCCACTCACTGGCTGATGTGACACTGACCCAGAGTGACGAGGCCCACTCACTGGCTGATGTGACTCAGACCCAGAGGGACATGGCCCACTCACTGGCTGCAGTGGCACAGACTCAGAGTGACGAGGCCCACTCACTGGCTGATGTGACACTGACCCAGAGTGACGAGGCCCACTCACTGGCTGCAGTGGCACAGACCCAGAGTGACACGGCCCACTCACTGTCTGCAGTGGCACAGACCCAGAGTGACACGGCCCACTCACTGGCTGCTGTGACACAGACCCAAAGTGACACGGCCCACTCACTGGCTGCTGTGGCACAGACCCAGAGGGACACGGCCCACTCACTGGCTGCTGTGGCACAGACCCAGAGGGACGCGGCCCACTCACTGGCTGCTGTGACTCAGACCCAGAGGGACACGGCCCAGTCACTGGCTGCTGTGACACAGACCCAGAGTGACGACGCCCACTCACTGGCTGCTGTGACTCAGACCCAGAGGGACATGGCCCACTCACTGGCTGCTGTGACACAGACCCAGAGTGACGACGCCCACTCACTGGCTACTGTGACACAGACCCTCCCTATGTGGCACAGTCACAGAGTGATGTGTTGCAGTCCCAGATGGAGATGGGACACTCCCTTTGCTCCATGGCCACTAACGTTCATCGGGCACCCCGAGGGAGCAGGAGGTGATGGGGCCCATGCTGGTGGATTTCGCAGGATATGTGCGGGAATACCTCAGCATCTCGGACCCACCCCCTTCTGTCCTTGGTGAATCTGGTGGTCAGCGGGAAGAACAGGGTGGCCCCACGCCACCCGGGATGCCCGAGGAGCAGCCGGGCCGATCTAGGCCGGGCCGCCCTTGGAGACATGCGCCAAGGGGGATGCTCGTCGCAGGGCAGGAGTCACAGCAGACCGCCTCCACTCCTGCGGTACCGTCTGGGAAACCACAGAGGCTTAGTGGTAGGGCCCATAAGGCCAGAAAGTTAGACACCAGGATACAGCCTAGTTATAGAGGCTAGGGCACAAACTGTATGTATTTGTACACAATATACACATTTTCATACCTGCCTCTGTGGTCTGGCTGGTGGGTGTGGGTGAAGAGTGGTGAGGGCTGGCCACTGGGAATGGAGAGTGGAGGATAGCTGAGGCCCAGTGGGTGCACCGTGTAATCCCCCCACCCCCAGCGGTCCTCAGCACCCCCTCCCTAGATAACCGACAGGGCCATGTGATGGAGTGGCCAGCTCGCATACAGGGATCACTCAGGTATAGGATGCAACTGTGGACATGAGTCAGACATTCTCAAATGATGTGGAGCACGGAGCTCATAGCAGAGCGGGCTGTCATTATCCTTCATCCCATGGACCAGACCCGCTGTCACTGCCAACTCGGTGCCCCCAGCCCGTAGGGCCGTGGGTATATATGACGGAGGGGGTGTGCATGTGGGTGGTTTGGGGGGGTGGAAGGTGAGGGTGTTGGGTAGTGTGGGAGGTGAGGGTTTTGAGTGGTCATTTGAAAGGTTTCTTGAAAACTAGGAGCAGTAAAGAACACAGGTGAACAAACAGAATATAATTTGACTTTGTGTTTCAAACAGAGAAACATTGCCTGAGACTTGATGGACCAATAGCCTGTTTCCATAGTGTGGTGTTGGGTGTTCTGACACACAGATGAGCCAACACAGTTGCATATGGTACAACGCTTCTTTATTTAAACTCACTATTTACAACTTGGTCTTTGCACTCTGCACGTGGGGGGCTCCCTGCTTGTGGTGTTTCAACAGCTCTTTCTTGTTTCCTTCTCCCCAGACCTACTGACCTCCAGGTGTCGTGCTCGTGCTTTTTATGTGGTTGGTGTTCTTGTCTGTGATTGGTTGTGGTGTTGTGTACTCTGATTTGCCTGTTAGTGTGTCCATCATGATGTGTGTGTTTGAATATCATGACATCCCCCCTTTTTACAAAGATATGTGCCTACGTGGTAATAAATATGATCGTGACGTGAGTGCATCTAAGAGTGTGTGTGTGTCGTGTGCAGCATGTGTCTATGACGGAACTATGTACATGGGGCGATGTCGAGTGCGTCACATGAATCCAGTTGTACCATAACATAACAGAAATGCGAACGAGAGAAGAAGAAAAAAAAATTTGAACAGTTGTCCAGTCAGACGACATCTGGAACGATAAACAACAACAGGTTATCATGTAAAATTGTCCAACTTATTAAACATATGAACTGTATTATAAGTCCATTCTAATGGGTTTGCGACGAATTCGGGTTGACCGCCTTAAGGGTGGATCAAGAACCACCGGCTGCTGTGCAGGCATGGCCATGGGTGGCGATGGAAAGGGCGTGATGTGCGGCAGCTCCACAAAGTCATCCTCGGAAGCCTGTTGAGGATCTGGCGTGTTGTGTGGCTGTGAGCGTGGAAGTCGGCGAAGGGCGCGCCGATTGCGGCGACGCACGGAACCATCCGGCATGCGAACCAGGAACGAGCGGGGAGCCACTTGTCGGAGGACTTCGGCCGGTGCTGACCAGCCACCATACGGTTGATGGACGCGTACTTTGTCTCCGGAGGACAGGGGGGGCAGGTCCGTCGCTCGTGTGTCGTACCGACCTTTCTGGCGATCACGCTGCAGTTGCATGTTCCGAAGAACCGCCTCATGGTCTGTTGTCGGTGCCAGGACGGAAGGTACCGTCGTCCTGAGGGAGCGACCCATTAGTAGCTGCGCTGGCGAGAGGCCCGTGGATAACGGGGCCGATCGATAGGCCAGCAAGGCAAGGTTAAAGTCCGATCCGGCATCAGCCGCCTTGCACAGGAGCCGCTTTGCGATGTGGACACCCTTTTCAGCCTTCCCGTTCGATTGTGGATGCAGAGGGCTGGATGTCACATGAGTGAAACCATATGCTGCGGCAAAGGACGACCATTCACGGCTGGCAAAACAAGGTCCATTGTCTGACATGACAGTCCTTGGAATGCCATGGCGAGCAAACGTTTCCTTGCAGGCCCCAATGACTGCGGACGACGTCAGATCATGGAGAGGCATGACTTCCGGGTAGTTTGAGAAGTAGTCTATAATAACAATGTAATCTCTGCCGAGCGCGTGAAATAGGTCAACACCCACCTTCGCCCAGGGGGACGTCACCATCTCGTGTGGTAGAAGTGTTTCCGGAGGTTGCGCTGGCTGAAACCTCTGACAGGTTGTGCAGTTGAGCACCATGTTGGCTATGTCTTCATTAATACCCGGCCAATATACCGCCTCCCGGGCCCTTCGTCTGCATTTTTCGACGCCCAAGTGGCCTTCGTGTAGTTGACGAAGAATCATCTGGCGCACACTGTGTGGAATGACGATCCTATGCGATTTCATAAGGACCCCGTCTATATTGGTGAGATCATCTCGCACATTATAAAACTGGGGGCACTGCCCTTTTAGCCACCCTTCCGTCATGTGGCGCATCACTCGCTGCAGCAGAGGGTCAGTCGCCGTCTCTGCGCGTATGTGGGCCAGACTAGGATCATCAGCTGGCATATTTGCTGCTGTCAGAGTCACGTGTGCCTCAATTTGACGCACGAACCCCTCTGCATCTGGTGGTGTGCTCACTGCTCGGGAAAGAGTGTCCGCCACGATGAGTTCCTTCCCCGGAGTGTAGATCAGTTCAAAATCGTACCTCCTGAGTTTGAGTAAGATGCGCTGGAGGCGAGGAGTCATGTCGTTCAGGTCTTTGTTAATGATGTTGACCAGGGGGCGGTGGTCAGTTTCGACCGTGAATCGTGGCAGGCCATACACATAGTCGTGGAACTTGTCCAGTCCAGTTAACAAGCCCAGGCATTCTTTTTCGATTTGCGCGTAGCGCTGTTCGGTAGGGGTCATGGCTCGTGAGGCATACGCAACCGGGGCCCATGATGACGTGCTGTCTTTTTGGAGGAGTACCGCTCCAATACCAGATTGGCTGGCGTCTGTTGAGATCTTTGTAGGGCGAGTCGTGTCAAAGAAGGCCAGCACTGGTGCCGTGACCAGTTTGTGCTTGAGCTCCTCCCATTCCCGCTGATGCGACTGGTGCCAGTTGAATTCCGTCGATTTTTTTACGAGATGGCGCATGTTTGTTGTATGAGAAGCCAGGTTGGGAATGAACTTCCCAAGGAAGTTGACCATGCCGAGGAATCTTAAGACAGCCTTCTTGTCAGCCGGTCGTGGCATGGCTGTGATGGCGCTAACCTTGTCTGCATCGGGACGGACCCCGGACCTTGAGATGTGGTCCCCGAGGAATTTCAGCTCCGTCTGGCCGAAAGCACACTTCGCACGGTTGAGACGCAGGCCATTTTGCCGTATGCGGGTGAAGACACGTCGAAGACGATGCATGTGTTCCTGCGGAGTGGTGGACCAAATGATGATATCGTCCACATATACACGTACCCCTTCGATGCCTTCCATCATCTGTTCCATAATGCGGTGGAATACTTCAGATGCCGAAATGATGCCGAATGGCATCCGGTTGTAGCAGAATCTGCCAAAAGGGGTGTTGAATGTGCATAGTCTTCGGCTGGCCGGGTCCAGTTTGATCTGCCAGAATCCTTTGGACGCATCCAATTTAGTGAATATGTTGGCTCGCGCCATCTCGCTGGTGAGGTCTTCTCGTTTCGGGATGGGATAGTGTTCCCGCATGATGTTGTTGTTCAGATCTTTTGGATCTATACATATACGGAGCTCGCCAGAGGGCTTCTTTACACAGACCATGGAGCTGACCCATGGCGTGGGCTCCGTGACCTTGGATAGGACCCCTTGGTCCTGAAGAATCTGCAGTTGTGCCTTGAGGCGGTCTTTGAGAGGCGCAGGAACCCTGCGAGGTGCGTGAACGACAGGGATGGCGTCCGGTCTGAGTCGAATCTTGTACGTGTGTGGCAATGTCCCCATGCCTTCAAAAACCTCCTGGTTGTGAGCGAGGAGGGAATGGAGATTCGCTTGGAACTCAGCATCCGGGAAGTCGGATATCTCATCTGGAGAGAGAGACATGATGCGCTGTACCAGGTGAAGGACCTTACACGCTTGTGCGCCCAGTAACGAGTCCTTTGATGAGCCCACAACTTCGAAGGGGAGTGTGGCCGTGTACCTCTTGTGAGTCACCTGTAGCTGGCAAGATCCTATGGACGGGATAACGTTCCCGTTATAGTCAACCATCTTAAGCCGGGATGGTGTGATGGGTGGTTTGACCTTCATGGCCTGGACTGCAGAGTAAGCAATCAGGTTGGCGGATGCGCCGGTGTCCAGACGGAAGGCGACGCGCGATCGGTTGACCGTTAGGGTGGCACACCACTCATCGTCTGGATTGATGGCATTGACCTTGTTGACATCAATGACGGCAACTCGGAAGTCATCCTGGTCATCTGCATCACTTAATTGGAAGTCTTGATGCGTGGGCTGGACGGTCCTGACTCGTGTGCGAGGTTGTCGAGGATGCGCCGGATCCATAGGTTGAGCCGCACGACAGCGGGCTGCGTAGTGGCCTATCATGGCACATCTGTTGCACTGTCGGTATTTTGCAGGACATTGCCCTTTTAAGTGTAGATCTCCACAATTTCTGCACGTCATGACGTCACGGCGTTCGTTGCGCCACTGCGCATGCGCAGTGCGATCTTGCGGTGGGCGCGCCTGCGCAGTGCGTCCCTCGTTGTGGCCGTTATTTTTGGCGCGCACCTGCGCGGGAGACCGCGAAAAGCGCGGGAAGCGGCCGCTGTCGTCCGGGCCGTGGGGCGGGAAGAAATCGACGGCCTGGATGCGTTCAACGTCGTGGGCGGCCTGGCTTGCCGATTCGACGGCTGGGGACCCCCTCCGTGCCAACTCGGACGCCTGAAATCGGGCAAAACGGCAGGTAGCATTTTCATGGAGGACACAGGCTTCCACAGCAGACGCTAAGGTGAGGCTCTTTATTTTAAGAAGCTGCTGGCGTAGGCCACTAGAGGCAACGCCAAAAACAATCTGGTCCCTGATCATGGACTCTGTAGTGGTGCCGTAACCGCAGGACTGCGCCAGAATCCGGAGGTGCGTCAAAAAGGGTTGAAAAAGCTCCTCCTTACCTTGCAGGCGTTGCTGAAAGATGTATCTTTCGAAAGTTTCGTTTACTTCAGTTTGAAAGTGCTGGTCCAGTTTCAGGATGACCGTGTCATATTTGGCCTGGTTTTCGCCTTCTTCGAACACCAGTGAATTAAAGACATCGTTTGGGTGGGGGCCTGCGTAGAAGAGGAGCATTGCAATCTTCGAATCATCCGAGACATTCTGTTTTTCGGTGGCACGGATGTACAGGTCAAATCGCTGCCTGTAGAGCTTCCAGTTGGTGCCTAGGTTCCCCGTGACTTGCATCGGCTGCGGTTTGCCGGTGTGGTCCATGTCCAGAATGGCAGGTTGGTAGGCAGGTATCGATCCACTCCTGTACCATGTGGTGTTGGGTGTTCTGACACACAGATGAGCCAACACAGTTGCATATGGTACAACGCTTCTTTATTTAAACTCACTATTTACAACTTGGTCTTTGCACTCTGCACGTGGGGGGCTCCCTGCTTGTGGTGTTTCAACAGCTCTTTCTTGTTTCCTTCTCCCCAGACCTACTGACCTCCAGGTGTCGTGCTCGTGCTTTTTATGTGGTTGGTGTTCTTGTCTGTGATTGGTTGTGGTGTTGTGTACTCTGATTTGCCTGTTAGTGTGTCCATCATGATGTGTGTGTTTGAATATCATGACACATAGTATGAACATTCCAGAATATGTAGTCAAATGCATTTGTGGTGTATTCTAGCACATGATCCATCTTATTGATATCAGGCAACTTCCAGCTGTCACAAAGCTTTTCTCATGGCCTTATTCGCTGTCATATCAAAACATATGTGGTTTCAAAATGGTTTAGGTAATATTCTATACAGTTGAATTGGAATTGGCTTTCATATTTCTTGGGCGGGATTCTCTGCGAACCGGCAGGACGGGCCACTCCGGGGCTGAGGAGTGGCGTGAACCACTCCCGAATCCTCCGCACCTTCAGGGGTTAGGCCGGCGCTGGAGTGTTTGGTGTGGTGCCAGCCAGCGCGGAAGGGCTTGGCACCACGCCAACCGGCGCTGAAGTGCTTCCGCCAGCCGGCGCGAGTTGGCGCATGCGCGGGAGCGCCAGCGTATGCTGGCGTCATTCCAGCGCATGCGCAGGGGGGTTCTTCTCTGCACCAGACAAGGCGGAGGTTGACAGCAGCCGGTGCGGAGGGTAAGAGTGCCCCCCCACGGCACACAATCGCGGGCCAGGCCACCGTGGGGGCACCCCGCGGGGCCAGATCTCTCCGCACCCCCCCCCCCCCGAGGACTCTGCAGGCCGCCCGTGGAGCCAGGTTTGACCGGTAAGGACCTGTTGTGATTTAAGCCGGCGGGATCCGACGAAAACGGGCAGCCACTCGGCCCATCACGAGCCACAGTAAGCCGGGGGGGGGGGGGTGGCCCTGCCAGCGGCCTCCGACGGGCACGGCGCGATTCCCGCCCCCACCAAAACCCCGGCGCCGGAGGATTCGGCAGCCGGCGGGGGCGGGATTCACGCCGCCCCCCCCCCCCCCCCGGCGATTCTCCGACCCAGCGGGAGGTCGGTGAATCCCGCTCCTTATCTTAGCGAATCACAGTGGCTCTGCATGTGGCGAATGATGACCTTTTGGCTGATTTATTGGAGCTGAACTATGTAGGACAGAGGGGAGGAGAAAATTAAATCATATTTCTTCTCCAGCTGCTATCATGTGCTTCCGAGGGGACATTTCAGAACGGCACTGAAACCGCAGTTTTCACCTCCGCCCCAGTCTCGGGAAAGATAGAAATTGTGCACACTGGCAAAACGGATTGACTATGAAAGGAATAAGTACATAATTAAATAGGGAGCATTAAAAGAGAAGACAATGTTGGACAGCAAAGTAAGATGAACATAAAAATGGCAGGTAAGCATCATAGAATTAAGATGAAAGAAATAAAGTGGTAATGCCCAAGATATCAGCATCTTATCTGAATTTGATTATCGGTCCAAAGAATCATAAATCATTTGTTTCTGTGCTTTACGTTTTATCTGCTTTATACCAGCATTTATTCTCCACGTGAACGTCCTCCTTACTTTATCTAAACCTATCAACATGTTATCCCATTCTTAGATTCCTCGTGTACTTCCTCTAAAATAAATAAATGCTATTCATAAATGATAGAATCACAGAATTTACAGTGCAGAATGAGGCCACTCGGCCCATCGTGTCTGCGCTGGCCCTTGGAAAAAGCACTCTATTTCAGACATAACCTCTACCGTAACCCAGTAACCCCAACTAAGCTTTTTGGACACTAATGGCAATTTATCATGGCCAATCCACCTAACCCGCACATCTTTGGACTGTGTGAGAACCCGGAGGAAACCCACGCAGACAAGGGGAGAACGTTCAGACTCCGCACAGACAGTGATCCAAGCCGGGAATCGAACCTGGGACCCTGGAGCTGTGAAGCAACAGTGCTAACCACTGTGCTTCCGTGCCTCCCACTTCAACACCTCCTTGTGGGAGTGAGTTGTTAATTTTACCCTCTGTTTGACAATGACTAGTTTGGGCTCTGCCCCCACCCTACAAGTGGAAGCATCTTCTCTATGTCTACCCTACTATCAAACCCCTTCCCGCTGTTAATTATCTCTATTCGGTCACCCCCTCAGCTTTCGACTGAAAAGCATCTCAATAATGTTTTCCCCGATAGTTACATGGGGCGGGATTCTCCCCCACCCGGCGGGGTGGGGGGTTCCGGCGGGATGGAGTGGCGGGAACCACTCTGGCATAAGGCCGTCCCAAAGGTGCGGATCCGCACCTTTAGGGGCCAAGCCCTCACCTTTAGGGGCTAGGCCCGCGCCGGAGTGGTTGCCGCGCCGCCGGTCAGCGGGAAAGACCTTTGGCGCCACGCCAGCTGGGGCCGAAGGGACTCCGCCGGCTGACGGAAGTCCGCGCATGCGGGTCACCTCCGCTCCGGCCATAGTGGAGGCTGATCGCAGGCCAGGCCACCGTGGGGGCACCCCCCGGGGCCAGATCACCCCGCCCCCCCCTGGTCCCGCCGGTAAGGGAGGTGGTTTAATTCATGCCGGCGGGAACGGCATTACAGCAGCTGGACTTCGGCCCATCGCGGGCCAGAGAACCGGAGAAATGCCGCGGGGGGCCCACCGACCGGCGCGATTCCCGCCGAATCTCTGGTGCTGGTGGAGAATTCGGCGGCCGGGCGGGGGGGGGGGGGGGGGGGGCGGGATTCACGTCCCCGCGTCGGAGCCGATTGCGGGTCTGAGACCTCATTCTTCGCCCCCCGCGCACGGAGGCTGGGAGAACCCCGGCCAAGGGATATGGGGGGAACCCGGGATCAGGGTCTTGATGATAAGGCAAGATCATAATGAATGACGGAGAAGGCTTGACGGACCAAATAGCCTCCTCTTGATTCTACTTTCTATGTATGTTATTTGTCAGAGTTTGTAAAAGTGCCACAGAAGGTTTCAAAAGATTTGAATGGGCCATGCCGCAGTGGACTGACATATTCACAATGTCATTCAAGTTCCACAAAGGTACATAATAGCTGAGTGCATTTTGTCACCAATCACAGCATCAGACATCCATGTTGGAGGCCTCTACGATAATTGACCATTTCATATTGGTAGAGGGCATAAATTTGCAGATGCAATCCCAATTTGGCTTCATTAACATAGGTCGGGCCCGACAAAGATTAAAGGGATAACATTATTCAATCATTATCCAGATGGTGCTTGATGTCAGCTTGAGACCTGCTGCTTCAGGAGATGCAAGAGCACAACATTTATGAGCTGGTTCATCCAGATGTCAAATTAAATGGATGGTTCCCGAGTGATTTTATCTACCCTCTTGGAACTTAACCAATGGCACTTGTCACAGAATCGCAGAATAATACAGCACAGAAGAGGCCCTTCAGCCCATCGTGTCTGTACCGATGCATAAAAACACCTGACCTGCCTACCTAATCCCATTTGCCAGCACTTGGCCCATAACATTGAATGTTATGATGCGCCAAGTGCTCATCCAGGTGCTTTCCAATGGAGGTGAGGCAATCTGCCTTGACCACCCAGTGCATTCCAGACCCTCACCACCCTCTGGGTAAAAAGGATTTTCCTCAAATCCCTCCTCAGCCTCGTGCCCCTGACCTTGAACCAGTATCCCCTCGAACTGACCCTTCAATTAAGGAGAACAGCTGCTCCCTATCCACCCTGTCCATGCCCCTCACAATCTTGCACACCTTGATCAGGTCGCCCCTCAGTTTTCTCTGCTCCAAGGGTGGCACGGTGGTGCAGTGGTTAGCACTGTTGACTCACGGCGCCGAGAACCTAGGTTCGATCCCGGCCCTGGGTCTCTGTCCATGTGAATTTGCACATTCTTCCCATGTCTGCATGGGTCTCACCCCCACAACCCAAAGATGTGCAGGGTGGGTGGATTGGCCACGCTAAGTTGCCCCTTAGTTGGAAAAAAAAGAATTGGATACTTTAAATTTAATTAAAATGTTTTCGCTACGCAATCCAAGCCTATCCAACCTCTCTTCATAACTTAAATGTTCCATCCCAGGCAACATACTGGTGAATCACCTCTGCACTTCCTCCAGTGTGTCACAATATGCCACTGGACACTGGCTGCCAGTCAATAAATCTGTCATCACCCTCTGCCTCCTATACATGAATGGTATAATGGTAGCTAACAGAGTTCACGATGCGTATATTTGAGGGTCATCCAAAAACATTGCTGATCACTGAACAAAACCTTTCAGTTTTGATGCCTATGTATCTGGGGTTAAATTACTGCTTTTTGCAGATCCAAATACAACTTTTACTGGATAGATTTAAAAAAACAGGGACCCAATATTGACTCTAGGAAAACTGCCCAGATTGCTGCAGTGCACACAATTTTACATCCTGCCAAGTGCGATGAAGACATATGCTCAAACCATACACACCTCGCACCCCCCTCCTTCACACCTCTGCTGAGCATGCCCCTGTCAACTCAGACCACCCTAACACTTTTCAAATCTTCCCGAGATGAGACATCAAAATGTAGTTACCTTTCTGAAACAACTGCAGCAGGCATGAACTAATCAAACTTCTCTGCTATATACAGCCAGCGAGATTCTTTAAGGGCCTTGCCAAGCAGAAGGATGAGAAAAAAGACAACATATTTCTGAACAAAGATTGATTGGAGCCGTGTGCTTTCCCTCGGTCTCTCTCTTGGACCTGCTGTGCCCAGTTTATAAAGTAACCATCCTGGGAAGAAGAAACAAGTGCAAATCGGAGAGAGATCTTCTCAAAGAAATTTGGAAATCTGCTCCATACATACACACCCAGGACAAAATGACCACAACATTGAACCACCACTGTCCAGTGCAGAGCCACCAGTCAAGGAAATGGCAACCCTATACTCCTTGTTTTAAATTTGATGCTCCCGGATGGGAATGTCCCAGAATGGAAACCTGACTCAGATTAGCACAACTTTTTTTTTAGAAAACATGGATGAACAGGGTCACATCACTGCCATTTAGCTTTTAATAACAGAAACAAAACATTTATTAAACATGAGAAGTTTGACTAGAATACAATACTCCTTCACTTCCACTTCACAAATGTACACAGGTTTTAAGGATAACACAGGTTGCAAAATATATCTTTTGCTATAATATTCACAGTAAATACACAGTGCCCGTAAACCAATGGGCCTCCTGTGGATGGATACACCCCATTCTGGCAGATGTCACCCTAATTGAACTTCAGTGGATTTCTCCTCAAATTCTCCCAGATAATTGTCCCACTGTGAGCCAACTTTTATACTGAACTCTTGCTGCGAGACAAGCATTTCCCAAACTCCACTCTCAAAAATATATAACTTAGAGTCTTCTTCCAAACAATGCTTTTCTCAGCTGTTTTCAGCAAGGATCTGCTTCCAGGATTTCCAGCTCTTCTTTCAGCATTCCCTTGCCTTGAATTATCAGATGCATTCAAGCTTCCACGCAAACTCTCAGGTAGTCTGCTGTGCAAATATAACACTACCGCTTAATAGGGTGTACTAAGGTCACCAACCTTAGGGTTGCTTTAGATATCTGGCCACTTGCTAGTGAACTTCAGCAGATCTGCACTTTTAAGCTCTGTCTTTAACTTCATTGAACAGTACCGTGTTAAAAGTCCAGTTCCTTTTGTCCCTTTCACTTAAGTCTCGCTGGGATCTCTCATTTCTATCCTTGATTTCTAGAACTATCTGTGCATTAGTTTCTGGCCTTGTTTTCTTTCCAGAACTCTATTGTTTTGCTTCTGGTTCTTGAAGATCTGTGAGAGCTGCCTTTTCTCTCATTAACTAACTCCACGAAACACAAAAAAGGTCTTTTTAACTTAAAGGTGACTCTTAGTTGCTAAACAACATCTCAAACCTTCTCTAAGCTCTGTTTGCATTTCAACATGCCTCAATGACTACCGTTCAGTGTCCCTGACTTCAGTCGTAATGAAGTGCTTCGAGAGGTTGATCATGAAGTGCATCACCTCCATACTCCCAGAACGCCTTGATCCACTGCAATTCGTATACCACTGCAAGCGGTCCACATCAGACGCCATTTCCCTGGCCCTACACTCATCCCTAGAGCATCTCGAAAACAAGGACTCCTACATCAGACTCCTATTTATTGACTACAGCTCCGCCTTCAACACCATAATCCCAGGCAAGTTCATATCAAAGCTCCAAAAACCTAGGACTTGGCTCCCCACTCTGCAACTGGATCCTCCATTTTCTGACCAACAGACCACAATCAGTAAGAATGAACAACAACACCTCCTCCACACTAGTCTTCAACACCGGGGCACCGCAAGGCTGAGTACTTAGCCCCCTACTCTACTCCCTGTACACACACGACTGCGTGGCAAAACCTGGTTCCAACTCCATCTACACGTTTGCTGACGAAACAACCATAGTGGGCCGGATCTTGAATAACGACGAGTCAGAATACAGGAGGGAGATAGAGAACATAGTGGAGTGGTTTAGTGACAACAATCTCTCCCTCAATGCCAACAAAACTAAAGAGCTGGTCATTGACTTCAGGAAGCAAAGTACTGTTCACACCCCTGTCAGCATCAACGGGGCCAAGCTGGAGATGGTTAGCAGCTTCAAATTCCTAGGGGTGCACATCTCCAAATATCTATCCTGGTCCACCCACGTTGACACTACCACCAAGAAAGCACAACAGCGCCTATACTTCCTGAGGAAACTAAGGAAATTCGGCATGTCCACATTAACCCTTACCAACTTTTACAGATGCACCGTAGAAAGCATCCTATCGGGCTGCATCACAGCCTGGTATGGCAACTGCTCGGCCCAGGACCGCAAGAAACTTCAGAGAGTCGTGAACACCGCCCAGTCCATCACACGAACCTGCCTCCCATCCATTGACTCCATCTACACCTCCCGCTGTCTGGGGAAAGTGGGCAGCATCATCAAAGATCTCTCCCACGCGGCTTACTCACTCTTCCAACTTCTTCCATCGGGCAGGAGATACAGAAGTCTGAGAACACGCACAAACAGACTCAAAAACAGCATCTTCTCCACTGTCACCAGACTCCTAAATGACCCTCTTATGGACTGATCTCATTAACACTACACCCTGTATGCTTCATCCAATGCCAGTGCTTTTGTAGTTACATTGTATATGTTGTGTTGCCCTATTATGTATTTTCTCTTATTCCCTTTTCTTCCCATGTACTTAATGATCTGTTGAGCTGCTCGCAGAAAAATACTTTTCACTGTACCTCGGTACACGTGACAATAAACAAATCCAATCCTATCCAATCATGTCATTAACTCTCAAATCACAAATGCAGACACAGTTTGAAATGAAAACAAAGCCCCAGTTCATGCAACCACCTTTTGTTTAACATGAACCTAATTGGAGTTTTAACCCTTTCTTATACAGGCACACTAAATTGAACTCATTTAAATCTATACCTAATTTATAACATCCAACAATATACACATAAATTACTTAAAACTACCTCTGTTTCCTTGACAACTTCAATGAACTGTAAAAAAACTCGAGAAGCCTTTCCTGTTACTCTGTCATCTGCACTTGTGTGTGTGGAGGTCCAGACAAATGTGTTTGACATATGAATGCTCGTTAAATTTAACCTAGTCTTTTAGCTTGGGAAATAGTTTCAATGGATACGATATGATTGTGATTATGGAGACATGGCTGCAGGTTGACCAAGGCCAGGAACTGAATATCCAAGGTTATTCAATATTCAGGAAGGGCAGGTATGAAGGAAATGAAGATGGGGTGGCCTTGTCAGTTCAGGATCAAATCAGTGCAAGAGTGAGATAGGGTAGCACAAGTGGCCAGCACTGTGGCTTCACAGTGGTAGGGTCCCTTGTTCGATTCCCCGCTGGGTCACTGTCTGTGCGGAGTCTGCACGTTCTCCCCATGTCTGCGTGGGTTTCCTCCGGGTGCTCCGGTTTCCTCCCACAGTCCAAAGACGTACCTGTTAGGTGGATTGGCCTTGCTAAATTGCCCTTAGTGCCCAAAGAGGTTAGGAGGGGTTATTGGGTTATGGGGATAGGATGGAAGTGAGGGCTTAAGTGGGTCGGTGCAGACTCGATGGGCCAAATGGCCTCCTTCTGCACTGCATGTTCTATTGGCTCCAAAAATCTAGATGTTGAATCAGTTTGGGTGGAGATAAGAAGCAACAAGGGGTGAAAAACATTAGTTGTGTTTGTCTACAGGCCACCAAACAGTAGTAGTAAGGTGCGAGATGGCATTAAACAGAAAATTAGAGATGAATATAATGAGGATGCTATTATAATTATGGGTGACTTTAGCCATTTAGACAAATAGCTTGGGCAAACCAAATAAACAATAATACATCTTTAAAATAAATTTAGAGTGCCCAATTATTTTTTCCAATTAAGGGGCAATTTAGCATGGCCAATCCACCTAACCTGCACATCTTTGGGTTCCAATTAGGCATGTTACAGCCTTCCGGTCTTAACATTGAGTGTAACAACTTCAGAATGTGAACTCTCTCCTCCATCTTCATCCCTTTATTTATTTCTATCCATTTGTGTTCATTTCATCCATCAATCTGGTTTATCTCACCATCTCCCCACACCCCACCCCAACCCACTAGGGCTGTCTATTCCCTGTTACAAGTTGTCCTTTGACGCACTGCTTATCTTTATTCTGCCATTAACTCATTCTGATCTCTTGATGTGCCACTATCAGCACCCTTCTCAGTCATCATCACCACCATTTACATTCCCTTTGTGTTTTTGACCACGGCAACTTTGTCAATCTCCGCCCATCATTGACCCTCTATTCAGCCCCACAGCTCCACACTAACCGCCCCCCCCCCCCCACACACACACACACAAACAACAGTATAAATCGCATCCTACTTCCAGTTCTCTCCAGCTTTAACAAAGAGTCATCCAGAATTGGGTCAGTCGCTCCATTCTCTCTTCACTGCTGCTGTCAAACTTGCTGAGATTATCCAGCATTTTCTGTTTTTCTTTCAGATTCCAGAATCCGCAGTAATTTGCTTCCATCCAGGATTTTCTGTTTGACTCAAGAAGGTGTGTCTGGATGTGGCACTGTTGTTTGGTCACTGGAACCATCAACAGATATTTGCCACACTCTTCATTTGAGTTTGGGTATTGACTGTTGAAATGCCCCTGGGCCGTCTCTTCTACTTATTCATTCTAGTGCTTATGCTGGCCAGCAGCTCACAGAAAAAGTGTGGCTCTTTGCTAGAATTGACTGCTGCCATATGGTTCCCATCCATTAATGGCAACATTTCTGTGGGCTGGCACTGATCTCCTACCCTGCTTCAAGTAGGCTAGCCATCTATCAGCAAGTTCCCTACCCGCAAAAACAGGAAACGGTGCAAAATGTTTGATGGCTGTACAAGGCTTACAGGTACTGGTGTGTGGTAAAGGAGGATAGATACTAAGGGCTTGATTTTCCCACATTGAATCCACATGGAAACTGGGTGGGCCAGTTAACCTGTATTGTCAACTTGCTGCCTCCCTTCTCGACTCCCTGACTTTTCTGAGGACAGGGGGAGGCCTGATGAGGGTGGGAAAGTGAAGTCGCCCGCTTTGTTAATGGGCTGCATTGCTCGTTAAGAGCTTGCCTTCTGACCTCTCCAAAATTTCATGGGAGCGGGCAGGTGGTCATTAAGAACTTTGAGGCTGGCCAGTTTCAACGTGGTAGGAACAGGGCCAGCAGTACTGAAACAGTTTTATTTGATGGAAATCAATGCAAATTTGGGCAAAACCAGTACTCAGCAGCAACCAAATTTTAATAACTAACTTTCCTTTACCCTACCTCAGGTACCAGCCCTCCATTTCCTCTGGCCGTTTTGAAGACAAAGGTCCTCTCATTTCTTTTAAGACCATACACAGAAGTCAGCCGTGCACAGTGCAGCCACATTTTTTTAATGTGGTGAAATGGCTGCTCGCAGCCGGCATAGTTAAAAGCCGGCTGCTGCCCGCTCTGCTGTTCTTCTGAACGAAGCCAAGGCCGAGTATCCCCCCTGGCGACTATCACCAACGGACCCACCCGCAGAGATCCAGCGCCATGGCCTCCACCTCGGAACTCGCCTGTATCTACAGTGCGCTTATCCTGCATGACGACGAGGTCGCTGTCACCGAAGACAAACTCGATGCCCTGATTAAAACAGCTGGTGAGACCATTGAGCCTTTCTGGCCTAGTCTGTTTTAGTCTGTTTGCCAAGGCATTGCCGTCAATAGTCTGATCTGCAGCGTTGGTGCTGGTAACAGTGCCCCAGCTGCTGCAGCAGTTGTTTCCAACGCTCTTCAGATCCTTCCTGTTTCTTCTCTTCTTTTTCTCTTCAGCGCAACAGGGGCAACAGCAGTTGTTTCCAATGCTGCCCCTGTTGTGCTGAAGAGAAAAAGAAGAGAAGAAACAGGAAGAATGTGAAGGGTCTGACGATGACATGGGCTTTTGTCTCTTTGATTTAACGTGCCGTGCAACAACATTGTTACAATTTACAAAAAATAATGAAAAATTTAATATAAAAGCCGGCTGTGGCAGCTGAAGACTGCGATATTTGAACCATCGGAGACGCAGAAGATTAAAAAAAAAAATCCACGTAATCTTCGTGCCTAAGGGAGGCAGAGACCAGGTCACAGCCCCCGAATGTCACCATCATGTGCTATGGGCACAATTGCGATTCCTCCATTTTGTCAGCAGCAAACAAGGTAAGAGAAAATGGTGGGTCACAAAGGGCGGCCGGCGTGGGTCCTGAAGGTGGGCCGGCGTGGGTCCCGAAGGTTGGCCAGTTGGTAAAAATGGGTCTCCGGAAAAAAAGTTTCAAAAACACTGCTCTTATGGACTGAACTGATGTCTCCACACACCTTCTCTACTGTGCAGTACTACACTCCGTATGATTCACCTGATGTCTGTGTTTATGTATTTGCATTGTGTATTTATCATATATCCTATGTTTTCTGATGTATGGAACGATCTGTCTGGACTCTTTGCAAAGCAATACTTTTCACTGTACCTCGGCACACGTGACAATAAATCAAATCAAAGAAAAGCAACATTCTTCTTGGCCAAGATTGCTAACTTGACATGCTGTGGTTAATGGCCATTCACCTAAGGGGAGCCAATCCCACTTTAACAGTAACCAGGAGGGATTATGTAAATCAATGTGCTGTTATTATTGTACAGCAGAGGTGGGGAGGTGGTGAAATGCCTAACACTTCTACTGCATAATGTTTAGCACCAGCAGTGATTCCTAAATAAATTTGAAACTCAAATGTGTTCTCAATCAGTCGTGGGAGGGAGTCATTAATAAATATAATACCATTGAAATACACCATAAAATATTATGGAAATTTGTGTTAATTTCCGAGAACTCACTCTGCTACTTCAGCTCAAACGACAATAAAGAAACAAACCTTTTGGCCCATCAATTTCATTTTCAATGGATGAACATCACTGTCAAATTTCAGACAATGGGGTTTGGTGGGTATGCATTAAACATTTGCATTGCTAATATTGCACAGCAATGTTTCCCAGGTGTGCTATATATCCTTTAATCACTGCAAATTATTTTTCTCTCTCCCCGCAGAATTGGCACCATACATTAACAAGGATAGTTATTATGCTGAAGCAGCTAACCACTGAGTGAAGGAGAAAGGCCGAAAGCAAAAGCTGACACTCTTTTCCAGCATTTGTTATTAAGCTGCGGGCATCGCTGTTAAGGTCAAGATTGGTTGCTTATTTCGCTTGCCCTTGAGAAGATGGTGGTTGGCCTTCTTGAGCTTCTGCCATCTGTGGGATGATTATACTCCCACAATGTTGTTCGGTGAGGTAGAGAGGGGTGCTTCCAGGGCTTCAATCCAACAACGATGAAGGACGCGAATATACACCCATCTCAAGGTGATGAGTGTCTAAGAGGGTAGCATGGAGGCTTCATATAGGAACACAGGGATGCTAAACAAAGACAAGGTCCACTATTTTGCTGCTCAATATCCAGATCGCCACCTGATACAACAGGTCCAATGATGTGCAGGTTAGGTAGATTGGCCATGCTAAATTGCCCTCAGTGTCCAAAATGATTAGTTGGAATTCCTGGGTTCCAGGGATAGGATGGAGGTGTGGGCTTAAGTAGGTGCTGTTTCCAAGGGCCGGTGCAGACTCGATGGGCTGAATGGCCTCCTTCTGCACTGTAAATTCTATGATTCCATGAATTGTTGAGTGACCGTAGTAATCAATCTTTATCAATTCATTTACAACAAACCCAGAAACTACACAAGACAAATACTATTTTTGGAGAACTTTGGGAATAGGACCAAAATTGGCATCTTCCTCTCAAGTATGCTACATTTAGCACATGTGTTCTAATCAGGGGAGGAGGGGAAGACTGACTCTCCTCGTTTCCCACTTCCCGTTTGACTGCAATAGGGTTTGTTTTCACAGGAATATTTTTGCCAATTCAGTGAGCATTTATACTGCTCATGTGCTGTGGTAAAAGACACATGCATACAGGTTATAAAAAGAAAAGAGAATCATATTTATTGTATTTAACACCTAGTATAAATAGAAATAATAAAATTGTTCTGACTCTCACACATTACTTCAAAGGTTCACGTGCACACAAGTGGAAGGATAGATAAAGCAGTTTTATGACTCGGCTGATTTCAGGCTGGGCTCGGTGTTTGCTTCGAATTCAGCACTGAGACAGTTTAAAGGTATTGATGGATGATTTATCTGTCCTGCTGGATGCGCTAGCTGCTGGGTTGATCTGAAAACAGTGCCTGTGATGAGCGGATGGTTAAACTCCAGGCAAGAGGCAAGCTTGCGGGGTGGGTGAAGAGAAAGAAAGAGTGCCCACACAGCGATCATATTTCTTCGGTGTCTCATCTGCTCCGTGGCCTGGAGGAAAGCGGATTCTGAAACAAAGAGTGGATTATTGGCTCATCACATGATCTCTCCAACCCCAGCTGACCAGTTACCCAAACATGGTCATCTCAAATCGGTTTCAGGTCCATAGTTTACATGTTTAGATTATGATTGTATGAGCCTTTCTCGGCCAGAGTCCATTGTACAAAGTGATTGCGTCTAATGCTTTCCCTCACCCAGTATAATATCCAGGTGCTGTCTGAATGTTTTATGGATGGGACAAGAGATGTGGGGTGCAATTCAACCAAACAATATCCAAGTGTAATTTTGGGTGAGTTTAGAGGGGTGATTCCCGCCTCTTTGGGTGAGATTCACACCGCTATTCAACCACACTTAGTCATTTCTCTGGGCCTTAGGGCGTTTCTTCCTGGTCAAGCACACATTTAGAATATTTTCATCACTGGGCACCTGAACTCGCTGGCCAGACTGGTTCTTCAGAGATCGGGCCACTATTTGATCACACAGTGAGAGTGAGGGTTCCCCAAACACCCGACCCATGGGAAATGTCAACCCCCCGCCCCCCCCCCCCCCCCCCGCACACACGGGCATTACCCCCCCGAGTGTGGACACTGCATTATGGGGTCACTGAGGACTCTCCCACTTTTTAGGCCTCCCCACCTCATCTTTCTCTGCCCCCCTCTTTCAGGACCCCACTTTTAAACCCCAACTTTTATGAGGCCCCTTCATACCTGGCCTTCATAACCCCCCTCACCCTCACTTTCATGGGCATGGCTCCCCCTCAGTCCTGACTATTGGCGGTGCCCCAACTAGCCTGGAAGTGCCACCAGGGCACCCTGGCGATGCCATGGTGCCAGACTAGAAGTGTCATGGTGCTAGTGTGCCAGAGGGAGAGCCAGGGGGGCACCCTGCCATATCTCTGACCACCCAGGGGTCTCCAATAGTCTGAGAAACCCCTAGGTGCCATCTCGCGAGGTCCAAGTTTGTGTGGACCAGTACAAAATGGCGCCTAGTTGAGGCCTCGCTGCAGAGGCCGTTAGTTCCCAGGAGAATCCGGTACAGACATATTTAAATGAGTCGTACCGCTCATTTAAATATGCTGATCTGGATCTCACCCAAAGAGAGCGCGATCCAGATCGTGATGTCTTGCAAGGTTCGGTTGAATCTCACGAGACATACCAAGCGCCGCCAATCCCGCGAGAGGCCTCTCGTGAGATTCAACGTTCTCGTCACGTCACCAAGTTGGGCGCGACGAGGCAAGTAAATTGCACATGTGGTTCTTCCAGACAGGTTAATTCTATTTTAATGGCTTTGGATTGTGTAAGACAAGCTCATGCAGTTCAGCCATCTTAGTAGCGGTTGTTTTAAGTCTCAAGAAAAGCTGTTTCAGCCTTTTAAACGTCAACCAGTGATTGCAGTCCTATAATTAAATAAAGTCATTTTCAATATCAAACAAAGCTTTATAACACATGTCACGACCTCAAATCTGTCGAGTCCAGTCAGATAGACAAGGAGATCACCAGAGAGTATCTAGGGGTCAGCTTTTCAATTGCTGGTGGGGCTGGACCTCATGAGGATGACACCAACGGTCAATTCAACGAGCCTGAACGCTCTGTGGATATTGGTGCCCAGCAATCAGGTTTGGGGAGTTCTGAAAGTTTGTTTCTAATTGATGAGAAGGGTCGTTCCGCGTGATATCGAATGGTGAGCTGTGTGTCTCACTTTTATTTTGGCTGCATGGCCACTTTGCTTTGCTTTATCACTACTGGCCCTCTGAGGCGCTCTGTATAATTGGCAAGGCAATACGAACACGAGGCGCAATCATGGCTACCAGCTGTCTTTGCTGTTGGCACCATGCAGGCAATTGCTTCCTTGAGACGCTCGATGCCACTAATTGTGTGCCAAGCTGACCTCTTCCCCATTTAGGATATTAGCATTTCAACAGAGTGTTGTGTGAGTGATGCAGTGACACATGGGGCTGGGACCTGGAGGTCATTTGGCATCGTGTTTGCAACCCCACTTGGCCCAAATCTTGCAAATGTGTGAATCCGGTAAGATTCTGTTATGAAAAGCCATAATTGCAAGACATTCATATCAACTGATAACTTTTACTGTCAGGTTTTGATGATGCTTAAAATGAAAAACAAAAATAATTACAGGTGATTTTGTTTATTCCTGTGATTGTCATTTGGCCAGTATTTCTCTTATTAGCCTTAGTTTTATTAGCTCTAATTCTGTCACCTTTGCTCACGAGTCGCCAGGTATCTTCCTGATACCACCACGTGGTTCAAGCTCAAGTAATGATTAATAATACAGCACACCGCTTAGTAAATGTTAAATCAACGATCATTTATTATATACAGCAATAAATACTTATACAATAATCCAACTTCTAGACTATTACCTACCACTAAAGGCCAATACTTAACTTTGGTGATGGCCCACCAGGTCAGGGAAACGAACGGCTTATCGAATTGGGTCTGGCCTGCGGGATTCAAAAAGGCTGGTACAGGTCCATAGTCTGGAACACCTATCTGGTAGCGATCGCTGGAGTAAGACTTACTTGTTCTTTCATCGAAGGGTCTCGAAGATTGCGAGTAGGAGAAGAAGGGTCGATCTGAACTTGGCCCCTATTTTTATAGTCCCTAGGGGCTTCCCGCCTCTCGGGGCGGACCTTGACCCTGGTCCCAAGTGATTGGACTTGGCCCAATCACTGGGTTCAATATGCTCCAATAATGGGGCGATTCCTTGATCGGGGGGGTGGTCGTTCACCTTTCTTTGTCTCGGCCACTGCTGGCGCCGAGAGGTCTGGATCGGCTTTCAATTGCTAATTTGTAGCAATTGTTCCCGGGGATAGCCGATTAAACTGCAGATGGCTGGGTTGATGTGCTGTTAATGGTTGCAGGTATCGATCTGGGACGACTTTCCCAGAGCCGAATACACTGCTCTGTCTGCAGCTGTCCATTTGAGTCCTGTTGGCTGATTTTCCCATCAGCCTTTTCAGTTCGCCATTTTACATCGGGGTTTGGCCAAATTAATCGGGAATCGGCCATTTTCAGTGGCTACACACCCTCCTTTTGATCCTAACGCGAAGCGTGAAGGATCACATAAATTTGTTCTTTCCATTCCCTGACCGGGGGGGGGGGGGGGGGGAGGACACCTCCTACATGGCCACTGCTCTGACCCTAGCTATGCACAAAATTTTTTACCTAAACAATTCTAAGGGCGCTATGTCAGGCAGGGGCATGCATTTACAAAATAAAAAAACTTGGAACCTCTAATTTTACCTAAATACACTATACTCACTAAACATTGCATTATCCTATCTTCCTAAAACATACAACAACAATCACAACATTTAATATACTCTTTCCTGGCTTGGCAGTCAGGCTCAGGATCATACATTTTTTTTTGTTCATGAAAAGTTTTGTACATCTTTTATTTACAGTAAACGCAAGTGCATGTTCTTTATTATTGTGTTATAGGTCGCGGGGGTCTGGGGTCTGGTCATAACCGAATATATGGGATCGGATCCGATATACCGGGGTTCGAACAGTGCTTCAATCACGTAGGACAGGGAGTACCAGGTTATGAACCTGGCACACCAGGGAGATGCAGTGTCGCTGGTGACTGGGCTTTGGGTACTGCGGGGCAGTGAAACATTAACGGCAGGGAGGTTTGGAGTAATGGGGTCCGCATTCCCGCGCAACCATATGTCCAAAAAAAGAGTGTTGAGCACGATGAAAGAAGTCCTCATGGCTGTCCTGGCTGTCCTCTTTCCTTTTCCTTCTTGTGTTCTTTTGTTTTCTCCGGTCCTGGAGCCTCTGGAGTTCTGTGAAAACAAGTATAGTATCTGTAACTACCTTGGTTTAATATCCACTGTGTTAGTGTGTCTGTCCTTTTTGGGGCCAATTATACCCTTATAATTGGTCACTATGTGTGACTCACTCATTTTTTTTTCAAAAACAAATTTTAGGACACGGCACACTTCCCAATGACGGACCAGTGCTGATTTACCATCCGAATGTTCCAGGATGTAAATAGCATATGGCAGCAACCTAAAGGTCGCCTAAACAAATAACAACTTTTTGAAATGAAAAATGCCAAATGAGGTGCGTATGGGCCGCGACGGGTAAGATTTGGATGGAGTCCCCAGGTAGGACGGCTACCAATGCCGTATCTCCCCTACCCGAGCATGTTTGACCAACGGGGGGGTCCCCAGGCAGGGCGGGTCTCACGCCGTTTCTCCACTGCCTGAGCAACCGACAAGAACAGGCAAAAATGTAGTCATCGTGGTGTGGCTGCCGTAGTGATTCTACCCTTGAATCAGAAGAGCAGTTACGATCAGGCGTCTAGTCAGCAGGTACCTGTTGAAGTGTCTGCAGACAAGCTAGTTCCACTGAACAAGCGTCTGGTCTGTTGACCAGGTATCTGCAGATAAGTTGGTGCCGCTGAACAAGCGGCTGGAAAAAAAATACCTGTAGGACGAAAAACACAAAACAAACGTACGAACAACATAAAACATCCTGCAGGTTCCATCAGGAAGGACAACACTTCTCCCAAGTGTTTCCTTTAAACATCATGTGGACACCTCAGTTCTCTGTTGCGAACAGGGTCGCAAAGGGGTTGGCGGCTTGGGAGTCAGACACAAGGTCGTCCCCTTCTCCCGGGTGCCAAACTCTGGAGTGAATTAAGGCTGAAAGGGCTGCGTGGTGTGAGTTGGGGTTGCTTTCGTCATTGCGGACGAGTCTGTAGGAGTTGTCGCGGTGCCAATGAGTTGTGTCGAGTTGTGTGGGGACAAAGTCGGGGTCGTCCGTGTGGTTCGGTGGTTGGTGGTGGGAATTGCTTCGAAAAGTGATCATGAAGGGATCACTGGAGTCAAAATCGGAGTCGCTGGGTGTGGGTCCGGTTGTGTGGGGAGAGTAGGGAGGCGTGCTGTGGCTATCGTCCGAGTCACAGTCGCTGTCTCTGCTGCTGCAGTCTGTGGGCGTTCCGGGGCGGAGTGTAGATTTTGGGGGTTGATTCGAGGGCGAGTCTGTGGCTGGGCTGGACGTGGTGGGGGTTGGTCTGGTTACATTGGCTGTGGGCGGGGTGTGGTCTGCTGCATCAAGCATGACGTGGTGGGCATGGTTTGACTGTGCTCCATAAGCCTTTAGCTGGTTTATATGAAACCACGCAGTCTTACCATTTGGGTATTTTATTTTATATACCGATGGGCTTACTTTATCCGTAATGGAGTACGGACCCGAGTATTTTGGAGACAGGAATGTGCTGGGGTTGTATAGAGACAACATCACTTGCTGTCCTATATCATACTCCGCTGCATGCACTGCCTTATCAAAACAGACCTTGCTCTGTTTCTTTTTGGTGCCCAATTTAACTGCGGCTGCTAACTGAGCCGTTCTTACATTAGCAACTAATTGCTCCACGGCTTTCTTGTGGGTGAGGTCCGTAACTTCTGGGCTGGTCAGGTCTAAACCTAACAAGTATTCTGTCCCTTTCATGGGGCGTCCGGTCATAGGAGTGTGTGGGGTGTAACCTGTGGAGGTGGAAACAGTGTTACGCAAAAACATCAGCGCAGAAGGGAGGACTGAGTCCCAAGTGGTGTTGTTCTGCTGGACCATTTTTCTGAGGGTGGTTTTTAGGGTCCGATTTATGCGCTCCACTATACCACTCGACTGTGGGTGGCACGCAATGTGGAATTTTTGGGTGATGCCAAATATCATGAGGACGTTCTGCATGACCCGTCCCGTAAAGTGAGCACCTTGGTCCGATTCAATACTGCGGGGGAGTCCCCATCTTGTAAAGATGTGGTGGGTTAGGATCTTGGCTGTGGTTTTCGCGGTGTTGGTGCGGGCTGGAAATGCTTCCACCCACTTTGTAAAAGTGTCTATGACCACCAGAATATATTTATAGCCATTCCTGCAAGGGGGCAATGGACCTATAAAATCAATCTGGAGGTTAGTCCAGGGGCCGTTAACGGGTCGGGTGTGGCTGAGTTGGGCCTTTTTGGCATATCTATCGGGGTTGTTCTGCGCACAGATAAGGCAATTCTCAATGTAATGGCTTACATCTTCCTTGAGATTTGGCCACCAACAAAGCTGTTTCAGGTGGGCTGTGGTGGGATCGATTCCCTGGTGTCCATGACCATCATGGAACAAACAAATTAATTGGTTCCTATCCTGCTCAGAAACTACATAAAGGGTGTCCTTTAACACCACACCGTCATGTGTGGTCAGCGTATTTCTGAACCTCTTGTAGGAGGCTGGAAACCTCCCTTTCACGACCTCAGTGAGAGCACTATCCTGCTTCTGGGCCTCTACTAGATCTTCGATCCTAGTCTGCGTGACCTGAACTGCGCTCATTGGCGCACTCACTGGCGCACTTTCGGGGGGTTTCCAAAAGTACCTATGCCTGGATCCTGCCTTAGCCAGTGCGTCGGCTTTTACATTTCCAGGGAGGGAGCAGCGATGGTGGCTGCGGGCTTTTATAATGCCAAAAGTCCTGTCCTTGGCTTGTTGTAGAATATGGCAGAGGAAGGGGCTGAGGGGAGGGGTTTTCCATCCGCGGAAACAAATCCTCTTGTTTCGCAGAGGGGCAGAAATTCTGTGAGGCTGTTGCAGACATATAGGCTGTCTGAATATATGCCTGCTGGGCTGGGGAAGGAAACTGGGTGCTCTACAATGTACGCAATGGCCGCAAGCTCTGCCGCCTGCGCGCCTAAGTGTCCGGGGAGTTTTAATGCTATCTCCTCGAGGGCGCGTCCCTGTGCGTCCTCAACATAAATCCCGCAACCTGTTATGCGTTGCCCATCTGAGACTGTGGAAGATCCATCCACATAAATCTTAATGGGGCCACACGTGTCCGGGTGAGGGGGGTTCTGAGATGGATTTGCTCATTTTCTGGGGGGGTGTTTTAGCTATAAAGAGGCCTGTATTATGGTGTGGAGAGATGATTTCACATTCATGGGGGGTTCCGGGGTACTGTAAATTGTCCACTAAGTATGTGTGGGTCTTTGTCCGTTTTACTGTGATGTCCCGTCCTTGCAAGAGAAGGGTCCACCTAGCTGCGCGTATTTGGCTGACGGTACCGTCCTTAAGCCGTCCGTCCAGTAAAAGTTGGGTGGGGGTGTGCTCGGTCAAAATGGTGATGGGGATCAGTCCGGTAATATAGGAAAAGTACTGGACTGCCCAGAAAACTGCGAGCAGGTGCCTCTCACAGGCTGAGAATCCCTGCTCCACAGCATCTAAAATCCGGGAGGCATAAGCCACGGGTCTTAGCTGGTCGTGCCGTTCCTGCACGAGCACGGCTGAAAGGGTGCGGTCTGTGGTGGCTACCTCTATGGCGTAAGGGGCAAGCGGGTCTGGAACCTGTAGTGCGGGGGCGGCTATGAGCGCCTGTTTTAAAGATTCCACAGCCACTCCCAGGGGGCTCCTTTCTTCAGGAGGTCTGAGAGGGGCGCTGCCTTGCTGGCGAAACCGTCAATGTGGTTTCGGCAGTAGCCAACCAGTCCTAAAAACGACCGGAGGGCTGAAACGTTCTGGGGAAGGGGCAATTTAGTGATCGAGTCAATTCTTTTATGCTCGATCTCGCGTTTGCCGTGTGATAATTGTACCCAAATATACCACTTTTTCTTCCAAAATCTGGGCCTTTCTGGGGTTTACTTGACAGCCAATGGAATGTAACAATTCCAGGAGTTCGGACAGAAGCTCAATGTGATCTTCCTTGGTGTCTGTCTGCAGTAGTAGATCATCTACATACTGGACCAGACATTCGGGGTGAGAAAATTTCGCTAGTCCATTTGCCAGCTGTCGGTGGAAAATGGAGGGGGAGTTGTGGAAGCCTTGTGGCAGGCATGTCCATGTGTACTGCTGCGCTTTAAAAGTGAAGGCAAATTTATACTGGCACGCCTTTGCCAATGGAATGGACCAGAATCCATTACTGACGTCCAAAACCGTGAAATATCGGGAATTGAGTCCCTGTTTGAGCATGGTCTCGGGACTTGTTACTACGGTGGGGGCTGCTGCAGGGGTGACTTTATTGAGTTCCCGATAATAAATGGTCAAGCACCATGATCCGTCAGGCTTTCTCACTGGCCAAATCGAGGCATTATTAGTAGAGGCTACCGGTCTTAGTATGCCCTGCTCTAATAAGCTCTCTATAACTTTTAGGATTTTTCCCTCTGCTTCTAGGGGGAATCCGTACTGTTTTGGGGGTCTAGGGTCCGGTCCTGTTACTTGTACGGAGCCAGTCATCCGTCCACAGTTGTGCTTGTGGGTCGCGAATGCTGCCCTGTTCTTTTGCAGGACTGCCCTAACCTGCCGGTCCATGCTGAGTGTGGTGGGGTTGAACCAAAACTCTCCTACTGCGCTAATTTTGTTCATAATGGAGGAGGTTGTTGTGGAGGAGAATGCTGAGCCCCAGGCTAGTAGAATAGATGGCATTGAGGTACGGAGGGAAGAGGTGTTGGCAATTCTGGACAGGCTGAAAATAGATAAGTCCCCGGGACCTGATGGGATTTATCCTAGGATTCTCTGGGAGGCCAGGGAAGAGATTGCTGGACCTTTGGCTTTGATTTTTATGTCATCATTGGCTACAGGAATAGGGCCAGAGGACTGGAGGACAGCAAATGTGGTCCCTTTGTTCAAAAAGGGGAGCAGAGACAACCCCGGCAACTCTAAACCGGTGAGCCTCATGTCTGTAGTGGGTAAAGTCTTGGAGGGGATTATAAGAGACAAGATTTATAATCATCTAGATAGGAATAATATGATCAGGGATAGTCAGCATGGCTTTGTGAAGGGTAGGTCATGCCTCACAAACCTTATTGAGTTCTTTGAGAAGGTGACTGAACAGGTAGACGAGGGTAGAGCAGTTAATGTGGTGTATATGGATTTCAGCAAAGCATTTGATAAGGTTCCCCACGGTAGGCTATTGCAAAAAATACGGAGGCTGGGGATTGAGGGTGATTTAGAGATGTGGATCAGAAATTGGCTAGCTGAAAGAAGACAGAGGGTGGTGGTTGATGGGAAATGTTCAGAATGGAGTACAGTCACAAGTGGAGTACCACAAGGATCTGTTCTGGGGCCGTTGCTGTTTGTCATTTTTATCAATGACCTAGAGGAAGGCGCAGAAGGGTGGGTGAGTAAATTTGCAGACGATACTAAAGTCGGTGGTGTTGTCGATAGTGTGGAAGGATGTAGCAGGTTACAGAGGGATATAGATAAACTGCAGAGCTGGGCTGAGAGGTGGCAAATGGAGTTTAATGTAGAGAAGTGTGAGGTGATTCACTTTGGAAGGAATAACAGGAATGCGGAATATTTGGCTAATGGTAAAGTTCTTGAAAGTGTGGATGAGCAGAGGGATCTAGGCGTCCATGTACATAGATCCCTGAAAGTTGCCACCCAGGTTGATAGGGTTGTGAAGAAGGCCTATGGAGTGTTGGCCTTTATTGGTAGAGGGATTGAGTTCCGGAGTCGGGAGGTCATGTTGCAGCTGTACAGAACTCTGGTACGGCCGCATTTGGAGTATTGCGTACAGTTCTGGTCACCGCATTATAGGAAGGACGTGGAGGCTTTGGAGCGGGTGCAGAGGAGATTTACCAGGATGTTGCCTGGTATGGAGGGAAAATCTTATGAGGAAAGGCTGATGGACTTGAGGTTGTTTTCGTTGGAGAGAAGAAGGTTAAGAGGAGACTTAATAGAGGCATACAAAATGATCAGGGGGTTGGATAGGGTGGACAGTGAGAGCCTTCTCCCGCGGATGGATATGGCTGGCACGAGGGGACATAACTTTAAACTGAGGGGTAATAGATATAGGACAGAGGTCAGAGGTAGGTTCTTTACGCAAAGAGTAGTGAGGCCGTGGAATGCCCTACCTGCTACAGTAGTGAACTCGCCAACATTGAGGGCATTTAAAAGTTTATTAGATAAACATATGGATGATAATGGCATAGTGTAGGTTAGATGGCTTTTGTTTCGGTGCAACATCGTGGGCCGAAGGACCTGTACTGCGCTGTATTGTTCTATGTTCTATGTTCTATATAGTCCCCTACGTTGAGCGTTGCGGGGGCTCTAGCGGATTTCGCCATCTTCCAGACACACTGGTTGACTGGATCGAAGGATAGGTGGTGGGAATTCATAAAGTCGATTCCCAGAATGTGTTCTGCTGTGTGGGGCAGGTCTACTAAAACCACGGGGTGTTTTGTGGTTATGTTTCCTATTTGAATGGGTACAGGGGCCGTGATGTGTCCCTGCTGTGAGTGGCCTGTAAAGCCGCTGAAGGTGATAGTGGCTGTAGTGGGCCACGTGTCCTGACAAAGGGTGGAGGAATTTATGGTGGTGCGGGACCCTCCTGTGTCCCAAAGAAACTCGATCGGCTGTCCCCGAATTTTCGCTGTGACTACGGGTCATCCTGACCTATCCCAAAGGCTATCACAGACCCAACTGGGGGAGCCTGTAGACCGTCAGTCCGTTCCGGTCAAGTCCGTCTGATCCGAACGGGCGCTCACGCTATGTAGGGGCTCTGCCTTTTTCTTACTGAGAGTGCCTGTTTGTTGGGGTTTCGGTGGCTTTTTAGGGGCATTGCACTCTTTTGCAAAATGTCCCAAATAAGAACAAAGAACAAAGAACAAAGAAATGTACAGCACAGGAACAGACCTTCGGCCCTCCAAGCCCGTGGCGACCATGCTGCCCGACTAAACTACAATCTTCTACACTTCCTGGGTCCATATCCCTCTATTCCCATCCTATTCATGTATTTGTCAAGATGCCCCTTAAATGTCACTATCGTCCCTGCTTCCACCACCTCCTCCGGTAGCGAGTTCCAGGCACCCACTACCCTCTGCGTAAAAAACTTGCCTCGTACATCTACTCTAAACCTTGCCCCTCTCACCTTAAATCTATGCCCCCTAGTAATTGACCCCTCTACCCTGGGGAAAAGCCTCTGACTATCCACTCTGTCTATGCCCCTCATAATTTTGTAGACCTCTATCAGGTCTCCCCTCAACCTCCTTCGTTCCAGTGAGAACAAACCGAGTTTATTCAACCGCTCCTCATAGCTAATGCCCTCCATACCAGGCAACATTCCGGTAAATCTCTTCTGCACCCTCTCCAAAGCCTCCACATCCTTCTGGTAGTGTGGCGACCAGAATTGAACACTATACTCCAAGTGTGGCCTAACTAAGGTTCTATACAGCTGCAACATGACTTGCCAATTCTTATACTCAATGCCCCGGCCAATGAAGGCAGGCATGCCATATGCCTTCTTGACTACCTTCTCCACCTGTGTTGCCCCTTTCAATGACCTGTGGACCTGTACTCCTAGATCTCTTTGACTTTCAATACTCTTGAGGGTTCTACCATTCACTGTATATTCCCTACCTGCATTAGACCTTCCAAAATGCATTACCTCACATTTGTCCGGATTAAACTCCATCTGCCATCTCTCCGCCCAAGTCTCCAAACAATCTAAATCCTGCTGTATCCTCTGGCAGTCCTCATCGCTATCCGCAATTCCACCAACCTTTGTGTCGTCTGCAAACTTACGAATCAGACCAGTTACATTTTCCTCCAAATCATTCATATATACTACAAAGAGAAAAGATCCGAGCACTGATCCCTGTGGAACACCACTGTTCACAGCCCTCCAATTAGAAAAACATCCTTCCATTGCTACTCTCTGCCTTCTATGACCTAGCCAGTTCAGTATCCACGTTGCCAGCTCACCCCTGATCCCGTGTGACTTCACCTTTTGTACTAGTCTACCATGAGGGACCTTGTCAAAGGCCTTACTGAAGTCCATATAGACAACATCCACTGCCTACCTGCATTAATCATCTTAGTGACCTCCTCGAAAAACTCTATCAAGTTAGTGAGACACGACCTCCCCTTCACAAAACCATGCTGCCTCTCACTAATACGTCCATTTACTTCCAAATGGGAGTAGATCCTGTCTCGAAGAATTCTCTCCAGTAATTTCCCTACCACTGAAGTAAGGCTCACTGGCCTGTAGTTCCCTGGATTATCCTTGCTACCCTTCTTAAACAGAGGAACAACATTGGCTATTCTCCAGTCCTCCGTGACATCACCTGAAGACAGTGAGGATCCAAAGATTTCTGTCAAGGCCTCAGCAATTTCCTCTCCAGCCTCCTTCAGTATTCTGGGGTAGATATCATCAGGCCCTGGGGACTTATGTACCTTAATATTTTTTAAGACGCCCAACACCTCATTTTTTTGGACCTCAATGTGACCCAGGCTATCTACACAACCTTCTCCAGACTCAACATCTACCAATTCCTTCTCTTTGGTGAACACTGATGCAAAGTATTCATTTAGTACCTCGCCCATTTCCTCTGGCTCCACACATAGATTCCCTTGCCTATCCTTCAGTGGGCCAACCCTTTCCCTGGCTACCCTCTTGCTTTTTATGTACGAGTAAAAAGCCTTGGGATTTTCCTTAACCCTATTTGCCAATGACTTTTTGTGACCCCTTCTAGCCCTCCTGACTCCTTGCTTAAGTTCCTTCCTACTTTCCTTATATTCCACGCAGGCTTCGTCTGTTCCCAGCCTTTTAGCCCTCGCAAATGCCTCCTTTTTCTTTTTGACGAGGCCTACAATATCTCTCGTTATACAAGGTTCCCGAAAATTGCCGTATTTATCCTTCTTCCTCACAGGAACATGCCGGTCCCGAATTCCTTTCAACTGACACTTGAAAGCCTCCCACATGTCAGATGTTGATTTGCCCTCAAACATCCGCCCCCAATCTATGTTCTTCAGTTCCCGCCTAATATTGTTATAATTAGCCTTCCCCCAATTTAGCACATTTAGGACCACTCTTATCCTTGTCCACCAGTACTTTAGAACTTACTGAATTGTGGTCACTGTTACCGAAATGCTCCCCTACTGAAACATCTACCACCTGGCCAGGCTCATTCCCCAATACCAGGTCCAGTACCGCCCCTTCCCTAGTTGGACTGTCTACATTTTGTTTTAAGAAGCCCTCCTGGATGCTCCTTACAAACTCCGCCCCGTCTAAGCCCCTGGCACTAAGTGAGTCCCAGTCAATATTGGGGAAGTTGAAGTCTCCCATCACCACAACCCTGTTGTTTTTACTCTTTTCCAAAATCTGTCTACCTATCTGCTCCTCTATCTCCCGCTGGCTGTTGGCTGGCCTGTAGTAAACCCCCAACATTGTGACTGCACCCTTCTTATTCCTGATCTCTACCCATATAGCCTCACTGCCCTCTGAGGTGTCCTCCCGCAGTACAGCTGTGATATTCTCCCGAACCATTAGCGCAACTCCGCCTCCCCTTTTACATCTCCCTCTATCCCGCCTGAAACATCTAAAACCTGGAACGTTTAGCTGCCAATCCTGCCCTTCCCTCAACCAGGTCTCTGTAATGGCAACAACATCATAGTTCCAAGTACTAATCCAAGCTCTAAGTTCATCTGCCTTACCCGTAATACTTCTTGCATTAGAACATATGCACTTCAGGCCACCAGACCCGCTGTGTTCAGCAACTTCTCCCTGTCTGCTCTGCCTCAGAGCCCCACTGTCCCTATTCCCTACTTCTCCCTCAATGCTCTCACCTTCTGACCTATTGCTCCCGTGCCCACCCCCCTGCCATACTAGTTTAAACCCTCCCGTGTGACACTAGCAAACCTCGCGGCCAGGATATTTATGCCTCTCCGGTTTAAATGCAACCCGTCCTTATATAGGTCACACCTGCCCCAGAAGTGCTCCCAGTGGTCCAGATAACGGAAACCCTCCCTCCTACACCAGCTGTTTAGCCACGTGTTTAGCTGCTCTACCTTCCTATTTCTAGCCTCACTGGCACGTGGCACAGGGAGTAATCCCGAGATTACAACCCTAGAGGTCCTGTCTTTTAACTTTCTGCCTAGCTCCCTGAACTCCAGCTGCAGGACCTCATGCCCCTTCCTGCCTATGTCGTTAGTACCAATATGTACAATGGCCTCTGCCTGTTTGCCCTCCCCCTTCAGGATGCCCTCTTCCCGTTCGGAGACATCCTGGACCCTGGCACCAGGGAGGCAACATACCATCCTGGAGTCTCTTTCACGTCCACAGAAGCGCCTACCTGTGCCCCTGACTATAGAGTCCCCTATTACTATTGCTCTTCATGCGCTTTGACCCTCCCTTCTGAACATCAGAGCCAGCCGTGGTGCCACTGCTCTGGCTGCTGCTGTTTTCCCCTGATAGGCTATTCCCCCCGACAGTATCCAAAGGGATACCTGTTCGAGAGGGGGACAACCACAGGGGATTCCTGCACTGACTGCCTGCCCTTTCTGGTGGTCACCCATTTCTCTGCCTGCACCTTGGGTGTGACCACATTTACATAACTGCGATCTATGACGCTTTCCGCCACCTGCATGCTCCTAAGTGCATCCAACTGCTGCTCCAACCGAACCATGTGGTCTGTGAGGAGCTCCAGTTGGGTGCACTTTCTGCAGATGAAGCCATCCGGGAGGCTTCCAGCCTCCCGGACCTGCCACATCTCACAGTCAGAGCACTGCACCCCTCTAACTGACATTGCGTCAATTAATTAAAATTAAAATTAATTTTTTTTTTTTAATATATATTTTTTTTAATTTCAAAGTTACTGCTAACTATCTGTTTCCTAGCACTAGATTTCTAATAGAAATGCGAAAGCTAAATATAGTACTCTCCGATCTCTGGCTTAGATACTCCTCTAAATTATAATTAAGTAATTATGTTTACTTAGTTACCAATGCTTAATTTTTTTAATTTAGTGTAGTTTCCCAACCAGCCACTCAGGTCACAGCTTTTCTGCGATGTCACTTCAGTTTCCCCCGACACACACAATTTGAAAAAGGTATAAAAGTAAAAATGAGTAAAAATCACTTACTTACCTTCTTACCTTCTGAGTGTCTTAGATGTTCTCAGGTTCTCGCCCTGACAGAGACTGCTCCTCCACCTCCGAACCTTGACCTGCACAATGCTAATAGTATAATATAATAATCATATAATATGGCACTTACCTCACACCAATGGGTCTTATTATTAGGTTAGAGGAGGAGGGTGGGTGGGAGACACTACACGTGTAGTGACTCGGGTTTCCTCTCCACCAGAATTTATTGGTTGGGGGGTGTGGGGGGAGGGGGGGGGTCTTCCCAGAAGTCCGCGGGTTGAAAAAAATAAAACAGAAAAGAAGTGTTTTTTTAAAAGGATACACTTACCTCCCAGAAATCACTTGCGCACCGCTCCCGCTGAAATCGACTGGCCTGCTCCTGTGAAGGTAAGAGTTTTTAAAGGATACACTTACCTCCCAGAAATCACTTGCGCACCGCTCCCGCTGAAATCGACTGGCCTGCTCCTGTGAAGGTAAGAGTTTTTAAAAGGATACACTTACCTCCCAGAAATCACTTGCGCACCGCTCCCGCTGAAATCGACTGGCCTGCTCCTGTGAAGGTAAGAGTTTTTAAAGGATACACTTACCTCCCAGAAATCACTTGCGCACCGCTCCCGCTGAAATCGACTGGCCTGCTCCTGTGAAGGTAAGAGTTTTTAAAGGATACACTTACCTCCCAAAAATCACTTGCGCACCGCTCCCGCTGAAATCGACTGGCCTGCTCCTGTGAAGGTAAGAGTTTTTAAAGGATACACTTACCTCCCAGAAATCACTTGCGCACCGCTCCCGCTGAAATCGACTGGCCTTCTCCTGTGAAGGTAAGAGTTTTTAAAGGATACACTTACCTCCCAGAAATCACTTGCGCACCGCTCCCGCTGAAATCGACTGGCCTACTCCTGTGAAGGTAAGAGTTTTTAAAGGATACACTTACCTCCCAGAAATCACTTGCGCACCGCTCCCGCTGAAATCGACTGGCCTGCTCCTGTGAAGGTAAGAGTTTTTAAAGGATACACTTACCTCCCAAAAATCACTTGCGCACCGCTCCCGCTGAAATCGACTGGCCTACTCCTGTGAAGGTAAGAGTTTTTAAAGGATACACATACCTCCCAGAAATCACTTGCGCACCGCTCCCGCTGATGTCCGCAGTTGTAACATTCTTGCGGTTTTGTTGGGGGGCTGTTCTTTCCCTCATTTACCCAGGCGGGGTTGTGAGGTGTGTCTTTTACTGCCTGCATGTCTGCGGCAGCTTGCTTTTCCTCTGTGGTTTTAGCGGCGGGTCGACTGCTCCCAAACGCGGGAAAATCTTTTAACCACCCACTTCTCATTATGAGCCTCCTCCAAGGGATCATAACTACGACAGGCATTCTGTCCTGCCTCTGTGGCATGGGAGATAAGGGTGCGGGTCCATTTGGCCATATTGTCTGGGGACAAATGGGCACGGTCTACGTCTGCAAAAACGGCTTTGAAGTGAATCAACAGGCGAACGCTATGGGGTGTTCAGACTTCTTCTGCCTACACTTATTTAAGCCATCTACGGGGTCACCCCGGTTATACCCGATCGCATCCAGGATTGCAGTATGCATTTCTGCAAGGGTGCCTCCTCCTACGTTCTGTTGGTCGGGAAGGGCTGCTGCTACCGATGGATCTAGACTTAGAACCATGAGCTTTACATGCTCTCTCTCATCCAGGCCGTACATGGTCGCCTGATGTTTGATGGTGGCAAAGAAATGGTATGGGTCTGAAGCGGGGAGGAACAGTGTGATTTTTGCACACGCGTCCCGTAATTGGGTCAGTGTGAGGGGGGTGGAATATAGGAATTCCGCCTCGTCTGATGTGGCTGTGCGGTGGGTTGTTACAGGGTTCATCGGAGCCTGAACTACCTGCTGTGTGGGGGGTGGGGGTGCTTTTCTTCTTTGGGGCTTTCCCTGCGCACATGTTCCCTGAACATATCTCTGCGCTGTTTCCTGTAATTCTTCCCAATCAAGGCCGTCTTCCTGATCTAAACTTTCCCCAAAGGTTTCTTGGAATCCCTTTTGGACAGAAAGCAGTGATTGCAGGTCTGCAATTTGCTTCCGCCACTTCGCATGGTCTATGGTGCTCTGTCTTTGTTCCGTGGTTGCAGCGTGGAGCGCTCTCAAGGCTGCGTTGAGATCACTACATTGCTTCTGTAGCATCGCCACCTGCTTCTCTGTTTCTTTCTTTACCAGGACTGCATGCTGCGTGTCCTGATAAGCCTTTTCGTACTGGGACTGGAAACTACTCAAATGCGCCAGATAAGACTGGTGACCCCGTTTGGCGTCAGCCACCTCTTCGTCCTTTGCTGCTAATTTCCGCCTTAATTCCAGATTCTCTTTCTCCACCTCGCATACATCGACTTTACTCATACGATGTATGCCCTCTACTTCTTTGCAGAGCATCCTGACAACCTCCTCTGTGCCTCGCAATTGTACCAGACAGGACACAATTGCCATCGGCTTGCGAGCTCTTGCTAAATTATTTTTGTAGATTTCACTCATGTTCTCCCACGAATTATGCCCTATACTTCCGGGACCTGAGTCTTCATTATTACAGAAATCATTCCACATGGGCCATCCTTTGCCCTTGAGGTATTTCCAAATTTCCTCCTCCCAAGTGGGGCACTGTCCCACTCTACTGCTGCTGGTCGCTGCGACCGCAAATTCCTCGGGGTTCATTGCCTGCATGGCCATCTATCCTATCTGCTTGCTTCGGTTAAATTTGGAACAGGGGGCTAAGGTGGTGTCGTAGATGCGGGTACGGCTTGCGCTAATTTCCGAAAATACAGACTTCCGACAGTTTTGACGCAACAAAAATCTATCAGTTTTACCTTATAGCCCTGTTAGTTTCGCATGCATACACACACTTCCGAATTGTGAATTATGAATCAGAACCGCTTGAACACTTGTGGGTTTTTTTGTTTCCAATTGGATTCTATTCAAATTTCTTGGGATCTCCCGGAGCGGTTTTCCACTTCTAGATCGGGTCCCGTCAGGATGTCGCCAAAATGTTGCTCTTATTAGCCTTAGTTTTATTAGCTCTAATTCTGTCACCTTTGCTCACGAGTCGCCAGGTATCTTTCTGATACCGCCACGTGGATCAAGCTCAAGTAATGATTAATAATACAGCACACCGCTTAGTAAATGTTAAATCAACGATCATTTATTATATACAGCAATAAATACTTATACAATAATCCTACTTCTAGACTATTACTAACCACTAAAGGCCAATACTTAACTTTGGTGATGGCCCACCAGGTCAGGGAAACGAATGGCTTATCGAATTGGGTCTGGCCTGCGGGATTCAAAAAGGCTGGTACGGGTCGATAGTCTGGAACACCTATCTGGTAGCGATCGCTGGAGTAAGACTTACTTGTTCTTTCGTTGAAGGGTCTCAAAGGTTGCGAGTAGGAGAAGAAGGGTCGATCTGAACTTGGCCCCTATTTTTATAGTCCCTACGGGCTTCCCGCCTCTCGGGGCGGACCTTGACCCTGGTCCCAAGTGATTGGACTTGGTCCCAATCACTGGGTTCGATATGCTCCAATAATGGGGCGATTCCTTGATCGGGGGGGGGTGGTCGTTCACCTTTCTTTGTCCCGGCCACTGCTGGCGCCGAGAGGTCTGGATCGGCTTTCAATTGCTAATTTGTAGCAATTGTTCCCGGGGATAGCCGATTAAACTGCAGGTGTCTGTGTTGATGTGCTGCTGATGGTCGCAGGTATCGATCTGGGCCAACTTCCCCAGAGCCGAATACACTGCTCTGTCTGCAGCTGTCCGTTTGAGTCCTGTTGGCTGATTTTCCCATCAGCCTTTTCAGTTCGCCATTTTACATCGGGGTTTGGCCAAATTAATCGGGAATCGGCCATTTTAGGTGGCTACACCAGCATTAACTAATTGTTAAACAGGAGCGCAGTATTTAACATATCCCTGAGAGATACCACTTGCCCGTCTGAAATATTTACTACAGTGTGGGCCAGAGGTGTATAAATATCTTTGAACGTGATTAAGGTTCTTGCTCAAATGCTTGTTTATTATTTTGCAGTGAATGGCGGCGTGTCTGTTTGTATCACTCAAATTCAGAAGTTGAGTATATTAGATTCTCCTTGGCTTAGTAATCCCCAGATGTATGCATGGCTGGAATAGTTTAATTCTTCTGGCAGTGATGAATGAAGCGTGATATGCACATGAAACTCAGAAGTCTCATAAATCAATGTGCCGAGGAACGGGTAAAAGCATGGGATTAGGTAGGAGTGGCTCTGATTTTTCCCTGTTCAAGTTTGGCGTTTTTTGTGATGTTTCAATCTGTATTTAATATCTCTCTGCTGAATAGATAAAAACTGTTCATGTTAGTTTGCAATTAATAAGATTTAAAATGCTCAAATTTTACTTTTAAATTTCAAGCACTTTAATTCCTAGTGCCCCAGCATCGCATTTTGGGATTACCCTAATGTGCTGGGGAATCCCTCTCGGATGTTCCCACGTAAGGGTTTATCCGACAATTGTCCAGACGTGTGAACTTAGAACATAAGAACATAAGAACTAGGAACAGGAGTAGGCCATCTGACCCCTCGAGCCTGCTCCGCCATTCAATGAGATCATGGCTGATGTTTGTGGACTCAGCTCCACTCTTCGGCCCGTACACCATATCCCCGAATCCCTTTATTCTTTGGAAAGCTGTCTATCTTTTTCTTAAAAATGTTTAAAGAAGGAGCCTCAACTGCTTCACTGGGCAAGGAATTCCAGAGATTCACAACCCTTTGGGTGAAGGAGTTCCTCCTAAACTCGGTCCTAAATCTACTTCCCCTTATTTTGAGGCTATGCCCCCTAGTTCTGCTTTCCCCGACCAGTGGAAACAACCTGCCCGCATCTATCCTATCTATTCCCTTCATAATTTTATATGTTTCAATAAGATCCCCCCGCATCCTTCTAAACTCCAATGTGTACAGTCCCAGTCAACTCAACCTCTCGTCATAATCTAATCCCCTCAACTCTGGGATCAACCTAGTGAATCTCCTCTGCACTCCCTCCAGTGCCAATATGTCCTTTCTCAGGGAAGGAGACCAAAACTGAACACAATACTCCAGATGTGGCCTCACCAACACCTGATACAATTGCAGCATAACCTCCCTAATCTTGAACTCCATCCCTTTAGCAATGAAAGACAAAACTCGATTAGCCTTCTTAATCACCTGTTGCACCTGCACACCAACTTTTTGCGACTCGTGCACCAGCACACCCAGGTCCCTCTGCACGGCAGCATGTTTTAACATCTTACCGTTTAAATAATAATCCATTCTGCTGTTATTCCTCCCAAAATGGATAGCCTCACACTTGGCAACATTGAATTCCATCTGCCAGACCCTAGCCCATTCACCTAACCTATCCAAATCCTTCTGCAGACTTCCGGTATCCTCTGCACTTTTTGCTTTACCACTCATCTTAGTGTCGTCTGCAAACTTTGCCACATTGCACTTGGTCCCCAACTCCAAATCATCTATGTAAATTGTGAACAACTGCGGGCCCAACACTGATTCTTGAGGGACCCCACTAGTTACAGGTTGCCAACCAGAGAAACACCCATTTATCCCCACTCACTGCTTTCTGTTAGTTAACCAATCCTCTACCCATGCTACCACTTTACCCTCAATGCCATGCATCTTTAGTTTATGCAGCAACCTTTTGTGTGGCACCTTGGCAAAAGCTTTCTGGAAATCCAGATATACCACATCCATTGGCTCCCCGTTATCTACTGCACTCTGGAATGTTGTCATTCATCTCAAGAGGCTTGGAATATAAAAGCAGGGATGTACTTCTGAAGCTTTATAAAGCATTAGTTAGGCCCCATTTAGAATACTGTGAGCAATTTTGGGCCCCACACCTCAGGAAGGACATACTGGCACTGGAGCGGGTCCAGCGGAGATTCACACGGATGATCCCAGGAATGGTAGGGATTATATTCATTGGAGTTTAGGAGGTTGAGGGGAGATCTAATAGAAACTTACAAGATAATGAATGGCTTAGATAGGGTGGATGTAGGGAAGTTGTTTCCATTAGCAGGGGAGACTAGGACCCAGGGGCACAGCCTTAGAATAAAAGGGAGACACTTTAGAACAGAGATGAGGAGAAATTTCTTCAGCCAGAGAGTGGTGGGTCTGTGGAATTCATTGCCACAGAGGACGGTGGAGGCCAGGACGTTGAGTGTCTTTAAGACAGAAGTTGATAGATTCTTGATTTCTCGAGGAATTAAGGGCTATGGAAAGAGAGCGGGTAAATGGAGTTGAAATCAGCCATGATTGAATGGTGGAGTGAACTCGATGGGCTGAATGGCCTTACTTCCGCTCCTATGTCTTATGGTCTTATGCACTGGTAACGTCCTCAAAAAATTCTACCAAATTAGTCAGACACGACCTACCCTTTGTGAACCCATGCTGCGTCTGCCCAATGGGACAATTTCCCTCCAGGTGCCTCGCTATTTCCTCCTTAATGATAGATTCCAGCATTTTCCCTACAACCGAAGTTAAGCTTACCGGCCTATAATTACCCGCTTTCTGCCGACCTCCTTTTTTAAACAGTGGTGTCACATTTGCTACTTTCCAATCCTCTGGGACCACCCCAGAGTCTAGTGAATTTTGGTAAATTATCACTAGTGCGTTTACAATTTCCCTAGCCATCTCTTTTAACACTCTGGGATGCATCCCATCAGGGCCAGGAGACTTGTCTATCTTTAGCCCCATTAGCTTGCCCAATACTGCCTCCTTAGTGATTACAATCATCTCAAGGTCCTCACCTATCATAACATTTATTTCCATCAGTCACTGGCATGTTATTTGTGTCCTCCACTGTGAAGACAGACCCAAAAAACCTGTTCAGCTCCTCAGACATTTCCCCGTCTCCTATTATTAAATCTCCCTTCTCATCTTCCAAAGGACCAATATTTACCTTAGCCACTCTTTTTTGTCTTCTATATTTGTAGAAGCTTTTACGATCTGCTTTTATGTTCTGAGCCAGTTTACTTTCATAGTCTACCTTACTCTTCTTTATGGCTTTTTTAGTAGCTTTCTGTTGTCCCATAAAGACTCCCCAGTCCTCTAGTCTCCCACTAATTTTTGCCACTTTGTATGTTTTTTCCTTCAATTTGATACTCTCCCTCACCTCCTTAGATATCCACGGTCGATTTTTCCCCTTTCTACCGTCTTTCTTTTTTGTCGGTATGAACCTTTTCTGAACACTGTGAAAGATCGCTCGGAAGGTTCTCCACTGTTCCTCAGCTGCTTCACCATGAAGTCTTTGCTCCCAGTCTACCTTAGCTAGTTCTTCTCTCATCCCATTGTAATTGCCTTTGTTTGAGCACAAAACACTAGTGTTTGATTTTACCTTGTCATCCTCCAACTGTATTTTAAATTCCACCATATTGTGGTCGCTCCTTCCAAGAGGATCCCGAACTGTGAGATCATGAATCAATCCTGCCTCATTACACAGGACCAGATCTAGGACCGCTTGTTCCCTTGTAGGTTCCATTACATACTGTTCCAGGAAATTATCCTGGGCACATTCTATAAACCCCTCCTCAAGGCTGCCTTTACCAACCTGGTTAAACCAATCGATATGCAGATTAAAATCTCCCATGATAACTGCTGTACCATTTCTACATGCATCCGTTATTTCTTTGCTTCTTGCCTGCCCTACCATCCTGTTACTATTTGGTGGCCTGTAGACTACTCCTATCAGTGACCTTTTCGCCTTACTATTCCTGATTTCCACCCAAATTGATTCAACCTTGTCCTCCATAGCACCAATATCATCCCTTACTATTGCCCAGATGCCATCCTTAAACAACAAAGCTACACCGCCCCCCTTACCGTCCATTCTATCCTTTCGTATAGTCTGATACCCTTGGATATTTAACTCCCAGTCGTGACCATCTTTTAACCATGTTTCAGTAATGACCACTAAATCATAGTCATTCACGATGATTTGCGCCATCAACTCATTCACCTTATTCCGTATACTACGAGCATTCAGGTAAAGTACACTTATGCTGTTTTTTATGTCTTTGTTATGAATCCTAACACCTTGATCAGTAACTTTTCGCAAATTATTTTTCCTCTTACCCTTTCTCCTAATTTTCCTAGTCTTTGAACCCATATCTCTACATAATAACCTGTCACGTAACCTGCTGCCTTGCTCTCCATTAACCATTATACTGTCCATAGCTTTACCCTTCCTTTCCTCCCAACTTGCTAGTTTAACGTCCTTGTGACCAACCTATTTATCCTATTCGCGAGAACACTGGTCCCAGAATGGTTCAGGTGAAGACCGTCCCAACGGTACAGGTCCCTCCTGCCCCAGTACTGATGCCAATGCCCCATGAAATGGAATCCCTCTTTCCCGCACCACTCCTTTAGCCACGTGTTAACATCCCTAATTTTCTCAACTCTATGCCAATTGGCACATGGCTCGGGTAGTAATCCAGAGATTATAACCCTGGAGGACCTGTTCTTTAATTTAGACCCTAGTGTTTGATAATGCCTAAACAGGTCCTCTTTCCTAGTCTTACCTTTGTTGTTAGTCCCAACGTAGACCACAACAACTAGATCCTCCCCCTCCCTCTCCAAAATCCTTTCAAGCCGATCAGAGATGTCCCTCACCCTGGCACCGGGCAGGCAACATACCATGCGGGACTCACGATCTGGCTTACAAAGGATGCCATCAATCCCCTTAATTATAGAATCCCCTACACCAACCACTTGTCTTTTTGCTCCCCCCTCTTGAATGGCTTGCTGTACCACGGTGCACTGGTCAGTCAACACATCCTCCCTACAGCCCTCTTCCTCATCCACACAGGGAGCAAGTACCTCATACCTGTTGGACAAGGTCAAGGGCTGAGGCTCCTCAACTCCTAAACTCAGGATCCCCCTACCTGCCTCCCTTGCAGTCACACCGCTCTGTCCCTGACCACTGACCGAATTAACAGTACTTATTCTACCGGGTGTGACTGCCTCCTGAAACAAAGCGTCCAGGTAATTTTCCCCCTCCCTGATGTGCCGCAGTGTGTGCAGCTCGGTCTCCAGCTCATCAATTCTGAGCCGAAGTTCCTTGCTGCAGATGTGGTCACTGACGGTCTCAATGGGATCCACCATTTCCATCATCATACAGCAACAGCACATCACCTGTCCAGTCATATTCAACTAGTTAATTAATTTAAATAATTAAAAAAATTTTTTTATAGAACCTCAAGGATAAACCCGAACACCAACAAAAACACAGCCCTCTCTCGCCACTCACCCGAACTCAGTCACTCACCTAAACTCAGATGCACTCTGTTCCAATCAGCACTCCGTATCTAAAGTCTCTCTGTGAACTCCCGCTGCTTTATGGACTCTCTCTCTGTGAACTCCCGCTGCTTTATGCTCTGGACAATTATGCTGGTCTGGGAACCATCCAACAGAAATGATTTAAATTGCTAAGTTCGGATGGTTCTGCCAGTTTTACCCTGATAGTTACTCTGAATGCGTTGGAGGGAAAGAAAATCACTTCTAATTCCAGGGTAACTGTTAAAAAAACCCAGACCTGGCCTCGCGCGGGACAGTCCCCACACATACAACCCACCAGGGGAACCACCAGGGGCTGGTTTAGCACACAGGGGCTGGTTTAGCACACTGGGCTAAATCGCTGGCTTTTAAAGCAGACCAAGGCAGGCCAGCAGCACGGTTCAATTCCCGTATCAGCCTCCCCGAACAGGCGCCGAATGTGGCGACTAGGGGCTTTTCATAGTAACTTCATTGAAGTCTACTCGTGATAATAAGCAATTTTCATTTCATTTCATTTACCACACCCCCCAACCTGAACTGGACCACCGTTTCTCCACCCCCCACAGTGCAGCCCAGTCTGATCGTTCCACCCTCTCCTGGACTGACTCCCCGCCTCTCGTCCGACCACCCCCAGACTGACCTCTGCCCATCCTGGTCTGACCCACTCAATCAATTAGGACCCGAGTAAAATGGTCCTCAAATGCTGGGATGGGTGTTAAGGGTGGTGCTTGATTACATCAAGCAGCACCGGGGCAGCACGGTAGCATTGTGGATAGCACAATTTCTTCACTGCTCCAGGGTCCCAGGTTCGATTCCGGCTTGGGTCACTGTCTGTGCGGAGTCTGCACGTCCTCCCCGTGTGTGCATGGGTTTCCGCCGGGTACTCCGTTTTCCTCCCACAGTCCAAAGTTGTGCAGGTTAGGTGGATTGGCTGTGATAAAATGCCCTTCATACCCAAAATTGCCCTTATGTTGGGTGGGGTTGCTGGGTTGTGGGGATAGGGTGGAGGTGTTGACCTTGGGTAGGGTGCTCTTTCCAAGAGCCGGTGCAGACTCGATGGGCCGAATGGCCTCCTTCTGCACTGTAAATTCTATGACCACTTGAGGTCTCCCGATCACCTGACTTGTGTGACATATATGCCAAAATTCCTTTACAGCCTTATGCCGTCCAGACCAATAAAAATGTTTTTGTATTTTTGCTTGAGTTTTCCTTACTCCCCCACTGGCACCTCGTGCGCTTCCTGCAAAACGTCCTTTCTGTAACCCAGGTAATACCACTTGCTGAATTTCTATCCATTCCTCATCTGCTTGAACATGTAAAGATTTACATTTTCTCATGAATAGATTATTTCTATTGTAATAACACTCTGGTAGACACTCAGATTCTATTTTCATCTCGAGCTGCTTTATCTCCAAATCTTTCTGTTGTAATTCTACCAACTTTCTTAAACTGAAGATATCTGCTTCATCCACAACCGGCTCTTGTTCTTCACACACTGTCTGATCAAACAAGGTTTCTGACAACTGAACTGCAGTCTCCCGGTTAGTACTCCTTGTAGCGCACAAAGACTCCGAGAGACGAATAGAGTGAAGTCGATGAGGCTTTATTAAGCGTGTCTGTTCCCCCGCAGCTCGGTAGTATACTGGCCTGCGGGGGAGGACTCCGGCTTCTTATACTCCGCCTTCAGGGTGGAGCTAGAGGTCAACGGCCAACCAGGACCCGGGATCTGTCAGCCAATGACATTAGGGCTTCCAGTCCCACATGACCCCTAATACATACTACCACATTCACCCCTTGTCAAAAATGAACCCGGCGGGGTGATGCTTCGCATGGTGGTAAGGGTTTACAGGGCTGGTCCTGGGAGGAAAACATTCATATGGCAATACAGTATATACAATTTTGTCCTGTTTCAACTATTTACAGAAGGTATCGGGAGAGAAAAGCAAAATGTTCTTGTGAAAAGTCCATATATTGATTTAGATCGACGCCACGAGTCGGTCGGGCGGTCTGGTCGTCTGTGTCGATCGCCTCGGCCCCGGTGGTGGTGGTGGTGCTTGTTCCGGTGTTGCCGTCTCCGGGAGCCTTACGGTTTCAGCTTGGGCTTTATTCCTGGTCGGGCCTGGGGGGAGGGGGACCGATCCTCCTGGGAAGGGGGCGGTCGCGGGGTGCGGCGGTGGCAGGAAGAGGGGGGGGTTGGGTGAATGGTGTCGGGGGTGTGTGTGTGTTGCCGGCGGGCGCCAGATCTCGCAGGGAGACCGTGTCCTGTCGGCCATCGGGGTACTCCACGTAAGCGTACTGCGGGTTCGCGTGGAGGAAGTGAACCCTTTCGACCAACGGGTCCGCCTTGTGCGCCCGCACATGCTTTCGGAGCAAGATGGCTCCTGGGGCCGCCAGCCAGGTCGGCAGCGACGTTCCAGAGGAGGACTTCCTAGGGAAGACAAGGAGACGCTCATGAGGCGTTTGATTAGTGCTCGTACACAACAGCGACCGGATGGAGTGGAGGGCGTCCGGGAGGACCTCCTGCCACCGTGAAACTGGGAGGTCCCTGGACCGTAGGGCCAGTAGGACGGTCTTCCAGACCGTGCCGTTCTCCCTCTCTACTTGCCCGTTCCCCCGGGGGATGTAGCTGGTCATCCTGCTTGAGGCTATGCCCTTGCTGAGCAGGAACTGGCGCAGCTCGTCACTCATGAAAGAGGACCCCCTGTCGCTGTGGACTTATGCGGGGCAACCGAACAGTGTGAAGATGGTGTTCAGGGCTTTAATGACTGTGGCCGCGGTCATGTCAGAGCAGGGGATGGCGAATGGGAAGCGAGAGTACTCGTCCACCACATTTAGGAAATATGTGTTGCGGTCGGTGGAGGGGAGGGGCCCCTTGAAATCCAGGCTAAGGCGTTCAAAGGGGCGGGAAGCCTTAATCAGGTGCGCACCATCCGGCCTGAAAAAATGCGGTTTGCATTCTGTGCAGATGTGGCAGTTCCTTGTGACTGTACGGACCTCCTCTAAAGAGTATGGGAGGTTGCGGGACTTGATAAAATGGTAAAACCGAGTGACCCCGGGGTGGCAGAGGTCCTCGTGGAGGGTTTGGAGGCGGTTAATTTGTGCGTTGGCGCATGTGCCGCGGGATAGGGCATCGGACGGCTCGTTCAGCTTTCCGGGACGATACAAGATCTCGTAGTTGAAGGTGGAGAGTTCGATCCTCCACCTTAGGATCTTGTCGTTCTTGATTTTGCCCCGCTGTGCATTATCGAACATGAAGGCTACCGACCGTTGGTCGGTGAGGAGAGTGAATCTCCTGCCGGCCAGGTAATGCCTCCAATGTCGCACAGCTTCCACTATGGCTTGGGCCTCCTTTTCCACTGAGGAGTGGCGGATTTCTGAAGCGTGGAGGGTTCGGGAGAAAAAGGCCACGGGTCTGCCCGCTTGGTTAAGGGTGGCCGCTAGAGCTACGTCAGAGGCGTTGCTCTCGACCTGGAAAGGGAGGGACTCGTCGATGGCGCGCATCGTGGCCTTTGCGATATCCGCTTTGATGCGGCTGAAGGCCTGGCAAGCCTCTGTCGACAGAGGGAAGGTCGTGGTCTGTATTAGGGGGCGGGCCTTGTCTGCGTACTGGGGGACCCACTGGGCGTAGTATTAAAAGAACCCCAGGCAGCGTTTTAGGGCTTTTGAGCAGTGCGGGAGGGGAAATTCCATGAGGGCGCGCATACGTTCGGGGTCGGGGCCTATTATCCCATTGCGCACTCCGTAGCCCAGGATGGCTAGCCGGTTGGTGCTAAAAACACACTTGTCCTCGTTGTACGTGAGGTTCAAGGCTCTAGCGGTCTGGAGGAATTTTTGGAGGTTGGCGTCGTGGTCCTGCTGATCGTGGCCACAGATGGTTACATTGTCGAGATACGGGAACATGGCCCGTAACCCGTGTTGATCAACCATTCGGTCCATCTCTCTTTGGAAGACCGAGACCCCGTTTGTGACGCCAAATGGGACCCTTAGGAAATGGTATAATCGCCCGTCTGCCTCGAAGGCTGTGTACTTGCGGTCACTTGGGCGGATGGGGAGCTGATGGTAGGTGGACTTGAGGTCCACGGTGGAGAAGACCTTATACTGGGCAATCCGATTGACCATGTCGGATATGCGGGGGAGAGGGTACGCGTCTAGTTGTGTGTACCTGTTGATGGTCTGGCTATAGTCTATGACCATCCTTTGCTTCTCCCCTGTCTTTACTACCACCACCTGCGCTCTCCAGGGACTATTGCTGGCCTGGATTATGCCTTCCTTTAGCAGCCGCTGGACTTCGGACCGAATGAAGGTCCGGTCCTGGGCGCTGTACCGTCTGCTCCTAGTGGCGATGGGTTTGCAATCCGGGGTGAGGTTTGCAAACAAGGACGGGGGTTGCACCTTGAGGGTTGCGAGGCCGCATATAGTGAGTGGGGGTATTGGGCCGCCGAATTTGAAGGTTAGGCTCTGTAGGTTGCATTGGAAATCTAATCCCAGTAATGTGGGGGTGCAGAGTTGGGGAAGGACGTAGAGCCTATAGTTTTGGAACTCCCTCCCTTGCACCGTTAGGGTAACTTCGCAGAATCCCTTGATCTGTACAGAGTGGGATCCTGCAGCTAGGGAAATCTTTTGTGCGCTGGGACGGATGGTCAAAGAACAGCGTCTTACCGTGTCGGGTGGCTAAAACCTCCGTGCTCCCAGAGTCGACTAGGCATTGTGTTTCGTGGCCGTTTATTAGCACAGTTGTCGTCGTCGTCTGGAGTGTCCGGGGCCGAGCTTGGTCCAGCATCATAGAGGCGAGACGTGGTTGTAGTAGTTGATCGTCTTCCTCGAACCCCGTGGAGCCGTCGATACTGGGGTCCGTTGTTGCCGTCCAAGATGGCGTCGGGGGTGAACAAGATGGCCACCCCCGTGCATCGCACATGGCTGGGGGGTCATAAGATGGCGGCGGGAGTGGACAAAATGGCCACCCCCATGCGTCATACAGGTCTGGGGCGGTCCAAGATGGCGGCGCCCCTCCTCCCCTCGTGGTGGCCGGGACCCAAAATGGCGGCGTCTGCGGATCGCACATGGGGCGCTGGGGTTGGGGAGCGTCAGGAACGCGCGGGGCTCCCTCTTCTTTGGGGACAGCGGTGGTCGGGACCCACATTGGTAGTGCCGGAGGGTCATACGTGGGGTTCGGAGGGGGGGGTTGGGGAGCGTAAGCGGCGTGCAGGGCTCCCTGTTCTCCCGGGACAGCGGTGGTCGGGACCCAGAGTGGTTGCACCTGCGGGTCGTATACGGGGCGCTGGGGAAGTTGGGGAGCGTAAGCGGCGTGCAGAGCTCCCTGTTCTGCCTGGACAGCGGTCGCCGGGACCCAGAGTGGCTGCGCCTGCGGGTCATACATGGGGCGCTGGGGGGGTTGGGGAGCGTAAACGGCGTGCAGGGCTCCCTGTTCTGCCGGGACAGCGGCGACCTCCCGGGACCGGCACACAACCGTGAAATGGCCCTTTTTCCCGCAGCTCTTACAGGTCGCTGCGCGGGCCGGGCAGCGCTGCCGGGGGTGTTTCGCCTGGCCGCAGAAATAGCAGCGGGCTCCCCCAGTGCGACTCGGCGTTTGGACCGCACAAGCCTGTAGGGTGTCCGGGGGGGGGGGGGGGGGAGTGGGTTTGTCGCGACGGGTGCGTACGGGGCCCAATGGGCTGCCGCGTGGTCGGGGCCGTAGGTGCGGGCGTTTCGCGCGGCCACGTCCAGGGAGGCTGCTGGGGCCCGTGCCTCTGAGAGTCCTAGCGACTCTTTTTCTAGAAGTCTTTGGCGAATTTGGGAGGAGTGCATACCTGCCACAAAAGCATCGCACATTAGCATGTCCGTATGTTCGTTTGCGTTCACCGACGGTCAGATGCAGGCTCGTCCCAAAATCAGCAGCGCGGCGTAGAATTCGTCAATTGATTCTCCGGGACTTTGCCGTCTCGTCGCGAGCTGGTAGCGAGCGTAGATCTGGTTAACTGGGTGGACATAGAGACTTTTCAGTGCTGCGAACGCCGTCTGGAAATCCTCCGCGTCTTCGATGAGGGAGAAAATCTCCGTGCTTAACTTAGAGTGCAGGACCTGTAGTTTTTGGTCTTCTGTGACCCGGCCGGTGGCCGTTCTGAGGTAGGCCTCCAAACAAGTCTGCCAGTGCTTGAAGGCTGCTGCCACGTTCACTGCGTGGGGGCTGATCCTCAGGCATTCCGGGATGATCCTGAGCTCCATAGTCCTTTTTAGGCACGCTTAATAAATTGTAGCGCACAAAGACTCCGAGAGACGAATAGAGTGAAGTTGATGAGGCTTTATTAAGCGTGTCTGTTCCCCCGCAGCTCGGTAGTATACTGGCCTGCGGGGGAGGATTCCGGCTTCTTATACTCCGCCTTCAGGGCGGAGCTAGAGGTCAACGGCCAACCAGGACCCGGGATCTGTCAGCCAATGACATTAGGGCTTCCAGTCCCACATGAACCCTAATACATACTACCACACTCCTCAAGTTCTCTTCCTCCCGTCTCATCCTGTGGCTTTGTGATCTTCTCACCACACGATCAGGAAACACCCCAAGATATGCTTCTTACAACACCTTGGTTGTTTGACTTTCCACTGGCTTTTCAACACCAGTAGACTGCACTCCCATCTGTGATCCAGCTATATCATTACCCAGGATAAACTGCATCCCTGAAAATCCCTGTGTAATCTGAAATTCCCACATTCATCACATGTCATATCGCCAAATTGTTTTAAAAATTCTATAGGTCTTTAAAGGGAGACTGCAAAAGGAACCCAAAGGTACAAATAACAACCAAAGAAAAGTACAGCACAGGAACAGGCCCTTCGGCCCTCCAAGCTTGCGGCGACCATGCTGCCCGTCTAAACTAAGGGGCGAAATTCTCCGACCCCTGCCGGGTCGGAGAATCGCCGGGGGCTGGCGTGAATCCCGCCCCCGCCGGTTGCCGAAGTCTCCGGCACCGGATATTCGGCGGGGGCGGGAATCGCGCCGCGCTGGTTGGCGGGCCCCACCGCTCGATTCTCCGGCCCGGATGGGCTGAAGTCCCGCCGCTAAAATGCCTGTCCCGCCGGCGTAAATTAAATCACCTACCTTACTGGCGGGACAAGGCGGCGCGGGCGGGCTCCGGGGTCCTGGGGGGCTCGCGGGGCGATCTGGCCCCGTGGGGTGCTCCCACGGTGGCCTGGCCCACGATCGGGGCCCACCGATCCGCAGGCGGGCCTGTGCCGTGGGGGCACTCTTTCCCTTCCGCCTTCGCCACGGTCTCCACATGGCGGAGGCAGAAGAGACTCCCTCCACTGCGCATGCGCGGGAATGCTGTCAGCAGCCGCTGACGCTCCAGCGCATGCGCCGCCCGGAGATGTCATTTCCGCGCCAGCTGGCGGGGCACCAAAGCCCTTTCCCGCCAGCTGGTGGGGCGGAAATTTGTCCGGCGCCGACCTAGCCCCTCAATGTTGGGGCGCGGCCCCCAAAGATGCGGAGCATTCCGCACCTTTGGAGTGGCGCGATGCCCGTCTGATTTGCGCCGTTTTGGGCGCCAGTCGGCGGACATCGCGCCGTTTCCGGAGAATTTCGCCCAAGATCTTCTACACTTCCGGAGTCCGTATGCTCTATTCTCATCCTATTCATGTATTTATCAAGATGCCCTTTAAATATCACTATCGTCCCTGTTTCCACCACCTCCTCCGGCAGCGAGTTCCAGGGACCCACTATCCTCTGTGTAAAAAACCTGCCTCATACATCTCTTCTAAACCTTGCCCCTCGCATCTTAAAACCTACGCCCCCTAGTAATTGACCCCTCTACCCTGGGGAAAAGTCTCTGACTATCCACTCTGTCTTTGCCCCTCATAATTTTGTATACCTCTACCAGGTCGTCCCTCAACCTCCGTCGTTCCAGTGAGAACAAACCGAGTTTATTCAACCGCTCCTCATAGCTAATGCCCTCCATACCAGGCAACATTCTGGTAAATCTCTTCTGCACCCTCTCTAAAGCCTCCACATCCTTCTGGTAGTGTGGTGATCAGAATTGAACGCTATACTCCAAGTGTGGCCTAACCAAGGTTCTATACAGCTGCAACATGACTTGCCAATTCTTATGCTCAATGCCCCGGCCAATGAAGGCAAGCATGCCGTATGCCTTCTTGACTACCTTCTCCACCTGTGTTGCCCCTTTCAGTGACCTGTGGTCCTGTACACCTAGATCTCTCTAACTTTCAATTCTCTTGAGGGTTCTACCATTCACTGTATATTCCCTACCTGCATTAGACCTTCCAAAATGCATTACCTCACATTTGTCCGGATTAAACTCCATCTGCCATCTCTCCGCCAAGTCTCCAGACAATCTAAATCCTGCTGTATCCTCCGACAGTCCTCATCGCTTTCCGCAATTCCACCAACCTTTGTGTCATCTGCAAACTTACTAATCAGACCAGTTACATTTTCCTCCAAATCATTTATATATACAAGTTACAAGGTAGCGAGGAAGGATCTAAAGAGAGAGCTAAGACGAGCAAGGAGGGGACATGAGAAGTATTTGGCAGGAAGGATCAAGGAAAACCCAAAAGCTTTCTATAGGTATGTCAGGAATAAGCGAATGACTAGGGAATGAGTAGGACCAGTCAAGGACAGGGATGGGAAGTTGTGTGTGGAGTCTGAAGAGATCTGCGAGATACTAAATGAATATTTTACGTCAGTATTCACTCAGGAAAAAGATAATGTTGTGGAGGAGAATGCTGAGCCCCAGGCTTATAGAATAGATGGCATTGAGGTACTTAGGGAAGAGGTGTTGGCAATTCTGGACAGGCTGAAAATAGATAAGTCCCTGGGACCTGATGGGATTTATCCTAGGATTCTCTGGGAGGCCAGGGAAGAGATTGCTGGACCTTTGGATTTGATTTTTATGTCATCATTGGCTACAGGAATAGTGCCAGAGGACTGGAGGATAGCAAATGTGGTCCCTTTGTTCAAAAAGGGGAGCAGAGACAACCCTGGCAACTATAGACCGGTGAGCCTCACGTCTGTAGTGGGTAAAGTCTTGGAGGGGATTATAAGAGACAAGATTTATAATCATCTAGATAGGAATAATATGATCAGGGATAGTCAGCATGGCTTTGTGAAGGGTAGGTCATGCCTCACGAACCTTATTGAGTTCTTTGAGAAGGTGACTGAACAGGTAGACGAGGGTAGAGCAGTTGATGTAGTGTATATGGATTTCAGCAAAGCGTTTGATAAGGTTCCCCACGGTAGGCTATTGCAGAAAATACGGAGGCTGTGGATTGAGGGTGATTTAGAGATGTGGATCAGAAATTGGCTAGCTGAAAGAAGACAGAGGGTGGTGGTTGATGGGAAATGTTCAGAATGGAGTTCAGTCACAAGTGGAGTACCACAAGGATCTGTTCTGGGGCCGTTGCTGTTTGTCATTTTTATCAATGACCTAGAGGAAGGCGCAGAAGGGTGGGTGAGTAAATTTGCAGACGATACTAAAGTCGGTGGTGTTGTCGATTCGTGTGGAAGGATGTAGCAGGTTACAGAGGGATATAGATAAGCTGCAGAGCTGGGCTGAGAGGTGGCAAATGGAGTTTAATGTAGAGAAGTGTGAGGTGATTCACTTTGGAAGGAATAACAGGAATGCGGAATATTTGGCTAATGGTAAAGTTCTTGAAAGTGTGGATGAGCAGAGGGATCTAGGTGTCCATGTACATAGATCCCTGAAAGTTGCCACCCAGGTTGATAGGGTTGTGAAGAAGGCCTATGGAGTGTTGGCCTTTATTGGTAGAGGGATTGAGTTCCGGAGTCAGGAGGTCATGTTGCAGCTGTACAGAACTCTGGTGCGGCCGCATTTGGAGTATTGCGTGCAGTTCTGGTCACTGCATTATAGGAAGGACGTGGAGGCTTTGGAGCGGGTGCAGAGGAGATTTACCAGGATATTGCCTGGTATGGAGGGAAAATCTTATGAGGAAGGGCTGATGGACTTGAGGTTCTTTTCGTTGGAGAGAAGAAGGTTAAGAGGAGACTTAATAGAGGCATACAAAATGTTCAGGGGGTTGGATAGGGTGGACAGTGTGAGCCTTCTCCCGTGAATGGAAATGGGTGGCACGAGGGGACATAGCTTTAAACTGAGGGGTAATAGATATAGGACAGAGGTCAGAGGTAGGTTCTTTACCCAAAGAGTAGTGAGGCCGTGGAATGCCCTACCTACTACAGTAGTGAACTCGCCAACATTGAGGGCATTTAAAGTTTATTGGATAAACATATGGATGATAATGGCATAGTGTAGGTTAGATGGCTTTTGTTTCGGTGCAACATCGTGGGCCGAAGGGCCTGTACTGCGCTGTATTGTTCTATGTTCTATACTACAAACAGCAAAGGTCCCAGCACTGATCCCTACGGAACGCCACTGGTCACAGCCCTCCAATTAGAAAAGCATCCTTCCATTGCTACTCTCTGCCTTCTATGACCTAGCCAGTTCTGTATCCACCTTGCCAGCTCACCCCTGATCCCGTGTGACTTCACCTTTTGTACTAGTCTACCATGAGGGATCTTGTCAAAGGCCTTACTGAAGTCCATATAGACAACATCCACTGCCCTACCTGCATCAATCATCTTTGTGACCTCCTCGCAAAACTCTATCAAGTTAGTGAGACACGACCTCCCCTTCACAAAACCATGCTGCCTCTCAAGAATACGTCCATTTGCTTCCAAATAGGAGTAGATCCTGTCTCGAAGAATTCTCTCCAGTAATTTCCCTACCACTGAAGTAAGGCTCACTGGCCTGTAGTTCCCTGGATTATCTTTGCTACCCTTCTTAAACAGAGGAACAACATTGGCTATTCTCCAGTCCTCCGTGACATCACCTGAAGACAGTGAGGATCCAAAGATTTCTGTCAAGGCCTCAGCAATTTCCTCTCCAGCCTCCTTCAGTATTCTGGGGTAGATATCATCAGGCCCTGGGGACTTATGTACCTTAATATTTTTTAAGACGCCCAACACCTCATCTTTTTGGACCTCAATGTGACCCAGGCTATCTACACACCCTTCTCCAGACTCAACATCTACCAATTCCTTCTCTTTGGTGAACACTGATGCAAAGTATTCATTTAGTACCTCGCCCATTTCCTCTGGCTCCACTCATAGATTCCCTTGCCTATCCTTCAGTGGGCCAAACCTTTCCCTGGCTACCCTCTTGCTTTTTATGTATGTGTAAAAAGCCTTGGGATTTTCCATAACCCTATTTGCCAATGACTTTTCGTGACCCCTTCTAGCCGTCCTGACTCCTTGCTTAAGTTCCTTCCTATTTTCCTTATATTCCACACAGTCTTTGCCTGTTCCCAGCCTTTTAGCCCTGACAAATGCCTCCTTTTTCTTTTTGACAAGGCCTACAATACCTCTCGTTATCCAAGGTTCCCGAAAATTACCGTATTTCTCCTTCTTCCTCACAGGAACATGCCGGTCCTGAATTCCTTTCAACTGACACTTGAAAGCCTCCCACATGTCAGATGTTGATTTGCCCTCAAACATCCGCCCCCAATCTAGGTTCTTCAGTTCCTGCCTAATATTGTTATAATTAGCCTTCCCCCAATTGAGCACATTCACCCTAGGACCACTCTTATCCTTGTCCACCAGCGCTTTAAAACTTACTGAATTGTGGTCACTGTTCCCGAAATGCTCCCCTACTGAAACTTCTACCACCTGGCCGGGCTCATTCCCCAATCCCAGGTCCAGTACCGCCCCTTCCCTAGTTGGACTGTCTACATATTGTTTTAAGAAGCCCTCCTGGATGCTCCTTACAAACTCTGCCCCATCTAAGCCCCTGGCACTAAGTGAGTCCCAGTCAATATTGGGAAGTTGAAGTCTCCCATCACCACAACCCTGTTGTTTTTACTCTTTTCCAAAATCTGTCTACCTATCTGCTCCTCTATCTCCCGCTGGCTGTTGGGAGGCCTGTAGTAAACCCCCAACTTTGTGACTGCACCCTTCTTATTCCTGATCTCTACCCATATAGCCTCACTGCCCTCTGAGGTGTCCTCCCGTAGTACAGCTGTGATATCCTCCCTAACCAGTAGCGCAACTCTGCCACCCCTTTTACATCCCCCTCTATCCCACCTGAAACATCTAAATCCTGGAACGTTCAGCTGCCAATCCTGCCCTTCCCTCAACCGGGTCTCTGTAATGGCAACAACATCATAGTTCCAAGTACTAATCCAAGCTCTAAGTTCATCGGCCTTACCCGTAATACTTCTTGCATTAGAACATATGCACTTCTGGCCACCAGAACCACTGTGTTCAGCAACTTCTCCCTGTCTGCTCTGCCTCAGAGCCCCACTGTCCCTATTCCCTAGTTCTCCCTCAGTGCTCTCACCTTCTGACCTATTGCTCCCATGCCCACCCCCCTGCCATACTAGTTTAAACCCTCCCGTGTGACACTAGCAAACCTCGCGGCAAGGATATTTATGCCTCTCCAGTTTAGATGCAACCCGTCCTGATATAGGTCACACCTGCCCCGGAAGAGCTCCCAGTGGACCAGATAATGGAAACCCTCCCTCCTACACCAGCTGTTTAGCCACGGGTTTAGCTGCTCTTTCTTCCTATTTCTAGCCTCACTGGCACGTGGCACAGGAAGTAATCCCGAGATTACAACCCTAGAGGTCCTGTCTTTTAACTTTCTGCCTAGCTCCCTGAACTCCTGCTGCAGGACCTCATGCCCCTTCGTGTCGTTATGTCGTTCGTACCAATATGTACAACGACCTCTGCCTGTTTGCCCTCCCCCTTCAGGATGCCCTCTACCCATTTGGAGACATCCTGGACCCTGGCACCATGGAGGCAACATACCATCCTGCAGTCCCTTTCACGTCCACAGAAGTGCCTATCTGTGCCCCTGACTATAGAGTCCCCTATTACTATTGCTCTTCTGCGCTTTGTCCCTCCCTTCTGAACATCAGAGCCAGCGGTGGTGCCACTGCTCTGGCTGCTGCTGCTGTCCCCTGATAGGCTATCCCCCCCGACAGTATCCAAAGGTGTATACCTGTTCGAGAGGGGGACAACCACAGGGGATTCCTGCACTGACTGCCTGCCCTTTCTGGTGATCACCCATTTCTCTGCATGCACCTTGAGTGTGACCACATTTATATAACTGCTATCTATGATGCTATTCGCCACCTGCATGCTCCTAAGTGCACCCAATTGCTGCTCCAACCGAACCATGCCATCTGTGAGGAGCTCCAGTTGGGTGCATGTTCTGCAGATGAAGTCATCCAGGAGGCTGGAAGCCTCCCGGACCTGTCACATCTCACAGTTAGAGCACTGCAACCCTCTAACTGACATTGCATCAATTAATTAGTAAATTAATGTTAAAAGTTAAAACATTTTTAAAAAAAGTTACTGTTAACTACCTGTTTCCTAGCACTAGATTTCTACTATAAATGTGAAAGCTAAATATAGTACTCTCCGATCTCTGGCTTAGATCCCCCTCTAAGTTATAATTAAGTAATTATGTTTAATTAGTTACCAATGCTTAATTTTTAAAATTTCGTGTAGATTCCCAACCAGCCACTCAGGTCACAGCTTTTCTGTGACGTCACTTCAGTTCCCCCCCCCCCCCCCCCCCCCCCCCCCCCCGCCGCCCCCACACACACACACAATTTGAAAAGGTAATAAAAGAAAAAATGAGAAAAAAATCACTAACTTACATTCTGGGGGCCTCAGATGTTCTTAGGTTCTCTCCCTGCTGATTAAAAGTTACAGGCCAGAAGAAAGAGAGAGAACAAAACAGTAGGAAAAAAGCACCTTCTCCCACTCTTCACCGAATTACCTCACTGCACCAAATTACCAAGTTTCAAATTCTCACTCTGTCTGTGCCTCACTCACTCAGGCTGTGTCTCTTTGACCTGCGCAACGCTTACTAAGTGCGCTTTCTGTCTGTCTTTTATACAGACTTTAGGATGACTCACACTACTTAAACTTCAAAGAGAAGAATACAATGTGTACCTTCGTGCCCCTAAACAGGCCTCATGTGACTGCCAGATAACTGCCTCTCAGCAATTAGGGTGGGGGCAGCTTCAGCCAATCAGACACGAATCTACACTGCACTTTTAACTTAAAAACAACAGAATTAGATTTATCACTTACCTTTCCTGGTTACCTCACTGCACCAAATTACCAAGTTTCAAATTCTCACTCTGTCTGTGTCTCACTCACTCAGGCTGTGTCTCCTTGACTTGCACAATGCAGTGACGATAAAGGACCTATGTGTAAATGGCAGAGTAGCGACCCTGGATAACTAACAGACTCGCTCCAGCTCCCGAAAGGGAATGAACTCTGGTATATGCAAATAAGGAACATCCCCCACAAGGAGACCGCTACATTCCCCCAGCAATCAGGACACTCCTCACTGGATAAACTACTAACCTAGAGAACAGTAACTGAGCTGACATGTATGGACGGCTGCTAGAGAAGGTTTGATCAACACTGGGCGAAACATAGGAAAAGTGGAAGGAAGTGCTTGGCATAGAGACAGGGGGAGGACTCTGGAGCGAAGCATTGCACAGGGCGAACTCAACCTCCTCATACGCAGGGTTGAGTCTAATGCAGCTAAAGGTAGTGCCCAGAACATACATGAGCGGGTTCTTCTCGGAGCTGGAGGGCAAATGTGAACACTGCCAAGGAGACCTGGCCAAACACACCCACATGATCTGGTCCTGTCCCAGACTTGGCAGGTACTGGACAGCCTTTTTTGAGGCCTTGTCCAAGGTTGTGGTGGTGAGGGTGGAGCCCATGACCAATCGCAGCGGTCTTTGGGATATTGGAACAGCCAAAACTCCTTATTGGGGGAAGGGAAGATGCCCTACCCTTTGCCTCCCTAATCGCTTGCTGGAGACCCCTGCTTGACTGGAGATTAGCACTGCCACCCAAAGCTGCAGACTGACTATCGCAGAATTTTTTAAACTGGAAGAAATAAAATTTACCATTCAAGCATCAGAGGAAGGCTTCTGCAACACGTGGAACCAATTCGTCACCTTGTGGAAAGACCTGTTTATGACCAGCAACCAATAAAGGAGTGGGAAGGGAGAGGGATGGGGAGATAGGACCAAAATGGAAATTGGAAAGGGAGGAGAGTCAGGGGGATGCAAGACGGGGAGGGGGAGTATTGTTGATGCATGACATGTGTCATGAGAATGTCGCTTTAAGAAATGTTTGACTGCTCATATTACTGCAGTGATGTCAGAGTGTGGGTGGAGGTGGGCTGTCCTATCAGCTTTTTACTTTCGTTTTTGAGCAGGTTGCAAGGTGTGTTTTAGTTTCATTTTCAGGGCTGGATAGCTGCAATCACAGCCCGAAGGTGTATGAGTTTCTCTCTGTAATCTAAAGACTAAATCGATCCTGGTGATTTAAAACTAATAACAGTAATGACTTTAACCTGATGTGCTTCTGTTGAAAGGTGTCTCTTCTGTCTTCTGGATGTTGTTTGGGAAGTTATTAAGCATTACTTAGTGTTGTATTCTTTGGGGGTTGCATTTGAATTAATGGTTGCTAAGATGTTCACTGTATATTTTAAAAAGGTTAACTTGAGTTCTTAGAATAAACATTGTTTTGCTTAAAAAAATACATTTTCCATTTCTGCTGTACCACACCTGTAGAGTGTGCTCTCCACCACAATCTATTAAAAGTTGTGTGTCAAGTGAACTCCATGATACACTTTGGGGTTCTCTAAACCCTGGCCCATAACACATGATAAACAGACCAAGGATGATGCTGGAAGTAAACCTTTTCACTTTGGGAGGCGTTGATTAACAGTCAGTGTGGACTACTGTTCTAACTATTGAAAGTTAGACCAGCTAATTTCAATGGCGACAAGAGAAATAGTAGAATTCGAGCAGCCACTTCACTTGGTACACCATTCAGACATTGTGACGAGTGATAATGGCCCTAAGTTCATAAGTGAAGAATTCAACTGATTCACAAAAGATACGGAAGTTCAGCACTAGACATTATCGCTGTACTATTCCCAGTCATAGAATCATAGAAACCCTACAGTGCATAAAGAGGCCATTCGGCCCATCAAATCTGCACTGACCCTCTGAAATAGCGCCTGCCCTATCCCAGTAACCACGAAACCCCATCTAACCTTTGCACACTTAGGAGCAATTTATCATGACCAATCCGTCTAACCTGCCCATCTTTGGACAGTCAAATGAAAAGTCTGAGGTGACAATGTCAATCACAAAAAGGAAACATCAGGAAATTGAGCAAATCTAATATAGACATCTACAAGGCAACCTTTGATTGGTCAAACAAACCGATTGAAGGCATGGGAATGTAGTCCCATTGTCATGTGAGGGTACATTTAAGAAATGGATGTTTAAGCAATGTACTTTAAGAAATGCAGTGATGTCAGAGTTTGGGTGGAGTTGGTTTTAGTTCAGCCATTTTGCAGTTTAGTTTGAGTTTGAAAAGAGCTTGGGAGTGTCTGTGTTTGCAGTGAGCTGGATCTGCTGTGATCTCTGCCACAAAAGTCTATCTCTGGATCATTTGGGTGATTTAAACTCATAATAGTAAAGCCTTTAACCTGATGCGTTTCTGTTTAAAGGTGTTAAGTCTCATGGGTGTTGAAAGGAATAACTGAAGGATTATTTAGTGTTGTAATATTTTCAGGGTTATCTTTGAAGTAAGGGGTGTTACGAGATCCAATGTTTATTTAAGATGTTAAGTTGAGTTCATGGAATAAACACTGTTTTGTGTTTAAAAACCCACGTGTCCATAATTGTAATCCCACTCCTAGGGAACAAGCCGTGTGCTCGGAAAAGCAACAAAACATTAAAGGGGGAGGTTGGTTGAACTCCATGACACATTTTGGGGTTCTGAAAATGCCTCTCCCATAACAAATGGGGGCTGGAGGGGGATGAAAGTCTATCTATTGGATTGGCCTTTGTGAACTTAAAGACAGTGAAGGATTGTTGCTTTTCCGGTGTGGTATTTTAGTTTAAGTGTGTTGTGAGCAATGGCTCTTTCAGAGGCTCAGAAGTTTTTGGGGGTGGACACGATAACATGTGATACCTTACTTTCAGAGAGTAAATACAGGCTGTTAGGATTGGCAAAAGCATTACAGTTAACACTGCCTAGCAAAATACGAAAAGATGAGGTACTTAACGCGGTATCTGTGCATTTAAAGTTGCCTGAGATACCGTTTGACTCATTGGAAATGGCAAAAATTCAGTTGCAAATTGAAAAAATGGAACATGAGAAAGAGTTAAAGCGGCTTGAATACGAGAGAGATTGAGAGAGGAAAAAGAAAGAGAAAGCGAGAAAGAGGAAAAAGAAAAGGAGAGAGAAGAAAGGAGAAAAGAAAGAATAGCCCGAGCAAAACAAAAAGAAAAAGAAAGGGAGATACAAATCAGGAAAGAGATAAAGAGAGGGAGTTTGAACTTCAGAAAATGGCCATGAAACATGAAAGTCAGTTCAAATTGGCAGACGTAAAGGGAAACATACATTTGGAGGATAGTGATGAGGATAGTGAGAAAGAGCGTCATGGTCGAAGGCTTGGTGGGAATCTATTTAAATATGTCCAAGCATTGGCAAGGTTGGACGAGAAGGAAGTGGAATCCTTTTTCATTTCATTTGAGAAGGTAGCTAAACAAATGAAATGGCAACAGGACATGTGGGTATTCCTGATTTAAACAAAGCTGGTAGGTAGAGCTCGTGAAATGTTTGCATCACTACCGGAGGAGGTATCTGGAACGTATGAGGAGGTGAAGAAATTCATCTTAAATGCATATGAACTAGTGCTTGAAGCTTACAGACAAAGGTTTAGAAATTTAAGGAAAGAATTTGGTCAAACATACATGGAGTTTGAAAGGCTCAAACAGAGTAATTTTGATAGGTGGATAAGGGCTTTGAAAATAGACCACACGTATGAAGATCTCAGAGAAATTATACTTTTGGAGAAGTTTAAAAATTCAATTCCTGATGTAGTGAGAACTCATGTGGAAGAACAGAGGGTTAAAACTGCGAGATTAGCAGCAGAAATGGCAGATGATTATGAAATAGTTCATAAATCAAAGATTGGTTTCTGACATCAGTTTCAGCCGGTGAGGAATAGACACTGGGGACATGAGAAATACTCAAATGGTAAAGGTAAAGGTGATCTGGTGGGAGACAATAAAGAGAGTGCACCTCAGATTTAAAAAAAATCCAGGAGGGTGGAAAAGAGATGAAAAGTTTCAAATGTTTTCACTGTAATAAACGAGGCCATGTAAAGTCACAGTGTAGGTGGTTGAAGAAAAGCACTGGGAAGGCTGATGTGGTAAAACAGGATAAGACAGTGGGATTTGTTAGAGTGGTAAAGGAAAGCTCAAGGGAAGCGAAGGAGGTGCAAACGATTGTACCGCCTGTTCAAGAAGTCATTGTTAAGAAGGTGCCAGATGTCTTTAAAGAATTGACTTATGTGGGTAAAGTTTACTCATGTGTATCAGGAGGAGCATGTAAAGAAGTCACAATTTTAAGAGATACGGGGCTAGTCAATCTTTAATGGTAAGAGATGAGGAATTATGTAGTTTGGGAAGAATGTTGCCAGAAAAGGTGGTGATATGTGGAATTCAGGGTGAGAGGAGTAGTGTTCCATTCTGTAAGGTAAGGTTGGAAAGTCCAGTGAAGAGTGGTGAAGTGGTAGTAGGAGGAATAGATAAACTGTCTTGTCCAGGAATACAGTTTGTCTTGGGTAATGATATAGCTGGATCGCAGGTGGGAGTAATGCCTACTGTGGTTGATAAGCCAGTGGAAAATCAGTCAACTGAAGGGTTGAAGGACCAGTATCGTGGGATTTTTCCGGATTGTGTAGTAACAAGGTCGCAAAGTCACAGGTTAAGACAAGAGGAGAAATCAAAGAGTGAAGATGAAGTTGAAGTGCAATTATCAGAAACGATTTTTGATCAGATGTTTGAAAAAGAACAAGAACAGGTGGAGGATGAGGCGGATATTTTTAGTTCAGGAAAATTGGCGGAGTTACAACAAAAAGATGTAGAACTAAAACGGATATATCAGAAAGCATATACGGAAGAGGAATCTGAGAGTATACCAGAGTGTTATTACCGTAAAATGATGAGAAAATGGAGACCTGTACACATGCAGGCGGATGAAAAGTGGGCAGAAGTTCATCAAGTAGTATTGCCAGTCGGATATAGAAAGGAGGTGTTGCGAGTTGCACATGAGGTACCAGAGGTCATTTGGGAGTAAGGAAAACTCAAGCTAAAATCCAGATTATTTTTATTGGCCTGGACTACATAAAGATGTAGTTAGATTTTTTCAATCATATCACACATGTCAAGTGATAGGGAAACCTCAAGCAGTGATGAAACCAGCGCTGTTAATACCCATTCCAGCAGTTGAGGAACCTTTTACAAGGGTCCTAATCAATTGTGTAGGACCGCTTCCTCAAACAAAAAGTGGGAATCAATATCTTTTGATTATATTGGATGTGTCTACCGGGTTTCCAGAGGCCATTCCAGTACGTAATATTAAAGCGAAAAGGGTTGTGGAGGAGTTACTTAAATTCTTTACTAGATGTGGACTACCCACAGAAATTCAATCGGATCAAGGATCAAATTTTACTTCAAAGTTATTCAAAGAAGTTACGGATAGCTTAGGAATAAAACAATTTAAACCAATTGCGTACCATCCAGAATTGCAGGGAGCGTTTGAAATGTGGCATCAGACATTAAAGATAATGTTGAGAGCGTATTGTTAAGACTATCCAGAGAATTGGGATAAAGGAATTCCATTCGTATTGTTTGCAATTAGGGATGCACCTAATGAATCTACCAAATTTAGTCCTTTTGAACTAATTTCTGGACATGAGGTAAGAGGACCACTTAAATTGATTGAGGAAAAATTAGTGGGTGAGAAATAGGAAATTACACTATTGGATTATGTGGCAAATTTTAGGGAACGATTAAATAGAGCAGGTGAATTGGCTAGACAACATTTGAAAGTTGCGCAAAATGTGATGAAACGTGTAGCGGACAAGAAATCCAAAGTTCGTAGTTTTGCCAATGGGGATAAAGTTTTCGTGTTGTTACGAGTGGCAGGTGAGCCTTTAAAGGCTAGGTATTGTGGACCGTATCAGATTGAAAGGAAATTAAGTGAGGTGAATTATGTGGGTAATAACGCCAGATAGAAGGAAGACTCACCGAGTGTGTCATGTGAATGTGCTGAAAAGGTACTTTGAAAGGGAAGGAGAGAAAAAGGAGGTTTTATTGATTCTAACTCAAAGTGATGAACCAAATCCAGATGACTGTGAATTTGACATACCTCAAATTAAATTGGAAAATGAGGATGTTCTTAAAAATTGGGATAAATTGTTAAGTTACCTTCCAGAGGAAGAACAAACTGACATGAAAGAGTTATTGATATCACATGGGCTAGTTTTTAGAGATAAATTGGGAACTACTAAAATGGCTATTCATGATGTAAATGTGGAAATGCTGTTCCTATCAAACAACATCCATATAGACTTAACCCTTTAAAATTGGCACAGGTTAACAAAGAGATTGAGAGTATGTTTACAAATAGCATAATTGAAGTGGGTTGCAGCCAATGGAGCTCACCCATAGTGGTGGTACCTAAACCAGACGGTACCCAATGGTTGTGTGTGGACTATCGAAAGGTGAATGCAGTTACAAGAATGGACTCTTATCCTATCTCACGTTTGGAGGATTGCATTGAGAAAGTGGGACAATCCGCTTTTATTTCCAAATTGGATTTACTAAAAAGGTTACTGGCAAGTACCTTTATCTAAAAGGGCGAAGGAAATTTCAGCTTTTGTGACTCCAGATGGTATGTACCAGTTCAAAGCTATGCCATTTAGCATGAAAAACGCCCCAGCAACATTTCTACGGCTAACTAATATAGTCATTTCAGGGTTACCCAATTGTGCGGTATACATCGAGGATCTGGTAGTTTTCAGCCAGACATGGAAAGAACATTTAAAACACCTGCGGGAGTTATTCGATTGACTTCAGGAGGCGGGTTTGGTGATAAACCTAGCCAAAAGTGCATTTGGAAAAGCCCAAGTCACTTTCCTTGGCCATACAATCGGACAGGGTCGAATGGTCCCACGGGATGTGAAAACGAAAGTTATTGGGGAGTTTCCGATACCCTCGACACGACGGGAAATAATGCGATTTCTTGGTATGAGTGGATTCTACTGGAAATTTGTACCAAATTTTAGCAGTGTGGTCGCTCCACTTACGGACTTGTTCAAGAAGCGTAACAAATTCCAGTGGACAGCGGAGTGTCAACAGGCATTTGGCGGCCTGAAGGCTGTGTTAACCACTGCTCCTGTGTTAGTCATCCCAAATTATACCAAACCATTCAAAGTGGCTGTTGATGCGAGCAATGTGGGCGTAGGTGCGGTGCTTCTACAAGACGACGATGAAGGGCTAGAGCGGCCTGTTGGTTATTTTTCAAAGAAATTGAATTCTCACCAGAAAAAGTATTCGACGATTGAGAAGGAGACTTTGAGTTTGGTGCTGGCTTTGCAACATTTTCACATTTATGTGACCAGCAATCCATCTGACACCATGAAATACTGATCATAATCATTTGACGTTTTTGGAGCGATTCCGGAATAACAATGCAAGGCTGTTTCGCTGGAGTTTGTTGTTACAGCCATTTAATTTAAAAATAGTACATGTGGCAGGATGGCAAAATGTGATAGCCGATGCTTTGTCACAAATGTGATCAATCGAGAAGGTTTTCGGTTGGAGGAAGAAGAACAAAGAAAAATGGACTATATTATTGTACCTGTTTGAGTGTGTTATTTTCTATAAATGAAAATGTATATTTACTGTGTGCATTTCTTAATGAATGGTGCAAAAGTGACAAATGAAACCATCTTGAAGTAGATGGTTTTTTTTTCTTGGGGGGAGGTGTCATGTGAGGGCACCTTTAAGAAATGGATGTTTAAGCAATGTACCTTTAAGAAATGCAGTGATGTCAGAGTGTGGATGGAGCTTGGTTTTAGTTCAGCCATTTTGCAGTTTAGTTTGAGTTTGAAAAGAGCTTGGGAGTGTCTGTGTTTGCAGTGAGCTGGATCTGCTGTGATCTCTGCCATGAAAGACTATCTCTGGATCATTTTGGTGATTTAAACTCATAATAGTAAAGCCTTTAACCTGATGTGTTTCTGTTTAAAGGTGTTAAGTCTCATGGATGTTGAAAGGAAAACTGAAGGATTATTTAGTGTTGTAATATTTTCAGGGTTATCTTTGAAGTAAGGGGTGTTATGAGATCCAATGTTTATTTAAAATGTTAAGTTGAGTTCATGGAATAAACTTTGTTTTGTGTTTTAAAAACCCACGTGTTCATAATTGTAATCCCACACCCCGGGAACATGCCGTGTGCTCGGAAAAGCAACAATGCATTAAAGCGGGAGGTTGATTGAACTCCATGATACATTTTGGGGTTCTGAAAACGCCTCTCCCATAACAATCATCCCGAGACTAACGTGGTGCTGCACAAAACAACTCTTCCAAGAACAAAAGCTACTGAAAGCTGAAGTAGTAGCAAGCATGAGTGAAAAGATCAAGGTGAAATGTCAAGAAGCCAAATTTCAGTTTAATAGCCTGCCAAACCATTACAAGAGCAGAGCATCGGAGGGCCAGTCAAGGTGAAAACCTTAATAATCCCAACAGGAGTCAGAACAGATGAAAACTTGTTACATGGGTAAAGAAATTGTCACCTCAATCATAATGCAGTACAAGTGAACAACCAAATATACTGGCGAAACTGCAGGCCCTCCGCACAACCAGTGAAGCTTTTCCTTCACTGCAATTGGGCCCTCCGAGAGGAGACGTCACCAGCCGTACTGAGTACAGAACTACCGTCAGCTGTAGCAGTCTATGAGTCCCCAACAACCACAGTGGAACAGCAACAATCACCAAGGCAACAAGAGATGCTACATGTATCGATAGCTTTTAATTCCCGGGGGTCACCATCACCAACAGTCTGTCCTGGTCCATTCACGTTGATGCAACAGTCAAGAAAGCCCAACAATGTCTCTACTTCCTATGCAAACTAAAGAAATTTGGCATGTCTGCATCGATCCTCAAACTTCTACAGATGTGCGATAGAGAGCACCCTATCCGGCTGCATTACAGCCTAGTATGGCAACTGCTCGGTCCAAGATCGCAAGAAACTGCAGAGTGTGGTGAACTCAGCTCAGCGCGTCACACAAGCTTGCCACCCCCACATTGATTCTGTATACACCTCCTGCTGCCACAGGAAGGCAGACAGCATTGTCAGAAACCCCTCCCACCCAGGCATTGCCTTCTTCTAGACCCTTCCATCAGGCAGAACGTACAGAAGTCTGAAGACACGCACATCCAGACATAGGAACAGCTTCTTCCCCACAGCTACAAGACTCCTCAACGACTCCCCCTCGGACTGATATGTTCCCTGTAAGAACACTATTCACGACGCCCTATGCTGCTCTTGCTCATGTGTCTGCTTTGTTTGCCCCCTTGTTCCGCACTGTAACAAATCACTGTTTGTCGATGTACCATTTGTCAATGTTCTTTGTTGATTATTCTCTTTGTCTACTATTTGCGTACTGTGTACGTTCCCTTGGCCGCAGAAAAATACTTTTCACCGTCCATGTGACAATAAATAACATAAAATCGGAAAAGATCCCACCCTCGGATTCCTCCTTCAGTGGAGTTTGATTGGAACTTAATTTTGGTGTTTACGCCTGCACTCTGAGACAATTCACTCCATATACTGTTTATACAATTACCCAGCAATTCAAAGCAGTAAAATAAATTTATTACGTGCACAGTGAGCCCAACGTGATTGAATCTGTTTATCTCACCCTCGCTTCCCTGAACACCACTTCAGTTATCACGCTGGGAATCTCAGAACTAGATTGAATCCTTTAAATATTCTGCCAAAACGCAGGAATCCTGATTCCGAGGACCTCTCTGATGTCCTATCCAGTGCGGACAATGCAAATCCGAGCTGTCGTTACCCCCATTAACTGAATCCGTATTTTGAAGAGAAACGTGGAGAACATTTTGAAAATGCATGCAAATTGTAATATAAGGAGCTAAATAATTGAACTAATGTCCTGATCAACCAGAGAGCTGCCTCGCTTGCTGGGTTGTATTTTATTTGACTGCCAGAAGCAGCTTTTGCAGAAAGAGAGAGAGAGAGAGAGAGAGAGAAAGTCACATGCTTTGGTTGCCGGTAAAATTAAATGCAAAGTATTTTGTGATGTTTTATTCATTTTTTTTAAATGGAATATTCAGTAGGTGTGCTATTTTCTGACCCATTTGCATGCAAGCTCTCCAGCATGCTCTTGCACCTTCACTCATAATTGATACATCTTTACTGGCTTAATTAAATAGAAACTTGATATTCCAAATCCAATCTAAGCAACTTGCAGGGAGACAGTGGCATTGTGGTTTTATCACTGGACTAGTAATCCAAAGACCCACAGAATCATGCTCTTGGGACCCGGATCCGAATCCCGCCATAGCAGATGGTGAAATTTGAATTCAATAAAAATCTGGAATTAAAAGTCTAAAGGTGACCCTGAAACCATTGGCAATTGTTAAAACTACTGGGGAGGCAGTGGCGTAGTGGCATTGTCGCTGGACTAGTAAACCAGAGTCGTGCTCTGAGAACCCGAGCTCGAATCCCACCTTGGTAGATGGTGAAGTTTGAATTCATTAAAAATGTGAAATTAATGATGCCCATGAAACCATTGTCAATTGTCATAAAAACCCATCTGGTTCACTCATGTCCTTTAGGGAAGGAAATCTGTCTTCCTTTCCTGGTCTGGCCTACATGTGACTCCAGACCCACAGTAATGTGTTTGACTCTTACATGCGCTCAGGGATGGGCAATAAATGCTGGCCCAGCCAGCGAAACCCACATCCCATGAACGAATAAAGAAAAACTTCCAAAGGAAAGTCATACGGACACAAAACATTAACCCTGCTCCTCTTTCCGGGGATACTGCCATGCTTGCTAAGTTTGCCAACTGTTTCTGTCTTTTCATTCCAATAACGTGCAGTTTGTGCGCTGTTTCTTTATCATTTATTGATCAAATTGTCATGTCATAAGGCTATATTCCTTGGAATCAATTGATCAAAGTTTTCAAGATATCAGGGGAACTGATAGGGGACACAGCCTAAGCGTTAGAGCGAGGTCTTTCAGGAATAACTTAAAAATCATTTGAGTGGTAGAAATTCTAAATCTGTTCCACAGAAAGCAATTGATTTTAATATTTGAGACTGATAGTTTTTTGTTAACCCAAGTTATCAAGGAATATATTACAAGAGTGCCAATGAAAGCACTTTCAGACATCCACTGGTTGGAGCTAGGTCACAGACAAGCCATAATCTCCCTGAACATTGGAACAGACTCAAAGGGATTTAAAAAAATGCTCTCATGGGATGAGGGATTCATTGACGAGGCAAGCATCTACTGCCCATGCCTCATTACACTTAAGAAGGAGCTGCCTTCTTGAGCCACAACAGTCCATGTGGTGGAGATACCCTCACAGTGCTGCGAGGGAGGGTACTCCAGGGTTTTAATTATTCAACAGGGAATGAATGCTGATTATATTTCCACGTGATGTGTGGCAACTTGCAGGTGGTGGTCCCCCCTTGTCCTTCTAGGTGGTAGAGGTTGTGGGTTTGGAAGGTGCTGTCAAAGGAGCCTTGGTGAGTTGCTGCAGTGTATCTTGTATATTCTTTAACCAGCTGTCACTGTGCATCGGGGGGAGGAGAGGCTGAATGTTTAAATTGGTGGATGGGATGCCAGTCACGTGGTCTGCTTTGTCCCTGGAGTTTCCGAGCTTCTTGAACATAAGAACAAAGGAATAGGAATTAGGAGCAGAAGCAGGCAATTCAGCCCTTCGAGCCTGCTCCGCCATTCAATCAGATCATGGCTGATCTCTTCCTGGTCTCAAATCCACCTCCTCACCAGTTCCCCATATCCCTTTCACCCATGTTTTAAATCAGAAATATATCCATCTCCTTCTTGAAAGCATTTAGTGATTCTGATTCCACCGCACTATGGGGTAGCGAGTTCCACAAATACACCACCCTCTGCGAGAAATAGTTCTTGCTCACCTCAGTTCTAAATCTACTGCCTTGAAACTTATATTCGTGACCTCTCATTCCAGATTGCCTCACAAGGGGGGAACTGTTTAAAGGGTTTAAAGGCTGCAGGTGGGAAAAATAGCCAAATGAACCCCCAACCCAGGAAAGATCAGCGACTCGAGCCCCTCCAACCCAGCACCAGCCCCCCTTGACTCCCACCTCAGCACCCTGGAGGCAATTGTAGGGAGGATACTCACACCCATGCCAACCGTCGGACTGCAAGTTTTCAGGTTGGCACTGCCAAGAGGCAAGGCCTGAAGGTGGGAAATGGGGAGTATGAAGGAGGGGTTGGGGGTGCTGAAGTGGGGAATTGACGTGGAGGGGTACTACAGCAGCATTCAGGGTGCTCTTTAAAAAGGGCACCTCAGTCTCTGAGGAGCAGGACCTGTCAGAGAGATTAGGTCCTGCTTCTGTTATGCCCAGTGAGAACCCTGATGTGTGATTGAAATGCAATGAAAACCCAATTGATGACACATCAGGATCACTTCTAATGCCATTGGAAATCACTCTGTGTTTTTTGCTGGCAGGAGCACTTAGTCTCTGATTGGGAGAATTGTGTCCATGGAGTCTTACAGCACAGAACGAGGCCTTTTGGCCCATCATGTGTACGCAGGCAATCAAGTACCTATCTGCTCCAATCACATTTTCCAGTGCTGGTCCGTACGCTGGTACTGAAGAAAGAAACACACCTTATATTTGTGTCGCACTTTCATTATAATAAAATATCCAAAGGAACTTCACCGGAGCACTATTGAACAAAACTTGACATCAAACCGCATAAGGAAATATTAGGCCAGGTGACCAAAATGCAGGTTTCCAGGACCAATTTAAGGGAGCAGAATGAAGTACAGAGATGAAAGTGTTTGAACCCACAGCTACCAATGTTGAGGTGATTAAAATTGGCATTGTTCTATTCACCAGAGTTTGAGGAGCACGGGTACCTGGAAGGGATGTGGGGCTGAAGGAGATTTCAGAGATGGGGAAGAGAAAGGCAATGAAGCAATGTGAAAACCAGGAGGGGAGTTTATACATCAAAGTGTTGCTTGACTGGCTGCCAATATAGATCAACATGCGCAAAGAAGATGGATGAACGGGACATGTAGCAAGTTAAAACTTAATCAAATCCAAAAATTAAAATATAATATAATTGCCTGATTAAATTCCACTGCAACCCACGGTATCTGAAAGTGATTACAGGGTAATAATTGGATTTTAAGGTACTCTTTCCTATGCCATTGAACACTAAGTGATCCTCTGAAAGAGGCCATTGTAATGTAATCGCTCATAGGAATGCATGATTCATAATTTCAGTGCATAGTTAATTATGAGCTGCTGCTGAGCTCCACTGGTCAAATTCAATCAACAAGTTAATTTTGTGGCAAGCTTTTCTTTCTGGAATAAACATTGGAACATAGGAATTAGGAGCAGAAGTTGGCAATTCAGCCCTTCGAGCCTGCTCCACCATTCAATCAGATCATGGCTGATCTCTTCCTGGTCTCAAATCCACCTCCCCACCAGTTCCCCACATCCCTTTAACCCAAACTTTTATCAGAAATATATCTATCTCCTTCCTGAAACCATTTGATGCCTCAGATTCCACCGCGCTATGGGACAGCAAGTTCCACACATTCACCACCCTCTCCAAGACGTAGTTCCTCCTCATTTTGGTTCTAAATCTACTGCCTCACAACTTACATCTGGATTGGATTGGATTGGATTGATATTTATTGTGACATGTACCGAAGTACAGTGAAAAGTATTTTTCTGCGTCCAACGGAACATGCACAGTACGTACATAGCAGACAAGAATAATCAACAGACTACACTGATAATGGTACATCAACAAATAGTGATTGGCTACACTGTAGAACAAGGGCCAAATAAGAGCAGCATAGGGCGTCGTGAATAGTGTTCATACAGAGAACAGATCAGTCCAAGGGAGAGTCGTTGAGGAGTCTAGTAGCTGTGGGGAAGAAGCTGTTCCTATGTCTGGATGTGCGGGTCTTCAGACTTTTGTACCTTGTGCCTGATGGAAGGGTCTGGAAGAAGGGAAAGCCTGGTGTGAGGGGTCTGTGACCTCTCATTCTAGATTGCCTCACAAGGGGAAACATTTGGCCTACATTTACTTTATCAATCCCTTTTAGTATTTTATATACCTCAACAAAATCCCCTCTCATCCTCCTAAACTCCAGCGGGTATCAGCCCAACCATTTAATCTCTCCTCATAAGTCAACTCTTTCATCCCCGGAATCAATCTGATGAACCTCCTCTGAACTGCCTCCAAAGCTACCACATCCTTCCTTAAATAAGGAGACCAAAACGGGACACAATACTCCAGGTGGTCTCGCTTGTTCCGCTATTCTGCTGTGTAGAAGACTGTGTGCCAAAGAAGCAAATCCACGTGTTTCCCAACCGGAAACCCTGGATGAACAGGGATATCCACTGCTTGCTGAAGCCTAGGTCTGAGGAGGTCAAGTCAGGCGACCCTGACCTCTACAAGAAAGCCAGATATGATCTAAGGAAATCCATCAAAGATGCCAAAAGACAGTACCGGACCAAGCTCGAGTCCCAGGCTAGCCACACGGATCCCCGCCGTCTATGGCAAGGTCTGCAAGACATAACGGGCTACAAGATGAAGGCTTGTAAAATCGTCGGCTACAACGCACCCCTCCCTGATGAGCTCAATGAGGTAGAGGTCAGCGAGAGCAAGCCCTCCACCCCAGAAGCCGCGGATGAACTTGTATCTGAGATCACCACTGCAGACGTCAGAGCAGCCTTCTCGAAGGTCAACCCACGGAAAGCCACTGGCCCGGATGGGGTACCCGGACGAGCACTCAGGTCTTGCGTGGATCAGCTGGCGGGGATATTCTCAGACACCTTCAACCTCTCATTACAGCAATCTGAGATCCCTATCTGCTTCAAGAAGACGACCATCATCCCTGTACCCAAAAAAAGTCAAGCAGCGTGCCTTAATGACTATCGTCCAGTGGCTCTGACATCCATCATCATGAAGTGCTTCAAAAGGTTAGTCATGGCACGAATCAACTCCAGCCTCCCAGATTGCCTTGATCCACTGCAGTTCGCATACCGTTGCAACAGGTCCACAGCAGACACCATCTCCATGGCCCTGCACTCTACCCTGGAACACCTAGATAACGAAGACATCTATGTTAGTCATCTATTTATTGACTACAGCTCAGCTTTCAACACCATAATTCCTATGAAACTCATCTCCAAACTCTGTAGCCTTGGCCTCGGCTCATCCCTCTGCAACTGGATCATGAGCTTTCTAACTCACAGGCCACAATCAGTAAAGATATATGTTATGGGCGAGGCATTTTCAGAACCCCAAAATGTATCATGGAGTTCAACCAAACTCTCCCTTTAATGGATTTGTTGCTTTTCCTAGCACACGTTTTTTTCCCTGGGTGTGAGATTACAATTATGGACACGTGGGTTTTTAAACACAAAACACTGTTTATTCCACGAACTCAACTTAACATCTTAAATAAACATTGGATCGCTTAACACCCCTTACTTCAAAGATAACTCAGAAAATATTGCAACAGTAAATAATTCCATAAAATGTTCCTTCAAACTTCTAAGAGACTTAACACCTTTAAACAGCATCACATCAGGTTAAAGGCTTCACTATTATAAATTTAAATCACCCAAATGATCTAGAGATAGTCTTTCATGGCAGAGATACAGCTCACTGCAAAAACACAGACACACACCCAGCTCTTTTCCTACAAACTGCAAAACTAAACTGCAAAATGGCTGATCTGACCTCGGCTCCACCCACTCTCTGACATCACTGTTTTCTTGCAGGTACATTGCTTAAACATCCAGTTCTTAAAAGTACTCTCACAAGACACCTCCCCCCAAGAAAAAAAAATAAACCATCAACTTCAAGATGGTTTCATTTTTCACTTTTTCACCATCCACTAAGAAATGTACATAGTAAAAATACTTTTACGTTTCACAAAAAAAAATAACACACGCAAACAGGTATAATAATATAGTCTTTGTTTTTTCTTTGTTCTTCTTCCTCCAACCGAAAACCTTCTTCATTGATCCCATTCGTGACAAAGCATCGGCTATCACATTTTCCCGTCCAGCCACATGTACTATTTTTTAAATGAAATGGCTGTAACAACAAACTCCAGCGAAACAGCATTGCTTTGTTATTCCGGAATCGCTCCAAAAACGTCAAAGGATTATGTATATATAATGGTGTCAGATGAATTGCTGGTCACACAAATGTGAAAATGTCGCAAAGCCAGCACCAAACTCAAAGTCTCCTTCTCAATCAGCGAATACTTTTTCTGGTGAGGATTCAATTTCTTTGAAAAATAACCAACAGGCCGCTCGAGCCCTTCGTCGTCGTCTTGTAGAAGCACCGCACTTACGCCCACATTGCTCGCATCAACAGCCACTTTGAAGGGTTTGGTATTATTTGGGATGGCTAACACAGGAGCAGTGGTTAACACGCCCTTCAGGCCGTCAAATGCCTGTTGACACTCTGCTATCCACTGGAATTTGTTACGCTTCTTGAGCAAGTACGTCATTGGAGCGACCTTGTGACTACACATTCCCAAAAAATCCCAGGATATTCATCCTTCAACACTTAATTTAACTGATTTTCCAATGGCTTATCAACCACAGGAGGCATCACTCCCACCTGCGATCCAGCTATAACATTACCCAAGATAAACTGTATTCCTGGACAAGATAGTTTATCTATTACTCCTACTACCACTTCACCAATCTTCACTGGACTTTCCAACCTTACCTTATATAATGGAACGCCAATCCTCTCACCCTGAATTCCACACATCACCACCTTTTCTGGCAACATTCTTCCCAAACTACATAATTCCTCATCTCTTACCATTAAAGATTGACAGCCCCTGTATCTCTTAAAATTGTGACTTCTTTCCCTGCTCCTCCTGATACACATGAGTAAACTTTACCCACACAAGTAAATTCTGAAAAGACATCTGGCACCTTCTTAACAATTACTTCTTGAACAGGCTGTACAATCGTTTGCACCTCCTTCGCTTCCCTTGGGCTTTTCTTTACCACTCTAACAAACCCCACTGTCTTATCCTGTTTTACTACATCAGCCTTCCCAGTGCTTTTCTTCAACCACCATCACTGTGACTTTACATGGCCTAGTTTATTACAGTGAAAACATTTGAAACTTTTCATCTTTTTTCCACCCTCCTGGATTTATTTTTTAATCTGAGGTACACTCTCTTTATTGTCTCACATCTGATCACCTTTACCTTTACCACTTGAGTATTTCTCATGTCCTCAGTTCCTATCCCTCACCGGCTGAAACTGATGTTGGAAACCAATCTTTGACTTATGAACTAATTCATAATCATCTGCCATTTCCGCTGCTAATCTCGCAGTTTTAACCCTCTGTTCTTCCACATGAGTTCTCACTACATCAGGAATTGAATTTTTAAACTCCTCCAAAAGTATAATTTTTCTGAGATCTTCATACGTTTGGTCTATTTTCAAAGCTCTTATCCACCTATCAAAATTACTCTGTTTGAGCCTTTCAAACTCCATGTATGTGTGACCAAATTCTTTCCTTAAATTTCTAAACCTTTGTCTGTCAGCTTCAGGCACTAGCTCATATGCACTTAAGATGGATTTCTCCATCTCATCATACGTTCCAGATACCTCCTCCGGTAGTGATGCAAACACTTCACTAGCTCTATCTACCAGCTTTGGTTGAATCAGTAACACCCACATGTCTGTGGCCATTTCATTTGTTTAGCTACCTTCTCAAATGAAATGAAAAAGGCTTCCACTTCCTTCTCATCAAACCTTGGCAATGCTTGGACATATTTAAATAGATCCTCACCACGTCTTCGACTATGACGCTCTGTCTCATTATCCTCATCCATCTCCTCCAACTGTACGTGTCCCTTTACGTCTGCCAATTTCAACTGATTGTCATGTTTCATGGCCATTTTCTGAAGTTCAAACTCCCTTTCTTTATCTTTTTCCCTGATCTGTAACTCCCTTTCTTTTCTTTTTTGTTCTGCTTGGGCTATTCTTTCTGTCCTCCTTTCTTCTCTCTCCTTTTCTTTTTCCTCTCTCTCTCTTTCTCTTTCTTGTTCCTCTCTCTCTCTTTCTCTTTCTTTTTCCTATCTCTCACTCTCGTATGCAAGCCGCTTTAATTCTTTCTCATGTTCCATTTGTTTAATTTGCAACTGAATTTTTGCCATTTCCAATGAGTCAAACTCTATCTCAGGCAACTTTAAATGCTTAACCACGCCATAATTACCTCATCTTTTCGCATTTTGTCAGGTAATGTCCACTGCAATGTTCTTGCCAAATCGAACAGTCTGCTTTACGTTTCTGTCCGGAAAGTACTACGTGTGACATTCCCCACCCCCAAAAACTTCTGAGCCTCTGAAAGAGCCATTGTTCACAAATCTCTCCCCACTTGAACTTAAATACCACACCGGAAAAGCAACAATCCTTCATTGTCTTTAAGTTCACAAAAGCCAATTCAATAGATAGACTTTTATCCCGGACGAGTCCCCAATTGCTATGGGCGAGGATTTTCAGAACTCCAAAATGTATCATGGAGTTCAACCAACCTCTCCCTTTAATGGATTTGTTGCTTTTCCTGGGACACGGCTTTTTCCCTAGGTGTGGGATTACAATTATGGACACATGGGTTTTTAAACACAAAACACTGTTTATTCATGAACTCAACTTAACATCTTAAATAAACATTGGATCTCTTAACACCCCTTACATCAAAGATAACTCAGAAAATATTGCAACAGTAAATAATTCCTTAAAATGTTCCTTCAAACTTCCAAGTGTCTTCACACCTTTAAACAAAGTCACATCAGGTTAACGGCTTCACTATTATAAGTTTAAATCACCCAAATGATCCAGAGATAGTCTTTCATGGCAGAGATACAGCTCACTGCAAAAACACAGACACACACCCAGCTCTTTTCCTCCAAACTGCAAAACTAAACTGCAAAATGGCTGATCTGACCTCAGCTCCACCCACTCTCTGACATCAATGTTTTCTTAAAGGTACATTACTTAAACATCCAGTTCTTAAAAGTACTCTCACATGACATAGGCAACAACACCTCCCCCATGAGCATACTCAACACTGGTGCCCCACAAGGCTGTTTCCTCAGCCCCCTACTATACTCCTTATATGAGGGGCTGGTTTAGCACACTGGTCTAAATCGCTGGCTTTTAAAGCAGACCAAGGCAGGCCAGCAGCACAGTTCAATTCCCGTACCAGCCTCCCCAAACAGGCGCCGGAATGTGGCGGCTAGGGGCTTTTCACAGTAACTTCATTGAAGCCTACTTGTGACAATAAGCAATTTTCATTTTATTTTCATTTCATAGGGGCTCGTTGGTCTAGGGGTATGATTCTCGATTTGGGTGTCTCCGTGTCGAATTTTATAGGGCAGCACGGTAGCATTGTGAATAGCACAATTGCTTCACAGCTCCAGTGTCCCAGGTTCGATTCCGGCTTCGGTAACTGTCTGTGCGGAGTCTGCACATCCTCCCCGTGTGTGCGTGGGTTTCCTCCGGGTGCTCCGGTTTCCTCCCACAGTCCAAAGATGTACAGGTTAGGTGGATTGGCCATTCTAAATTGCCCTTAGTGTCCAAAATTGCCCTTAGTGTTGGGTGGGGTTACTGGGTTACGGGGATAGGGTGGAGGTGGTGACCTTGGGTAGGGTGCTCTTTCCAAGAGCCGGTGCAGACTCGATGGGCTGAATGGCCTCCTTCTGCACTGTAAATTCTATGAAATCCTAAATAGTCCACCCCATATCCTCAGACTGCTCCCCCTGGTTCTGCACCCCCCCCTCCATCGGGAACATCTTTCCTGCATCTAACCCTGTGTAGTCTTGTTAGAATATTGTAGGTTTCTATGAGATCCACCCCCCCACATTCAACTAAACTCCAGTGAATATAATCCTAACCAACTCACTCTCTCTCTCCTCAGACACCAGTCCTGCCATCCCAGTGATTAGCCTGATAAAAGTTCTCTGCACTCCCTCAAGAGCAAGAACATCCATCCTCAGATAAGGAAACCAAAACTGCATGTAATATTTCAGGTGTGTTCTAACCAAGGCCCTTTATAATTGCAGCAAGACATCGCTGCTCCCATACTCGAATCCTCTCGCAATTGATGCCACTTCCCATGGCATTAACTCTCTCCCAATGCAGACCATGGGCAGGATTCTCCAACCCCCCGCCGGGTCGGAGAATCGACGGGGGGTGGGGAGGAACGCCGGTTTTTCGGCGGGAGCGGGAATTGCGTCACGCTGGTTGACGGCCGCTAGCAGCGGCCCTCCCCCCGGCGATTCTCCGGCCCGCGATGGGCCGAGCGGCTGCCCGTTTTTGGCCTGTCCCGCCGGCATAAATCAAACCAGGTCCATGTCATGATATCCATATTAACATATCATGGTGCAATCACACACACACACTGATGGACAGGTCGACGGACCAATCAACACACACGCAACATCACAGCCAATCACCAGTGAGAGCACACGCACTATAAATCAGGGAACACCACAGTTCCCGCTCATTCCAACAGGAGATAGCTCAGAGCACAGAGCTCACAGCGTGCCACTCAGACATACACCATGTGCTGAGTGCCGCTCTAAGATAGTGCTAGGGCTGGGTCCAGAGGTTAACTGGTGAAGTACGAACCACAGCCAGAAGTTAACAGTTGTTATTATACAGAATAATAAAACAGAGTTGTACCATCTACAAACGTGTTGGTTCATTTGTATATCGGAACACCCAACGCGACATGATACCAGGCTTGGAAACTCGCCAGCAACTGTGAGGCCTACCTGCACATCTTCAGAGATCTGCCATCCTGCGCTATGGACACCATCAGCCCGCCGCAGCCGCTCCAAATCGCTGGAAATCTCGGCGCCAACTGGAAGCTGTTTAAACAGCGCTCCCAGCTCTTCCTAGAAGCCACAGACAGGGAGAATGCATCGGACATCAGGAAGATCGCCCTCCTCCTCTCCACGGCGAGGCAACACGCCATCCACATCTACAACTCCCTGACATTCGCGGAAGGCGAGGACAAGACGAAGTACAAGACGGTCCTTCTAAAACTTGACCAACACTTCAGCGTCGAAGTGAATGAGAGCTTCAAGCTCTCTTCCAGCAGTGCCTGCAGGGTAAGGATGAGCCTTTTCAATCCTTTTTGACACACCTCCGTATCCTCGCGCAGTCCTGCGGCTATGAGGCCACCTCCGATTCCATGATTCGGGACCAGATAGTTTTTGGGGTCACCTCGGACACCCTACTCCAGCAGCTCCTCAAAATATAGAACCTCACCCTAGCCACCGCCATCGAAACCTGCGTCCGCCACGAAAATGCGACCAGCCGGCACTCCCAATTCCAGGCAGCCGAATCGGCATGGCAGGGGGCCTACGAGGCCGAGTGGGTCCAGTCGATCGAGTTCCTCCTGGCCCACGGCCCGGACGAGGGCGCGCTTTCCGAGGCCTCCCGCGCTTGTACGCGCCAAAAGAGGGGACATCGGCGCAGAGGGACGTGACGCACAGGCACGCTCTACGCAGGACCGAACTGCGCATGCGCGGTGGCACAACGCACGCCATGACGTCACGACGTGCGGCAACTGTGGATCCGCACACTTAAAGCGGCAATGTCCAGCCAAAACTCGACAATGCCTCCGCTGTGGCAAGATAGGCCACTACGCTGCCTGCTGTCGAGCAGCTCAACCTGCCAACGCTCCACACAGCGAGTCATACCCTGATGACATACAGACCGGTGATACCGACGACCGGGAAGCCTTCCACGTTGCGGTAATAGACAGAAATCGGATGCCCCCAAGTAGGACCCACCAGCCGATGCCAGTGCACAGCGTTAATCCGGGCGATGAATGGTGTGCCACCCTAATGGTCAACCGATCACCAATCACATTCCGTTTAGACACTGGTGCCTCCGCCAATCTCATTGCAAGGTCAGCCTTCTACACTTTGAAGGTCAAACCACCTATTCGGCCATCCCGCTGTCAGTTGGTCGATTACAACGGTAATGTTATCCCGGCTATGGGGTCTTGCCAGCTCGAGGTGCACACAATTCATACACAGCCACACTGTCTTTTGAGATAGTTGGATCCTCGAAGGACTCTCTGCTAGGCGCACAGGCGTGCAAGATCCTCCACCTCATTCAGCAGGTACACACTTGGTCTCCAGAAGGCACGTCCGATTTCCCGGATGCAGACTTTAGGGCGCAGCTCCACTCGCTCCTCGCCCACAACCAGGAGCTTTTCGAGGGCATGGGCACACTGCCCTACAGTTACAGAATATGGCTCAAACTGGACGCCACCCTGGTCATTCACGCACCTCGTAGAGTCCCAGCACCACTCAAGGACCGCCTCAAGCAGCAGCTGCAGGATCTGCAGGACCAAGGAGTGCTTTCCCGGGTCACGGAGCCTACGCCATGGGTCAGCTCCATGGTGTGCGTAAAAACGCCTTCTGGCGAACTCCGGATCTGCATCGACCCGAAAGACCTGAACAATAACATCATGAGGGAACACTACCCCATACCCAAACGGGAAGAAGTCACGAGCGAAATGGCCCGGGCTAAAATTTTTACCAAGCTTGATGCCTCAAAGGGCTTTTGGCAGATTCAGCTGGATCAGTCCAGCAGGAAGCTGTGCACTTTCAACACTCCCTTTGGCAGATACTGCTACAATAGGATGCCGTTTGGCATCATATCGGCCTCTGAAGTGTTCCATCGAATCATGCACAGATGATGGAGGGCATCGAAGGGGTGCGCGTCTATGTTGACGACGTCATCATCTGGTCCACCACACCCCGGGAGCACATCAGTCGTCTCCAGCGTGTCTTTGCTCAGATACGAGAACACGGTCTGCGCCTCAACCGAGCCAAGTGTTCTTTTGGCCAAACTGAGCTAATATTTCTGGGGGACCACATATCCCGGTCAGGGGTGCGGCCGGATGCAGACAAAGTGGCAGCTATCGCAGCCATGCCGCAGCCGGCAGACAAGAAGGCAGTGCTACGCTTTCTCAGGATGGTCAACTCCCTGGGGAAGTTTATTCCCAACCTTGCCTCCCACACAACGGCTCTTCGCCACCTAATGAAGAAGACTACGGAGTTCCAGTGGCATCCCGCACACCAGAAGGAATGGGAGGAGCTCAAGATCAAGCTCACCACCACCCCGATATTGGCGTTCTTCGGCACTACTCGAGATACAAAGATCTCGACTGATGCCAGCCAGTCCGGCATTGGGGCGGTACTCCTGCAACGGGACGACACTGCGTCATGGGCCTCGGTCGCCTGTGCCTCGCGGGCCATGACCCCCACAGAACAGCGCTATGCGCAGATCGAGAAGGAATGCCTGGGTTTGTTCACCGTCATTGATAAATTCCACGACTATGTGTATGGTCTTCCTCAGTACACACCAATATTTATTACCATGTAGGCACATATTCTTGTGAAAAGGGGGGATGTCATGATACCCATATTAACATATCATGTTATTATACAGAATAATAAAACAGAGTTTTATCCATCTACAACAGTGTTGGTTCGTTTGTATATCGGAACACCCAACACGACAGTACATACCGGTGGGACCAGTCTCCACGGGCGGCCTGCAGATTCCTCGGGGGGGCGCGTGGGGATCTGGCCCCAGGGGTGCCCCCATGATGGACTGGCCCGCGATCGGGACGCACCAATCCGCAGGAGGGCCTGTGCCGTAGGGGCACTCTTTCCCTCTGCACTGGCTGCTGACAACCTTCGCCATGGCCGGCGCGGAGAAGAACCCCCCTGCGCATGCGCTGGGATGACGGCAGCAGACGCTGGCGCTCCCGCGCATGCGCCAACTCGCGCCGGCTGGCGGAGGCCCTTCAGCGCCAGTTGTCACGGCGCCAAGCCCTACCGCGCCAGCTGGCGCGGTGCCAACCACACCGGCGCCGGCCTCGCCCCTGAATATGCAGAGGATTCCGCACCTTCCGGGCGTCCCGATGCCGGAGTGGTTCACGCCACTCCTCTGCGCCAGTACGGACCGCACCGCCGGGTAGGGGAGAATCCCGCCCCATGTTGGGACATCCAACAACTCCGGGCACTGCTTTGGCCGTCCTTATGTGTAGTCTTTAATGGGCTCCAGCCGGGTGGCCTCAGCCCCCTACCCGGGAAGCTTGTACTCCAAGAGACCCATGGGGAGATGGACAATGGCACGACATGATCCTTGAGGGAGTTATGACAAAGGCCAACATATCTTTTGCCTTCTTTTCCGCCTGCTGCACCGGCATGCTTACCTTCAGTGACTGGTGTACGAGGAAACCAAAGTCCAATTGCACATTTCCCTCTCCTGATTTATGCTGCTCCTCCCGCCTGGGCGTTGCTGCTCCTCCCGCCTGGGCGTTGCTGCTCCTCCCACCTGGGCGTTGCTGGTCCTCCCGCCTGGGCGTTGCTGCTCCTCCCACCTGGGCGTTGCCGCTCCTCCCGCCTGGGCGTTGCTGCTCCTCCCACCTGGGCGTTGTTGCTCCTCCCGCCTGGGCGTTGTTGCTCCTCCCGCCTGGGCGTTGCTGCTCCTCCCACCTGGGCGTTGCTGCTCCTCCCGCCTGGGCGTTGCTGCTCCTCCCACCTGGGCGTTGCCGCTCCTCCCGCCTGGGCGTTGCTGCTCCTCCCGCCTGGGCGTTGCTGCTCCTCCCACCTGGGCGTTGTTGCTCCTCCCGCCTGGGCGTTGCTGCTCCTCCCGCCTGGGCGTTGCTGCTCCTCCCGCCTGGGCGTTGCTGCTCCTCCCGCCTGGGCGTTGCTGCTCCTCCCGCCTGGGCGTTGCTGGTCCTCCCGCCTGGGCGTTGCTGCTCCTCCCGCCTGGGCGTTGCTGCTCCTCCCACCTGGGCGTTGTTGCTCCTCCCGCCTGGGCGTTGCTGCTCCTCCCGCCTGGGCGTTGCTGCTCCTCCCGCCTGGGCGTTGTTGCTCCTCCCGCCTGGGCGTTGCTGGTCCTCCCGCCTGGGCGTTGCTGCTCCTCCCGCCTGGGCGTTGCTGCTCCTCCCGCCTGGGCGTTGCTGGTCCTCCCGCCTGGGCGTTGCTGCTCCTCCCGCCTGGACGTTGCTGCTCCTCTCGCCCGACGGCTGCTGTTCCTCCAGCCCGGCTGCTGCTGCTCCCGCCCGGCCGAAGCTAGCCTACCTACCGGCTGCCGCTACTCCCGCCCGGCCGCTGCTCCTCCCACCCATTGGGCGCTGCTCCTCCCGCCAGGCCGCTGCTCTACCCGTCCGGCCACTGCTCCTCCCACCCGGCCCCTGCTACTCCTCCCGCCCGGCCACTGCTCCTCCCACCCGTCCGCTGCTCCTCCCACCCGTCCGCTGCTCCTCCCGCCCGGCCGCTGCTCCTCCCGTCCGGCCGCTGCTCCTCCCGCCCGGCCGCTGCTACTCCCGCCCGGCCACTGCTCCTCCCACCCGTCCGCTGCTCCTCCCACCCGTCCGCTGCTCCTCCTCCCCGGCCGCTGCTCCTCCTGCCCGTTGGCTGCTGCTCCTCCCGTCCGGCCGCTGCTCCTCCCGCCCGGCCACTGCTACTCCCGCCCGGCCACTGCTCCTCCCACCCGTCCGCTGCTCCTCCCACCCGTCCGCTGCTCCTCCTCCCCGGCCGCTGCTCCTCCTGCCCGTTGGCTGCTGCTCCTCCCGACGGCCGCTGCTCCTCCCGCCAGGCCGCTGCTCCTCCCGCCCGGCCGCTGCTCCTCCCGCCCGGCCGCTGCTCCTCCTGCCCGGCCGCTGCTCCTCCCGCCCGGCCGCTGCTCCTCCCGCCCGGCCGCTGCTCCTCCCGCCCGGCCGCTGCTCCTCCCGCCCGGCCGCTGCTCCTCCCGCCCGGCAGCTGCTCCTCTCGCCCGGCCGCTGCTGCTCCTCCCGCCCGTCTGCTGCTGCTCCTCTCGCCCGGCCGCTGCTGCTCCTCCCACCCGTCTACTGCTCCTCCCGCCAGGCAGCAGCTGCTCCTCCCACCCGGCCGGTGCTGATCCACCCGCCGGCTGTTGCTGCTCCTCCCGCCCGGTTGTTGCTGCTCCTCCCGCCCGGCCGCTGCTCCTCCCGCCCGGCCACTGCTCCTCCCGCCCGGCCACTGCTCCCCGCCCGGCCACTGCTCCTCCCGCCCGGCCACTGCACCCCCGCCCGGCCGCTGCTCCCCCGCCCGGCCGCTGCTCCCCCGCCCGGCCGCTGCTCCCCCGCCCGGCCGCTGCTCCACCCACCCAGCCACTGCTCCTCCCGCCCCGGCCGCTGCTCCTCCCGCCCGGCCGCTGCTCCCCCGCCCGGCCGCTGCTCCTCCTGCCCCGACCGCTACTCCCCCGCCCGGCCACTGCTCCTCCCGCCCGGCCGCTGCTCCTCCCGCCCGGCCACTGCTCCTCCCGCCCGGCCGCTGCTCCTCCCGCCCGGCCGCTGCTCCTCCCGCCCGGCTGCTGCTCCCCCGCCCGGCCACTGCTCCTCCCGCCCGGCCGCTGCTCCTCCTGCCCAGCCGCTGCTCCACTCGCCCGGCCGCTGCTTTTCTCGCCAGGCCGCTGCTCCTCCTGCCCAGCCGCTGCTCCTCCTGCCCGGTCGCTGCTTCTCTCGCCCGGCCGCTGCTCCACTCGCCCGGCCGCTGCTTTTCTCGCCAAGCCGCTGCTCCTCCCGCCCGGCGCAGATTCTCTCGCCCGGCCGCTGCTCATTCCGTCCGGCCTCTTCTCCTCCCGCCCGACCGCTGCTGCTCCTCCTGCTTGGTCGCTGCTCCTCCCCCCAGGCCGCTGGTCCTCTCGCCCGGCATCTACTCCTCCCGCCCGTCCGCTGCTCCTCTCGCCCGTCCGCTGCTCCTCTCGTCCTGGTGCTGCTGCTCCTCCCGCCCGGCCGCTGCTCCCCCGCCCGGCCGCTGCTCCTCCCACCCGGCTGCTGCTCCTCCCACCCGGCCGCTGCTCCTCCCGCCCGGCCGCTGCTCCTCCAGCCCAGCAGCAGCTGCTCCTCCCGCCCGGCTGCTGCTCCTCCAGCCCAGCAGCAGCTGCTCCTCCCGCCCGGCCGCTGCTTCTCTCGCCCGGCAGCAGCTACTCCTGCTAGGCCGCTGCTTCTCTCGCCCGGCAGCAGCTGCTCCTCCCGCCCGGCTGCTGCTCCTCCCGCCCGGCAGCAGCTGCTCCTCCCGCCCGGCAGCAGCTGCTCCTACCGCCCGGCAGCAGCGGCTCCTCCCGCCCGGCCGCTGCTCCTCCCACCCGTCCGCTGCTCCTCCTCCCCGGCCGCTGCTCCTGCTGCCCGTTGGCTGCTGCTCCTCCCGTCCGGCCGCTGCTCCTCCCGCCCGGCCACTGCTACTCCCGCCCGGCCACTGCTCCTCCCACCCGTCCGCTGCTCCTCCCACCCGTCCGCTGCTCCTCTTCCCCGGCCGCTGCTCCTCCTGCCCGTTGGCTGCTGCTCCTCCCGACGGCCGCTGCTCCTCCCGCCAGTCCGCTGCTCCTCCCGCCCGGCCGCTGCTCCTCCCGCCCGGCCGCTGCTCCTCCTGCCCGGCCGCTGCTCCTCCCGCCCGGCCGCTGCTCCTCCCGCCCGGCCGCTGCTCCTCCCGCCCGGCCGCTGCTCCTCCCGCCCGGCCGCTGCTCCTCCCGCCCGGCAGCTGCTCCTCTCGCCCGGCCGCTGCTGCTCCTCCCGCCCGTCTGCTGCTGCTCCTCTCGCCAGGCAGCAGCTGCTCCTCCCACCCGGCCGGTGCTGATCCACCCGCCGGCTGTTGCTGCTCCTCCCGCCCGGTTGTTGCTGCTCCTCCCGCCCGGCCACTGCTCCTCCCGCCCGGCCACTGCTCCCCCGCCCGGCCACTGCTCCTCCCGCCCGGCCACTGCACCCCCGCCCGGCCGCTGCTCCCCCGCCCGGCCGCTGCTCCCCCGCCCGGCCGCTGCTCCCCCGCCCGGCCGCTGCTCCACCCACCCAGCCACTGCTCCTCCCGCCCCGGCCGCTGCTCCTCCCGCCCGGCCGCTGCTCCCCCGCCCGGCCGCTGCTCCTCCTGCCCCGACCGCTACTCCCCCGCCCGGCCACTGCTCCTCCCGCCCGGCCGCTGCTCCTCCCGCCCGGCCACTGCTCCTCCCGCCCGGCCGCTGCTCCTCCCGCCCGGCTGCTGCTCCCCCGCCCGGCCACTGCTCCTCCCGCCCGGCCACTGCTCCTCCCGCCCGGCCGCTGCTCCTCCTGCCCAGCCGCTGCTCCACTCGCCCGGCCGCTGCTTTTCTCGCCAGGCCGCTGCTCCTCCTGCCCAGCCGCTGCTCCTCCCGCCCGGTCGCTGCTTCTCTCGCCCGGCCGCTGCTCCACTCGCCCGGCCGCTGCTTTTCTCGCCAAGCCGCTGCTCCTCCCGCCCGGCGCAGATTCTCTCGCCCGGCCGCTGCTCATTCCGTCCGGCCTCTTCTCCTCCCGCCCGACCGCTGCTGCTCCTCCTGCTTGGTCGCTGCTCCTCCCCCCAGGCCGCTGCTTCTCTCGCCCGGCAGCAGCTGCTCCTCCCGCCCGGCTGCTGCTCCTCCCGCCCGGCAGCAGCGGCTCCTCCCGCCCGGCAGCAGCTGCTCCTCCCGCCCGGCAGCAGCGGCTCCTCCCGCCCGGCAGCAGCGGCTCCTCCCGCCCGGCAGCAGCTGCTCCTCCCGCCCGGCAGCAGCTGCTCCTCCCGCCCGGCCGCTGCTCCTCCTGCCCGGCCGCTGCTTCTCTCGCCCGGCCGCTGCTGCTCCTCCCGCCCTGGGCATTGCTGGTCCTCCCGCCTGGGCGTTGCTGCTCCTCCCACCTGGGCGTTGCTGGTCCTCCCGCCTGGGCGTTGCTGCTCCTCCCGCCTGGGCATTGCTGCTCCTCCCACCTGGGCGTTGCTGCTCCTCCCGCCTGGGCGTTGCTGCTCCTCCCACCTGGGCGTTGCTGGTCCTCCCGCCTGGGCATTGCCGCTCCTCCCGCCTGGGCGTTGTTGCTCCCCCCGCCTGGGCGTTGCTGGTCCTCCCGCCTGGGCATTGCTGCTCCTCCCACCTGGGCGTTGCTGGTCCTCCCGCCTGGGCGTTGCTGCTCCCCCCGCCTGGGCGTTGCTGGTCCTCCCGCCTGAGCGTTGCTGCTCCTCCCGCCTGGGCGTTGCTGCTCCTCCCGCCTGGGCGTTGCTGCTCCCCCCGCCTGGGCGTTGCTGGTCCTCCCGCCTGAGCGTTGCTGCTCCTCTCGCCCGGCTGCTGCTCCTCCCGCCCGGCCACTGCTCCTCTCGCCCGACGGCTGCTGTTCCTCCAGCCCGGCTGCTGCTGCTCCCGCCCGGCCGAATCTTGCCTACCTACCGGCTGCCGCTACTCCCGCCCGGCCGCTGCTCCTCCCGCCAGGCCGCCCGCCCCCTGCTCCTCCCGCACGGCCACCCGGCCGCACGGCCGCTGCTCCTCCCACCCGGCCGCTGCTCCTCTCGCCCGGGAGCTGCTCCTCTCGCCCGGCCGCTGCTGCTCCTCCCACCTGTCTACTGCTCCTCTCGCCCGGCCGCTGCACCTCCAACCCGTCCGCTGCTCCTCCTCCCCGGCCGCTGCTGCTCCTCCTGCCCGGCCGCTGCTCCTCCCGTCCGGCTGCTGCTCGTCCCGCCCGGCCGCTGCTGCTCCTCCCACCCAATGGCTGCTGCTCCTCCCGCCAGGCCGCTGGTCCTCTCGCCCGGCAGCTGCTCCTCCCGCCCGGCCGCTGCTCCTCCCGCCCGTCCGCTGCTCCTCTCGCCCTGGTGCTGCTGCTCGTCCCACCAGTTGGCCGCTGCTCCTCCCGCCCGGCCGCTGCTCCTCCCGCCCGGCCACCCGGCCGCACGGCTGCTGCTCCTCCCGCCCGGCAGCTGCTCCTCTCGCCCGGCCGCTGCTGCTCCTCCCACCTGTCTACTGCTCCTCCTCCCCGGCCGCTGCTCCCCCTGCCCGGCCGCTGCTCCTCCCGTCCGGCTGCTGCTCCTCCCGCCCGGCCGCTGCTCCTCTCGCCCGGCAGCTGCTCCTCCCGCTCGGCCGCTGCTCCTCCCGCCCGTCCGCTGCTCCTCTCGCCCTGGTGCTGCTGCTCCTCTCACCCATTGGCAGCTGCTCCTCCTGCCTGGGCACTGCTGCTCATCCCGCCCGGCCGCTGCTCCTCCCGCCCGGCCGCTGCTTCTCCCTCCCGGCCGCTGCTCCTCTCGCCCGGGAGCTGCTCCTCTCGCCCGGCCGCTGCTGCTCCTCCCAACTGTCTACTGCTCCTCCCGCCAGGCAGCAGCTGCTCTTCCGGCCCTGACTCTGCTCCTCCCGCCCGGCCGCTGCTGCTCCTCCCGCCCGGCCGCTGCTCCTCTCGCCCGGCCGCTGCTCCTCTCGCCCGGCCGCTGCTCCTCTCGCCCGGCCGCTGCTCCTCCCGCACGGCCGCTGCTCCTCCCGTCCGGCCGCTGTTCCCCCACCCGGCCCCTGCAGCTCCTCCCGCCCGTCCGCTGCTCCTCCCGCCAGGCAGCAGCTGCTCCTCTCGTCCGGGAGCTGCTCGTCTCGCCCGGCCGCTGCTGCTCCTCCCACCCGACTACTGCTCCTCCCGCCCGGACTCTGTTCCTCCTCCCCGGTTGCTTCTCCTCCCGTCCGGCCGCTTCTCCTCCCGCCTGGCCGCTGCTGCTCCTCCTGCTTGGTCGCTGCTCCTCCCGCCAGGCCGCTGCTCCTCCTGCCCGGCCGCTGCTCCTCCCGCCCGGCAGCTGCTCCTCTCGCCCGGCCGCTGCTCCTCTCGCCCGGCCGCTGCTCCTCTCGCCCGGCCGCTGCTGCTCCTCCCACCCGACTACTGCTCCTCCCGCCCGGACTCTGCTCCTCCTCCCCGGTTGCTTCTCCTCCCGTCCAGCCGCTTCTCCTCCCGCCCGGCCGCTGCTGCTCCTCCCGCCAGGCCGCTGCTCCTCCTGCCCGGCCCCTTCTCCTCCCGCCCGGCCGCTGCTGCTCCTCCTGCCCGGCCGCTGCTCCTCCCGCCCGGCCGCTGCTCCTCCTGCCCGGCCGCTGCTCCTCCCGTCCAGCCGCTGCTCCTCCCATCCAGCCGCTGCTCCTCCTGCCCGGCCGCTGCTCCTCCCGTCCAGCCGCTGCTCCTCCCGTCCAGCCGCTGCTCCTCCTGCCCGGCCGCTGCTCCTCCCGTCCAGCCGCTGCTCCTCCCGCCCGGCCGCTGCTCCTCTCGCCCGGCCGCTGCTCCTCTCGCCCGGCCGCTGCTGCTCCTCCCACCCGACTACTGCTCCTCCCGCCCGGACTCTGCTCCTCCTCCCCGGTTGCTTCTCCTCCCGTCCAGCCGCTTCTCCTCCCACCCGACTACTGCTCTTCCGGCCCGGACTCTGCTCCTCCTCCCCGGCCGCTGCTCCTCCCGTCCGGCCGCTGCTGCTCCTCCTGCTTGGTCGCTGCTCCTCCCGCAAGGCCGCTGGTCCTCTCGCCCGGCCACTGCTCCTCCCACCCGTTGGCTGCTGCTCCTCCCGCCCGTCCACTGCTCCTCCCGCCCGACCCCTTCTCCTCTCGCCCGGCCGCTGCTCCTCCCGCCCGGCCGCTGCACCCCCCGACCAGCCGTCCGGCCGCTGCTCCTCCCGCCCGGCCGCTGCTCCTCCCGCCCGGCCGCTGCTCCTCCCGCCCGGCCGCTGCTCCTCCCGCCCGGCCGCCCTCCCGCTGCACCTCCCGCCCGGCCGCTGCTCCTCCCGCCCGGCCGCTGCTCCTCCCGCCCGGCCGCTGCTCCTCCCGCCCGGCCGCTGCTGCTCCTCCCACCCATTGGCTGCTGCTCCTCCTGCTTGGTCGCTGCTCCTCCCGCCAGGCCGCTGGTCCACTCACCCGGCAGCTGCTCCTCCCGCCCGGCCGCTGCTCCTCCCGTCCGGCCACTGCTCCTCCCACCCGGCCCCTGCTACTCCTCCCGCTCGGCCACTGCTCCTCCCACCCGGCCCCTGCTGCTCCTCCCGCCCGGCCACTGCTCCTCCCACCCGTCCGCTGCTCCTCCCACCCGTCCGCTGCTCCTCCCGCCCGGCCGCTGCTCCTCCCGTCCGGCCGCTGCTCCTCCCGCCCGGCCGCTGCTACTCCCGCCCGGCCACTGCTCCTCCCACCCGTCCGCTGCTCCTCCCGCCCGGCCGCTGCTCCTCCCGCCCGGCCGCTGCTGCTCCTCCCACCCATTGGCTGCTGCTCCTCCTGCTTGGTCGCTGCTCCTCCCGCCCGGCCGCTGCTCCTCCCGTCCGGCCTCTGCTCCTCCCACCCGTCCGCTGCTCCTCCCACCCCTCCGCTGCTCCTCCCGCCCGGCCGCTGCTCCTCCCGTCCGGCCGCTGCTCCTCCCGCTCGGCCGCTGCTACTCCCGCCCGGCCACTGCTCCTCCCACCCGTCCGCTGCTCCTCCCACCCGTCCGCTGCTCCTCCCGCCCGGCCGCTGCTCCTCCCGTCCGGCCGCTGCTCCTCCCGTCCGGCCGCTGCTCCTCCCGCCCGGCCGCTGCTCCTCCCACCCGTCCGCTGCTCCTCCCACCCGTCCGCTGCTCCTCCCACCCGTCCGCTGCTCCTCCCACCCGTCCGCTGCTCCTCCCGCCCGGCCGCTGCTCCTCCCGTCCGGCCGCTGCTCCTCCCGCCCGGCCGCTGCTACTCCCGCCCGGCCACTGCTCCTCCCACCCGTCCGCTGCTCCTCCCGCCCGGCCGCTGCTCCTCCTGCCCGTTGGCTGCTGCTCCTCCCGACGGCCGCTGCTCCTCCCGCCAGGCCGCTGCTCCTCCCACCCGTTGGCTGCTGCTCCTCCCGCCAGGCCGCTGCTCCTCCCGCCCGGCCGCTGCTCCTCCCGCCCGGCCGCTGCTCCTCCTGCCCGGCTGCTGCTGCTCCTCTCGCCCGGCCGCTGCTGCTCCTCCCGCCCGTCTGCTGCTGCTCCTCTCGCCCGGCCGCTGCTGCTCCTCCCACCCGTCTACTGCTCCTCCCGCCAGGCAGCAGCTGCTCCTCCCACCCGGCCGGTGCTGATCCACCCGCCCGTCTGTTGCTGCTCCTCCAGCCCGGCCGCTGCTCCTCCCGCCCGGCCACTGCTCCTCCCGCCCGGCCGCTGCTCCTCCCGCCCGGCCACTGCTCCTCCCGCCCGGCCGCTGCTCCTCCCGCCCGGCCGCTGCTCCTCCCGCCCGGCCACTGCTCCCCCGCCCGGCCACTGCTCCTCCCGCCCGGCCACTGCACCCCCGCCCGGCCGCTGCTCCCCCGCCCGGCCGCTGCTCCCCCGCCCGGCCGCTGCTCCCCCGCCCGGCCGCTGCTCCACCCACCCAGCCACTGCTCCTCCCGCCCGGCCGCTGCTCCTCCCGCCCGGCCGCTGCTCCCCCGCCCGGCCGCTGCTCCTCCTGCCCCGACCGCTGCTCCCCGCCCGGCCACTGCTCCTCCCGCCCGGCCGCTGCTCCTCCCGCCCGGCCGCTGCTCCCCCGCCCGGCCACTGCTCCTCCCGCCCGGCCGCTGCTCCTCCCGCCCGGCCGCTGCTCCCCCGCCCGGCCACTGCTCCTCCCGCCCGGCCGCTGCTCCACTCGCCCGGCCGCTGCTCCTCCCGCACGGCCGCTGCTCCTCCTGCCCAGCCGCTGCTCCACTCGCCCGGCCGCTGCTTTTCTCGCCAGGCCGCTGCTCCTCCTGCCCAGCCAATGCTCCTCCCGCCCGGTCGCTGCTTCTCTCGCCCGGCCGCTGCTCATCCCGCCCGGCCGCTGCTCATTCCGTCCGGCCTCTTCTCCTCCCGCCCGACCGCTGCTGCTCCTCCTGCTTGGTCGCTGCTCCTCCCCCCAGGCCGCTGGTCCTCTCGCCCGGCAGCTACTCCTCCCGCCCGTCCGCTGCTCCTCTCGCCCGTCCGCTGCTCCTCTCATCCTGGTGCTGCTGCTCCTCCTGCCTGGGCGCTGCTGCTGCCGTCCCTCCCGGCTGCTGCTCCTCTCGCCCGGCCGCTGCTCCTCTCGCCCGTGCGCTGCTCCTCCCACCCATTGGCTGCTGCTCCTCCCGCCCGGCCGCTGCTCCTCCCGCCCGGCCGCTGCTCCTCCCGCCCGGCCGCTGCTCCTCCCGCCCGGCCGCTGCTGCTCCTCCCACCCATTGGCTGCTGCTCCTCCTGCTTGGTCGCTGCTCCTCCCGCCAGGCCGCTGGTCCACTCACCCGGCAGCTGCTCCTCCCGCCCGGCCGCTGCTCCTCCCGTCCGGCCACTGCTCCTCCCACCTGGCCCCTGCTACTCCTCCCGCCCGGCCACTGCTCCTCCCACCCGGCCCCTGCTGCTCCTCCCGCCCGGCCACTGCTCCTCCCACCCGTCCGCTGCTCCTCCCACCCGTCCGCTGCTCCTCCCGCCCGGCCGCTGCTCCTCCCGTCCGGCCGCTGCTCCTCCCGCCCGGCCGCTGCTACTCCCGCCCGGCCACTGCTCCTCCCACCCGTCCGCTGCTCCTCCCGCCCGGCCGCTGCTCCTCCCGCCCGGCCGCTGCTGCTCCTCCCACCCATTGGCTGCTGCTCCTCCTGCTTGGTCGCTGCTCCTCCCGCCCGGCCGCTGCTCCTCCCGTCCGGCCACTGCTCCTCCCACCCGTCCGCTGCTCCTCCCACCCCTCCGCTGCTCCTCCCGCCCGGCCGCTGCTCCTCCCGTCCGGCCGCTGCTCCTCCCGCTCGGCCGCTGCTACTCCCGCCCGGCCACTGCTCCTCCCACCCGTCCGCTGCTCCTCCCACCCGTCCGCTGCTCCTCCCGCCCGGCCGCTGCTCCTCCCGTCCGGCCGCTGCTCCTCCCGTCCGGCCGCTGCTCCTCCCGCCCGGCCGCTGCTCCTCCCACCCGTCCGCTGCTCCTCCCACCCGTCCGCTGCTCCTCCCACCCGTCCGCTGCTCCTCCCACCCGTCCGCTGCTCCTCCCGCCCGGCCGCTGCTCCTCCCGTCCGGCCGCTGCTCCTCCCGCCCGGCCGCTGCTACTCCCGCCCGGCCACTGCTCCTCCCACCCGTCCGCTGCTCCTCCCGCCCGGCCGCTGCTCCTCCTGCCCGTTGGCTGCTGCTCCTCCCGACGGCCGCTGCTCCTCCCGCCAGGCCGCTGCTCCTCCCACCCGTTGGCTGCTGCTCCTCCCGCCAGGCCGCTGCTCCTCCCGCCCGGCCGCTGCTCCTCCCGCCCGGCCGCTGCTCCTCCTGCCCGGCTGCTGCTGCTCCTCTCGCCCGGCCGCTGCTGCTCCTCCCGCCCGTCTGCTGCTGCTCCTCTCGCCCGGCCGCTGCTGCTCCTCCCACCCGTCTACTGCTCCTCCCGCCAGGCAGCAGCTGCTCCTCCCACCCGGACGGTGCTGATCCACCCGCCCGGCTGTTGCTGCTCCTCCAGCCCGGCCGCTGCTCCTCCCGTCCGGCCACTGCTCCTCCCACCCGTCCGCTGCTCCTCCCACCCCTCCGCTGCTCCTCCCGCCCGGCCGCTGCTCCTCCCGTCCGGCCGCTGCTCCTCCCGCTCGGCCGCTGCTACTCCCGCCCGGCCACTGCTCCTCCCACCCGTCCGCTGCTCCTCCCACCCGTCCGCTGCTCCTCCCGCCCGGCCGCTGCTCCTCCCGTCCGGCCGCTGCTCCTCCCGTCCAGCCGCTGCTCCTCCCGCCCGGCCGCTGCTCCTCCCACCCGTCCGCTGCTCCTCCCACCCGTCCGCTGCTCCTCCCACCCGTCCGCTGCTCCTCCCACCCGTCCGCTGCTCCTCCCGCCCGGCCGCTGCTCCTCCCGTCCGGCCGCTGCTCCTCCCGCCCGGCCGCTGCTACTCCCGCCCGGCCACTGCTCCTCCCACCCGTCCGCTGCTCCTCCCGCCCGGCCGCTGCTCCTCCTGCCCGTTGGCTGCTGCTCCTCCCGACGGCCGCTGCTCCTCCCGCCCGGCCGCTGCTCCTCCTGCCCGTTGGCTGCTGCTCCTCCCGACGGCCGCTGCTCCTCCCGCCAGGCCGCTGCTCCTCCCACCCGTTGGCTGCTGCTCCTCCCGCCAGGCCGCTGCTCCTCCCGCCCGGCCGCTGCTCCTCCCGCCCGGCCGCTGCTCCTCCTGCCCGGCTGCTGCTGCTCCTCTCGCCCGGCCGCTGCTGCTCCTCCCGCCCGTCTGCTGCTGCTCCTCTCGCCCGGCCGCTGCTGCTCCTCCCACCCGTCTACTGCTCCTCCCGCCAGGCAGCAGCTGCTCCTCCCACCCGGACGGTGCTGATCCACCCGCCCGGCTGTTGCTGCTCCTCCAGCCCGGCCGCTGCTCCTCCCGTCCGGCCACTGCTCCTCCCACCCGTCCGCTGCTCCTCCCACCCCTCCGCTGCTCCTCCCGCCCGGCCGCTGCTCCTCCCGTCCGGCCGCTGCTCCTCCCGCTCGGCCGCTGCTACTCCCGCCCGGCCACTGCTCCTCCCACCCGTCCGCTGCTCCTCCCACCCGTCCGCTGCTCCTCCCGCCCGGCCGCTGCTCCTCCCGTCCGGCCGCTGCTCCTCCCGTCCAGCCGCTGCTCCTCCCGCCCGGCCGCTGCTCCTCCCACCCGTCCGCTGCTCCTCCCACCCGTCCGCTGCTCCTCCCACCCGTCCGCTGCTCCTCCCACCCGTCCGCTGCTCCTCCCGCCCGGCCGCTGCTCCTCCCGTCCGGCCGCTGCTCCTCCCGCCCGGCCGCTGCTACTCCCGCCCGGCCACTGCTCCTCCCACCCGTCCGCTGCTCCTCCCGCCCGGCCGCTGCTCCTCCTGCCCGTTGGCTGCTGCTCCTCCCGACGGCCGCTGCTCCTCCCGCCAGGCCGCTGCTCCTCCCACCCGTTGGCTGCTGCTCCTCCCGCCAGGCCGCTGCTCCTCCCGCCCGGCCGCTGCTCCTCCCGCCCGGCCGCTGCTCCTCCTGCCCGGCTGCTGCTGCTCCTCTCGCCCGGCCGCTGCTGCTCCTCCCGCCCGTCTGCTGCTGCTCCTCTCGCCCGGCCGCTGCTGCTCCTCCCACCCGTCTACTGCTCCTCCCGCCAGGCAGCAGCTGCTCCTCCCACCCGGACGGTGCTGATCCACCCGCCCGGCTGTTGCTGCTCCTCCAGCCCGGCCGCTGCTCCTCCCGCCCGGCCACTGCTCCTCCCGCCCGGCCGCTGCTCCTCCCGCCCGGCCACTGCTCCTCCCGCCCGGCCGCTGCTCCTCCCGCCCGGCCACTGCTCCTCCCGCCCGGCCACTGCTCCCCCGCCCGGCCACTGCTCCTCCCGCCCGGCCACTGCACCCCCGCCCGGCCGCTGCTCCCCCGCCCGGCCGCTGCTCCCCCGCCCGGCCGCTGCTCCCCCGCCCGGCCGCTGCTCCACCCACCCAGCCACTGCTCCTCCCGCCCGGCCGCTGCTCCTCCCGCCCGGCCGCTGCTCCCCCGCCCGGCTGCTGCTCCTCCTGCCCCGACCGCTGCTCCCCGCCCGGCCACTGCTCCTCCCGCCCGGCCGCTGCTCCTCCCGCCCGGCCGCTGCTCCCCCGCCCGGCCACTGCTCCTCCCGCCCGGCCGCTGCTCCTCCCGCCCGGCCGCTGCTCCCCCGCCCGGCCACTGCTCCTCCCGCCCGGCCGCTGCTCCTCCCGCACGGCCGCTGCTCCTCCTGCCCAGCCGCTGCTCCACTCGCCCGGCCGCTGCTTTTCTCGCCAGGCCGCTGCTCCTCCTGCCCAGCCGCTGCTCCACTCGCCCGGCCGCTGCTTTTCTCGCCAAGCCGCTGCTCCTCCCGCCCGGCGCAGATTCTCTCGCCCGGCCGCTGCTCATTCCGTCCGGCCTCTTCTCCTCCCGCCCGACCGCTGCTGCTCCTCCTGCTTGGTCGCTGCTCCTCCCCCCAGGCCGCTGGTCCTCTCGACCGGCAGCTACTCCTCCCGCCCGTCCGCTGCTCCTCTCGCCCGTCCGCTGCTCCTCTCGTCCTGGTGCTGCTGCTCCTCCTGCCTGGGCGCTGCTGCTGCCGTCCCTCCCGGCTGCTGCTCCTCTCGCCCGGCCGCTGCTCCTCTCGCCCGTGCGCTGCTCCTCCCACCCATTGGCTGCTGCTCCTCCCGCCCGGCCGCTGCTCCCCCGCCCGGCCGCTGCTCCTCCCGCCCGGCTGCTGCTCCTCCAGCCCAGCCGCTGCTTCTCTCGCCCGGCAGCAGCTGCTCCTGCTAGGCCGCTGCTCCTCCCGCCCGGCCGCTGCTCCTCCAGCCCAGCAGCAGCTGCTCCTCCCGCCCGGCTGCTGCTCCTCCAGCCCAGCCGCTGCTTCTCTCGCCCGGCAGCAGCTGCTCCTGCTAGGCCGCTGCTTCTCTCACCCGGCAGAAGCTGCTCCTCCCGCCCGGCTGCTGCTCCTCCCGCCCGGCAGCAGCTGCTCCTCCCGCCCGGCAGCAGCTGCTCCTACCGCCCGGCAGCAGCGGCTCCTCCCGCCCGGCAGCAGCTGCTCCTCCCGCCCGGCAGCAGCTGCTCCTCCCGCCCGGCAGCAGCTGCTCCTCCCGCCCGGCAGCAGCTGCTCCTCCCGCCCGGCAGCAGCTGCTCCTCCCGCCCGGCAGCAGCTGCTTCTCTCGCCCGGCCGCTGCTGCTCCTCCCGCCCGGCAGCAGCTGCTCCTCCTGCCCGGCCGCTGCTGCTCCTCCCGCCCGGCAGCAGCTGCTCCTCCCGCCCGGCAGCAGCTGCTCCTCCCGCCCGGCAGCAGCTGCTTCTCTCGCCCGGCCGCTGCTGCTCCTCCCGCCCTGGGCATTGCTGCTCCTCCCGCCCTGGGCGTTGCTGCTCCTCCCACCTGGGCGTTGCTGCTCCTCCCACCTGGGCATTGCTGGTCCTCCCGCCTGGGCGTTGCTGCTCCTCCCGCCTGGGCGTTGCTGCTCCTCCCACCTGGGCGTTGCTGGTCCTCCCACCTGGGCGTTGCTGCTCCTCCCGCCTGGGCGTTGCTGCTCCTCCCGCCTGGGCATTGCCGCTCCTCCCACCTGGGCGTTGCTGCTCCTCCCGCCTGGGCGTTGCTGCTCCTCCCACCTGGGCGTTGCTGGTCCTCCCGCCTGGGCGTTGTTGCTCCCCCCGCCTGGGCGTTGCTGCTCCCCCCGCCTGGGCGTTGCTGGTCCTCCCGCCTGAGCGTTGATGCTCCTCCCGTCGGGGCTGCTGCTCCTCCCGCCCGGCCACTGCTCCTCTCGCCCGACGGCTGCTGTTCCTCCAGCCCGGCTGCTGCTGCTCCCGCCCAGCCGAATCTTGCCTACCTACCGGCTGCCGCTACTCCCGCCCGGCCGCTGCTCCTCCCGCCAGGCCGCCCGCCCCCTGCTCCTCCCGCACGGCCGCTGCTCCTCTCGCCCGGGAGCTGCTCCTCTCGCCCGGCCGCTGCTGCTCCTCCCACCTGTCTACTGCTCCTCTCGCCCGGCCGCTGCACCTCCAACCCGTCCGCTGCTCCTCCTCCCCGGCCGCTGCTGCTCCTCCTGCCCGGCCGCTGCTCCTCCCGTCCGGCTGCTGCTCGTCCCGCCCGGCCGCTGCTGCTCCTCCCACCCAATGGCTGCTGCTCCTCCCGCCAGGCCGCTGGTCCTCTCGCCCGGCAGCTGCTCCTCCCACCCGGCCGCTGCTCCTCCCGCCCGTCCGCTGCTCCTCTCGCCCGTCCGCTGCTCCTCTCGCCCTGGTGCTGCTGCTCGTCCCACCAGTTGGCTGCTGCTCCTCCCACCCGGCCGCTGCTCCTCCCGCCCGGCCACCCGGCCGCACGGCTGCTGCTCCTCCCGCCCGGCAGCTGCTCCTCTCGCCCGGCCGCTGCTGCTCCTCCCACCTGTCTACTGCTCCTCCTCCCCGGCCGCTGCTGCTCCCCCTGCCCGGCCGCTGCTCCTCTCGCCCGGCCGCTGCTCCTCTCGCCCGGCCGCTGCTCCTCTCGCCCGGCAGCTGCTCCTCCCGCCCGGCCGCTGCTCCTCCCGCCCGTCCGCTGCTCCTCTCGCCCTGGTGCTGCTGCTCCTCTCACCCATTGGCAGCTGCTCCTCCTGCCTGGGCACTGCTGCTCATCCCGCCCGGCCGCTGCTCCTCCCGTCCGGCTGCTGCTCCTCCCGCCCGGCCGCTTCTCCTCCCGCCCGGCCGCTGCTTCTCCCTCCCGGCCGCTGCTTCTCCCTCCCGGCCGCTGCTTCTCCCTCCCGGCCGCTGCTTCTCCCTCCCGGCCGCTGCTTCTCCCTCCCGGCCGCTGCTTCTCCCTCCCGGCCGCTGCTCCTCCCGCCCGGCCGCTGCTTCTCCCTCCCGGCCGCTGCTCCTCTCGCCCGGGAGCTGCTCCTCTCGCCCGGCCGCTGCTGCTCCTCCCAACTGTCTACTGCTCCTCCCGCCAGGCAGCAGCTGCTCTTCCGGCCCTGACTCTGCTCCTCCCGCCCGGCCGCTGCTGCTCCTCCCGCCCGGCCGCTGCTCCTCTCGCCCGGCCGCTGCTCCTCTCGCCCGGCCGCTGCTCCTCTCGCCCGGCCGCTGCTCCTCCCGCCCGGCCGCTGTTCCCCCACCCGGCCCCTGCAGCTCCTCCCGCCTGGCCACTGCTCCTCCCACCCGTCCGCTGCTCCTCCCGCCAGGCAGCAGCTGCTCCTCTCGCCCGGGAGCTGCTCCTCTCGCCCGGCCGCTGCTGCTCCTCCCACCCGACTACTGCTCCTCCCGCCCGGACTCTGTTCCTCCTCCCCGGTTGCTTCTCCTCCCATCCAGCCGCTTCTCCTCCCGCCCGGCCGCTGCTCCTCCTGCCCGGCCGCTGCTCCTCCTGCCCGGCCGCTGCTCTTCTCGCCCGGCCGCTGCTCCTCTCGCCCGGCCGCTGCTCCTCTCGCCCGGCCGCTGCTGCTCCTCCCACCCGACTACTGCTCCTCCCGCCCGGACTCTGCTCCTCCTCCCCGGTTGCTTCTCCTCCCGTCCGGCCGCTGCTGCTCCTCCTGCTTGGTCGCTGCTCCTCCCGCCAGGCCGCTGCTCCTCCCGCCCGGCCGCTGCTGCTCCTCCTGCCCGGCCGCTGCTCCTCCCGCCCGGCCGCTTCTCCTCCCGCCCGGCCGCTGCTGCTCCTCCTGCCCGGCCGCTGCTCCTCCCGCCCGGCCGCTGCTCCTCCCGCCCGGCCGCTGCTGCTCCTCCTGCTTGGTCGCTGCTCCTCCCGCCAGGCCGCTGCTCCTCCTGCCCGGCCGCTGCTCCTCCCGTCCAGCCGCTGCTCCTCCTGCCCGGCCGCTGCTCCTCCCGTCCAGCCGCTTCTCCTCCCGCCCGGCCGCTGCTGCTCCTCCTGCCCGGCCGCTGCTCCTCCCGCCCGGCCGCTGCTACTCTCGCCCGGCCGCTGCTCCTCTCGCCCGGCCGCTGCTGCTCCTCCCACCCGACTACTGCTCCTCCCGCCCGGACTCTGCTCCTCCTCCCCGGTTGCTTCTCCTCCCGTCCAGCCGCTTCTCCTCCCACCCGACTACTGCTCTTCCGGCCCGGACTCTGATCCTCCTCCCCGGCCGCCGCTTCTCCTCCCGCCCGGCCGCTGCTGCTCCTCCTGCTTGGTCGCTGCTCCTCTCGCCCGGGAGCTGCTCCTCTCGCCCGGCCGCTGCTGCTCCTCCCACCTGTCTACTGCTCCTCTCGCCCGGCCGCTGCACCTCCAACCCGTCCGCTGCTCCTCCTCCCCGGCCGCTGCTGCTCCTCCTGCCCGGCCGCTGCTCCTCCCGTCCGGCTGCTGCTCGTCCCGCCCGGCCGCTGCTGCTCCTCCCACCCAATGGCTGCTGCTCCTCCCGCCAGGCCGCTGGTCCTCTCGCCCGGCAGCTGCTCCTCCCGCCCGGCCGCTGCTCCTCCCGCCCGTCCGCTGCTCCTCTCGCCCTGGTGCTGCTGCTCGTCCCACCAGTTGGCTGCTGCTCCTCCCACCCGGCCACCCGGCCGCACGGCTGCTGCTCCTCCCGCCCGGCAGCTGCTCCTCTCGCCCGGCCGCTGCTGCTCCTCCCACCTGTCTACTGCTCCTCCTCCCCGGCCGCTGCTGCTCCCCCTGCCCGGCCGCTGCTCCACTCGCCCGGCCGCTGCTCCTCCCGTCCGGCTGCTGCTCCTCCCGCCCGGCAGCTGCTCCTCTCGCCCGGCAGCTGCTCCTCCCGCCCGGCCGCTGCTCCTCCCGCCCGTCCGCTGCTCCTCTCGCCCTGGTGCTGCTGCTCCTCTCACCCATTGGCAGCTGCTCCTCCTGCCTGGGCACTGCTGCTCATCCTGCCCAGCCGCTGCTCCTCCCGTCCGGCTGCTGCTCCTCCCGCCCGGCCGCTGCTCCTCCCGCCCGGCCGCTGCTTCTCCCTCCCGGCCGCTGCTCCTCCCGCCCGGCCGCTGCTTCTCCCTCCCGGCCGCTGCTCCTCTCGCCCGGGAGCTGCTCCTCTCGCCCGGCCGCTGCTGCTCCTCCCAACTGTCTACTGCTCCTCCCGCCAGGCAGCAGCTGCTCTTCCGGCCCTGACTCTGCTCCTCCCGCCCGGCCGCTGCTGCTCCTCCCGCCCGGCCGCTGCTCCTCTCGCCCGGCCGCTGCTCCTCTCGCCCGGCCGCTGCTCCTCTCGCCCGGCCGCTGCTCCTCCCGCCCGGCCGCTGCTCCTCCCGCCCGGCCGCTGCTCCTCTCGCCCGGCCGCTTCTCCTCCCGCCCGGCCGCTGCTGCTCCTCCCGCCCGGCCGCTGCTCCTCCCGTCCGGCCGCTGTTCCCCCACCCGGCCCCTGCAGCTCCTCCCGCCTGGCCACTGCCCCTCCCACCCGTCCGCTGCTCCTCCCGCCAGGCAGCAGCTGCTCCTCTCGCCCGGGAGCTGCTCCTCTCGCCCGGCCGCTGCTGCTCCTCCCACCCGACTACTGCTCCTCCCGCCCGGACTCTGTTCCTCCTCCCCGGTTGCTTCTCCTCCCGTCCAGCCGCTTCTCCTCCCGTCCAGCCGCTTCTCCTCCCGTCCAGCCGCTTCTCCTCCCGCCAGGCCGCTGCTCCTCCTGCCCGGCCGCTGCTCCTCCTGCCCGGCCGCTGCTCTTCTCGCCCGGCCGCTGCTCCTCTCGCCCGGCCGCTGCTCCTCTCGCCCGGCCGCTGCTGCTCCTCCCACCCGACTACTGCTCCTCCCGCCCGGACTCTGCTCCTCCTCCCCGGTTGCTTCATATCCCGTCCGGCCGCTTCTCCTCCCGCCCGGCCGCTGCTGCTCCTCCTGCTTGGTCGCTGCTCCTCCCGCCAGGCCGCTGCTCCTCCCGCCCGGCCGCTGCTGCTCCTCCTGCCCGGCCGCTGCTCCTCCCGTCCAGCCGCTGCTCCTCCTGCCCGGCCGCTGCTCCTCCCGTCCAGCCGCTTCTCCTCCCGCCCGGCCGCTGCTGCTCCCGTCCAGCCGCTGCTCCTCCTGCCCGGCCGCTGCTCCTCCCGTCCAGCCGCTTCTCCTCCCGCCCGGCCGCTTCTCCTCCCGCCCGGCCGCTGCTGCTCCTCCTGCCCGGCCGCTGCTCCTCCCGCCCGGCCGCTGCTCCTCCCGCCCGGCCGCTGCTCCTCCTGCCCGGCCGCTGCTCCTCCCGCCAGGCCGCTGCTCCTCCCGCCCGGCCGCTGCTCCTCTCGCCCGGCCGCTGCTCCTCTCGCCCGGCCGCTGCTGCTCCTCCCACCCGACTACTGCTCCTCCCGCCCGGACTCTGCTCCTCCTCCCCGGTTGCTTCTCCTCCCGTCCAGCCGCTTCTCCTCCCACCCGACTACTGCTCTTCCGGCCCGGACTCTGCTCCTCCTCCCCGGCCGCTGCTGCTCCTCCTCCCCGCCCGGCCGCTGCTCCTCCCGCCCGGCCGCCCTCCCGCTGCACCTCCCGCCCGGCCGCTGCTCCTCCCGCCCGGCCGCTGCTTCTCCCGCCCGGCCGCTGCTCCTCCCGCCCGGCCGCCCTCCCGCTGCTCCTCCCGCCCGGCCGCTGCTCCTCCCGCTCGCCCGCTGCTCCTCCCGCCCGGCCGCGCTGCTCCTCCTGCCCGGCCGCTGCTTCTCTCGCCCGGCCGCTGCTGCTCCTCTCACCCGGCCGTTGCACCCCCCGACCAGCCGTCCGGCCGCTGCTCCTCCCGCCCGGCCGCTGCTCCTCCCGCCCGTCCGTTGTTCCTCTCGCCCTGGTGCTGCTCCTCCCACCCGTTGGCTGCTGCTCCTCCTGCCTGGGCGCTGCTGCTCCTCTCGCCCGGCCGCTGCTCCTCCCGCCCGGCCGCTGCTCCTCCCGCCCGGCCGCTGCTGCTCCTCCTGCTTGGTCGCTGCTCCTCCCGCCAGGCCGCTGCTCCTCCTGCCCGGCCGCTGCTCCTCCCGTCCAGCCGCTGCTCCTCCTGCCCGGCCGCTGCTCCTCCCGTCCAGCCGCTTCTCCTCCCGCCCGGCCGCTGCTGCTCCTCCTGCCCGGCCGCTGCTCCTCCCGCCCGGCCGCTGCTACTCTCGCCCGGCCGCTGCTCCTCTCGCCCGGCCGCTGCTGCTCCTCCCACCCGACTACTGCTCCTCCCGCCCGGACTCTGCTCCTCCTCCCCGGTTGCTTCTCCTCCCGTCCAGCCGCTTCTCCTCCCACCCGACTACTGCTCTTCCGGCCCGGACTCTGATCCTCCTCCCCGGCCGCCGCTTCTCCTCCCGCCCGGCCGCTGCTGCTCCTCCTGCTTGGTCGCTGCTCCTCTCGCCCGGGAGCTGCTCCTCTCGCCCGGCCGCTGCTGCTCCTCCCACCTGTCTACTGCTCCTCTCGCCCGGCCGCTGCACCTCCAACCCGTCCGCTGCTCCTCCTCCCCGGCCGCTGCTGCTCCTCCTACCCGGCCGCTGCTCCTCCCGTCCGGCTGCTGCTCGTCCCGCCCGGCCGCTGCTGCTCCTCCCACCCAATGGCTGCTGCTCCTCCCGCCAGGCCGCTGGTCCTCTCGCCCGGCAGCTGCTCCTCCCGCCCGGCCGCTGCTCCTCCCGCCCGTCCGCTGCTCCTCTCGCCCTGGTGCTGCTGCTCGTCCCACCAGTTGGCTGCTGCTCCTCCCACCCGGCCACCCGGCCGCACGGCTGCTGCTCCTCCCGCCCGGCAGCTGCTCCTCTCGCCCGGCCGCTGCTGCTCCTCCCACCTGTCTACTGCTCCTCCTCCCCGGCCGCTGCTGCTCCCCCTGCCCGGCCGCTGCTCCACTCGCCCGGCCGCTGCTCCTCCCGTCCGGCTGCTGCTCCTCCCGCCCGGCAGCTGCTCCTCTCGCCCGGCAGCTGCTCCTCCCGCCCGGCCGCTGCTCCTCCCGCCCGTCCGCTGCTCCTCTCGCCCTGGTGCTGCTGCTCCTCTCACCCATTGGCAGCTGCTCCTCCTGCCTGGGCACTGCTGCTCATCCCGCCCAGCCGCTGCTCCTCCCGTCCGGCTGCTGCTCCTCCCGCCCGGCCGCTGCTCCTCCCGCCCGGCCGCTGCTTCTCCCTCCCGGCCGCTGCTCCTCCCGCCCGGCCGCTGCTTCTCCCTCCCGGCCGCTGCTCCTCTCGCCCGGGAGCTGCTCCTCTCGCCCGGCCGCTGCTGCTCCTCCCAACTGTCTACTGCTCCTCCCGCCAGGCAGCAGCTGCTCTTCCGGCCCTGACTCTGCTCCTCCCGCCCGGCCGCTGCTGCTCCTCCCGCCCGGCCGCTGCTCCTCTCGCCCGGCCGCTGCTCCTCTCGCCCGGCCGCTGCTCCTCTCACCCGGCCGCTTCTCCTCCCGCCCGGCCGCTGCTGCTCCTCCCGCCCGGCCGCTGCTCCTCCCGTCCGGCCGCTGTTCCCCCACCCGGCCCCTGCAGCTCCTCCCGCCTGGCCACTGCCCCTCCCACCCGTCCGCTGCTCCTCCCGCCAGGCAGCAGCTGCTCCTCTCGCCCGGGAGCTGCTCCTCTCGCCCGGCCGCTGCTGCTCCTCCCACCCGACTACTGCTCCTCCCGCCCGGACTCTGTTCCTCCTCCCCGGTTGCTTCTCCTCCCGTCCAGCCGCTTCTCCTCCCGTCCAGCCGCTTCTCCTCCCGTCCAGCCGCTTCTCCTCCCGCCAGGCCGCTGCTCCTCCTGCCCGGCCGCTGCTCCTCCTGCCCGGCCGCTGCTCTTCTCGCCCGGCCGCTGCTCCTCTCGCCCGGCCGCTGCTCCTCTCGCCCGGCCGCTGCTGCTCCTCCCACCCGACTACTGCTCCTCCCGCCCGGACTCTGCTCCTCCTCCCCGGTTGCTTCATATCCCGTCCGGCCGCTTCTCCTCCCGCCCGGCCGCTGCTGCTCCTCCTGCTTGGTCGCTGCTCCTCCCGCCAGGCCGCTGCTCCTCCCGCCCGGCCGCTGCTGCTCCTCCTGCCCGGCCGCTGCTCCTCCCGTCCAGCCGCTGCTCCTCCTGCCCGGCCGCTGCTCCTCCCGTCCAGCCGCTTCTCCTCCCGCCCGGCCGCTGCTGCTCCCGTCCAGCCGCTGCTCCTCCTGCCCGGCCGCTGCTCCTCCCGTCCAGCCGCTTCTCCTCCCGCCCGGCCGCTTCTCCTCCCGCCCGGCCGCTGCTGCTCCTCCTGCCCGGCCGCTGCTCCTCCCGCCCGGCCGCTGCTCCTCCCGCCCGGCCGCTGCTCCTCCTGCCCGGCCGCTGCTCCTCCCGCCAGGCCGCTGCTCCTCCCGCCCGGCCGCTGCTCCTCTCGCCCGGCCGCTGCTCCTCTCGCCCGGCCGCTGCTGCTCCTCCCACCCGACTACTGCTCCTCCCGCCCGGACTCTGCTCCTCCTCCCCGGTTGCTTCTCCTCCCGTCCAGCCGCTTCTCCTCCCACCCGACTACTGCTCTTCCGGCCCGGACTCTGCTCCTCCTCCCCGGCCGCTGCTGCTCCTCCTCCCCGCCCGGCCGCTGCTCCTCCCGCCCGGCCGCCCTCCCGCTGCACCTCCCGCCCGGCCGCTGCTCCTCCCGCCCGGCCGCTGCTTCTCCCGCCCGGCCGCTGCTCCTCCCGCCCGGCCGCCCTCCCGCTGCTCCTCCCGCCCGGCCGCTGCTCCTCCCGCTCGCCCGCTGCTCCTCCCGCCCGGCCGCGCTGCTCCTCCTGCCCGGCCGCTGCTTCTCTCGCCCGGCCGCTGCTGCTCCTCTCACCCGGCCGTTGCACCCCCCGACCAGCCGTCCGGCCGCTGCTCCTCCCGCCCGGCCGCTGCTCCTCCCGCCCGTCCGTTGTTCCTCTCGCCCTGGTGCTGCTCCTCCCACCCGTTGGCTGCTGCTCCTCCTGCCTGGGCGCTGCTGCTCCTCTCGCCCGGCCGCTGCTCCTCCCACCCGACTACTGCTCCTCCCGCCCGGACTCTGCTCCTCCTCCCCGGTTGCTTCATATCCCGTCCGGCCGCTTCTCCTCCCGCCCGGCCGCTGCTGCTCCTCCTGCTTGGTCGCTGCTCCTCCCGCCAGGCCGCTGCTCCTCCTGCCCGGCCGCTGCTGCTCCTCCTGCCCGGCCGCTGCTCCTCCCGTCCAGCCGCTGCTCCTCCTGCCCGGCCGCTGCTCCTCCCGTCCAGCCGCTTCTCCTCCCGCCCGGCCGCTGCTGCTCCTCCTGCCCGGCCGCTGCTCCTCCCGCCAGGCCGCTGCTCCTCCCGCCCGGCCGCTGCTCCTCTCGCCCGGCCGCTGCTGCTCCTCCCACCCGACTACTGCTCCTCCCGCCCGGACTCTGCTCCTCCTCCCCGGTTGCTTCTCCTCCCGTCCAGCCGCTTCTCCTCCCACCCGACTACTGCTCTTCCGGCCCGGACTCTGCTCCTCCTCCCCGGCCGCTGCTGCTCCTCCTGCCCGGCCGCTTCTCCTCCCGCCCGGCCGCTGCTGCTCCTCCTGCTTGGTCGCTGCTCCTCCCGCAAGGCCGCTGGTCCTCTCGCCCGGCCACTGCTCCTCCCACCCGTTGGCTGCTGCTCCTCCCGCCCGTCCACTGCTCCTCCCGCCCGACCCCTTCTCCTCTCACCCGGCCGTTGCACCCCCCGACCAGCCGTCCGGCCGCTGCTCCTCCCGCCCGGCCGCTGCTCCTCCCGCCCGGCCGCTGCTCCTCCCGCCCGGCCGCTGCTCCTCCCGTCCGGCCGCTGCTCCTCCCGCCCGGCCGCTGCTCCTCCCGCCCGGCCGCCCTCCCGCTGCACCTCCCGCCCGGCCGCTGCTCCTCCCGCCCGGCCGCTGCTTCTCCCGCCCGGCCGCTGCTCCTCCCGCCCGGCCGCCCTCCCGCTGCTCCTCCCGCCCGGCCGCTGCTCCTCCCGCTCGCCCGCTGCTCCTCCCGCCCGGCCGCGCTGCTCCTCCTGCCCGGCCGCTGCTTCTCTCGCCCGGCCGCTGCTGCTCCTCTCGCCCGTCCGTTGCTCCTCTCGCCCTGGTGCTGCTCCTCCCACCCGTTGGCTGCTGCTCCTCTCGCCCGGACTCTGCTCCTCCTCCCCGGCCGCTGCTGCTCCTCCTGCCCGGCCGCTTCTCCTCCCGCCCGGCCGCTGCTGCTCCTCCTGCTTGGTCGCTGCTCCTCCCGCAAGGCCGCTGGTCCTCTCGCCCGGCCACTGCTCCTCCCACCCGTTGGCTGCTGCTCCTCCCGCCCGTCCACTGCTCCTCCCGCCCGACCCCTTCTCCTCTCGCCGGGCCGTTGCACCCCCCGACCAGCCGTCCGGCCGCTGCTCCTCCCGCCCGGCCGCTGCTCCTCCCGCCCGGCCGCTGCTCCTCCCGCCCGGCCGCTGCTCCTCCCGTCCGGCCGCTGCTCCTCCCGCCCGTTGGCTGCTGCTCCTCCTGCCCGGACTCTGCTCCTCCTCCCCGGTTGCTTCATATCCCGTCCGGCCGCTTCTCCTCCCGCCCGGCCGCTGCTGCTCCTCCTGCCCGGCCGCTGCTCCTCCCGTCCAGCCGCTGCTCCTCCTGCCCGGCCGCTGCTGCTCCTCCTGCCCGGCCGCTGCTCCTCCTCCCCGGTTGCTTCTCCTCCCGCCCGGCCGCTGCTGCTCCTCCTGCTTGGTCGCTGCTCCTCTCGCCCGGGAGCTGCTCCTCCCGCCCGGCCGCTGCTGCTCCTCCTGCTTGGTCGCTGCTCCTCTCGCCCGGGAGCTGCTCCTCTCGCCCGGAGTCTGCTCCTCCTCCCCGGCCGCTGCTGCTCCTCCTGCCCGGCCGCTTCTCCTCCCGCCCGGCCGCTGCTGCTCCTCCTGCTTGGTCGCTGCTCCTCCCGCAAGGCCGCTGGTCCTCTCGCCCGGCCACTGCTCCTCCCACCCGTTGGCTGCTGCTCCTCCCGCCCGTCCACTGCTCCTCCCGCCCGACCCCTTCTCCTCTCGCCCGGCCGTTGCACCCCCCGACCAGCCGTCCGGCCGCTGCTCCTCCCGCCCGGCCGCTGCTCCTCCCGCCCGGCCGCTGCTCCTCCCGCCCGGCCGCTGCTCCTCCCGTCCGGCCGCTGCTCCTCCCGCCCGTTGGCTGCTGCTCCTCCTGCCCGGACTCTGCTCCTCCTCCCCGGTTGCTTCATATCCCGTCCGGCCGCTTCTCCTCCCGCCCGGCCGCTGCTGCTCCTCCTGCCCGGCCGCTGCTCCTCCCGTCCAGCCGCTGCTCCTCCTGCCCGGCCGCTGCTGCTCCTCCTGCCCGGCCGCTGCTCCTCCTCCCCGGCCGCTGCTCCTCCCGTCCGGCCGCTGCTCCTCCCGCCCGGCCGCTGCTCCTCCCGCCCGGCCGCCCTCCCGCTGCACCTCCCGCCCGGCCGCTGCTCCTCTCGCCCGGCCGCTGCTCCTCCCGCCCGTGCGCTGCTCCTTTCGCCCGGCCGCTGCTCCTCTCGCCCGGCCGCTGCTCCTCCCGCCCGGCTGCTGCTCCTCCCACCAGGCCGCTGCTCCTCCCGCCCTGCCGCCTGGCCGCTGCTGCTCCTCCCGCCCTGCCGTCCGGCCGCTGCTCCTCCCGTCCGGCTGCTGCTCCTCCCGCCCGGCCGCTGCTCCTCCCGCCCTGCCGTCCGGCCGCTGCTCCTCCCGCCCGGCCGCTGCTCCTCCCGCCCAGCCGTCCAGCCGCTGCTCCTCCCGCCCGTCCACTGCTCCTCCCGCCCTGCCGTCCGGCCGCTGCTCCTCCCGCCCGTCCACTGCTCCTCACGCCCTGCCGCCCGGCCGCTGCTCCTCCCGCCCGGCCGCTGCTCCTCCCGCCCAGCCGTCCAGCCGCTGCTCCTCCCGCCCGTCCACTGCTCCTCCCGCCCTGCCTTCCGGCCGCTGCTCCTCTCGCCCGGCCGCTGCTCCACCCGCCCAGCCATCCGGCCGCTGCTCCTCCCGCCCGTCCACTGCTCCTCCCGCCAGGCAGCAGCCACTCCTCCTCCCGCCTGTCCGCTGCTCCTGCCGCCTGTCCGCTGCTCCTCCCGCCCGTCTACTGCTCCTCCCGCCAGGCAGCAGCTGCTCCTCTCGCCCGTCCGCTGCTCCTCTCGCCCGTCCGCTGCTCCTCTCGCCCGTCCGCTGCTCCTTCCGCTGCTCCTCCCGCCAGGCATGAGCTGCCCATCCGGCCCGGACGTTGCTCCTCTCGCCCGGACGCTGCTCCTCCCGCCCGGCCACTGCTCCTCCCGCCCGGCCACTGCTCCTCCTGCCCAGGCTCTGCTCCTTTCGCCGGGGCGCTGGAGCTCTTCTCGCCCGGCCACTGCTCCTCCCGCCCGGCCACTGCTCCTCCCGCCCGGCCACTGCTCCCCCGCCCGGCCACTGCTCCTCCCGTCCGGCCGCTGCTCCGCCGCCCGGCCGCTGCTCCCCCGCCCGGCCGCTGCTCCTCCCGCCCGGCCGCTGCTCCGCCGCCCAGCCGTCCGGCTGCTGCTCCTCCCGCCCGGCCGCTGCTCCCCCGCCCAGCCGTCCGGCCACTGATCCTCCCGCCCGGCCGCTGCTCCTCCCGCCCGGCCGCTGCTCCGCCGCCCGGCCGCTGCTCCCCCGCCCGGCCACTGATCCTCCCGCCCGGCCGCTGCTCCTCCCGCCCGGCCGCTGCTGCTCCTCCTGCTTGGTCGCTGCTCCTCTCGCCCGGGAGCTGCTCCTCCCGCCCGGCCGCTGCTGCTCCTCCTGCTTGGTCGCTGCTCCTCTCGCCCGGGAGCTGCTCCTCTCGCCCGGAGTCTGCTCCTCCTCCCCGTCCGCTGCTGCTCCTCCTGCCCGGCCGCTTCTCCTCCCGCCCGGCCGCTGCTGCTCCTCCTGCTTGGTCGCTGCTCCTCCCGCAAGGCCGCTGGTCCTCTCGCCCGGCCACTGCTCCTCCCACCCGTTGGCTGCTGCTCCTCCCGCCCGTCCACTGCTCCTCCCGCCCGACCCCTTCTCCTCTCGCCCGGCCGTTGCACCCCCCGACCAGCCGTCCGGCCGCTGCTCCTCCCGCCCGGCCGCTGCTCCTCCCGCCCGGCCGCTGCTCCTCCCGCCCGGCCGCTGCTCCTCCCGTCCGGCCGCTGCTCCTCCCGCCCGTTGGCTGCTGCTCCTCCTGCCCGGACTCTGCTCCTCCTCCCCGGTTGCTTCATATCCCGTCCGGCCGCTTCTCCTCCCGCCCGGCCGCTGCTGCTCCTCCTGCCCGGCCGCTGCTCCTCCCGTCCAGCCGCTGCTCCTCCTGCCCGGCCGCTGCTGCTCCTCCTGCCCGGCCGCTGCTCCTCCTCCCCGGCCGCTGCTCCTCCCGTCCGGCCGCTGCTCCTCCCGCCCGGCCGCTGCTCCTCCCGCCCGGCCGCCCTCCCGCTGCACCTCCCGCCCGGCCGCTGCTCCTCCCGCCCGGCCGCTGCTTCTCCCGCCCGGCCGCTGCTCCTCCCGCCCGGCCGCCCTCCCGCTGCTCCTCCCGCCCGGCCGCTGCTCCTCCCGCTCGCCCGCTGCTCCTCCCGCCCGGCCGCTGCTCCTCCTGCCCGGCCGCTGCTTCTCTCGCCCGGCCGCTGCTGCTCCTCTCGCCCGTCCGTTGCTCCTCTCGCCCTGGTGCTGCTCCTCCCACCCGTTGGCTGCTGCTCCTCCTGCCTGGGCGCTGCTGCTCCTCTCGCCCGGCCGCTGCTCCTCTCGCCCGGCCGCTGCTCCTCCCGCCCGTGCGCTGCTCCTTTCGCCCGGCCGCTGCTCCTCTCGCCCGGCCGCTGCTCCTCCCGCCCGGCTGCTGCTCCTCCCACCAGGCCGCTGCTCCTCCCGCCCTGCCGCCTGGCCGCTGCTGCTCCTCCCGCCCTGCCGTCCGGCCGCTGCTCCTCCCGTCCGGCTGCTGCTCCTCCCGCCCGGCCGCTGCTCCTCCCGCCCTGCCGTCCGGCCGCTGCTCCTCCCGCCCGGCCGCTGCTCCTCCCGCCCAGCCGTCCAGCCGCTGCTCCTCCCGCCCGTCCACTGCTCCTCCCGCCCTGCCGTCCGGCCGCTGCTCCTCCCGCCCGTCCACTGCTCCTCACGCCCTGCCGCCCGGCCGCTGCTCCTCCCGCCCGGCCGCTGCTCCTCCCGCCCAGCTGTCCAGCCGCTGCTCCTCCCGCCCGTCCACTGCTCCTCCCGCCCTGCCGTCCGGCCGCTGCTCCTCTCGCCCGGCCGCTGCTCCACCCGCCCAGCCATCCGGCCGCTGCTCCTCCCGCCCGTCCACTGCTCCTCCCGCCAGGCAGCAGCCACTCCTCCTCCCGCCTGTCCGCTGCTCCTGCCGCCTGTCCGCTGCTCCTCCCGCCCGTCTACTGCTCCTCCCGCCAGGCAGCAGCTGCTCCTCTCGCCCGTCCGCTGCTCCTCTCGCCCGTCCGCTGCTCCTCTCGCCCGTCCGCTGCTCCTTCCGCTGCTCCTCCCGCCAGGCATGAGCTGCCCATCCGGCCCGGACGTTGCTCCTCTCGCCCGGACGCTGCTCCTCCCGCCCGGCCACTGCTCCTCCCGCCCGGCCACTGCTCCTCCTGCCCAGGCTCTGCTCCTTTCGCCGGGGCGCTGGAGCTCTTCTCGCCCGGCCACTGCTCCTCCCGCCCGGCCACTGCTCCTCCCGCCCGGCCACTGCTCCCCCGCCCGGCCACTGCTCCTCCCGTCCGGCCGCTGCTCCGCCGCCCGGCCGCTGCTCCCCCGCCCGGCCGCTGCTCCTCCCGCCCGGCCGCTGCTCCGCCGCCCAGCCGTCCGGCTGCTGCTCCTCCCGCCCGGCCGCTGCTCCCCCGCCCAGCCGTCCGGCCACTGATCCTCCCGCCCGGCCGCTGCTCCTCCCGCCCGGCCGCTGCTCCGCCGCCCGGCCGCTGCTCCCCCGCCCGGCCACTGATCCTCCCGCCCGGCCGCTGCTCCTCCCGCCCGGCCGCTGCTCCGCCGCCCGGCCGCTGCTCCTCCCGCCCGGCCGCTGCTCCTCCCGCCCGGCCGCTGCTCCCCCGCCCGGCCGCTGCTCCCCCGCCCGGCCACTGCTCCCCCGCCCGGCCACTGCTCCTCCCGCCCAGCCGCTGCTCCGCCGCCCGGCCGCTGCTCCCCCGCCCGGCCGCTGCCCCCCCGCCCGGCCACTGATCCTCCCGCCCGGCCGCTGCTCCCCCGCCCGGCCACTGATCCTCCCGCCCGGCCGCTGCTCCTCCCGCCCAGCCGCTGCTGCTCCACTCGCCCGGCCGCTGCTTCTCTCGCCCGGCCGCAGCTCCTCCCGCCCGGTCGCTGCTCCTCCCGCCCAGGCTGCTGCTCCTCCCGCCCGGTCGCTGCTCCTCCCGCCCGGCTGCTGCTCCTCCCGCCAGGCCGCTGCTGTTCCTCCCGCCCCACCGCTGCTCCTCCCGCCCGGCCGCTGCTCCTCCCGCCCGTCTACTGCTCCTCCCGCCAGGCAGCAGCTGCTCTTCCGGCCCGGCCGCTGCTCCTCCTCCCCGGCCGCTGCTGCTCCTCCCGCCCGGATGCTGCTCCTCCCACCCGGCCGCTGCTGCTCCTCCCACCCGTCAGCTGCTCCTCTCGCCCGGACGCTGCTCCTCCTCCCACCTGTCCGCTGCTGCTCTCGCCCGGACGCTGCTCCTCCTCCCACCCGTCCGCTGCAACTCCCGCCCGGCCGCTGCTGCTCCTCCCACCTGTCCGCTGCTGCTCTCGCCCGGGCGCTGCTCCTCCTCCCACCCGTCCGCTGCTCCTCTCGCCCGGACGCTGCTCCTCCTCCCACCCGTCCGCTGCAACTCCCGCCCGGCCGCTGCTGCTCCTCCCACCCGTCCGCTGCTGCTCTCGCCCGGACGCTGCTCCTCCTCCCCGGCCGCTGCTGCTCTCGCCCGGACAATGCTTCTCCCGCCCGGCTGCTGCTCCTCCCGCCCAGGCTCTGCTCCTTTCGCCGGGGCGCTGGAGCTCTTTTCGCCCAGTCGCAGCTCCTCCCGCCGGTTGGCCGCTGCTCCACCCGCCCGGCCACTGCTCCTCCCACCCGGCCGCTGCTCCTCCCGCCCGGCCACTGATCCTCCCGCCCGGCCGCTGCTCCTCCCGCCCGGCCGCTGCTCCGCCGCCCGGCCGCTGCTCCCCCGCCAGGCCCCTGCTGCTCCTCCCGCCCGGCCACTGCTCCTCCCACCCGTCCGCTGCTCCTCCCACCCGTCCGCTGCTCCTCCCGCCCGGCCGCTGCTCCTCCCGTCCGGCCGCTGCTCCTCCCGCCCGGCCGCTGCTACTCCCGCCCGGCCACTGCTCCTCCCACCCGTCCGCTGCTCCTCCCACCCGTCCGCTGCTCCTCCCACCAGGCCGCTGCTCCTCCCACCCGTCCGCTGCTCCTCCCACCCGGCAGCAGCTGCTCCTCCCACCAGGCAGCAGCTGCTCCTCTCGCCAGGCAGCTGCTCCTCTCGCCCGGGAGCTGCTCCTCTCGCCCGGCCGCTGCTGCTCCTCCCACCCGACTACTGCTCCTCCCGCCAGGCAGCAACTGCTCTTCCGGCCCGGACTCTGCTCCTCCTCCCCGGATTCTGCTCCTCCTCCCCGGCCGCTGCTCCTCCCGCCCGGCCGCTGCTCCTCCCGCCCGACTACTGCTCCTCCCGCCCGGGAGCTGCTCCTCTCGCCCGGCCGCTGCTGCTCCTCCCACCCGACTACTGCTCCTCCCGCCAGGCAGCAGCTGCTCTTCCGGCCCGGACTCTGCTCCTCCTCCCCGGACTCTGCTCCTCCCGCCAGGCCGCTGCTCCTCCCACCTGTTGGCTGCTGCTCCTCCCGACGGCCGCTGCTCCTCACGCCCGGCCGCAGCTCCTCCCGCCCGGCCGCTGCTCCTCCCGCCAGGCCGCTGCTCCTCCCACCTGTTGGCTGCTGCTCCTCCCGACGGCCGCTGCTCCTCCCGCCCGGCCGCTGCTCCTCCCGCCCGGCCGCTGCTCCTGCCGCCCGGCCGCTGCTCCTCCCGCCCGGCCACTGCTCCTCCCGCCCGGCCACTGCTCCCCCGCCCGGCCACTGCTCCTCCCGCCCGGCCACTGCACCCCCGCCCGGCCGCTGCTCCCCCGCCCGGCCGCTGCTCCCCCGCCCGGCCGCTGCTCCACCCACCCAGCCACTGCTCCTCCCGCCCGGCCACTGCTCCTCCCGCCCGGCCGCTGCTCCTCCCGCCCGGCCGCTGCTCCCCCGCCCGGCCACTGCTCCTCCCGCCCGGCCGCTGCTCCTCCCGCCCGGCCGCTGCTCCCCAGCCCGGCCACTGCTCCTCCCGCCCGGCCGCTGCTCCTCCCGCACGGCCGCTGCTCCTCCTGCCCAGCCGCTGCTCCTCCCGCCCGGTCGCTGCTTCTCTAGCCCGGCCGCTGCTTTTCTCGCCAGGCCGCTGCTCCTCCTGCCCAGCCGCTGCTCCTCCCGCCCGGTCGCTGCTTCTCTCGCCCGGCCGCTGCTCCACTCGCCCGGCCGCTGCTTTTCTCGCCAAGCCGCTGCTCCTCCCGCCCGGCGCAGATTCTCTCGCCAGGCCGCTGCTCGTTCCGTCCGGCCTCTTCTCCTCCCGCCCGACCGCTGCTGCTCCTCCTGCTTGGTCGCTGCTCCTCCCCCCAGGCCTCTGGTCCTCTCGCCCGGCAGCTACTCCTCCCGCCCGTCCGCTGCTCCTCTCGCCCGTCCGCTGCTCCTCTCGTCCTGGTGCTGCTGCTCCTCCTGCCTGGGCGCTGCTGCTGCCGTCCCTCCCGGCTGCTGCTCCTCTCGCCCGGCCGCTGCTCCTCTCGCGCGTGCGCTGCTCCTCCCACCCATTGGCTGCTGCTCCTCCCGCCCGGCCGCTGCTCCCCCGCCCGGCCGCTGCTCCTCTCGCGCGTGCGCTGCTCCTCCCACCCGTTGGCCGCTGCTCCTCTCGCCCGTGCGCTGCTCCTCCCACCCGGCTGCTGCTCCCCCGCCCGGCCGCTGCTCCCCCGCCCGGCCACTGCTCCCCCGCCCGGCCACTGCTCCTCCCGCCCAGCCGCTGCTCCGCCGCCCGGCCGCTGCTCCCCCGCCCGGCCGCTGCCCCCCCGCCCGGCCACTGATCCTCCCGCCCGGCCGCTGCTCCCCCGCCCGGCCACTGATCCTCCCGCCCGGCCGCTGCTCCTCCCGCCCAGCCGCTGCTGCTCCACTCGCCCGGCCGCTGCTTCTCTCGCCCGGCCGCAGCTCCTCCCGCCCGGTCGCTGCTCCTCCCGCCCAGGCTGCTGCTCCTCCCGCCCGGTCGCTGCTCCTCCCGCCCGGCTGCTGCTCCTCCCGCCAGGCCGCTGCTGTTCCTCCCGCCCCACCGCTGCTCCTCCCGCCCGGCCGCTGCTCCTCCCGCCCGTCTACTGCTCCTCCCGCCAGGCAGCAGCTGCTCTTCCGGCCCGGCCGCTGCTCCTCCTCCCCGGCCGCTGCTGCTCCTCCCGCCCGGATGCTGCTCCTCCCACCCGGCCGCTGCTGCTCCTCCCACCCGTCAGCTGCTCCTCTCGCCCGGACGCTGCTCCTCCTCCCACCTGTCCGCTGCTGCTCTCGCCCGGACGCTGCTCCTCCTCCCACCCGTCCGCTGCAACTCCCGCCCGGCCGCTGCTGCTCCTCCCACCTGTCCGCTGCTGCTCTCGCCCGGGCGCTGCTCCTCCTCCCACCCGTCCGCTGCTCCTCTCGCCCGGACGCTGCTCCTCCTCCCACCCGTCCGCTGCAACTCCCATCGGCCGCTGCTGCTCCTCCCACCCGTCCGCTGCTGCTCTCGCCCGGACGCTGCTCCTCCTCCCCGGCCGCTGCTGCTCTCGCCCGGACAATGCTTCTCCCGCCCGGCTGCTGCTCCTCCCGCCCAGGCTCTGCTCCTTTCGCCGGGGCGCTGGAGCTCTTTTCGCCCAGTCGCAGCTCCTCCCGCCGGTTGGCCGCTGCTCCACCCGCCCGGCCACTGCTCCTCCCACCCGGCCGCTGCTCCTCCCGCCCGGCCACTGATCCTCCCGCCCGGCCGCTGCTCCTCCCGCCCGGCCGCTGCTCCGCCGCCCGGCCGCTGCTCCCCCGCCAGGCCCCTGCTGCTCCTCCCGCCCGGCCACTGCTCCTCCCACCCGTCCGCTGCTCCTCCCACCCGTCCGCTGCTCCTCCCGCCCGGCCGCTGCTCCTCCCGTCCGGCCGCTGCTCCTCCCGCCCGGCCGCTGCTACTCCCGCCCGGCCACTGCTCCTCCCACCCGTCCGCTGCTCCTCCCACCCGTCCGCTGCTCCTCCCACCAGGCCGCTGCTCCTCCCACCCGTCCGCTGCTCCTCCCACCCGGCAGCAGCTGCTCCTCCCACCAGGCAGCAGCTGCTCCTCTCGCCAGGCAGCTGCTCCTCTCGCCCGGGAGCTGCTCCTCTCGCCCGGCCGCTGCTGCTCCTCCCACCCGACTACTGCTCCTCCCGCCAGGCAGCAACTGCTCTTCCGGCCCGGACTCTGCTCCTCCTCCCCGGATTCTGCTCCTCCTCCCCGGCCGCTGCTCCTCCCGCCCGGCCGCTGCTCCTCCCGCCCGACTACTGCTCCTCCCGCCCGGGAGCTGCTCCTCTCGCCCGGCCGCTGCTGCTCCTCCCACCCGACTACTGCTCCTCCCGCCAGGCAGCAGCTGCTCTTCCGGCCCGGACTCTGCTCCTCCTCCCCGGACTCTGCTCCTCCCGCCAGGCCGCTGCTCCTCCCACCTGTTGGCTGCTGCTCCTCCCGACGGCCGCTGCTCCTCACGCCCGGCCGCAGCTCCTCCCGCCCGGCCGCTGCTCCTCCCGCCAGGCCGCTGCTCCTCCCACCTGTTGGCTGCTGCTCCTCCCGACGGCCGCTGCTCCTCCCGCCCGGCCGCTGCTCCTCCCGCCCGGCCGCTGCTCCTGCCGCCCGGCCGCTGCTCCTCCCGCCCGGCCACTGCTCCTCCCGCCCGGCCACTGCTCCCCCGCCCGGCCACTGCTCCTCCCGCCCGGCCACTGCACCCCCGCCCGGCCGCTGCTCCCCCGCCCGGCCGCTGCTCCCCCGCCCGGCCGCTGCTCCACCCACCCAGCCACTGCTCCTCCCGCCCGGCCACTGCTCCTCCCGCCCGGCCGCTGCTCCTCCCGCCCGGCCGCTGCTCCCCCGCCCGGCCACTGCTCCTCCCGCCCGGCCGCTGCTCCTCCCGCCCGGCCGCTGCTCCCCAGCCCGGCCACTGCTCCTCCCGCCCGGCCGCTGCTCCTCCCGCACGGCCGCTGCTCCTCCTGCCCAGCCGCTGCTCCTCCCGCCCGGTCGCTGCTTCTCTAGCCCGGCCGCTGCTTTTCTCGCCAGGCCGCTGCTCCTCCTGCCCAGCCGCTGCTCCTCCCGCCCGGTCGCTGCTTCTCTCGCCCGGCCGCTGCTCCACTCGCCCGGCCGCTGCTTTTCTCGCCAAGCCGCTGCTCCTCCCGCCCGGCGCAGATTCTCTCGCCAGGCCGCTGCTCGTTCCGTCCGGCCTCTTCTCCTCCCGCCCGACCGCTGCTGCTCCTCCTGCTTGGTCGCTGCTCCTCCCCCCAGGCCTCTGGTCCTCTCGCCCGGCAGCTACTCCTCCCGCCCGTCCGCTGCTCCTCTCGCCCGTCCGCTGCTCCTCTCGTCCTGGTGCTGCTGCTCCTCCTGCCTGGGCGCTGCTGCTGCCGTCCCTCCCGGCTGCTGCTCCTCTCGCCCGGCCGCTGCTCCTCTCGCGCGTGCGCTGCTCCTCCCACCCATTGGCTGCTGCTCCTCCCGCCCGGCCGCTGCTCCCCCGCCCGGCCGCTGCTCCTCTCGCGCGTGCGCTGCTCCTCCCACCCGTTGGCCGCTGCTCCTCTCGCCCGTGCGCTGCTCCTCCCACCCGGCTGCTGCTCCCCCGCCCGGCCGCTGCTCCCCCGCCCGGCCACTGCTCCCCCGCCCGGCCACTGCTCCTCCCGCCCAGCCGCTGCTCCGCCGCCCGGCCGCTGCTCCCCCGCCCGGCCGCTGCTCCCCCGCCCGGCCGCTGCTCCCCCGCCCGGCAGCAGCTGCTCCTACCGCCCGGCAGCAGCTGCTCCTACCGCCCGGCAGCAGCGGCTCCTCCCGCACGGCAGCAGCTGCTCCTCCCGCCCGGCAGCAGCTGCTCCTCCCGCCCGGCCGCTGCTCCTCCCGCCCGGCCGCTGCTTCTCTCGCCCGGCCGCTGCTGCTCCTCCCGCCCTGGGCGTTGCTGCTCCTCCCGCCTGGGCGTTGCTGCTCCTCCCGCCTGGGCGTTGCTGCTCCTCCCACCTGGGCGTTGCTGCTCCTCCCACCTGGGCGTTGCTGCTCCTCCCACCTGGGCGTTGCTGCTCCTCCCACCTGGGCGTTGCTGCTCCTCCCACCTGGGCGTTGCCGCTCCTCCCGCCTGGGCGTTGCTGCTCCTCCCACCTGGGCGTTGCTGCTCCTCCCGCCTGGGCGTTGCTGCTCCTCCCACCTGGGCGTTGCTGCTCCTCCCACCTGGGCGTTGCCGCTCCTCCCACCTGGGTGTTGCTGCTCCTCCCACCTGGGTGTTGCTGCTCCTCCCGCCTGGGCGTTGCTGGTCCTCCCGCCTGGGCGTTGCTGCTCCTCTCGCCCGGCTGCTGCTCCTCCCGCCCGGCCACTGCTCCTCTCGCCCGACGGCTGCTGTTCCTCCAGCCCGGCTGCTGCTGCTCCCGCCCGGCCGAATCTAGCCTACCTACCGGCCGCTGCTCCTCCCGCCAGGCCGCCCGCCCCCTGCTCCTCCCGCACGGCCACCTGGCCGCACGGCCGCTGCTCCTCCCACCCGGCCGCTGCTCCTCTCGCCCGGGAGCTGCTCCTCTCGCCCGGCCGCTGCTGCTCCTCCCACCTGTCTACTGCTCCTCTCGCCCGGCCGCTGCACCTCCAACCCGTCCGCTGCTCCTCCTCCCCGGCCGCTGCTGCTCCTCCTGCCCGGCCGCTGCTCCTCCCGTCCGGCTGCTGCTCGTCCCGCCCGGCCGCTGCTGCTCCTCCCACCCAATGGCTGCTGCTCCTCCCGCCAGGCCGCTGGTCCTCTCGCCCGGCAGCTGCTCCTCCCGCCCGGCCGCTGCTCCTCCCGCCCGTCCGCTGCTCCTCTCGCCCGTCCGCTGCTCCTCTCGCCCTGGTGCTGCTGCTCATCCCACCAGTTGGCTGCTGCTCCTCCCACCCAGCCGCTGCTCCTCCCGCCTGGCCGCTGCTCCTCCCGCCCGTCCGCTGCTCCTCTCGCCCTGGTGCTGCTGCTCGTCCCACCAGTTGGCTGCTGCTCCTCCCCGGCCGCTGCTGCTCCCCCTGCCCGGCCGCTGCTCCTCCCGTCCGGCTGCTGCTCCTCCCGCCCGGCCGCTGCTCCTCTCGCCCTGGTGCTGCTGCTCCTCTCACCCATTGGCAGCTGCTCATCCCGCCCGGCCGCTGCTCCTCCCGCCCGGCCGCTGCTCCTCCCGTCTGGCTGCTGCTCCTCCCGCCCGGCCGCTGCTCCTCCCGCCCGGCCGCTGCTCCTCCCGCCCGGCCGCTGCTCCTCCCGCCCGGCCGCTGCTCCTCCCGCCCGGCCGCTGCTCCTCCCGCCCGGCCGCTGCTTCTCCCTCCCGGCCGCTGCTACTCTCGCCCGGGAGCTGCTCCTCTCGCCCGGCCGCTGCTGCTCCTCCCAACTGTCTACTGCTCCTCCCGCCAGGCAGCATCTGCTCTTCCGGCCCTGACTCTGCTCCTCCCGCCCGGCCGCTGCTGCTCCTCCCACCCGTTGGCTGCTGCTCCTCCCGCCCGGCCGCTGCTCCTCCCGCCCGGCCGCTGCTCCTCTCGCCCGGCCGCTGCTCCTCTCGCCCGGCCGCTGCTCCTCCCGTCCGGCCGCTGTTCCCCCACCCGGCCGCTGTTCCCCCACCCGGCCCCTGCTACTCCTCCCGCCTGGCCCCTGCAGCTCCTCCCGCCTGGCCACTGCTCCTCCCACCCGTCCGCTGCTCCTCCCGCCAGGCAACAGCTGCTCCTCTCGCCCGGGAGCTGCTCCTCTCGCCCGGCCGCTGCTGCTCCTCCCACCCGACTACTGCTCCTCCCGCCCGGACTCTGTTCCTCCTCCCCGGTTGCTTCTCCTCCCGTCCAGCCGCTTCTCCTCCCGCCCGGCCGCTGCTGCTCCTCCTGCTTGGTCGCTGCTCCTCCTGCCCGGCCGCTGCTCCTCCCGCCCGGCCGCTGCTCTTCTCGCCCGGCCGCTGCTCTTCTCGCCCGGCCGCTGCTCCTCCTGCCCGGCCGCTGCTCCTCCCGCCAGGCCGCTGCTCCTCCCGCCCGGCCGCTGCTCTTCTCGCCCGGCCGCTGCTCCTCTCGCCCGGCCGCTGCTCCTCTCGCCCGGCCGCTGCTGCTCCTCCCACCCGACTACTGCTCCTCCCGTCCGGACACTGCTCCTCCTCCCCGGTTGCTTCTCCTCCCGTCCAGCCGCTTCTCCTCCCGCCCGGCCGCTGCTGCTCCTCCTGCTTGGTCGCTGCTCCTCCCGCCCGGCCGCTGCTCCTCCTGCCCGGCCGCTGCTCCTCCCGCCAGGCCACTGCTCCTCCCGTCCAGCCGCTGCTCCTCCCGCCCGGCCGATGCTCTTCTCGCCCGGCCGCTGCTCCTCTCGCCCGGCCGCTGCTCTTCTCGCCCGGCCGCTGCTCCTCTCGCCCGGCCGCTGCTGCTCCTCCCACCCGACTACTGCTCTTCCGGCCCGGACTCTGCTCCTCCTCCCCGGCCGCTGCTGCTCCTCCTGCCCGGCCACTGCTCCTCCCGTCTGGCCGCTTCTCCTCCCGCCCGGCCGCTGCTGCTCCTCCTGCTTGGTCGCTGCTCCTCCCGCAAGGCCGCTGGTCCTCTCGCCCGGCCACTGCTCCTCCCACCCGTTGGCTGCTCCTCCTCCCGCCCGTCCACTGCTCCTCCCTCCCGCCCGACCCCTTCTCCTCTCGCCCGGCCGCTGCTCCTCCCGCCCGACCCCTTCTCCTCTCGCCCGGCCGCTGCACCCCCCGACCAGCCGTCCGGCCGCTGCTCCTCCCGCCCGGCCGCTGCTCCTCCCGCCCGGCCGCTGCTCCTCCCGCCCGGCCGCTGCTCCTCCCGCCCGGCCGCTGCTCCTCCCGCCCGGCCGACCTCCCGCTGCTCCTCCCGCCCGGCCGCTGCTCCTCCCGCCCGGCCGCTGCTCCTCCCGCCCGGCCGCTGCTCCTCCTGCCCGGCCGCTGCTGCTCCTCTCGCCCGGCCGCTGCTGCTCCTCTCGCCCGGCCGCTGCTCCTCCCACCCGTTGGCTGCTGCTCCTCCTGCCTGGGCGCTGCTGCTCCTCCCGCCCGGCCGCTGCTCCTCTCGCCCGGCCGCTGCTCCTCTCGCCCGGCCGCTGCTCCTCCCACCCGGCCGCTGCTCCTCCCGTCCGGCCGCTGCTCCTCCCGCCCGGCCGCCCGGCCGCTGCTGCTCCTCCCGCCCTACCGTCCGGCCGCTGCTCCTCCCGTCCGGCCGCTGCTCCTCCCGCCCGGCCGCTGCTCTTCCTGCCCTGCCGTCCAGCCGCTGCTCCTCCCGCCCGGCCGCTGCTCCTCCCGCCCGGCCGCTGCTCCTCCCGCCCTGCCGTCCGGCCGCTGCTCCTCCCGCCCGGCCGCTGCTCCTCCTGCCCAGCCGTCCAGCTGCTGCTCCTCCCGCCCGTCCACTGCTCCTCCCGCCCTGCCGTCCGGCCGCTGCTTCTCTCGCCCGGCCGCTGCTCCACCCGCCCAGCCGTCCGGCCGCTGCTCCTCCCGCCCGTCCACTGCTCCTCCCGCCTGTCCGCTGCTCCTGCCGCCTGTCCGCTGCTCCTCCCGCCCGTCTACTGCTCCTCCCGCCAGGCAGCAGCTGCTCCTCTCGCCCGTCCGCTGCTCCTCTCGCCCGTCCGCTGCTCCTCTCGCCCGTCCGCTGCTCCTCCCGCCAGGCAGGAGCTGCCCATCCGGCCCGGACGTTGCTCCTCTCGCCCGGACGCTGCTCCTCCCGCCCGGCCACTGCTCCTTCTGCCCGGCCGCTGCTCCTGCCGCCTGTCCGCTGCTCCTCCCGCACGTCTACTGCTCCTCCCGCCAGGCAGCAGCTGCTCCTCTCGCCCGTCCGCTGCTCCTCTCGCCCGTCCGCTGCTCCTCTCGCCCGGACGCTGCTCCTCCCGCCCGGCCACTGCTCCTCCTGCCCGGCCGCTGCTCCTGCCGCCTGTCCGCTGCTCCTCCCGCCCGTCTACTGCTCCTCCCGCCAGGCAGCAGCTGCTCCTCTCGCCCGTCCGCTGCTCCTCTCGCCCGTCCGCTGCTCCTCTCGCCCGTCCGCTGCTCCTCTCGCCCGTCCGCTGCTCCTCCCGCCAGGCAGGAGCTGCCCATCCGGCCCGGACGTTGCTCCTCTCGCCCGGCCACTGCTCCTCTCGCCCGGACGCTGCTCCTCCCGTCCGGCCACTGCTCCTCCCGCCCGGCCGCTGCTCCTCCCGCCCGGCCGCTGCTCCTCCCGCCCGGCCACTGCTCCTCCCGCCCGGCCGCTGCTCCCCCGCCCGGCCACTGCTCCTCCCGTCCGGCCGCTGCTCCTCCCGCCCGGCCGCTGCTCCTCCCGCCCGGCCGCCCTCCCGCTGCTCCTCCCGCCCGGCCGCTGCTCCTCCCGCCCGGCCGCTGCTCCTCCCGCCCGGCCGCTGCTCCTCCTGCCCGGCCGCTGCTTCTCTCTCCCGGCCGCTGCTGCTCCTCTCGCCCGTCCGTTGCTCCTCTCGCCCTGGTGCTGCTGCTCCTCCCACCCGTTGGCTGCTGCTCCTCCTGCCTCGGCGCTGCTGCTCCTCCCGCCCGGCCGCTGCTCCTCTCGCCCGGCCGCTGCTCCTCTCGCCCGTGCGCTGCTCCTCTCGCCCGGCCGCTGCTCCTCCCGTCCGGCCGCTGCTCCTCCCGCCCGGCCGCCTGGCCGCTGCTGCTCCTCCCGCCCTGCCGTCCGGCCGCTGCTCCTCCCGCCCGGCCGCTGCTCCTCCCGCCCGGCTGCTGCTGCTCCTCCCGCCCGGCCGTCCGGCCGCTGCTCCTCCCGCCCGTCTACTGCTCCTCCCGCCAGGCAGCAGCTGCTCCTCTCGCCCGTCCGCTGCTCCTCTCGCCCGTCCGCTGCTCCTCTTGCCCGTCCGCTGCTCCTCCCGCCAAGCAGGAGCTGCCCATCCGGCCCGGACGTTGCTCCTCTCGCCCGGACGCTGCTCCTCCCGCCCGGCCACTGCTCCTCCTGCCCAGGCTCTGCTCCTCTCGCCCGGTCGCTGCTCCACCCGCCCGGCCGCTGCTCCTCCCGCCCGGCCACTGCTCCCCCGCCCGGCCACTGCTCCTCCCGCCCGGCCACTGCTCCCCCGCCCGGCCACTGCTCCTCCCGCCCGGCCGCTGCTCCTCCTGCCCGGCCGCTGCTCCTCCCGCCCGGCCGCTGCTCCTCCCGCCCGGCCACTGCTCCTCCCGCCCGGCCGCTGCTCCTCCCGCCCGGCCGCTGCTCCGCCGCCCGGCCGCTGCTCCTCACGCCCAGCCGCCTGTCCGCTGCTCCTCCCGCCCGTCTACTGCTCCTCCCGCCAGACAGCAGCTGCTCCTCTCGCCCGTCCGCTGCTCCTCTCGCCCGTCCGCTGCTCCACTCGCCCGTCCGCTGCTCCTCCCGCCAGGCAGGAGCTGCCCATCCGGCCCGGACGTTGCTCCTCTCGCCCGGACGCTGCTCCTCCCGCCCGGCCACTGCTCCTCCTGCCCAGGCTCTGCTCCTCTCGCCCGGTCGCTGCTCCACCCGCCCGGCCACTGCTCCACCCGCCCGGCCACTGCTCCTCCCACCCGGCCACTGCTCCCCCGCCCGGCCACTGCTCCTCCCGCCCGGCCACTGCTCCTCCCGCCCGGCCACTGCTCCGCCGCCCGGCCGCTGCTCCCCCGCCCGGCCACTGCTCCTCCCGCCCGGCCGCTGCTCCCCCGCCCGGCCACTGCTCCTCCTGCCCAGGCTCTGCTCCTCTCGCCCGGTCGCTGCTCCACCCGCCCGGCCTCTGCTCCACCCGCCCGGCCACTGCTCCTCCCGCCCGGCCACTGCTCCCCCGCCCGGCCACTGCTCCTCCCGCCCGGCCACTGCTCCTCCCGCCCGGCCACTGCTCCTCCCGCCCGGCCACTGCTCCTCCCGCCCGGCCACTGCTCCTCCCGCCCGGCCACTGCTCCTCCAGCCCGGCCACTGCTCCGCCGCCCGGCCGCTGCTCCCCGCCCGGCCGCTGCTCCTCCCGCCCGGCCGCTGCTCCGCCGCCCGGCCGCTGCTCCGCCGCCCGGCCGCTGCTCCCCCGCCCGGCCGCTGCTCCTCCCGCCCGGCCGCTGCTCCTCCCGCCCGGCCGCTGCTCCGCCGCCCGGCCGCTGCTCCCCCGCCCGGCCGCTGCTCCTCCCGCCCGGCCGCTGCTCCGCCGCCCGGCCGCTGCTCCGCCGTCCGGCCACTGATCCTCCCGCCCAGCCGCTGCTCCTCCCGCCCGGCCGCTGCTCCTCCCGCCCGGCCGCTGCTCCGCCGCCCGGCCGCTGCTCCCCCGCCCGGCCTCTGATCCTCCCGCCCGGCCGCTGCTCCGCCGCCCGGCCGCTGCTCCCCCGCCCGGCCGCTGCTCCTCCCGCCCGGCCGCTGCTCCGCCGCCCGGCCGCTGCTCCGCCGTCCGGCCACTGATCCTCCCGCCCAGCCGCTGCTCCTCCCGCCCGGCCGCTGCTCCTCCCGCCCGGCCGCTGCTCCGCCGCCCGGCCGCTGCTCCCCCGCCCGGCCTCTGATCCTCCCGCCCGGCCGCTGCTCCTCCTGCCCAGCCGTCCAGCTGCTGCTCCTCCCGCCCGGCCGCTGCTCCTCCTGCCCAGCCGTCCAGCTGCTGCTCCTCCCGCCCGTCCACTTCTCCTCCCGCCCTGCCGTCCGGCCGCTGCTTCTCTCGCCCGGCCGCTGCTCCACCCGCCCAGCCGTCCGGCCGCTGCTCCTCCCGCCCGTCCACTGCTCCTCCCGCCTGTCCGCTGCTCCTGCCGCCTGTCCGCTGCTCCTCCCGCCCGTCTACTGCTCCTCCCGCCAGGCAGCAGCTGCTCCTCTCGCCCGTCCGCTGCTCCTCTCGCCCGTCCGCTGCTCCTCTCGCCCGTCCGCTGCTCCTCCCGCCAGGCAGGAGCTGCCCATCCGGCCCGGACGTTGCTCCTCTCGCCCGGACGCTGCTCCTCCCGCCCGGCCACTGCTCCTTCTGCCCGGCCGCTGCTCCTGCCGCCTGTCCGCTGCTCCTCCCGCACGTCTACTGCTCCTCCCGCCAGGCAGCAGCTGCTCCTCTCGCCCGTCCGCTGCTCCTCTCGCCCGTCCGCTGCTCCTCTCGCCCGGACGCTGCTCCTCCCGCCCGGCCACTGCTCCTCCTGCCCGGCCGCTGCTCCTGCCGCCTGTCCGCTGCTCCTCCCGCCCGTCTACTGCTCCTCCCGCCAGGCAGCAGCTGCTCCTCTCGCCCGTCCGCTGCTCCTCTCGCCCGTCCGCTGCTCCTCTCGCCCGTCCGCTGCTCCTCTCGCCCGTCCGCTGCTCCTCCCGCCAGGCAGGAGCTGCCCATCCGGCCCGGACGTTGCTCCTCTCGCCCGGCCACTGCTCCTCTCGCCCGGACGCTGCTCCTCCCGTCCGGCCACTGCTCCTCCCGCCCGGCCGCTGCTCCTCCCGCCCGGCCGCTGCTCCTCCCGCCCGGCCACTGCTCCTCCCGCCCGGCCGCTGCTCCCCCGCCCGGCCACTGCTCCTCCCGTCCGGCCGCTGCTCCTCCCGCCCGGCCGCTGCTCCTCCCGCCCGGCCGCCCTCCCGCTGCTCCTCCCGCCCGGCCGCTGCTCCTCCCGCCCGGCCGCTGCTCCTCCCGCCCGGCCGCTGCTCCTCCTGCCCGGCCGCTGCTTCTCTCTCCCGGCCGCTGCTGCTCCTCTCGCCCGTCCGTTGCTCCTCTCGCCCTGGTGCTGCTGCTCCTCCCACCCGTTGGCTGCTGCTCCTCCTGCCTCGGCGCTGCTGCTCCTCCCGCCCGGCCGCTGCTCCTCTCGCCCGGCCGCTGCTCCTCTCGCCCGTGCGCTGCTCCTCTCGCCCGGCCGCTGCTCCTCCCGTCCGGCCGCTGCTCCTCCCGCCCGGCCGCCTGGCCGCTGCTGCTCCTCCCGCCCTGCCGTCCGGCCGCTGCTCCTCCCGCCCGGCCGCTGCTCCTCCCGCCCGGCTGCTGCTGCTCCTCCCGCCCGGCCGTCCGGCCGCTGCTCCTCCCGCCCGTCTACTGCTCCTCCCGCCAGGCAGCAGCTGCTCCTCTCGCCCGTCCGCTGCTCCTCTCGCCCGTCCGCTGCTCCTCTCGCCCGGCCGCTGCTCCTCCCGCCCGGCCGCTGCTCCTCCCGCCCGGCCGCTGCTCCGCCGCCCGGCCGCTGCTCCCCCGCCCGGCCGCTGCTCCTCCCGCCCGGCCGCTGCTCCGCCGCCCGGCCGCTGCTCCGCCGTCCGGCCACTGATCCTCCCGCCCAGCCGCTGCTCCTCCCGCCCGGCCGCTGCTCCTCCCGCCCGGCCGCTGCTCCGCCGCCCGGCCGCTGCTCCCCCGCCCGGCCTCTGATCCTCCCTCCCGGCCGCTGCTCCGCCGCCCGGCCGCTGCTCCCCCGCCCGGCCGCTGCTCCTCCCGCCCGGCCGCTGCTCCGCCGCCCGGCCGCTGCTCCGCCGTCCGGCCACTGATCCTCCCGCCCAGCCGCTGCTCCTCCCGCCCGGCCGCTGCTCCTCCCGCCCGGCCGCTGCTCCGCCGCCCGGCCGCTGCTCCCCCGCCCGGCCTCTGATCCTCCCGCCCGGCCGCTGCTCCTCCCGCCCGGCCGCTGCTCCGCCGCCCGGCCGCTGCTCCCCGCCCGGCCACTGATCCTCCCGCCCGGCCGCTGCTCCTCCCGCCCGGCCGCTGCTCCGCCGCCCGGCCGCTGCTCCCCCGCCCGGCCGCTGCTCCCCCGCCCGGCCACTGCTCCCCCGCCCGGCCGCTGCTCCTCCCGCCCGGCCACTGATCCTCCCGCCCGGCCACTGCTCCTGCCCGGCCACTGATCCTCCCGCCCGGCCGCTGCTCCTCCCGCCCGGCCGCTGCTCCTCCCGACCGGCCACTGATCCTCCCGCCCGGCCACTGATCCTCCCGCCCGGCCGCTGCTCCTCCTGCCCGGCCGCTGCTCCACTCGCCCGGCCGCTGCTCCTCCCGCCCGGCCGCTGCTCCTCCCGACCGGCCACTGATCCTCCCGCCCGGCCACTGATCCTCCCGCCCGGCCGCTGCTCCTCCTGCCCGGCCGCTGCTCCACTCGCCCGGTCGCTGCTTCTCTCGCCCGGCCTCTGCTCCACTCGCCCGGCCGCTGCTTCTCTCGCCCGGCCGCTGCTCCTTCCGCCCGGCCGCTGCTGCTCCTCCTGCCCGGCCGCTGCTCCTTCCGCCCGGCCGCTGCTGCTCCTCCCGCCCGGCCGCTGCTCCACTCGCCCGGTCGCTGCTTCTCTAGCCCGGCCGCTGCTCCACTCGCCCAGCCGCTGCTGCTCCACTCGCCCGGCCGCTGCTTCTCTCGCCCTGCCGCTGCTCCTCCCACCCGGCCGCTGCTCCTCCCGCCCAGCCGCTGCTCCTCCCGCCCAGCCGCTGCTGCTCCACTCGCCCGGCCGCTGCTCCTCCCACCTGGCCGCTGCTGCTCCACTCGCCCGGCCGCTGCTTCTCTCGCCCGGCCGCTGCTCCTCCTCCCCGGCCGCTGCTGCTCCTCCCGCCCGGACGCTGCTCCTCCCACCCGGCCGCTGCTGCTCCTCCCACCCGTCCGCTGCTCCTCTAGCCCGGACGCTGCTCCTCCTCCCACCTGTCCGCTGCTGCTCTCGCCCGGGCGCTGCTCCTCCTCCCACCTGTCCGCTGCTGCTCTCGCCCGGACGCTGCTCCTCCTCCCACCCGTCCGCTGCAACTCCCGCCCGGCCGCTGCTGCTCCTCCCACCCGTCCGCTGCTCCTCTCGCCCGTCCGCTGCTCCTCCCGCCAGGCAGGAGCTGCCCATCCGGCCCGGACGTTGCTCCTCTCGCCCGGACGCTGCTCCTCCCGCCCGGCCACTGCTCCTCCTGCCCAGGCTCTGCTCCTCTCGCCCGGTCGCTGCTCCACCCGCCCGGCCACTGCTCCTCCCGCCCGGCCACTGCTCCCCCGCCCGGCCACTGCTCCTCCCGCCCGGCCGCTGCTCCTCCTGCCCGGCCGCTGCTCCGCCGCCCGGCCGCTGCTCCCCCGCCCGGCCACTGCTCCTCCCGCCCGGCCACTGCTCCCCCGCCCGGCCACTGCTCCTCCCGCCCGGCCGCTGCTCCTCCTGCCCGGCCGCTGCTCCTCCCGCCCGGCCGCTGCTCCTCCCGCCCGGCCACTGCTCCTCCCGCCCGGCCGCTGCTCCTCCCGCCCGGCCGCTGCTCCGCCGCCCGGCCGCTGCTCCTCACGCCCAGCCGCCTGTCCGCTGCTCCTCCCGCCCGTCTACTGCTCCTCCCGCCAGACAGCAGCTGCTCCTCTCGCCCGTCCGCTGCTCCTCTCGCCCGTCCGCTGCTCCTCTCGCCCGTCCGCTGCTCCTCCCGCCAGGCAGGAGCTGCCCATCCGGCCCGGACGTTGCTCCTCTCGCCCCGAACGCTGCTCCTCCCGCCCGGCCACTGCTCCTCCTGCCCAGGCTCTGCTCCTCTCGCCCGGTCGCTGCTCCACCCGCCCGGCCACTGCTCCACCCGCCCGGCCACTGCTCCTCCCACCCGGCCACTGCTCCCCCGCCCGGCCACTGCTCCTCCCGCCCGGCCACTGCTCCGCCGCCCGGCCGCTGCTCCCCCGCCCGGCCACTGCTCCTCCCGCCCGGCCGCTGCTCCCCCGCCCGGCCACTGCTCCTCCTGCCCAGGCTCTGCTCCTCTCGCCCGGTCGCTGCTCCACCCGCCCGGCCACTGCTCCACCCGCCCGGCCACTGCTCCTCCCGCCCGGCCACTGCTCCCCCGCCCGGCCACTGCTCCTCCCGCCCGGCCACTGCTCCTCCCGCCCGGCCACTGCCCCTCCCGCCCGGCCACTGCTCCGCCGCCCGGCCGCTGCTCCCCCGCCCGGCTGCTGCTCCTCCCGCCCGGCCGCTGCTCCGCCGCCCGGCCGCTGCTCCGCCGCCCGGCCGCTGCTCCCCCGCCCGGCCGCTGCTCCTCCCGCCCGGCCGCTGCTCCTCCCGCCCGGCCGCTGCTCCGCCGCCCGGCCGCTGCTCCCCCGCCCGGCTGCTGCTCCTCCCGCCCGGCCGCTGCTCCGCCGCCCGGCCGCTGCTCCGCCGTCCGGCCACTGATCCTCCCGCCCGGCCGCTGCTCCTCCCGCCCGGCCGCTGCTCCTCCCGCCCGGCCGCTGCTCCGCCGCCCGGCCGCTGCTCCGCCGCCCGGCCGCTGCTCCCCCGCCCGGCTGCTGCTCCTCCCGCCCGGCCGCTGCTCCGCCGCCCGGCCGCTGCTCCGCCGTCCGGCCACTGATCCTCCCGCCCGGCCGCTGCTCCTCCCGCCCGGCCGCTGCTCCTCCCGCCCGGCCGCTGCTCCGCCGCCCGGCCGCTGCTCCCCCGCCCGGCCACTGATCCTCCCGCCCGGCCGCTGCTCCTCCCGACCGGCCACTGATCCTCCCGCCCGGCCACTGATCCTCCCGCCCGGCCGCTGCTCCTCCTGCCCGGCCGCTGCTCCACTCGCCCGGTCGCTGCTTCTCTCGCCCGGCCGCTGCTCCACTCGCCCGGCCGCTGCTTCTCTCGCCCGGCCGCTGCTCCTTCCGCCCGGCCGCTGCTGCTCCTCCTGCCCGGCAGCTGCTCCTTCCGCCCGGCCGCTGCTGCTCCTCCCGCCCGGCCGCTGCTCCACTCGCCCAGCCGCTGCTGCTCCACTCGCCCGGCCGCTGCTTCTCTCACCCGGCCGCTGCTCCTCCCACCCGGCCGCTGCTCCTCCCGCCCAGCCGCTGCTCCTCCCGCCCAGCCGCTGCTGCTCCACTCGCCCGGCCGCTGCTCCTCCCGCCTGGCCGCTGCTGCTCCACTCGCCCGGCCGCTGCTTCTCTCGCCCGGCCGCTGCTCCTCCTCCCCGGCCGCTGCTGCTCCTCCCGCCCGGACGCTGCTCCTCCCACCCGGCCGCTGCTGCTCCTCCCACCCGTCCGCTGCTCCTCTAGCCCGGACGCTGCTCCTCCTCCCACCTGTCCGCTGCTGCTCTCGCCCGGGCGCTGCTCCTCCTCCCACCTGTCCGCTGCTGCTCTCGCCCGGACGCTGCTCCTCCTCCCACCCGTCCGCTGCAACTCCCGCCCGGCCGCTGCTGCTCCTCCCACCCGTCCGCTGCTCCTCTCGCCCGTCCGCTGCTCCTCCCGCCAGGCAGGAGCTGCCCATCCGGCCCGGACGTTGCTCCTCTCGCCCGGACGCTGCTCCTCCCGCCCGGCCACTGCTCCTCCTGCCCAGGCTCTGCTCCTCTCGCCCGGTCGCTGCTCCACCCGCCCGGCCACTGCTCCTCCCGCCCGGCCACTGCTCCCCCGCCCGGCCACTGCTCCTCCCGCCCGGCCGCTGCTCCTCCTGCCCGGCCGCTGCTCCGCCGCCCGGCCGCTGCTCCCCCGCCCGGCCACTGCTCCTCCCGCCCGGCCACTGCTCCCCCGCCCGGCCACTGCTCCTCCCGCCCGGCCGCTGCTCCTCCTGCCCGGCCGCTGCTCCTCCCGCCCGGCCACTGCTCCTCCCGCCCGGCCACTGCTCCTCCCGCCCGGCCGCTGCTCCTCCCGCCCTGCCGCTGCTCCGCCGCCCGGCCGCTGCTCCTCACGCCCAGCCGCCTGTCCGCTGCTCCTCCCGCCCGTCTACTGCTCCTCCCGCCAGACAGCAGCTGCTCCTCTCGCCCGTCCGCTGCTCCTCTCGCCCGTCCGCTGCTCCTCTCGCCCGTCCGCTGCTCCTCCCGCCAGGCAGGAGCTGCCCATCCGGCCCGGACGTTGCTCCTCTCGCCCCGAACGCTGCTCCTCCCGCCCGGCCACTGCTCCTCCTGCCCAGGCTCTGCTCCTCTCGCCCGGTCGCTGCTCCACCCGCCCGGCCACTGCTCCACCCGCCCGGCCACTGCTCCTCCCACCCGGCCACTGCTCCCCCGCCCGGCCACTGCTCCTCCCGCCCGGCCACTGCTCCTCCCGCCCGGCCACTGCTCCGCCGCCCGGCCGCTGCTCCCCCGCCCGGCCACTGCTCCTCCCGCCCGGCCGCTGCTCCCCCGCCCGGCCACTGCTCCTCCTGCCCAGGCTCTGCTCCTCTCGCCCGGTCGCTGCTCTACCCGCCCGGCCGCTGCTCCACCCGCCCGGCCACTGCTCCTCCCGCCCGGCCACTGCTCCCCCGCCCGGCCACTGCTCCTCCCGCCCGGCCACTGCTCCTCCCGCCCGGCCACTGCTCCTCCCGCCCGGCCACTGCTCCGCCGCCCGGCCGCTGCTCCGCCGCCCGGCCGCTGCTCCGCCGCCCGGCCGCTGCTCCCCCGCCCGGCTGCTGCTCCTCCCGCCCGGCCGCTGCTCCGCCGCCCGGCCGCTGCTCCGCCGCCCGGCCGCTGCTCCCCCGCCCGGCCGCTGCTCCTCCCGCCCGGCCGCTGCTCCTCCCGCCCGGCCGCTGCTCCGCCGCCCGGCCGCTGCTCCCCCGCCCGGCTGCTGCTCCTCCCGCCCGGCCGCTGCTTCGCCGCCCGGCCGCTGCTCCGCCGTCCGGCCACTGATCCTCCCGCCCGGCCGCTGCTCCTCCCGCCCGGCCGCTGCTCCTCCCGCCCGGCCGCTGCTCCGCCGCCCGGCCGCTGCTCCCCCGCCCGGCCACTGATCCTCCCGCCCGGCCGCTGCTCCTCCCGCCCGGCCGCTGCTCCGCCGCCCCGCCGCTGCTCCCCCGCCCGGCCACTGATCCTCCCGCCCGGCCGCTGCTCCTCCCGCCCGGCCGCTGCTCCGCCGCCCGGCTGCTGCTCCCCCGCCCGGCCGCTGCTCCCCCCGCCCGGCCACTGCTCCCCCGTCCGGCCGCTGCTCCTCCCGCCCGGCCACTGATCCTCCCGCCCGGCCACTGCTCCTCCTGCCCGGCCACTGATCCTCCCGCCCGGCCGCTGCTCCTCCCGCCCGGCCGCTGCTCCTCCCGACCGGCCACTGATCCTCCCGCCCGGCCACTGATCCTCCCGCCCGGCCGCTGCTCCTCCTGCCCGGCCGCTGCTCCACTCGCCCGGCCGCTGCTCCTCCCGCCCGGCCGCTGCTCCACTCGCCCGGCCGCTGCTTCTCTCGCCCGGCCGCTGCTCCTTCCGCCCGGCCGCTGCTGCTCCTCCTGCCCGGCCGCTGCTCCTTCCGCCCGGCCGCTGCTGCTCCTCCCGCCCGGCCGCTGCTCCACTCGCCCGGTCGCTGCTTCTCTCGCCCGGCCGCTGCTCCACTCGCCCAGCCGCTGCTGCTCCACTCGCTAGGCCGCTGCTTCTCTCGCCCGGCCGCTGCTCCTCCCACCCGGCCGCTGCTCCTCCCGCCCAGCCGCTGCTCCTCCCGCCCAGCCGCTGCTGCTCCACTCGCCCGGCCGCTGCTCCTCCCGCCTGGCCGCTGCTGCTCCACTCGCCCGGCCGCTGCTTCTCTCGCCCGGCCGCTGCTCCTCCTCCCCGGCCGCTGCTGCTCCTCCCGCCCGGACGCTGCTCCTCCCACCCGGCCGCTGCTGCTCCTCCCACCCGTCCGCTGCTCCTCTAGCCCGGACGCTGCTCCTCCTCCCACCTGTCCGCTGCTGCTCTCGCCCGGGCGCTGCTCCTCCTCCCACCTGTCCGCTGCTGCTCTCGCCCGGACGCTGCTCCTCCTCCCACCCGTCCGCTGCAACTCCCGCCCGGCCGCTGCTGCTCCTCCCACCCGTCCGCTGCTGCTCTCGCCCGGACGCTGCTCCTCCTCCCCGGCCGCTGCTGCTCTCGCCCGGACAATGCTTCTCCCGCCCAGGCTCTGCTCCTTTCGCCGGGGCGCTGGAGCTCTTTTCGCCCAGTCGCTGCTCCTCCTGCCCGGTCGCAGCTCCTCCCGCCGGTTGGCCGCTGCTCCACCCGCCCGGCCACTGCTCCTCCCGCCCGGCCACTGCTCCTCCCGCCCGGCCGCTGCTCCTCCCGCCCGGCCACTGCTCCTCCCGCCTGGCCGCTGCTGCTCCACTCGCCCGGCCGCTGCTTCTCTCGCCCGGCCGCAGCTCCTCCCGCCCGGTCGCTGCTCCTCCCGCCCAGGCTGCTGCTCCTCCCGCTCGGTCGCTGCTCCTCCCGCCCGGCCACTGCTCCTCCCGCCTGGCCGCTGCTGCTCCACTCGCCCGGCCGCTGCTTCTCTCGCCCGGCCGCAGCTCCTCCCGCCCGGCCGCTGCTTCTCTCGCCCGGCCGCAGCTCCTCCCGCCCGGTCGCTGCTCCTCCCGCCCAGGCTGCTGCTCCTCCCGCCCGGTCGCTGCTCCTTCCGCCCGGTCGCAGCTCCTACCGCCGGTTGGCCTCTGCTCCACCCGCCCGGCCACTGCTCCTCCCGCCCGGCCGCTGCTCCTCCCGCCCGGCCGCCGCTCCTCCCGCCCGGCCGCTGCTCCTCCCGCCCGGCCGCTGCTCCTCCCGCCCGGCCGCTGCTCCTCCCGCCCGGCCACTGCTCCTCCCGCCCCGGCCGCTGCTTCTCTCGCCAGGCCGCTGCTCCACTCGCCCGGCCGCTGCTTCTCTCGCCAGGCCGCTGCTCCTCCCGCCCGGCCACTGCTCCTCCCGCCCGGCCGCTGCTCCTCCCGCCCGGCCGGTGCTCCTCCCGCCCGGCCACTGCTCCCCCGCCCGGCCGCTGCTTCTCTCGCCAGGCCGCTGCTCCACTCGCCCGGCCGCTGCTCCACTCGCCCGGCCGCTGCTTCTCTCGCCAGGCCGCTGCTCCTCCCGCCCGGCCACTGCTCCTCCCGCCCCGGCCGCTGCTTCTCTCGCCAGGCCGCTGCTCCTCCCGCCCGGCCACTGCTCCACTCGCCCGGCCGCTGCTCCACTCGCCCGGCCGCTGCTCCTCCCGTCCGGCCGCAGCTTCTCTCGCCCGGCCGCAGCTCCTCCCGCCCGGCCGCTCTTTCTCACTGTCTGTTATCTCCCCGGCTCCACTCTCAGTTTCACTCTTTCTCACTCTCTGTTATCCTCCCGGCTCCACTCTCAGTCTCACCCTCTGTTATCCTCCCTGCTAAGCTCTCAGTCTCACTCTTTCTCACTCTCTGTTATCCTCCCGGCATTGCTCTCACTCTTTCTTACTCTCTGCTATCCTTCCGTCTCCGCTCTCTCTCTCACTTTTTCTCACGCTCTGTTATCCTCCCGGCTCCACTCTCAGTCTCACTGCTTCTCACTCTATGTTATCACCCCGGCTCTGCTCTCAGTCTCACTCTTTCTCACTCTCTGTTATCTCCCCGGCTCCGCTCTCAGTCTCACTCTTTCTCACTCTCTGTTATCTCCCCGGCTCCGCTCTCAGTCTCGCTATTTCTCACTCTCTGTTATCTCCCCGGCTCCGCTCTCAGTCTCACTCTTTCTCACACTCTGTTATCACCCCGGCTCCGTTCTCACTCTCACTCTTCCTCACTCACTGTTATCCTCCCGGCTCTGCTCTCATTCTCACACTATCTCACTCTCTGTTATCACCCCGGCTCCACTCAGTCTCACTCTTTCTCACTCTCTGTTATCACCCCAGCTCCACTCTCACTGTCACTCTTTCTCACTCACTGTTATCGTCCCAGCTCCGCTCTCTCTCACACTCTTTCTCACTCTCTGTTATTACCCCGGCTCTGCTCTCACTCTCACTCTTTCTCACTCTCTGTTACCTCCCTTCTCCGCTCTCACTCTCACTCTTTCTAACTCTCTGTTATCTCCCCGGCTCCACTCTCAGTCGCACCCTCTGATATCCTCCCTGCTACGCTCTCAGTCTCACTCTTTCTCAAGCTCTGTTATCCTCCCGGCTCCGCTCTCAGTCTCACTGTTTCTCACTCTCTGTTATCCTCCCGGCTCCGCTCTCAGTCTCGCTCTTTCTCACTCTCTGTTATCACCCCGGCTCCGCTCTCAGTCTCGCTCTTTCTCACTCTCTGTTATCTCCCCGGCTCCACTCTCAGTCGCACCCTTTGATAACCTCCCTGCTACGCTCTCAGTCTCACTCTTTCTCACGCTCTGTTATCCTCCCGGCTCCACTCTCAGTCTCGCTCTTTCTCACTCTCTGTTATATCCCCTGCTCCGCTCTCAGTCTCACTCTTTCTCACTCTCTGTTATCTCCCCGGCTCCGCTCCCAGTCTCACTCTTTCTCACTCTCTGTTATCACCCCGGCTCCACTCAGTCTCACTCTTTCTCACTCTCTGTTATCACCTCAGCTCCACTCTCAGTCGCACCCTTTGATATCCTCCCTGCTACGCTCTCAGTCTCACTCTTTCTCACGCTCTGTTATCCTCCCGGCTCCGCTCTCAGTCTCGCTCTTTCTCACTCTCTGTTATCACCCCGGCTCCGCTCTCAGTCTCGCTCTTTCTCACTCTCTGTTATCTCCCTGGCTCCGCTCTCAGTCTCACTCTTTCTCACTCTCTGTTATCTCCCCGGCTCCGCTCTCAGTCTCACTCTTTCTCACGCTCTGTTATCCTCCCGGCTCCACTCTCAGTCTCACTCTTTCTCACTCTCTGTTATCTCCCCGGCTCCACTCTCAGTCGCACCCTTTGATAACCTCCCTGCTACGCTCTCAGTCTCACTCTTTCTCACGCTCTGTTATCCACCCGGCTCCACTCTCAGTCTCACTGTTTCTCACTCTCTGTTATCCTCCCGGCTCCGCTCTCAGTCTCGCTCTTTCTCACTCTCTGTTATCACCCCGGCTCCGCTCTCAGTCTCGCTCTTTCTCACTCTCTGTTATCTCCCTGGCTCCGCTCTCAGTCTCACTCTTTCTCACTCTCTGTTATCTCCCCGGCTCCGCTCTCAGTCTCACTCTTTCTCACGCTCTGTTATCCTCCCGGCTCCACTCTCAGTCTCGCTCTTTCTCACTCTCTGTTATGTCCCCTGCTCCGCTCTCAGTCTCACTCTTTCTCACTCTCTGTTATCTCCCCGGCTCCGCTCCCAGTCTCACTCTTTCTCACTCTCTGTTATCACCCCGGCTCCACTCAGTCTCACTCTTTCTCACTCTCTGTTATCACCTCAGCTCCACTCTCAGTCGCACCCTTTGATATCCTCCCTGCTACGCTCTCAGTCTCACTCTTTCTCACGCTCTGTTATCCACCCGGCTCCACTCTCAGTCTCACTGTTTCTTACTCTCTGTTATCCTCCCGGCTCCGCTCTCAGTCTCGCTCTTTCTCACTCTCTGTTATCACCCCGGCTCCGCTCTCAGTCTCGCTCTTTCTCACTCTCTGTTATCTCCCCGGCTCCTCTCTCAGTCTCATTCTTTCTTACTCTCTGTTATCTCCCCGGCTCCGCTCTCAGTCTCACTCTTTCTCACTCTCTGTTATCTCCCCGGCTCCGCTCTCAGTCTCACTCTTTCTCACGCTCTGTTATCCTCCCGGCTCCGTTCTCACTCTCACTCTTTCTCACTCACTGTTATCCTCCCGGCTCTGCTCTCATTCTCACTCTTTCTCACTCTCTGTTATCACCCCGGCTCCACTCAGTCTCACTCTTTCTCACTCTCTGTTATCACCCCAGCTCCACTCTCACTCTCACTCTTTCTCACTCACTGTTATCCTCCCGGCTCCGCTCTCTCTCACACTCTTTCTCACTCTCTGTTATCACCCCGGCTCTGCTCTCACTCTCACTCGTTCTCACTCGCTGTTACCTCCCTTGCTCCGCTCTCAGTCTCACTCTTTCTCACTCTCTGTGAACCTCACGGCTCTGCTCTCGCTCTCACACTCTTTCTCATTCTCTGTTATCTCCCCGGCTCCGCTCTCAGTTTCACTCTTTCTCACTCCCTGTTGTCCTCCCGGCTCCGCTCTCAGTCTCGCTCTTTCTCACTCTCTGTTATCCTCCTGGCTCCACTCTCAGTCTCACCCTCTGTTATCATCCCTGCTACGCTCTCAGTCTCATCCTCCGTTATCCTCCCGGCTCCACTCTCAGTCTCACCCTCTGTTATCCTCCCTGCTACGCTCTCTCTCTCACACTTTCTCCCGCTCTGTTATCCTCCCGGCTCCACTCTCAGTCTCACTGCTTCTCACTCTACGTTATCACCCCGGCTCTGCTCTCAGTCTCGCTCTTTCTCACTCTCTGTTATCTCCCCGGCTCCGCTCTCAGTCTCACTCTTTCTCACACTCTGTTATCTACCCGGCTCCGCTCTCACTCTCACTCTTTCTCACTCTCTGTTACCTCCCTTGCTCCGCTCTCACTCTCACTCTTTCTCACTCTCTGTTATCTCGCCGGCTCCGCTCTCAGTCTCACTCTTTCTCACTCTCTGTTATCTCCTCGGCTCCACTCTCAGTCGCACCCTCTGATATCCTCCCTGCTACGCTCTCAGTCTCACTCTTTCTAACACTCTGTTATCCTCCCGGCTCCGCTCTCAGTCTCACTGTTTCTCACTCTCTGTTATCCTCCCGGCTCCGCTCTCAGTCTCGCTCTTTCTCACTCTCTGTTATCACCCCGGCTCCGCTCTCAGTCTCGCTCTTTCTCACTCTCTGTTATCTCCCCGGCTCCTCTCTGTCACATTCTTTCTTACTCTCTGTTATCTCCCCGGCTCCGCTCTCAGTCTCACTCTTTCTCACTCTCTGTTATCTCCCCGGCTCCGCTCTCAGTCTCACTCTTTCTCACGCTCTGTTATCCTCCCGGCTCCGCTCTCAGGCTCACTCTTTCTCACTCTCTGTTATCTCCCCGGCTCCGCTCTCAGTCTCACTCTTTCTCACGCTCTGTTATCCTCCCGGCTCCACTCTCAGTCTCGCTGTTTCTCACTCTCTGTTATGTCCCCGGCTCCGCTCTCAATCTCACTCTCTGTTATCTCCCCAGCTCCGCTGCCAGTCTCACTCTTTCTCACTCTCTGTTATCTCCCCGGCTCCGCTCTCTGTCTCACTCTTTCTCAATCTCTGTTATCACCCCGGCTCCGTTCTCACTCACACTCTTTCTCACTCTCTGTTATCACCCCGGCTCTGCTCTCTCTCTCACTCTTTCTCACTCGCTGTTACCTCCCTTGCTCCGCTCTCACTCTCACTCCTTCTCACTCTCTGTTATCTCCCCGGCTCCACTCTCACTCTCACTCTTTCTCACTCACTGTTAACCTCCCGGCTCCGCTCTCTCTCACACTCTTTCTCACTCTCTGTTATCACCCCGGCTCTGCTCTCTCTCTCTCACTCGTTCTCACTCTCTGTTATCCTACCGGCTCCGCTCAGTCTCACTCTTTCTCACTCTCTGTTATCACCCCAGCTCCACTCTCACTCTCACTCTTTCTCATTCACTGTTAACCTCCCGGCTCCGCTCTCTCTCACACTCTTTCTCACTCTCTGTTATCACCCCGGCTCTGCTCTCTCTCTCTCACTCGTTCTCACTCGCTGTTACCTCCCTTGCTCCGCTCTCACTCTCACTCTTTCTCACTCTCTGTTATCTCCCCGGCTCCGCTCTCAGTCTGACTCTTTCTCACTCTCTGTTATCTCCCCGGCTCCGCTCTCAGTCTCGCTCTTTCTCACTCTCTGTTATCTCCACCGCTCCGCTCTCAGTCTCACTCTTTCTCACTCTCTGTTATCACCCCGGCTCCGCTCTCACTCTTACTTTCTCACTCTCTGTTATCCTCCCGGCTCCGTTCTCACTCTCACTTTCTCACTCTCTGTTAGCAACCCGGCTCCGCTCTCACTCTCACTTTCTCACTCCCTGTTATCCCCCCGGCTCCGCTCTCAGTCTCACCCTTTCTCACTCTCTGTTATCACCCCGGCTCCGCTCTCAGTCGCACTCTCTGTTATCCCCCCTGCTACGCTCTCAGTCTCAGTATTTCTCACTCTCTGTTGTACACCCGTCTGTGCTCTCACTCTTTCTTACTCACTGCTGTCCTCCCGTCTCCGCTCTAACTCTCATTCTTTCTCACTCTCTGTTATCCTCCCGGCTCCGCTCTCCCGCTCACTTTTTCTCACGCTCTGTTATCACCCCGGCTCCGTTCTCACTCTCACTCTTTCTCACTCACTGTTATCCTCCCGGCTCTGCTCTCATTCTCACTCTTTCTCACTCTCTGTTATCCTCCCGGCTCCGCTCTCCCTCTCACTTTTTCTCACGCTCTATTATCACCCCGGCTCCGTTCTCACTCTCACTCTTTCTCACTCACTGTTATCCTCCCGGCTCTGCTCTCATTCTCACTCTTTCTCACTCTCACTTATCACCCCGGCTCCACTCAGTCTCACTCTTTCTCACTCTCTGTTATCACCCCAGCTCCACTCTCACTCTCACTCTTTCTCACTCACTGTTATCATCCCAGCTCCGCTCTCTCTCACACTCTTTCTCACTCTCTGTTATTCTCCCTTCTCCGCTCTCACTCTCACCCTTTCTAACTCTCTGTTATCTCCCCGGCTCCACTCTCAGTCGCACCCTCTGATATCCTCCCTGCTACGCTCTCAGTCTCACTCTTTCTCACGCTCTGTTATCCTCCCGGCTCCGCTCTCAGTCTCACTCTTTCTCACTCTCTGTTATCCTCCCGGCTCCGCTCTCAGTCTCGCGCTTTCTCACTCTCTGTTATCCTCCCGGCTCCGCTCTCAGTCTCGCTCTTTCTCACTCTCTGTTATCACTCCGGCTCCGCTCTCAGTCTCGCTCTTTCTCACTCTCTGTTATCTCCCCGGCTCCTCTCTGTCACATTCTTTCTTACTCTCTGTTATCTCCCCGGCTCCGCTCTCAGTCTCACTCTTTCTCACTCTCTGTTATCTCCCCGGCTCCGCTCTCAGTCTCACTCTTTCTCACGCTCTGTTATCCTCCCGGCTCCGCTCTCAGGCTCACTCTTTCTCACTCTCTGTTATCTCCCCGGCTCCGCTCTCAGTCTCACTCTTTCTCACGCTCTGTTATCCTCCCGGCTCCACTCTCAGTCTCGCTGTTTCTCACTCTCTGTTATGTCCCCGGCTCCGCTCTCAGTCTCACTCTCTGTTATCTCCCCAGCTCCGCTCCCAGTCTCACTCTTTCTCACTCTCTGTTATCTCCCCGGCTCCGCTCTCTGTCTCACTCTTTCTCAATCTCTGTTATCACCCCGGCTCCGTTCTCACTCACACTCTTTCTCACTCTCTGTTATCACCCCGGCTCTGCTCTCTCTCTCACTCTTTCTCACTCGCTGTTACCTCCCTTGCTCCGCTCTCACTCTCACTCCTTCTCACTCTCTGTTATCTCCCCGGCTCCACTCTCACTCTCACTCTTTCTCACTCACTGTTAACCTCCCGGCTCCGCTCTCTCTCACACTCTTTCTCACTCTCTGTTATCACCCCGGCTCTGCTCTCTCTCTCTCACTCGTTCTCACTCTCTGTTATCCTACCGGCTCCGCTCAGTCTCACTCTTTCTCACTCTCTGTTATCACCCCAGCTCCACTCTCACTCTCACTCTTTCTCACTCACTGTTAACCTCCCGGCTCCGCTCTCTCTCACACTCTTTCTCACTCTCTGTTATCACCCCGGCTCTGCTCTCTCTCTCTCACTCGTTCTCACTCGCTGTTACCTCCCTTGCTCCGCTCTCACTCTCACTCTTTCTCACTCTCTGATATCTCCCCGGCTCCGCTCTCAGTCTGACTCTTTCTCACTCTCTGTTATCTCCCCGGCTCCGCTCTCAGTCTCGCTCTTTCTCACTCTCTGTTATCTCCACCGCTCCGCTCTCAGTCTCACTCTTTCTCACTCTCTGTTATCACCCCGGCTCCGCTCTCACTCTTACTTTCTCACTCTCTGTTATCCTCCCGGCTCCGTTCTCTCTCTCACTTTCTCACTCTCTGTTAGCAACCCGGCTCCGCTCTCACTCTCACTTTCTCACTCCCTGTTATCCCCCCGGCTCCGCTCTCAGTCTCACTCTTTCTCACTCTCTGTTATCACCCCGGCTCCGCTCTCAGTCGCACTCTCTGTTATCCCCCCTGCTACGCTCTCAGTCTCAGTATTTCTCACTCTCTGTTGTACACCCGTCTGTGCTCTCACTCTTTCTTACTCACTACTGTCCTCCCGTCTCCGCTCTAAATCTCATTCTTTCTCACTCTCTGTTATCCTCCCGGCTCCGCTCTCCCGCTCACTTTTTCTCACGCTCTGTTATCACCCCGGCTCCGTTCTCACTCTCACTCTTTCTCACTCACTGTTATCCTCCCGGCTCTGCTCTCATTCTCACTCTTTCTCACTCTCTGTTATCCTCCCGGCTCCGCTCTCCCTCTCACTTTTTCTCACGCTCTATTATCACCCCGGCTCCGTTCTCACTCTCACTCTTTCTCACTCACTGTTATCCTCCCGGCTCTGCTCTCATTCTCACTCTTTCTCACTCTCACTTATCACCCCGGCTCCACTCAGTCTCACTCTTTCTCACTCTCTGTTGTCACCCCAGCTCCACTCTCACTCTCACTCTTTCTCACTCACTGTTATCATCCCAGCTCCGCTCTCTCTCACACTCTTTCTCACTCTCTGTTATTCTCCCTTCTCCGCTCTCACTCTCACCCTTTCTAACTCTCTGTTATCTCCCCGGCTCCACTCTCAGTCGCACCCTCTGATATCCTCCCTGCTACGCTCTCAGTCTCACTCTTTCTCACGCTCTGTTATCCTCCCGGCTCCGCTCTCAGTCTCACTGTTTCTCACTCTCTGTTATCCTCCCGGCTCCGCTCTCAGTCTCGCGCTTTCTCACTCTCTGTTATCCTCCCGGCTCCGCTCTCAGTCTCGCTCTTTCTCACTCTCTGTTATCACCCCGGCTCCGCTCTCAGTCTCGCTCTTTCTCACTCTCTGTTATCTCCCCGGCTCCTCTCTGTCACATTCTTTCTTACTCTCTGTTATCTCCCCGGCTCCGCTCTCAGTCTCACTCTTTCTCACTCTCTGTTATCTCCCCGGCTCCGCTCTCAGTCTCACTCTTTCTCACGCTCTGTTATCCTCCCGGCTCCGCTCTCAGGCTCACTCTTTCTCACTCTCTGTTATCTCCCCGGCTCCGCTCTCAGTCTCACTCTTTCTCACGCTCTGTTATCCTCCCGGCTCCACTCTCAGTCTCGCTGTTTCTCACTCTCTGTTATGTCCCCGGCTCCGCTCTCAGTCTCACTCTCTGTTATCTCCCCAGCTCCGCTCCCAGTCTCACTCTTTCTCACTCTCTGTTATCTCCCCGGCTCCGCTCTCTGTCTCACTCTTTCTCAATCTCTGTTATCACCCCGGCTCCGTTCTCACTCACACTCTTTCTCACTCTCTGTTATCACCCCGGCTCTGCTCTCTCTCTCACTCTTTCTCACTCGCTGTTACCTCCCTTGCTCCGCTCTCACTCTCACTCCTTCTCACTCTCTGTTATCTCCCCGGCTCCACTCTCACTCTCACTCTTTCTCACTCACTGTTAACCTCCCGGCTCCGCTCTCTCTCACACTCTTTCTCACTCTCTGTTATCACCCCGGCTCTGCTCTCTCTCTCTCACTCGTTCTCACTCTCTGTTATCCTATCGGCTCCGCTCAGTCTCACTCTTTCTCACTCTCTGTTATCACCCCAGCTCCACTCTCACTCTCACTCTTTCTCACTCACTGTTAACCTCCCGGCTCCGCTCTCTCTCACACTCTTTCTCACTCTCTGTTATCACCCCGGCTCTGCTCTCTCTCTCTCACTCGTTCTCACTCGCTGTTACCTCCCTTGCTCCGCTCTCACTCTCACTCTTTCTCACTCTCTGTTATCTCCCCGGCTCCGCTCTCAGTCTGACTCTTTCTCACTCTCTGTTATCTCCCCGGCTCCGCTCTCAGTCTCGCTCTTTCTCACTCTCTGTTATCTCCACCGCTCCGCTCTCAGTCTCACTCTTTCTCACTCTCTGTTATCACCCCGGCTCCGCTCTCACTCTTACTTTCTCACTCTCTGTTATCCTCCCGGCTCCGTTCTCACTCTCACTTTCTCACTCTCTGTTAGCAACCCGGCTCCGCTCTCACTCTCACTTTCTCACTCCCTGTTATCCCCCCGGCTCCGCTCTCAGTCTCACTCTTTCTCACTCTCTGTTATCACCCCGGCTCCGCTCTCAGTCGCACTCTCTGTTATCCCCCCTGCTACGCTCTCAGTCTCAGTATTTCTCACTCTCTGTTGTACACCCGTCTGTGCTCTCACTCTTTCTTACTCACTACTGTCCTCCCGTCTCCGCTCTAACTCTCATTCTTTCTCACTCTCTGTTATCCTCCCGGCTCCGCTCTCCCGCTCACTTTTTCTCACGCTCTGTTATCACCCCGGCTCCGTTCTCACTCTCACTCTTTCTCACTCACTGTTATCCTCCCGGCTCTGCTCTCATTCTCACTCGTTCTCACTCTCTGTTATCCTCCCGGCTCCGCTCTCCCTCTCACTTTTTCTCACGCTCTATTATCACCCCGGCTCCGTTCTCACTCTCACTCTTTCTCACTCACTGTTATCCTCCCGGCTCTGCTCTCATTCTCACTCTTTCTCACTCTCACTTATCACCCCGGCTCCACTCAGTCTCACTCTTTCTCACTCTCTGTTATCACCCCAGCTCCACTCTCACTCTCACTCTTTCTCACTCACTGTTATCATCCCAGCTCCGCTCTCTCTCACACTCTTTCTCACTCTCTGTTATTCTCCCTTCTCCGCTCTCACTCTCACCCTTTCTAACTCTCTGTTATCTCCCCGGCTCCACTCTCAGTCGCACCCTCTGATATCCTCCCTGCTACGCTCTCAGTCTCACTCTTTCTCACGCTCTGTTATCCTCCCGGCTCCGCTCTCAGTCTCACTGTTTCTCACTCTCTGTTATCCTCCCGGCTCCGCTCTCAGTCTCGCGCTTTCTCACTCTCTGTTATCCTCCCGGCTCCGCTCTCAGTCTCGCTCTTTCTCACTCTCTGTTATCACCCCGGCTCCGCTCTCAGTCTCGCTCTTTCTCACTCTCTGTTATCTCCCCGGCTCCTCTCTGTCACATTCTTTCTTACTCTCTGTTATCTCCCCGGCTCCGCTCTCAGTCTCACTCTTTCTCACTCTCTGTTATCTCCCCGGCTCCGCTCTCAGTCTCACTCTTTCTCACGCTCTGTTATCCTCCCGGCTCCGCTCTCAGGCTCACTCTTTCTCACTCTCTGTTATCTCCCCGGCTCCGCTCTCAGTCTCACTCTTTCTCACGCTCTGTTATCCTCCCGGCTCCACTCTCAGTCTCGCTGTTTCTCACTCTCTGTTATGTCCCCGGCTCCGCTCTCAGTCTCACTCTCTGTTATCTCCCCAGCTCCGCTCCCAGTCTCACTCTTTCTCACTCTCTGTTATCTCCCCGGCTCCGCTCTCTGTCTCACTCTTTCTCAATCTCTGTTATCACCCCGGCTCCGTTCTCACTCACACTCTTTCTCACTCTCTGTTATCACCCCGGCTCTGCTCTCTCTCTCACTCTTTCTCACTCGCTGTTACCTCCCTTGCTCCGCTCTCACTCTCACTCCTTCTCACTCTCTGTTATCTCCCCGGCTCCACTCTCACTCTCACTCTTTCTCACTCACTGTTAACCTCCCGGCTCCGCTCTCTCTCACACTCTTTCTCACTCTCTGTTATCACCCCGGCTCTGCTCTCTCTCTCTCACTCGTTCTCACTCTCTGTTATCCTATCGGCTCCGCTCAGTCTCACTCTTTCTCACTCTCTGTTATCACCCCAGCTCCACTCTCACTCTCACTCTTTCTCACTCACTGTTAACCTCCCGGCTCCGCTCTCTCTCACACTCTTTCTCACTCTCTGTTATCACCCCGGCTCTGCTCTCTCTCTCTCACTCGTTCTCACTCGCTGTTACCTCCCTTGCTCCGCTCTCACTCTCACTCTTTCTCACTCTCTGTTATCTCCCCGGCTCCGCTCTCAGTCTGACTCTTTCTCACTCTCTGTTATCTCCCCGGCTCCGCTCTCAGTCTCGCTCTTTCTCACTCTCTGTTATCTCCACCGCTCCGCTCTCAGTCTCACTCTTTCTCACTCTCTGTTATCACCCCGGCTCCGCTCTCACTCTTACTTTCTCACTCTCTGTTATCCTCCCGGCTCCGTTCTCACTCTCACTTTCTCACTCTCTGTTAGCAACCCGGCTCCGCTCTCACTCTCACTTTCTCACTCCCTGTTATCCCCCCGGCTCCGCTCTCAGTCTCACTCTTTCTCACTCTCTGTTATCACCCCGGCTCCGCTCTCAGTCGCACTCTCTGTTATCCCCCCTGCTACGCTCTCAGTCTCAGTATTTCTCACTCTCTGTTGTACACCGGTCTGTGCTCTCACTCTTTCTTACTCACTGCTGTCCTCCCGTCTCCGCTCTAACTCTCATTCTTTCTCACTCTCTGTTATCCTCCCGGCTCCGCTCTCCCGCTCACTTTTTCTCACGCTCTGTTATCACCCCGGCTCCGTTCTCACTCTCACTCTTTCTCACTCACTGTTATCCTCCCGGCTCTGCTCTCATTCTCACTCTTTCTCACTCTCTGTTATCCTCCCGGCTCCGCTCTCCCTCTCACTTTTTCTCACGCTCTATTATCACCCCGGCTCCGTTCTCACTCTCACTCTTTCTCACTCACTGTTATCCTCCCGGCTCTGCTCTCATTCTCACTCTTTCTCACTCTCACTTATCACCCCGGCTCCACTCAGTCTCACTCTTTCTCACTCTCTGTTATCACCCCAGCTCCACTCTCACTCTCACTCTTTCTCACTCACTGTTATCATCCCAGCTCCGCTCTCTCTCACACTCTTTCTCACTCTCTGTTATTCTCCCTTCTCCGCTCTCACTCTCACCCTTTCTAACTCTCTGTTATCTCCCCGGCTCCACTCTCAGTCGCACCCTCTGATATCCTCCCTGCTACGCTCTCAGTCTCACTCTTTCTCACGCTCTGTTATCCTCCCGGCTCCGCTCTCAGTCTCACTGTTTCTCACTCTCTGTTATCCTCCCGGCTCCGCTCTCAGTCTCGCGCTTTCTCACTCTCTGTTATCACCCCGGCTCCGCTCTCAGTCTCGCTCTTTCTCACTCTCTGTTATCACCCCGGCTCCGCTCTCAGTCGCACTCTCTGTTATTCCTCCCTGCTACGTTCTCAGTCTCAGTATTTCTCACTCTCTGTTGTACACCCGTCTGTGCTCTCACTCTTTCTTACTCACTGCTGTCCTCCCGTCTCCGCTCTAACTCTCATTCTTTCTCACTCTCTGTTATCCTCCCGGCTCCGCTCTCCCGCTCACTTTTTCTCACGCTCTGTTATCACCCCGGCTCCGTTCTCACTCTCACTCTTTCTCACTCACTGTTATCCTCCCGGCTCTGCTCTCATTCTCACTCTTTCTCACTCTCTGTTATCCTCCCGGCTCCGCTCTCCCTCTCACTTTTTCTCACGCTCTGTTATCACCCCGGCTCCGTTCTCACTCTCACTCTTTCTCACTCACTGTTATCCTCCCGGCTCTGCTCTCATTCTCACTCTTTCTCACTCTCTGTTATCACCCCGGCTCCACTCAGTCTCACTCTTTCTCACTCTCTGTTATCACCCCAGCTCCACTCTCTCTCTCACTCTTTCTCACTCACTGTTATCATCCCAGCTCCGCTCTCTCTCACACTCTTTCTCACTCTCTGTTATTCTCCCTTCTCCGCTATCACTCTCACCCTTTCTAACTCTCTGTTATCTCCCCGGCTCCACTCTCAGTCGCACCCTCTGATATCCTCCCTGCTACGCTCTCAGTCTCACTCATTCTCACGCTCTGTTATCCTCCCGGCTCCGCTCTCAGTCTCACTGTTTCTCACTCTCTGTTATCCTCCCGGCTACGCTCTCAGTCTCGCTCTTTCTCACTCTCTGTTATCACCCCGGCTCCGCTCTCAGTCTCGCTCTTTCTCACTCTCTGTTATTACCCCGGCTCCGCTCTCAGTCTCACTCTTTCTCACTCTCTGTTATCTCCCCGGCTCCGCTCTCAGTCTCACTCTTTCTCACTCTCTGTTATCTCCCCGGCTCCGCTCTCAGTCTCGCTCTTTCTCACTCTCTGTTATCTCCCCAGCTCCGCTCTCAGTCTCACTCTTTCTCACTCTCTGTTCTCACCCCGGCTGCGCTCTCACTCTTACTTTCTCACTCTCTGTTATCCTCACGGCTCCGTTCTCACTCTCATTTTCCCGCTCTCTGTTATCACCCCGGCTCCGCTCTCAGTCTCACTCTTTCTCACTCTCTGTCATCCTGCCGGCTCCACTCTCAGTCGCACTCTCTGTTATCCTCCCTGCTACGCTCTCAGCCTCAGTCTTTCTCACTCTCTGTTGTACTCCCGTCTTTGCTCTCACTCTTTCTTACTCACTGCTGTCCTCCCGTCTCCGCTCTCACTCTCATTATTTCTCACTCTCTGTTATCCTCCCGGCTCCGCTCTCCCTCTCACTTTTTCTCACGCTCTGTTATCATCCCGGCTCCGCTCTCAGTCTCACTGTTTCTCACTCTCTGTTATCACCCTGGGTCCGCTCTCAGTCTCACTCTTTGTCACTCTATGTTATCTCCCCGGCTCCGCTCTCAGTCTCACTCTTTCTCACTCTCTGTTATTTCCCCGGCTCCGTTCTCAGTCTCACTCTTTCACACTCTCTGTTATCTCCCCGGCTCCGCTCTCAGTCTTGCTCTTTCTCACTCTCTGTTATCTCCCCGGCTCCGCTCTCAGTCTCGCTCTTTCTCACTCTCTGCTATCTCCCCGGCTCTGCTCTCAGTCTCACTCCTTCTTACTCTCTGTTATCTCCCCGGCTCCGCTCTCAGTCTCACTCCTTCTCACTCTCTGTTATCTCCCCGGCTCCGCTCTCAGTCTCACTCTTTCTCACTCTCTGTTATCTCCCCGGCTCCGCTCTCAGTCACACTCTTTCTCACTCTCTGTTATCTCCCCGGCTCCGCCCTCCGTCTCACTCTTTCTCACGCTCAGTTATCCTCCCGGCTCAACTCTTAGTCTCGCTCTTTCTCACTCTCTGTTATCTCCCCGGCTCCGCTCTCAGTCTCACTCTTTCTCACTCTCTGTTATCTCCCCGGCTCCGCTCTCAGTCTCACTCTTTCTCACTCACTGTAATCTCCCCGGCTCCGCTCTCTGTCTCACTCTTTCTCACTCTCTGTTATCTCCCCGGTTCCACTCTCACTTTCACATTCTCACTCACTGTTATCCCCCCGGCTCCGTTCTCACTCTCACTCTTTCTCACTCACTGTTATTCTCCCGGCTCTGCTCTCATTCTCACTCTATCTCACTCTCTGTTATCACCCCGGCTCCACTCAGTCTCACTCGTTCTCACTCTCTGTTATCACCCCAGCTCCACTCTCACTCTAACTCTTTCTCACTCACTGTTATCCTCCCGGCTCCGCTCTCTCTCACACTCTTTCTCACTCTCTGTTATCACCCCGGCTCTGCTCTCACTCTCACTCTTTCTCACTCTCTGTTACCTCCCTTGCTCCGCTCTCACTCTAACTCTTTCTCACTCTCTGTTATCTCCCCGGCTCCGCTCTCAGTCTCACTCTTTCTCACTCTCTGTTATCTCCCCGGCTCCACTCTCAGTCGCACCCTCTGATATCCTCCCTGCTACGCTCACAGTCTCACTGTTTCTCACTCTCTATTATCCTCCCGGCTCCGCTCTCAGTCTCACTGTTTCTCACTCTCTGTTATCACCCTGGGTCCACTCTCAGTCTCGCTCTTTGTCACTCTATGTTATCTCCCCGGCTCCGCTCTCAGTCTCACTCTTTCTCACTCTCTGTTATTTCCCCGGCTCCGTTCTCAGTCTCACTCTTTCACACTCTCTGTTATCTCCACGGCTCCGCTCTCAGTCTTGCTCTTTCTCACACTCTGTTATCTCCCCGGCTCCGCTCTCAGTCTCTCTCTTTCTCACTCTCTGCTATCTCCCCGGCTCCGCTCTCAGTCTCACTCCTTCTCACTCTCTGTTATCTCCCCGGCTCCACTCTCAGTCTCACTCTTTCTCAGTCTCTGTTATCTCCCCGGCTCCACTCTCAGTCTCACTCTTTCTCACTCTCTGTTATCTCCCCGGCTCCGCTCTCAGTCACACTCTTTCTCACTCTCTGTTATCTCCCCGGCTCCGCCCTCCGTCTCACTCTTTCTCACGCTCCGTTATCCTCCCGGCTCAACTCTCAGTCTCGCTCTTTCTCACTCTCTGTTATCACCCCAGCTCCACTCTCTCTCTCACTCTTTCTCACTCACTGTTATCATCCCAGCTCCGCTCTCTCTCACACTCTTTCTCACTCTCTGTTATTCTCCCTTCTCCGCTATCACTCTCACCCTTTCTAACTCTCTGTTATCTCCCCGGCTCCACTCTCAGTCGCACCCTCTGATATCCTCCCTGCTACGCTCTCAGTCTCACTCATTCTCACGCTCTGTTATCCTCCCGGCTCCGCTCTCAGTCTCACTGTTTCTCACTCTCTGTTATCCTCCCGGCTACGCTCTCAGTCTCGCTCTTTCTCACTCTCTGTTATCACCCCGGCTCCGCTCTCAGTCTCGCTCTTTCTCACTCTCTGTTATTACCCCGGCTCCGCTCTCAGTCTCACTCTTTCTCACTCTCTGTTATCTCCCCGGCTCCGCTCTCAGTCTCACTCTTTCTCACTCTCTGTTATCTCCCCGGCTCCGCTCTCAGTCTCGCTCTTTCTCACTCTCTGTTATCTCCCCAGCTCCGCTCTCAGTCTCACTCTTTCTCACTCTCTGTTCTCACCCCGGCTGCGCTCTCACTCTTACTTTCTCACTCTCTGTTATCCTCACGGCTCCGTTCTCACTCTCATTTTCCCGCTCTCTGTTATCACCCCGGCTCCGCTCTCAGTCTCACTCTTTCTCACTCTCTGTCATCCTGCCGGCTCCACTCTCAGTCGCACTCTCTGTTATCCTCCCTGCTACGCTCTCAGCCTCAGTCTTTCTCACTCTCTGTTGTACTCCCGTCTTTGCTCTCACTCTTTCTTACTCACTGCTGTCCTCCTGTCTCCGCTCTCACTCTCATTATTTCTCACTCTCTGTTATCCTCCCGGCTCCGCTCTCCCTCTCACTTTTTCTCACGCTCTGTTATCATCCCGGCTCCGCTCTCAGTCTCACTGTTTCTCACTCTCTGTTATCACCCTGGGTCCGCTCTCAGTCTCACTCTTTGTCACTCTATGTTATCTCCCCGGCTCCGCTCTCAGTCTCACTCTTTCTCACTCTCTGTTATTTCCCCGGCTCCGTTCTCAGTCTCACTCTTTCACACTCTCTGTTATCTCCCCGGCTCCGCTCTCAGTCTTGCTCTTTCTCACTCTCTGTTATCTCCCCGGCTCCGCTCTCAGTCTCGCTCTTTCTCACTCTCTGCTATCTCCCCGGCTCTGCTCTCAGTCTCACTCCTTCTTACTCTCTGTTATCTCCCCGGCTCCGCTCTCAGTCTCACTCCTTCTCACTCTCTGTTATCTCCCCGGCTCCGCTCTCAGTCTCACTCTTTCTCACTCTCTGTTATCTCCCCGGCTCCGCTCTCAGTCACACTCTTTCTCACTCTCTGTTATCTCCCCGGCTCCGCCCTCCGTCTCACTCTTTCTCACGCTCAGTTATCCTCCCGGCTCAACTCTTAGTCTCGCTCTTTCTCACTATCTGTTATCTCCCCGGCTCCCCTCTCAGTCTCACTCTTTCTCACTCTCTGTTATCTCCCCGGCTCCGCTCTCAGTCTCACTCTTTCTCACTCACTGTAATCTCCCCGGCTCCGCTCTCTGTCTCACTCTTTCTCACTCTCTGTTATCTCCCCGGTTCCACTCTCACTTTCACATTCTCACTCACTGTTATCCCCCCGGCTCCGTTCTCACTCTCACTCTTTCTCACTCACTGTTATTCTCCCGGCTCTGCTCTCATTCTCACTCTATCTCACTCTCTGTTATCACCCCGGCTCCACTCAGTCTCACTCGTTCTCACTCTCTGTTATCACCCCAGCTCCACTCTCACTCTAACTCTTTCTCACTCACTGTTATCCTCCCGGCTCCGCTCTCTCTCACACTCTTTCTCACTCTCTGTTATCACCCCGGCTCTGCTCTCACTCTCACTCTTTCTCACTCTCTGTTACCTCCCTTGCTCCGCTCTCACTCTAACTCTTTCTCACTCTCTGTTATCTCCCCGGCTCCGCTCTCAGTCTCACTCTTTCTCACTCTCTGTTATCTCCCCGGCTCCACTCTCAGTCGCACCCTCTGATATCCTCCCTGCTACGCTCACAGTCTCACTGTTTCTCACTCTCTATTATCCTCCCGGCTCCGCTCTCAGTCTCACTGTTTCTCACTCTCTGTTATCACCCTGGGTCCACTCTCAGTCTCACTCTTTGTCACTCTATGTTATCTCCCCGGCTCCGCTCTCAGTCTCACTCTTTCTCACTCTCTGTTATTTCCCCGGCTCCGTTCTCAGTCTCACTCTTTCACACTCTCTGTTATCTCCACGGCTCCGCTCTCAGTCTTGCTCTTTCTCACACTCTGTTATCTCCCCGGCTCCGCTCTCAGTCTCTCTCTTTCTCACTCTCTGCTATCTCCCCGGCTCCGCTCTCAGTCTCACTCCTTCTCACTCTCTGTTATCTCCCCGGCTCCACTCTCAGTCTCACTCTTTCTCAGTCTCTGTTATCTCCCCGGCTCCACTCTCAGTCTCACTCTTTCTCACTCTCTGTTATCTCCCCGGCTCCGCTCTCAGTCACACTCTTTCTCACTCTCTGTTATCTCCCCGGCTCCGCCCTCCGTCTCACTCTTTCTCACGCTCCGTTATCCTCCCGGCTCAACTCTCAGTCTCGCTCTTTCTCACTCTCTGTTATCTCCCCGGCTCCGCTCTCATTCTCACTCTTTCTCACTCTCTGTTATCTCCCCGGCTCCGCTCTCAGTCTCACTCTTTCTCACTCACTGTTATCTCCCCGGCTCCGCTCTCTGTCTCACTCTTTCTCACTCTCTGTTATCTCCCCGGCTCCACTCTCAACTCACATTCTCACTCACTGTTATCCTCCCGGCTCTGCTCTCATTCTCACTCTATCTCACTCTCTGTTATCACCCCGGCTCCACTCAGTCTCACTCGTTCTCACTCTCTGTTATCACCCCAGCTCCACTCTCACTCTAACTCTTTCTCACTCACTGTTATCCTCCCGGCTCCGCTCTCTCTCACACTCTTTCTCACTCTCTGTTATCACCCCGGCTCTGCTCTCACTCTCACTCTTTCTCACTCTCTGTTACCTCCCTTGCTCCGCTCTCACTCTCACTCTTTCTCACTCTCTGTTGTCTCCCCGGCTCCGCTCTCAGTCTCACTCTTTCTCACTCTCTGTTATCTCCCCGGCTCCACTCTCAGTCGCACCCTCTGATATCCTCCCTGCTACGCTCTCAGTCTCACTCTTTCTCACGCTCGGTTATCCTCCCGGCTCCGCTCTCAGTCTCGCTCTTTCTCACTCTCTGTTATCACCCCGGCTCCGCTCTCAGTCTCGCTATTTCTCACTCTCTGTTATCTCCCCGGCTCCGCTCTCAGTCTCGCTCTTTCTCACTCTCTGTTATCTCCCCGGCTCCGCTCTCAGTCTCGCTCTTTCTCACTCTCTGTTATCACTCCGGCTCCGGTCTCACTCTCACTCTTTCTCAATCACTGTTATCCTCCCGGCTCTGCTCTCAGTCTCACTCTTTCTCACTTTCTGTTATCACCCCGGCTCCACTCAGTCTCACTCTTTCTCACTCTCTATTATCACCCCGGCTCCACTCAGTCTCACTCTTTCTCACTCTCTGTTATCACCCCAGCTCCACTCTCACTCTCACTCTTTCTCTCTCCCTGTTATCTCCCCGGCTCTGCTCTCACTCTCACTCTTTCTCACTCTCTGTTAACACCCCGGTTCCACTATCACTCTTTCTCACTCTCTGTTATCTCCCCGGCTCTGCTCTCACTCTCACTCTTTCTCACTCTCTGTTATCTCCCCGGCTCCGCTCTCACTCGCACTCTTTCGCACTCTCTGTTATCACACCAGCTCCACTCTCAGTATCACTCTTGCTCACTCTCTGTTCTCTCCCCTGCTCCGCTCTCATTCTCACTTTTTCTCACTCTCAGTTATCACCCCTGCTCCGCTCACAGTCTCACTCTTTCTCACTCTCGGTTATCACCCCGGCACCGCTCTCACTCTCACTCTTTCTCACGCTCTGTTATCCTCCCGGCTCCTCTCTCAGTCTCGCTCTTTCTCACTTTCGGTTTTCACCCCGGCTCCGCTCTCACTCTCACTCTTTCTCACTCTCTGTTATCTCCCCGGCTCCGCTCTCACTCTCACTCTTTCTCACTCTCTGTTATCCCCCCGGCTCCGTTCTCACTCTCACTCTTTCTCACTCACTGTTATCCTCCCGGCTCTGCTCTCATTCTCACTCTATCTCACTCTCTGTTATCACCCCGGCTCCACTCAGTCTCACTCGTTCTCACTCTCTGTTATCACCCCAGCTCCACTCTCACTCTAACTCTTTCTCACTCACTGTTATCCTCCCGGCTCCGCTCTCTCTCACACTCTTTCTCACTCTCTGTTATCACCCCGGCTCTGCTCTCACTCTCACTCTTTCTCACTCTCTGTTACCTCCCTTGCTCCGCTCTCACTCTAACTCTTTCTCACTCTCTGTTATCTCCCCGGCTCCGCTCTCAGTCTCACTCTTTCTCACTCTCTGTTATCTCCCCGGCTCCACTCTCAGTCGCACCCTCTGATATCCTCCCTGCTACGCTCTCAGTCTCACTGTTTCTCACTCTCTATTATCCTCCCGGCTCCGCTCTCAGTCTCGCTCTTTCTCACTCTCTGTTATCACCCCGGCTCCGCTCTCAGTCTCGCTCTTTCTCACTCTCTGTTATCTCCCCGGCTCCGCTCTCAGTCTCGCTCTTTCTCACTCTCTGTTATCTTCCCGGCTCCGCTCTCAGTCTCGCTCTTTCTCACTCTCTGTTATCACTCCGGCTCCGGTCTCACTCTCACTCTTTCTCAATCACTGTTATCCTCCCTGCTCTGCTCTCAGTCTCACTCTTTCTCACTTTCTGTTATCACCCCGGCTCCACTCAGTCTCACTCTTTCTCACTCTCTATTATCACCCCGGCTCCACTCAGTCTCACTATTTCTCACTCTCTGTTATCACCCCAGCTCCACTCTCACTCTCACTCTTCCTCTCTCCCTGTTATCTCCCCGGCTCTGCTCTCACTCTCACTCTTTCTCACTCTCTGTTAACACCCCGGTTCCACTATCACTCTTTCTCACTCTCTGTTATCTCCCCGGCTCCGCTCTCACTCTCACTCTTTCTCACTCTCTGTTATCTCCCCGGCTCCGCTCTCACTCGCACTCTTTCGCACTCTCTGTGATCACACCAGCTCCACTCTCAGTATCACTCTTGCTCACTCTCTGTTCTCTCCCCTGCTCCGCTCTCAGTCTCACTTTTTCTCACTCTCAGTTATCACCCCTGCTCTGCTCACAGTCTCACTCTTTCTCACTCTCGGTTATCACCCCGGCACCGCTCTCACTCTCACTCTTTCTCACGCTCAGTTATCCTCCCGGCTCCTCTCTCAGTCTCGCTCTTTCTCACTTTCGGTTTTCACCCCGGCTCCGCTCTCACTCTCACTCTATCTCACTCTCTGTTATCTCCCCGGCTCCGCTCTCACTCTCACTCTTTCTCACTCTCTGTTATCCTCCCGGCTCCTCTCTCAGTCTCGCTCTTCCTCACTTTCGGATTTCAACCCGGCTCCGCTCTCACTCTCACTCTTTTTCACTCTCTGTTATCTCCCCGGCTCCGCTCTCACTCTCATTTTCTCACTCTCTGTTATCCTCCCTGCTCCGCACTCAGTCTCACTCTTTCTCACTCTCTGTTATCCTCCCGACTCTGCTCACTGTCTCACTCCCTGTTATCCTCCCTGCTATGCTCTCAGTCTCACTCTTTCTCACTCTCTGTTATCCTCCAGGATTTGCTCTCACTCTTTCTTACTCTCTGCTATCCTCCCGTCTCCGCTCTCTCTCTTACTGTTTCTCACTCTCTGTTATCACCCCGGCTCCGCTCTCAGTCTCACTCTTTCTCACTCTCTGTTATCTACCCGGCTCCGCTCTCAGTCTCACTCTGTCTCACTCTCTGTTATCTCCCCGGCTCCGCTCTCTGTCTCGCTCTTTCTCACTTTCGGTTTTCACCCCTGCTCCGCTCTCACTCTCACTCTTTCTTACTCTCTGTTATCTCCCCGGCTCCGCTCTCACTCTCACTCTTTCTCACTCTCTGTTATCTCCCCGGCTCCGCTCTCACTCTCATTTTCTCACTCTCTGTTATCCTCCCGGCTCCGCTCTCACTCTCACTCTTTCTCACTCTCTGTTATCACCCCTGCTCCGCTCTCACTCTCACTTTCTCACTCCCTGTTATCACCCCGGCTCCGCTCTCAGTCTCATTCTTTCTCACTCTCTGTTATCCTCCCTGCTCCGCTCTCAGTCTCACTCTTTCTCACTCTCTGTTATCCTCCCGGCTCCGCTCTCAGTCTCACTCTTTCTCACTCTCTGTTATCCTCCCGACTCCGCTCACTGTCTCACTCTCTGTTATCCTCCCTGCTATGCTCTCAGTCTCACTCTTTCTCACTCTCTGTTATCCTCCCGGCTTTGCTCTCACTGTTTCTTACTCTCTGCTATCCTCCCGTCTCCGCTCTCTCTCTTACTGTTTCTCACTCTCTGTTATCACCCCGGCACCGCTCTCAGTCTCACTCTTTCTCACTCTCTGTTATCTCCCCGGCTCCGCTCTCGGTCTCACTCTGTCTCACTCTCTGTTATCTCCCCGGCTCCGCTCTCAGTCTCGCTCTTTCTCACTCTCTGTTATCTCCCCGGCTCCGCTCTCAGTCTCACTCTTTCTCACTCTCTGTTATCACCCCGGCTCCGCTCTCCGTCTCACTCTTTCTCACTCTCGGTTATCACCCCGGCACCGCTCTCACTCTCTCTCTTTTTCACGCTCTGTTATCCTCCCGGCTCCTCTCTCAGTCTCGCTCTTTCTCACTTTCGGTTTACCCCGGCTCCGCTCTCACTCTCACTCTTTCTCACTCTCTGTTATCTCCCCGGCTCCGCTCTCACTCTCACTCTTTCTCACTCTCTGCTACCTCCCCGGCTCCGCTCTCACTCTCATTTTCTCACTCTCTGTTATCCTCCCGGCACCGCTCTCACTCTCACTCTTTCTCACTCTCTGTTATCACCCCGGCTCCGCTCTCACTCTCACTTTCTCACTCCCTGTTATAACCCCAACTACGCTCTCAGTCTCACTCTTTCTCACTCTCTGTTATCCTCCCTGCTCCGCTCTCAGTCTCACTCTTTCTCACTCTCTGTTATCCTCCCTGCTCCGCTCTCAGTCTCACTCTTTATCACTCTCTGTTATCCTCCCGACTCCGCTCACTGTCTCACTCTCTGTTATCCTCCCTGCTATGCTCTCAGTCTCACTCTTTCTCACTCTCTGTTATCCTCCCGCCTTTGCTCTCACTCTTTCTTACTCTCTGCTATCCTCCCGTCTCCGCTCTCTCTCTTACTGTTTCTCACTCTCTGTTATCACCCCGGCTCCGCTCTCAGTCTCACTCTTTCTCACTCTCTGTTATCTCCCCGGCTCTGCTCTCAGTCTCACTCTGTCTCACTTTCTGTTATCTCCCCGGCTCCGCTCTCAGTCTCGCTCTTTCTCACTTTCCGTTTTCACCCCGGCTCCGCTCTCACTCTCACTCTTTCTCACTCTCTGTTATCTCTCCGGCTCCGCTCTCACTCTCACTCTTTCTCACTCTCTGTTATCTCCCCGGCTCCGCTCTCACTCTCATTTTCTCACTCTCTGTTATCCTCCCGGCTCCGCTCTCAGTCTCGCTCTTTCTCACACTCTGTTATCTCCCCGGCTCCGCTCTCAGTCTCGCTCTTTCTCACTCTCTGTTATCTCCCCGGCTCCGCTCTCAGTCTCGCTATTTCTCACTCTCTGTTATCCTCCCGGCTCCACTCTCAGTCTCAGTCTTTCTCACTCTCTGTTATCGCCCCGGCTCCGCTCTCGCTCTCACTCTCTGTTATCACCCCGGCTCCGCTCTCACTCTCACTCTTTCTCACTCTCTGTTATCACTCAGAATCCGTTCTTATTCTCACTCTTTCTCACTCTCTGTTATCACCCCGGCGTCGCTCTCAGTCTCACGCTTTCTCACTCTCTGTTATCCTCCCGGCTCCGCTCTCACTTTCACTCTTTCTCACTCTCTGTTATCACCCCGGCTCCCCTCTAACTCTCTCTCTTTCTCACTCACTATTATCTCCCCAGCTCCGCTCTCAGTCTCACTCTTTCTCACTCTCTGTTATCACAGAGGCTCCGCTCTCAGTCTCACTCTTTCTCACTACCTGTTATCACCCCAGCTCCACTCTCAGTCTCTCTCTTTCTCACACTCTGTTATCCTCCCGGCTCCGCTCTCAGTCACACTCTTTCTCACTCTCTGTTATCCTCCTGGCTCCACTCTCAGTCTCACCCTCTGTTATCCTCCCTGCTACGCTCTCAGTCTCACTCTTTCTCAGTCTGTGTTATCCTCCCGGCTTTGCTCTCACTCTTTCTTACTCTCTGTTATCCTCCCGTCTCCGCTCTCTCTCTCACTTTTTCTCACGCTCTGTTATCCTCACGGCTCGGCTCTCAGTCTCACTGTTTCTCATTCTCTGTTATCACCCTGGCTCCGCTCTCAGCCTCGCTCTTTCTCACCCTCTGTTATCTCCCCGTCTCCGCTCTCAGTCTCACTCGTTCTCACTCTCTGTTATCTCCCCGGCTCCGCTCTCAGTCTCGCTCTTTCTCACTCTCTGTTATCACTCAGACTCCGTTCTTACTCTCACTCTTTCTCGCTCTCTGTTATCACCCCGGCTTCGCTCTCAGTCTCACTCTTTCTCACTCTCTGTTATCCTACCGGCTCCGCTCTCACTCTCACTCTTTCTCACTCTCTATTATCTCCCTAGCTCCGCTCTCAGTCTCACTCTTTCTCACTCTCAGTTATCCTCCCGGCTCCGGCCTCACTCTCACTCTTTCTCACTCTCTGTTCTCTCCCCAGCTCCGCTCTCAGTCTCACTCTTTCTCACTCTCTGTTATCCTCCCGGCTCCACTCTCAGTCTCACTCTTTCTCACTCTCTGTTATCCTCCCGGCTCCGCTCTCACTCTCACTCTTTCACACTCTCTGTTATCCTCCCGGACCGCTCTCAGTCTCACACTTTCTCACTCTCTGTTATCACCCCGCCTACACTCTCAGTCTCAATCTTTCTCACTCTGTTATCACCCCTGCTCCGCTCTCAGTCTCGCTCTTTCTCACTCTATGTTATCTCCCCTGCTCCGCTCTCAGTCTCGCTATTTCTCACTCTCTTTTATCACCCCGGCTCCGCTCTCACTCTTACTCTTTCTCACTCTCGGTTATCCTCACGGCTCCGCTCTCAGTCTCACTCTTTCTCACTCTCTGTTGTACTCCCGGCTTTGCTCTCACTCTTTCTTACTCTCTGCTATCCTCCCGTCTCCGCTCTCACTCTCACTCTTTCTCACTCTCTGTTATCCTCCCGCCTCCGCTCTCTCTCTCACTTTTTCTCACGCCTGTTATCTACCCGGCTCCACTCTCATTCTCAAATTCTCACTCTCTGTTATCACCCCGGCTCCGCTCTTACTATCACTCTTTCTCACTCACTGTTATCCTCCCTGCTCTGCTCTCATTCTCACTCTTTCTCACTCTCTGTTATCACCCCGTCTTCGCTCTGTTTCTCACTCTTTCTCACTCTCTGTTATCACCCCTGCTCCACTCAGCCTCACTCTTTCTCACTCTCGTTATCCTCCCGGCTCCGCTGTCAGTCTCATTCTTTCCACTCTCTGTTATCCTCCCGGCTCCACTCTCAGTCTCACCTTCTGTTATCCTCCCTGCTACACTCTCAGTCTCACTCTTTTTCACTCTCTGTTATCCTCCCGGCTTTGCACTCACTCTTTCTTACTCTCTGCTATCCTCCCGTCTCCGCTCTCTCTCTCACCTTTTCTCACGCTCTGTTATCCTCCCGGCTCGACTCTCAGTCTCACTGTTTCTCACTCTCTGTTATCACCCTGGCTCCGCTCTCAGTCTCGCTCTTTCTCACTCTCTGTTATCCCCCCGGCTCCGCTCTCAGTCTCACTCTTTCCCACTCTCTGTTATCTCCACGGCTCCGCTCTCAGTCTCACTCGTTCTCACTCTCTGTTATCTCCCCGGCTCCGTTCTCAGTCTCGCTCTTTCTCACTCTCTGTTAGCTCCCCGGCTCCGCTCTCAGTCTCGCTCTTTCTCACTCTCTGTTATCTCCCGGGCTCCGCTCTCAGTCACGCTCTTTCTCACTCTCTGTTATCTCCCTGGCTCCGCTCTCAGTCACGCTATTTCTCACTCTCTGTTATCCTCCCGGCTCTACTCTCAGTCTCACTCTTTCTCACTCACTGTTATCGCCCCGGCTCCACTCTCACTCTCACTCTCTGTTATCACCACGGCTCCGCTCTCACTCTCACTCTTTCTCACTCTCTGTTTTCCTACCGGCTCCGCTCTCACTCTCACTCTTTCTCACTCTCTGTTGTCACCCCGGCTCCCCTCTAACTCTCACACTTTCTCACTCTCTATTATCTCCCCAGCTCCGCTCTCAGTCACACTCTTTCTCACTCTCTGTTATCACACTGGCTCCGCTCTCAGTCTCACTCTTTCTCACTCTCAGTTATCCTCCCGGCTCCGGTCTCACTCTCACTCTTTCTCACTCTCTGTTCTCTCCCCAGCTCCGCTCTCAGTCTCACTCTTTCTCACTCTCTGTTATCCTCCCGGCTCCACTCTCTCTCTCACTCTTTCTCACTCTCTGTTATCCTCCCGGCTCCACTCTCATTCTCACTCTTTCTCACTCTCTGTTATCCTCCCGGCTCCGCTCTCACTCTCACTCTTTCTCACTCTCTGTTATGCTCCCGGCCTGCTCTCAGTCTCACACTTTCTCACTCTCTGTTATCACACCTGCTCCGCTCTCAGTCTCACTCTTTCTCACTCTATGTTATCTCCCTGGCTCCGCTCTCAGTCTCACTCTTTCTCACTCTCTGTTATCTCCACAGCTCCACTCTCAGTCTCACTCTTTCTCACTCTCTGTTATCTCCCCGGCTCCGCTCTCAGTCTCACTCGTTCTCACTCTCCGTTATCTCCCCGGCTCCGCTCTCAGTCTCGCTATTTCTCACTCTCTGTTATCTCCCCGGCTCCGCTCTCATTCTCGCTCTTTCTCACTCTCTGTTATCTCCCCTGCTCCGCTCTCAGTCTCGCTCTCTCTCACTCTCTGTTATCTCCATGGCTCCGCTCTCAGTCTTGCTCTTTCTCACTCTCTGTTATCTCCCCGGCTCCGCTCTCTCTCTCACTCTTTCTCACTCTCTGTTATCCTCCCGGCTCCACTCTCAGTCTCACTCTTTCTCACTCTCTGTTATCCTCCCGGGTCCTCTCTCACTCTCACTCTTTCTCACTCTCTGTTATCCTCCCGGCCCGCTCTCAGTCTCACTCTTTCTCACTCTCTGTTATCCTCCCGGCTCCACTCTCAGTCTCACTCTTTCTCACTCTCTGTTATCCTCCCGGCCCGCTCTCAGTCTCACACTTTCTCACTCTCTGTTATCACCCCGCCTCCACTCTCAGTCTCACTCTTTCTCACTCTGTTATCACCCCTGCTCCGCTCTCAGTCTCGCTCTTTCTCACTCTCTGTTATCTCCCTGGCTCCGCTCTCAGTCTCACTCTTTCTCACTCTCTGTTATCTCCACGGCTCCGCTCTCAGTCTCACTCTTTCTCACTCTCTGTTATCTCCCCGGCTCCGCTCTCAGTCTCACTCGTTCTCACTCTCTGTTATCTCCCCGGCTCCGCTCTCAGTCTCGCTATTTCTCACTCTCTGTTAGCTCCCCCGCTCCGCTCTCATTCTCGCTCTTTCTCACTCTCTGTTATCTCCCCGGCTCCGCTATCAGTCTCGCTCTTTCTCACTCTTTGTTATCTCCATGGCTCCGCTCTCAGTCTTGCTCTTTCTCACTCTCTGTTATCTCCCCGGCTCGGCTCTCAGTCTCGCTATTTCTCACTCTCTTTTATTCTCCCGGCTCCACTCTCAGTCTCACTCTTTCTCACTCTCTGTTATCACTAAGACTCTGTTCCTACTCTCACTCTTTCTCACTCTCTGTTATCTCCCCGGCTCCGCTCTCAGTCTCGCTCTTTCTCACTCTTTGTTATCTCCATGGCTCCGCTCTCAGTCTTGCTCTTTCTCACTCTCTGTTATCTCCCCGGCTCGGCTCTCAGTCTCACTATTTCTCACTCTCTGTTATTCTCCCGGCTCCACTCTCAGTCTCACTCTTTCTCACTCTCTGTTATCGCCCCGGCTCCGCTCTCACTCTCACTCTCTGTTATCCCCCCGGCTCCGCTCTCACTCTCACTCTTTCTCACTCTCTGTTATCACTAAGACTCCGTTCCTACTCTCACTCTTTCTCACTCTCTGTTATCACCCCGGCTTCGCTATCAGTCTCACTCTTTCTCACTCTCTGTTATCCTCACGGCTCCGCTCTCACTCTCACTCATTCTCACTCTGTTTTCACCTCGGCTCCGCTCTCAGTCTCGCTATTTCTCACTCTCTGTTATCTCCCCGGCTCCGCTCTCATTCTCGCTCTTTCTCACTCTCTGTTATCTCCCCTGCTCCGCTCTCAGTCTCGCTCTCTCTCACTCTCTGTTATCTCCATGGCTCCGCTCTCAGTCTTGCTCTTTCTCACTCTCTGTTATCTCCCCGGCTCCGCTCTCTCTCTCACTCTTTCTCACTCTCTGTTATCCTCCCGGCTCCACTCTCAGTCTCACTCTTTCTCACTCTCTGTTATCCTCCCGGCTCGTCTCTCACTCTCACTATTTCTCACTCTCTGTTATCCTCCCGGCCCGCTCTCAGTCTCACTCTTTCTCACTCTCTGTTATCCTCCCGGCTCCACTCTCAGTCTCACTCTTTCTCACTCTCTGTTATCCTCCCGGCTCCGCTCTCACTCTCACTCTTTCTCACTCTCTGTTATCCTCCCGGCCCGCTCTCCGTCTCACACTTTCTCACTCTCTGTTATCACCCCGCCTCCACTCTCAGTCTCACTCTTTCTCACTCTGTTATCACCCCTGCTCCGCTCTCAGTCTCGCTCTTTCTCACTCTCTGTTATCTCCCTGGCTCCGCTCTCAGTCTCACTCTTTCTCACTCTCTGTTATCTCCACGGCTCCGCTCTCAGTCTCACTCTTTCTCACTCTCTGTTATCTCCCCGGCTCCGCTCTCAGTCTCACTCGTTCTCACTCTCTGTTATCTCCCCGGCTCCGCTATCAGTCTCGCTCTTTCTCACTCTCTGTTAGCTCCCCCGCTCCGCTCTCATTCTCGCTCTTTCTCACTCTCTGTTATCTCCCCGGCTCCGCTATCAGTCTCGCTCTTTCTCACTCTTTGTTATCTGCATGGCTCCGCTCTCAGTCTTGCTCTTTCTCACTCTCTGTTATCTCCCCGGCTCGGCTCTCAGTCTCGCTATTTCTCACTCTCTGTTATTCTCCCGGCTCCACTCTCAGTCTCACTCTTTCTCACTCTCTGTTATCACTAAGACTCTGTTCCTACTCTCACTCTTTCTCACTCTCTGTTATCTCCCCGGCTCCGCTCTCAGTCTCGCTCTTTCTCACTCTTTGTTATCTCCATGGCTCCGCTCTCAGTCTTGCTCTTTCTCACTCTCTGTTATCTCCCCGGCTCGGCTCTCAGTCTCACTATTTCTCACTCTCTGTTATTCTCCCGGCTCCACTCTCAGTCTCACTCTTTCTCACTCTCTGTTATCGCCCCGGCTCCGCTCTCACTCTCACTCTCTGTTATCCCCCCGGCTCCGCTCTCACTCTCACTCTTTCTCACTCTCTGTTATCACTAAGACTCCGTTCCTACTCTCACTCTTTCTCACTCTCTGTTATCACCCCGGCTTCGCTATCAGTCTTACTCTTTCTCACTCTCTGTTATCCTCACGGCTCCGCTCTCACTGTCACTCATTCTCACTCTGTTTTCACCTCGGCTCCGCTCTCACTCTCCCTCTTTCTCACTCTCTGTTATCCTCACGGCTCCGCTCTCACTCTCACTCGTTCTCATTCCGTTTTCACCTCGGCTCCGCTCTCAGTCTCGCTATTTCTCACTCTCTGTTGTCTCCCCGGCTCCGCTCTCAGTCTCACTCTTTCTCACTCTCTGTTTTCACCTCGGCTCCGCTCTCACTCTTTCTCACTCTCTGTTATCCTCCCGGCTCCGCTCTCAGTCTCACTCTTTCTCACTCTCTTTTATCCTCCCAGCTCCGCTCTCAGTCTAACTCTTTCTCACTCTCTGTTATCCACCTGGCTCCGCTCTCACTCTCACTCTTTCTCACTCTGTGATCTCCTCCCGGCTCCACGCTCAGTCGCACTCTTTCTTGCGCTCTTTTATCCACCCAGCTCCGATCTCCAGGGTCGCTTTAGCTCATTTGGCTACACAGCTGGTTTGTGATGCTGAGCAGAACCAGCAGCTCGGGTTCAATTTCGATAACGGCTCAGATTATTCTTGAAGGCCCCGCTTTCTCAACCTTGCCCCTTGTCAGAGCTGTGCAGGTCCTCAGGTTAAATCACTGCCAGTCAGCTCTCCCCCTCAAAGTGGAAAGCAGCCCATGGTCATCTGCGACAATGGCGACTTTGCCTTGGAATTGAATAACGATAGTCAACAACTTAATATTCTATTCAACAAAATTGTAGTGTAGATGTTTGAGGAAGGCAACTATCCTTTTGAGGGCTGCAGTAATATTTCTCTGATGTAAGAAATGTCACAAAATTGCAGTGTTTGTAATATTAGATGCATACAAACAAGTGAGAGAAAAGTTCAAGCTGCCACCATGCATTATATCAGTGACTTGGTCCTGGTGTCTTATCAACTTTAAGTACAGTCATCCTAGTGTCATTTCTTAGCCCATACAATGGACGGGATTTTCTTGTTGTTCCCCAAAATGTATCATTGAGTTCAACCAACCTCTCCCTTTAATGGATTTGTTGCTTTTCCTAGCACGCGGCTTTTCCCTAGGTGTGGGATTACAATTATGGACACGTCGGTTTTTAAACACAAAACACTGTTTATTCCATGAACTCAACTTAACATCTGAAATAAACATTGGATCTCTTAACACCCCTTACTTCAAAGATAACTCAGAAAATATTGCAACACGAAATACTTCCTTAAAATGTTCCTTCAAACTTCCAAGAGACTTAACTCCTTTAAACAGCATCACATCAGGTTAAAGGATATATATATTTTCTGCAGAATGGCAGAGGTATATTAGCTTGGTTGATTTCAGCTCCAGCACCTTGCTTTCTTCTTGCAGCTCTCTGGACACACACAGACACACACCCACTGCTTTTTAAACTAACTGCAAAACCAAACTGCAAAATGGTTGAACTGACCTCAGCCTCACCCACTCTCTGACATCACTGTTTTCTTAAAGGTACATTGCTTAAACATGCATGTCTTAAAATTACTATCTCAGGACATCTCCCCCCAAGAAAAAAAATAAACCATCAACTTCAAGATGGTTTCATTTTTCACTTTTGCACCATCCACTAAGAAATGTACATAGTAAATATACCTTTTTGTTTTAAAAAAAAACAACACATGTAAACAGGTATAATAATATAGTCCATGTTTCTTTGTTCTTCTTGCTCCAACCAAAATCCTTCTCAATTGATCCCATTCGTGACAAAGCATCGGCTATCACATTTTGCCGTTCTGCCACATGTACTATTTTTAAATGAAATGGCTGTAACAACAAACTCCAGCGAAACAGCCTTTCATTGTTATTCCGGAATCGCTCCAAAAACGTCAGAGGACTATGATCAGTATATATAATGATGTCAGATGGATTGCTGGTCACATAAATGTTAAAATGTTGCAAAGCCAGCACCAAACTCAAAGTCTCCTTCTCAATCGTCGAATACTTTTTCTGGTGAGAATTCAATTTCTTTGAAAAATAACCAACAGGCCGCTCTAGCCCTTCATCGTCATCTTGTAGAAGCACCACACCTACACCCACATCACTCGCATCAACAGCCACTTTGAATGGTTTGGTATAATTTGGGATGACTAACACAGGAGCAGTGGTTAACACAGCCTTCAGGCCGTCAAATGCCTGTTGACACTCCGCTGTCCACTGGAATTTGTTACACTTCTTGAGCAAGTCCGTCAGTGGAGCGACCACACTGCTAAAATTTGGTACAAATTTCCGGTAAAATCCACTCATACCAAGAAACCGCATTATTTCCCGTCGTGTCGATGGTATCGGAAACTCCCCAATAACCTTCGTTTTCACATCCCATGGGACCAGTCGACCCTGTCCGATTTTATGGCCAAGGAAAGTGACTTGGGCTTTCCCAAATTCACTTTTGGCGAGGTTTATCACCAAACCCGCCTCCTGAAGTCAATCGAACAACTCACTCAGATGTTTTAAATGTTCTTTCCATGTCTGGCTGAAAACTACCAGATCGTCAATGTATACCGCACAATTGGGTAATCCTGAAATGACTGTATTAGTTAACCGTTGAAATGTTGCTGGGGCGTTTTTCATGCCAAATGGCATAACTTTGAACTGGTATATACCATCTGGAGTTACAAAAGCTGAAATCTCCTTCGCCCTTTCAGATAAAGGTACTTGCCAGTAACCTTTCAGTAAATCCAATTTGGAAATAAAAGCGGATTGTCCTACTTTCTCAATGCAATCCTCCAAACGTGGGATAGGTTAAGAGCCCGTTCTTGTAACTGCATTCACTTTTCGATAGTCCACACACAACCGTTGGGTACCGTCTGGTTTAGGTACCATCACTATGGGTGAGCTCCATTGGCTGCAACCCACTTCAATTATGCCATTCTTCAGCATACTCTCACGCTCTCTCTTAACCTGTGCCAATTTTAAAGGATTAAGTCTATGTGGATGTTGTTTGATAGGAACAGCATTGCCGACATCTACATCATGTATAGCCATTTTAGTACTTCCCAATTTATCTCTACAAACTTGCCCATGTGATATTAATAACTCTTTCAGGTCAGTTTGTTTTTCCTCTGGAAGGTAACTTAACAATTCATCCCAATTTTTAAGAACATCCTTATTTTCAAATTTAATTTGAGGTATGTCAAATTCACAGTCATCTGGATTTGGTTCTTCACTTTCAGTTAGAATCATTAAAACCTCCTTTTCCTCTCCTTCCCTTTCAAAGTACCTTTTAAGCATATTCACATGACTCACTCGGTGAGTCTTCCTTCTCTCTGGTGTTTTTACCACATAATTCACCTCACTTAATTTCCTTTCAATCTGATACGGTCCACAAAACCTAGCTTTTAAAGGCTCACCTACCACTGGTAACAACACGAAAACTTTATCCCCACTGGCAAAACTACGAACTTTGGATTTCTTGTCCGCTACCCGTTTCATCACATTTTGTGCAACTTTCAAATGTTGTCTCGCCAATTCACCTGCTCTATTTAATCGTTCCCTAAAATTTGACACAATCCTTTTAGCTGTAATATTACGTACTCTAATGGCCTCTGGAAACCTAGTAGACACATCCATTACAGTCAAAAGATATAGATTCCCACTTTTTGTTTTAGGAAGCGGTCCTACACAATCGATTAGGACCCTTGTAAAAGGTTCCTCAAATGCTGGAATGGGTATTACGAGCGCTGGTTTTATCACTGATTGAGGTTTCCCTATCATTTGACATGTGTGATATGATTGACAAAATTTAACTACACCTTTATGTAGTCCAGGCCAATAAAAATGTTTCTGCACTTTAGCTTGAGTTTTCCTTATTCCCTAATGACCTCCCACTGGTACCTCATGTGCAACTCGCAACACCTCCTTTCTATATCCTACCGGCAATACTACTTGATGAACATCTGCCCACTTTTCATCGGCCTGCATATGTACAGGTCTCCATTTTCTCATCAAGGCATCATTTTTACGGTAATAACACTCTGGTATACTCTCAGATTCCTGTTCCGTATATGCTTTCTGATATATCAATTTTATTTCTACATCTTTCTGTTGTAACTCGGCCAATTTTCTTGAACTAAAAATATCCGCCTCATCCTCCACCTGTTCTTGATCTTTTTCAACCATGTGATCAAAAATCGTTTCTGATAATTGCACTTCAACTTCTTCTTCACTCTTTGATTTCTCCTCTTGTCTTAATCTGTGACTTTGCGACCTTGTTACTACACAATCCGGAGAAATCTCAGGATATTCATCCTTCAACACTTCAGTTGACTGATTTTCCACTGGCTCATCAACCACAGTAGGCATCACTCCCACCTGCGATCCAGCTATATCATTACCCAAGATAAACTGTATTCCTGGACAAGATAGTTTATCTACTACTCCTACTACCACTTCACCACTCTTCACTGGACTTTCCAACCTTACCTTATATAATGAAACGCTACTCCTCTCACCCTGAATTCCACATATCACCACCTTTTCTGGCAACATTCTTCCCAAACTACATAATTCCTCATCCCTTACCATTAAAGATTGACTAGCCCCTGTATCTCTTAAAATTGTGACTTCTTTACCTGCTCCTCCTGACACACATGAGTAAACGTTACCTACACAAGTAAATTCTTGAAAGACATCTGGCACCTTCTTAACAATTACTTCTTGAACAGGCTGTACAATCGTTTGCACCTCCTTAGCTTCCCTTGGGCTTTCCTTTACCACTTTAACAAACCCCACTGTCTTATCCTGTTTTACCACATCAGCCTTCCCAGTGCTTTTCTTCAACCACCTACACTGTGACTTTACATGGCCTAGTTTATTACAGTGAAAACATTTGAAACTTTTCATTTCTTTTCCACCCTCCTGGATTTATTTTTTAATCTGAGGTACACTCTCTTTATTGTCTCCCATCAGATCACCTTTACCTTTATTTCTTGTCCCCAGTTTCTATACCTCACCGGCTGAAACTGATGTCGGAAAACAAGCTTTGATTTATGAACAAATTCATAATCATCTGCCATTTCCGCTGCTAATCTCGCAGTTTTAACCCTCTGTTCTTCCACATGAGTTCTCATTACATCAGGAATTGAATTTTTAAACTCCACCAAAAGTATAATCACCCTGAGAGCTTCATACGTTTGGTCTATTTTCAAAGCCCTTATCCACCTATCAAAATTACTCTGTTTGAGCCTTTCAAACTCCATGTATGTTTGACCAAATTCTTTCCTTAAATTTCTAAACCTTTGTCTGTCAGCTTCAGGCACTAGCTCATATGCACTTCAGATGGGTTTCTTCACCTCCTCATACGTTCCAGATACCTCGTCCGGCAGTGATGCAAACACTTCAGTAGCTCTACCTACCAGCTTTGGTTGAATTAGTAACACCCACATGTCCTGTGGCCATTTCATTTGTTTAGATACCTTCTCAAATGAAATGAAAAAGGCTTCCACTTCCTTCTCGTCAAACCTTGGCAATGCTTGGACATAGTTAAATAGATTCCCACCAAGCCTTCGACTATGACGCTCTTTCTCACTATCCTCATCACTATCATCCCCCAACTGTACGTGTCCCTTTACGTCTGCCAATTTTAACTGATTGTCATGTTTCCTGGATATTTTCTGAAGTTCATACTCCCTCTCTTTATCTTTTTCCCTGATCTGTATCTCCTTTTCTTTTTCTTTTTGTTCTGCTAGGGCTATTCTTTCTTTTCTCCTTTCTTTCTTTTCTTTTTTTTCTTTCTCTCTTTCTCTTTCTTTTTCCTCCCTCTCTCTTTCTCTTTCTTTTTCCTCTCTCTCACTCTCATATTCCAGTCGCTTTAATTCTTTCTCATATTTCATTTGTTTAATTTGCAACTGAATTTTTGCCATTTCCAATGAGTCAAACTCTATCTCAGGCAACTTCAAATGCTTAACCACTACCATAATTACCTCATCTTTTCGCATTTTGTCAGGTAATGTTAACTGCAATGTTCTTGCCAAATCTAACAGTCTGCTTTTCGTTTCTCTCCATAGGGTACTACGTGTAACATTCTCCACCCCAAAAAACTTCTGAGCCTCTGAAAGAGCCATTGTTCACAACACTCTCCCCACTTAAACTAAAATACCACACCGGAAAAGCAACAATCCTTCACTGTCTTTAAGTTCACAAAAGCCAATCCAATAGATAGACTTTTATCCCCCTCGATCCCCCAATTGTTATGGGCGAGGATTTTCAGAACCCCAAAATGTATCATGGAGTTCAACCAACCTCTCCCTTTAATGGATTTGTTGCTTTTCCTAGCACACGGCTTTTCCCTCGGTGTGGGATTACAATTATAGACATGTGGGTTTTTAAACACAAAACACTGTTTATTCCATGAACTCAACTTAACATCTTAAATAAACATTGGATCTCTTAACACCCCTTACTTCAAAGATAACTCAGAAAATATTGCAACACGAAATACTTCCTTAAAATGTTCCTTCAAACTTCCAAGAGACTTAACTCCTTTAAACAGCATCACATCAGGTTAAAGGATATATATATTTTTCTGTAGAATGGTAGAGATATATTAGTTTGGTTGATTTCAGCTCCAGCACCATTCTTTCTTCTTGCAGCTCTCTGGGTACACACAGGCACACACCCACTGCTTTTTAAACTAACTGCAAAACCAAACTGCAAAATGGTTGAACTGACCTCAACCCCACCCACTCTCTGACATCACTGTTTTCATAAAGGTACATTGCTTAAACATCCATGTCTTAAAAGTACTCTCACATGACACCATAAAGACACGCCCAACTTTTTTTTTACCAACAACGTTTTATTAAGTTGTTGGGAAAATTGTACTTTTAAATGTTAGAAGTCTTGATTCAAAAACTTGCAGTACCAGCTGGGAATATATTTCACCGGGCATTTTGATGATCCATGCTTGTATCATCCTTAGCATTGGAGGAAGCAACGAAACACCAAACTGAGGAATAACAAGGGTGATAGGAGGTCACGTAATAAACAAACCATTAGACAGTATCAAGACTAACAGTAAATGTTATTTAAGTTGCTAGACATAAACAGTGTGGCACAAGAAGACCTCGGACCATTAAAATCAGCTTCTACCTATAATAGCCGAGTTTAATGATGTGGCTGAATGGTGATTTACACAGTAAAAACGAGAGGATTAATATCCAGCACTGAACACAAGATCGGAGAACAGGAAAAACCTAAATAGGGATTAAGGCAGCACGGTAGCACAAGTTATTCACAGTGCTAGGGTCCATGGCACCCATGCAGGGTGCCAATGCATTCTATGCTCGGTTCGAGCAGGTAACCAACAATCCACTGGCGAGTGCCCCAGCAGCCCATAATTCACCCATACCCACCATCACAGCTTCCGAAGTCAGATTGGCCTTCCTGAAAGTGAACCCTTGGAAGGCGACGGGCCCAGACGGGATCCCTGGTCATGCACTCAGAGCCTGCGCGGACCAGCTGGCAGATGTATTCACGGACATCTTTAACCTGTCCCTACTCCACTCCGAGGTCCCCATCTGCTTCAAGAAGACAGGAGGGTTTCCATTTTCTGGATCACTGGGAGCTCTTCCGGGGCAGGTGTGACCTATATAAGAAAGACGGGTTGCATCTAAACGGGAGAGGCATAAATATCCTGGCCGCGAGGTTTGCTAGTGTCACACAGGAGAGTTTAAACTAGTATGGGAGGGGGGTGGGCACGGGAGCAATAGGTCAGAAGGTGAGAGCATTGAGGGAGAACTAGGGAATAGGGACAGTGGGGCTCTGAGGCAGAGCAGACAGGGAGAAGTTGCTGAACACAGCGGGTCTGGTGGCCTGAAGTGCATATGTTTTAATGCAAGAAGTATTACGGGTAGGGCAGTTGAACTTAGAGCTTGGATTAGTACTTGGAACTATGGTGTTGTTGCCATTACAGAGACCTGGTTGAGGGAAGGGCAGGATTGGGAGCTAAACGTTCCAGGATTTAGATGTTTCAGGCGGGATAGAGGGGGATGTAAAAGGGGTGGCGGAGTTGCGCTACTGGTTAGGGAGAAAATCACAGCTGTACTGCGGGAGGACACCTCAGAGGGCAGTGAGGCTATATGGGTAGAGATCAGGAATAAGAAGGGTGCAGTCACAATGTTGGGGGTTTACTACAGGCCTCCCAACAGCCAGCGGGTGATAGAGGAGCAGATAGGGAGACAGATTTTGGAAAAGAGTAAATACAACAGGGTTGTGGTGATGGGAGACTTCAACTTCCCCAATATTGACTGGGACTCACTTAGTGCCAGGGGCTTAGACGGGGCGGAGTTTGTAAGGAGCATCCAGGAGGGCTTCTTAAAACAATATGTGGACAGTCCAACTAGGGAAGGGGTGGTACTGGACCTGGTATTGGGGAATGAGCCCGGCCAGGTGGTAGAAGTTTCAGTAGGGGAGCATTTCGGGAACAGTGACCACAATTCAGTAAATTTTAAAGTGCTGGTGGACAAGGATAAGAATGGTCCTAGGATGAATGTGCTAAATTGGGGGAAGGCTAATTATAACAATATTTAGGCGGGAAGTGAAGAACATAGATTGGGGGCGGATGTTTGAGGGCAAATCAACATCTGACATGTGGGAGGCTTTCAAGTGTCAGTTGAAAGGAATTCAGGACCGGCATGTTCCTGTCAGGAAGAAGGATAAATACGGCAATTTTCGGGAACCTTGGATAACGAGAGATATTGTAGGCTTCGTCAAAAAGAAAAAGGAGGCATTTGTCAGGGTTAAAAGGCTGGGAACAGACTAAGCCTGTGTGGAATATAAGAAAAGTAAGAAGGAACTTAAGCAAGGAGTCAGGAGGGCTAGAAGGGGTCACGAAAAGTCATTGGCAAATAGGGTTAAGGAAAATCCCAAGGCTTTTTACATGTACATAAAAAGCAAGAGGGTAGCCAGGGAAAGGGTTGGCCCACTGAAGGATAGGCAAAGGAATCTATGTGTGGAGCCAGAGGAAATGGGCGGGGTACTAAATGAATACTTTGCATCAGTATTCACCAAAGAGAAGAAATTGGTAGATGTTGAGTCTGGAGAAGGGGGTGTAGATAGCCTGGGTCACATTGAGATCCATAAAGACGAGGTGTTGGGTGTCTTAAAGAATATTAAGGTAGATAAGTCCCCAGGGCCTAATGGGATCTACCCCAGAATACTGAAAGAGCCTGGAGAGGAAATTGCTGAGGCCTTGACAGAAATCTTTGGATCCTCACTGTCTTCAGGTGATGTCCCGGAGGACTGGAGAACAGCCAATGTTGTTCCTCTGTTTAAGAAGGGTAGCAAGGATAATCCAGGGAACTACAGGCTGGTGAGCCTTACTTCAGTGGTAGGGAAATTACTGGAGAGAATTCTTCGAGACAGGATCTCCTCCCATTTGGAAGCAAATGGACGTATTAGTGAGAGGCAGCATGGTTTTGTGAAGGGGAGGTCGTGTCTCACTAACTTGATAGAGTTTTTCGAGGAGGTCACTAAGATGATTGATGCAGGTAAGGCAGTGGATGTTGTCTATATGGACTTCAGTAAGGCCTTTGACAAGGTCCCTCATGGTAGACTAGTACAAAAGGTGAATTCACACGGGATCAGGGGTGAGCTGGCAAGGTGGATACAGAACTGGCTAGGTCATAGAAGGCAGAGAGTAGCAATGGAAGGATGCTTTTCTAATTGGAGGGCTGTGACCAGCGATGTTCCACAGGGATCAGTGCTGGGACCTTTGCTCTTTGTAGTATATATAAATGATTTGGAGGAAAATGTAACTGGTCTGATTAGTAAGTTTGCAGACGACACAAAGGTTGGTGGAATTGCGGATAGCGATGAGGACTGTCAGAGGATACAGCAGGATTTAGATTGTTTGGAGACTTGGGCGGAGAGATGGCAGATGGAGTTTAATCCGGACAAATGTGAGGTCATGCATTTTGGAAGGTCTAATGCAGGTCGGGAATATACAGTGAATGGTAGAACCCTCAAGAGTATTGAAAGTCAAAGAGATCTAGGAGTACAGGTACACAGGTCACTGAAAGGGGCAACACAGGTGGAGAAGGTAGTCAAGAAGGCATACGGCATGCTTGCCTTCATTGGCCGGGCATTGAGTATAAGAATTGGCAAGTCATGTTGTAGCTGTATAGAACCTTAGTTAGGCCACACTTGGAGTATAGTGTTCAATTCTGGTCGCCACACTACCAGAAGGATGTGGAGGCTTTAGAGAGGGTGCAGAAGAGATTTACCAGAATGTTGCCTGGTATGGAGGGCATTAGCTATGAGGAGCGGTTGAATAAACTCGGTTTGTTCTCACTGGAACGAAGGAGGTTGAGGGGCGACCTGATAGAGGTCTACAAAATTATGAGGGGCATAGACAGAGTGGATAGGCAGATGTTTTTCCCCGGAGTAGAGGGGTCAATTACTAGGGGACATAGGTTTAAGGTGAGAGGGGCAAGGTTTAGAGTAGATGTACGAGGCAAGTTTTTTACGCAGAGGGCAGTGGGTGCCTGGAACTCGCTACCGGAGGAGGTGGTGGAAGCAGGGACGATAGTGACATTTAAGGGGCATCTTGACAAATACATGAATAGGATGGGAATAGAGGGATACGGACCCAGGAAGTGTAGAAGATTGTAGTTTAGTCGGGCAGCATGGTCGGCACGGGCTTGGAGGGCCAAAGAGCCTGTTCCTGTGCTGTACATTTCTTTGTTCTTTGTTCTTTAAGGCCACCATCATACCGGTACCAAAGAAGAACCAGGCCACGTGCCTCAATGACTACTGACCAGTGGCCCTGACTTCAGTCGTAATGAAGTGCTTCGAGAGACTGATCATGAAGCGCATCACCTCCATACTCCCAGAACGCCTTGATCCACTGCAATCCGCATACCGCTGCAACCAGTCCACATCAGACACCATTTCCCTGGCCCTACACTCATCCCTAGAGCATCTCGAAAACAAGGACTCCTACATTAGACACCTATTTATTGACTACAGCTCCGCCTTCAACACCATAATCCCAGCCAAGCTCATATCAAAGCTCCAAAACCTGGGACTTGCCTCCCCACTCTGCAACTGGATCCTCAATTTTCTGACCAACAGACCACAATCAGTAAGAATGAACAACAACACCTCCTCCACAATAGTCCTCAACACCGGCGCTCCGCAAGGCTGCGTAGTTAGCCCCCTACTCTACTCCCTGTACACACACGACTGTGTGGCAAAACTTGGTTCCAACTCCATCTACAAGTTTGCTGACGATACGACCATAGTGGGCCGGATCACGAATAACGATTAGTCCGAATACTGGAGGGAGATAGATAACCTAGTGGAGTGGTGTAGCGACAACAATCTCTCCCTGATTGCCAGCAAAACTAAAGAGCTGGTCATTGACTTCAGGAAGCAAAGTACTGTACACACCCCTGTCTGCATCAACGGGGCCAAAGTGGAGATGGTTAGCATTTTCAAATTCCTAGGGGTGCACATCTTCAAAAATCTGTCCTGGTCCACCCATGTCGATGCTACCACCAAGAAAGCACAACAGCGCCTATACTTCCTCAGGAAACTAAGGAAATTCGGCATGTCCACATTGACTCTTACCAACTTTTACAGATACACCATAGAAAGCATCCTATCAGGCTGCATCACAGCCTGGTATGGCAACTGCTCGGCCCAGGACCGCAAGAAACTTCAGAGAGTCGTGAACACCGCCCAGTCCATCACACAAACCTGCCTCCCATCCATTGACTCCATCTACACCTCCCGCTGCCTGGGGAAAGCGGGCAGTATAATCAAAGATCCCTCCCACCCGGCTTACTCACTCTTCCAACTTCTTCCATCGGGCAGGAGATACAGATGTCTGAGAACACACACGAACAGACTCAAAAACAGCTTCTGCCCCACTGTCACCAGACTCCTAAATGACCCTCTTATGGACTGATTTCATTAACACTACACCCTGTATGCTTCATTCGATGCCAGTGCTTTTGTAGTTACATTGTATATGTTGTGTTGCCCTATTATGTATTTTCTTTTATTGCCTTTTCTTCTCATGTACTTAATGATCTGTTGAGCTGCTCGCAGAAAAATACTTTTCACTGTACCTCGGTACACGTGACAATAAACAAATCCAATCCAATCCAATCCAATCCCAGGTTCGATTCCCGGCTTGGGTCACTGTCTGTGCGGAATCTGCACGTTCTCCCCGTGTCTGCGTGGGTTTCCTTCGGGTGCTCCGGTTTCCTCCCACAGTCCAAGGCGTGCAGGTTCGGTGGATTGGCCTTGATAAATTGCCCTTAGTGACCAAAAAGGTTAGGAGGGGTTATTGGGTTCGGGGATAGGGTGAAAGTGAGGGCTTAAGTGGGTCGGTGCAGACTCGATGGGCTGAATGGCCTCCTTCTGCACTGTATGTTCTAAGTTCTCGTATCAAGAGAAAGTAGAAAAACTGATGAGAGTGAATTCGAACACATTTGAAGATCTGGATGGTTTCCACCCATAAGTCAGGAAGTGTGTTTACTAATATCACATTCAATCATAGTTTTTAGATGCACCAAAGCACACACCAGCCATTTAAAAACATTCCTCCATTGGATGTCGATATTTCTGCCAGCCAGCATTTGTTGCCCAATTGCTTTTGAGAAGGTGGTGGTGGGGCACCTTCTTGAACTGCTGCAGTCCGTCCATCTGCTGTAGCCACGCTCACGGTGCCTTTGGAGAAGAACTTCCAGGATTTTGACCCAGCAACAGTGAAGAGACGGGGATGTATTTCCAAGACAGGATGGGGAACGACCTGGAGCAGAATGTCAGGTGGCCTCCCGTGCAGATGCTGCCCTTGTAGAGTTGCAGGTTTGGAGGGTAATGTGACAAGTGGCTTGGTGAGTTATTTCAGTGCGGAGTCTGTACGTTCTCCCCGTGTCTGCGTGGGTTTCTTCCAGGTGCTCCGGTTTCCTCCCACAGTACAAAGACCTGCAGGTTAGGTGGATAGGCCATGATAAATTGCCCTTAGCAACCAAAAACATTAGGAGGGGTTATTGGGTTACGGGAATAGGGTGGAAGTGGGGGCTTAAGTGGATCGGTGCAGACTCAATGGGCCGAATGGCCTCCTTCTGCACTATATGTTCTCTGTTCTATGGTGCACACAATAGTCAATATGCACTGGTGGTGGAAGGAATGAATGTTTAAGGCGATGGATGGGATGTTGACCCAGGGGACTGCTTGATGGTGCTGTCAGTGACACATCATATCACTTCTCTGATGATTGAGAGTAGATTGATTAGATTTGCCCTGATTTGTGTGGACATATCTGGGAATTTCTCCTCATTGTCCATTAGGTACCAGTTTTGTAGATGTAGCAGAACACTGGAAGTTGGCTAGAGGTTCAGCTGGTTTAGGGGCACAAGTCTTCTGTATTACAGCCGAGATGTTGTCATACGTACAAAACAATGAATATACAACTTGTAGGTCAAACTCTACTTTCCTCTTAATGCCAATAGGCTATGATGCCCTTACCAATCAAGGATCTATCTAACTCAGCCATTCGAAATGAACCTCTCCCCAGTGCGCTCTGGGAAGAGAATTCCCCAGACCAACGACCCTCTTGAAGAAAAATATTCTCCTCATCGCTGCCTCTCTCATAAAGGGAAACATCCTCTCAGCATCCACCATGCCAGGTATCTTCAAGATCATATAATTTCAATAAGATCACCTCTCACTCTTCCAAACTCCTTCAATAAGATCACCTTTCATTCTTTCCTGAAAGCAGCACGGTAGCACAGTGGTTAGCACAGTTGCTTCACAGCACCAGGGTCCCAGGCTCGATTCCCGGCTTGGGTCACTGTTTGTGCGGAGTCTTTACGTTCTCCCCGTGTTTGCGTGGGTTTCCTCCGGGTGCTCCGGTTTCCTCCCACAGTCCAAAGATGTGCAGGTTAGGTGGATTGGCTCTCCTAAATTACCCTTAGTGTCCAAAAAAGGTTCGGTGGGGTTACAGGGATAGGGTGGAGGTGTGGGGATCGGGTGGAGGTGTGGGCTTAGGTTGGGTTCTCTTTCCTAGAACTGGTGCAGACTCGATGGGCCGAATGACCTCCTTCTGCACTGCAAATTCCATGATTCTTTGTATCCAATGCATTCACTGTTTCTTGATATCATGTAGAATTAATCAAATTGGCTGAAGATTAGAATCTCTGATGCTGTGGACTTCAGGAAGAGTCCAAGATGGATCATCCACTTGACACTTCTGGCTCAGGATAGTTGGCAATACTTTGGCCTTGTGCTTTGCACTGCTGTTCTGGTCTTCTTCATCTTTTGAGGATGGAGGTAATTGTGAGGCATCCGCCTCTGGTTATTTGTTTAATTTCTCATTTCAATTAACGACTGGATGACCCATGATGCAGAGCTTTGATCTGATCCAGTGGTTGTGGAATTTCTTATTTATTGCCCTATTTATTGCGTGTTGCTTCCCAGGTTTGCAACGTAGGATTTAAAACTAAATAGAATGGGAAACTGGAGATAATAGTAATGCATTGGAAATTAGAAATAAAGCAACTGCAGAGCACTGAGTTTAATGTCAATAGTGAAAATGATTATGAAGAAATGGAATTCTTTGAGAGACCTTGAGGGCACAATGATTTGATTTGATTTACTGTCACATGTACTGAGATACTGTGAATAGTATTGTTCTGCGTACAGTCCAGGCAGATCGTTCCATACATGAAAAAACATTGGACATACAAAAATATACAATGTAAATATATAGATACAGGCAGCGGGTGAAGCTTACAGAGTGTAGTACTACTCAGTAGAGAAGATGTGTGAAGAGATCAGTTCAGTCCATCAGAGGGTCATTCAGGAGTCTGGTAATGGCGAGGAAGAAGCTGTTTTTGAATCTGGTAGGTTAGTGCGTGTTCTCAGACTTTGGCATCTCCTGCCAGATGGAAGGGGTTGGAAGAGAGACTAACCCGGATGTGAGGGATCTTTGATTATGCTGCCCGCTTTCCCAAGACAGCTGGAGGTGTAGACAGAGTCAATGGATGGGAGGCGGGTTCGCGTGATGGACTGGGCTGTGTTGACAACTCTCTGTAGTTTCTTGCGTCTTGGGCCGAGCAGTTGCCATACCAGGCTGTGATGCAGCCAGATAGGATGCTTTCTATGGTGCATCTGTAAAAATTGGTAAGAGGAAGTATAGGCGCTGTTGTGCTTTTTTGGTCGTAGCGTCGACGTGGGTGGACCAGGACAGATTGTTGGTGATGTGCACACCTCTCCAACTCGGCACCATTGATGCAGACAGGGATGTTTACGATACTTCACTTCCTGAAGTCAATGAGCAGCTCTTTAGTTTTTCTGACATTGAGGGAGAGGTTGTGTCGCTGCAGCACTCTACTAGGTTCGCTACCTCCCTCCGGTACACTGACATCGTTGTTCAAGGTCCGACCCCCTACAGTCGTGTCATCAGCAAACTTGTAGATTATAATAATTAATAATCTTTCTTATTTTCACAAGTAGGCTTACATCAACACTACAGTGAAGTTCCTATGCAAATGGAAGATGGAGAGCCCAATTTTGCCACACCATCATGTGTGTATATGGAGTACAGTAGGGGGCTATGATCTCAGCCTTGCAGTGCCGGTTACTGAGGACTATCGTGGAGGAGGTGTTGTTGTTTATCCTTACTGATTATGGTCTATGGCTCAGGAAATCGAGGATCCATTTGCACAGGGAGGAGCCAAGCCCTAGGTTTTGGAGTTTTGATGTGAGCTGGGCTGGGATTATGACGTTGAAGGCGGAGCTGTAGTCAATAAATAGGAGCCTGATGTAGGAGTCCTTGTTGTCGAGATGCTTCAGGGATGAGTGTAGAGCCAGGGAGATGGCATCTGCTGTGGACTGATTGTGGCGGTCTGTGAATTGCAGTGGATCAAGGCAATCTGGGAGTATAGAGTTGATATGTCTCATGACCAACCTCACGATGCACTTCATAATGATAGATGCCAAGGCCACCGACCAATCGTTGTTAAGGCACTTTGCCTGGTTCTTTGGTACGATGATGGTACGATGGAACTTGTACCTAACTACTCATGTTCCTGCTTCCTTCAGAAGTACAAAGATCAAGCCATTTTAATTAATTTGCATTGGTAGCTATGCAAAGTAATTACTCAAACGGGGTGCCTGCCTAATCCATGTTTGGGGACAAATGTCACAGGATTTGCGGACCCACACACATTCAGAAACAAGTGCAATATTTTCTTAGATTTTTTATTCTGCCTGTCTTGTTACTGTGTTTGATTCAATTTCAAAACCTGAATGTTAAATTAAACCACTCTCCCAACTGGGATTTACAGCAGGGCCAGAAAACGTTGGATCTGGATTCTGTACTGCCATAGCCACAGAATATCATGGTACTAGAATCCCACTAGAATTATTAGGGTCGCAGTAAATGGTCACTTGGAAAAGTGGAAGATAATTAGGAAAATTGCTATGGCTGTCTGGAAGGTCGGCCATCTCCAACTAGCCTAATGGAAACATTTCAGTAAGATAAGTGAAGGTAGGTTGAAGGGAATTGATGCTTCTACAACTCTATTTTCGAGGATATCTGGAGTTAGGTCACAGGTCAACCAAGATCTAATTGAATGGAAGTTCAGACTTAAGGGTCTGAATGACTAGCTCCTGTTTCTAAGTCCCTATGTTCCGAAGCTTTAAGTAGGATTCACATGAACCATAGATGGAAACCTTATGGCATGAATAAAAATTGATAGATCTGAAGAGTTGGGATAAAATGAAGTTTCTTGGGGCTCAGATTAATATGCTCCTAGCAGGCATGTTTCCTGTGATGGAGGACATAAAATGGGCTGGGCACCCATCCCACCCCCCATCCCACCCCTTTTTTGCCCACATTCCAGCATTCCGAAACCAGCGGCCCGCCCTTCATATTTAAGTTAACCATTAAAGATCAATTAGTTTTGTTATCTGGATCCTCGGCTTCCTCACAATGCAAGTACAGTGGACACTGAGAATCCTCAGCAGACCTGATAATACGCCCATGCCATAAAATGTTTTGGGTGGGCAGCAGAGTGGGAGAGGGAAACCCCATTTTTAAAATGTTGAATGTTTAAAGGACGGAGAGGGAAAGGGAGGTTGCTCTTTGGTGTCTGCCCTTGGTCAGATGTGAGGATGCCCCCTTGATCTGACTCTTTTCCTGCAGTCCTGGCAGCTACCATTGGCACCTTCCTGGCACAGTTGGGTCTGCTGGCCAATTGGCCAACAGCTCCAGAGAGCAAGACTTTCCCGGGCCCTCATCAATCAGCCTCACAGTGCTTTATAGTTATGGGACGTGTCAGCGTGGAGCATGTCGGCTCCGCGTCGACATGGTATCTGGGAGGCGGGGGGAATGAGGGGCATAGTGGCGCAGAGGGGACATTGCTCCCCTCCACCACCATACCCCCCATATTATTCCACCCTCACAGTGGCTTGCAGGGATAAGGTGAGGTGAGAATGCCTGCCCCTGATATCAAAGCAGAATTTGACCAAGTGTGGCATAGATATAGATACAGAGAAGACAGGAGCAGGAGAGGCCTTTTGGCCCTTCGAGCCTGCTCCGCCATTCATCACGATCATGGCTGATCATCCAACTCAATAGCCTAGTCCTGCTTTCTCACCATAGCCCTTGATCCCATTCTCCCCAAGTGCAATATCCAGCTGCCTCTTGAATATATTCAAAGTTTCAGCATTAACGACGTCCTGTGGTAATGAATTCCACAGGCTCACCACTCTTTGTGCGAAGAAATGTCTCCTTACCTCTGTCTGAAATGGTTTACCCTGAATCCTCAGACTGTGACCCCTGGTTCTGGACACACCCATCATTGGTAAAAAGTTCCCTGCATCTACCCTGACTAGTCTTGTTAGAATTTTATAAGTCTCTATGAGATCCCCCCTCATTCTTCTGAACTCCAGCGAGAACAATCCCAAACTAGTCAATCTCTCCTCAAGGAGGTCTAACAAAAATGAAGTCAATGGGAATAAGTGGGAACATTTTCCAGTGGTTAGAGTCTATTTAGCACAAAAGAAAGATCATTATGGTTGTTGGATGCCAATCATTTGAGTCTTAGGGCATTGCTGCAAGAGTTCCTAAACCCAACATCTTCAGCTGCTTGATCAATGACCTTGGCATAAAGTCTTGAAGTGGGCTGTGCACTGATGATGGCGCAGTATTCAGTATCATTCATGAGTCCTCAGATGATGATGCAGTCCATGTCCATATGTAAGAAGACCTGGACAATATTCAGACTTGGACTGATATGTCGCAAGTAACATCTGCATCACACAAGTGCCAGGCAATGACCATCGCCAACGAGAAAGAATCTAACTATCTCCCCTTGATATTCACCGGCATTACCATTGACCAGAAACTAAACTGGACCAGCCATAGAAATAATATGGCTACAAGAGCTTACGATAGGCTGGGAATTAACTCATCTCTTCATTCTCCAAAGCCTGTTCACCATCTACAAGGCACATGTCAGGAGTGAGGTGGGATACTTTACCCTTGCCAGGATGAGTGCAGCTCCAACAACTCTCAAGCAGTTCAACACTATCCAGGACAAAACAGCACCATTGATTGGCAGCCCAGTTTAAACATTCATTCCCTCCACCACTGGCACGCAACGGTAGCAATGTGTACCATCGACACACTGCCGCAACATGCCAAGGATCTTTTGCCAGCACCTGCCAACTCGAGACCTTTACCACCTAGAAGGGCAAGTGCAGTAGATGCATGGGTCTCCTCCACTTGCAAGTTCCCCACCAAGTTCCATACCATCCTGACTTGGAACTGTATCGCCATTCTTTAATTTTTTTATGGGTCAACAACATGGAATTCCCTTCTGTTATGAATGCCAGGCATACCTTAAGGTTGAGAGCAAAGGCCAGGAACTCTCAATCCTGACAAACCTCTTAAGTTTATGCACATGCGCAAACCAGTAGTGGGCTGCACATCTGCAGTTCTGCATTTTTTATGTCCTTTGGGCCTGGCACGCCTGTGAATGAAGAAAAAAGTAGTGGGAAAACCCTGGATCATGTGACCAGGACTGGAGAACCATTAAAGAGAGGATTCTCAGGCAGGGAGATATACAGGCTAAGGTTAAAAAAAGTCCCACACTCAGGAAATGAAAATGAAATGAAATGAAAATCGCTTATTGTCACAAGTAGGCTTCAAATTAAGTTACTGTGAAAAGCCCCTAGTCGCCACATTCCGGCGCCTGTTCGGGGAGGCTGGTACGGGAATTGAACCGTTCTGCTGGCCTGCCTTGGTCTGCTTTAAAATCCAGCTCTTTAGCCCTATACTAAACCAGGAAAGGGACAAGGATGAAGTTCCAGTTAAGTTTAAATTGAGGAGCAGAGAAAGAGAAATGTCTGCTAATATTCGGCTTTGAGTGAAGTGGGCTCAGGAAAGGCCCTGGTACTTGACAAGCGATCAGGAGAAGCCCTGTCAGTCAAAGGGGAAGCAGAAGTCAGTGGCCTTGTGCTTTGGGCCGTTGGGGTGAAGGTAACCCTTTGGGTCTGTTATGTTCTGCTTGGCATGACCAAAGATCTGAAGCTTGGCTTGGGAGTTGGTGGTCCATTGCGGATTCGGGAATCCAGTTGATTAGCATCACGGGAGACGAGGTTGAAACCCTGTGAGGTTGGCTGTTGATGAGACAGTCCAAGTTGAAAGTGACCTTTGGAACAAATTTCCCAGTTAGATTTTTGACGGTGCCGACAGTAATCTCTCATGAGAAAGCCAGTTCCATTAAGATTGGTTGACTCACAGTGTTCACTAACATCTGGGTGGGTTGTTGAGGATCTGACTTGATCGCATATGCTATTTATTGAGTGGTGTGTTCAACACAGGTTGCTTAACATTTTACATGAACTTCATTAACCCTGAATGTCAGAGTATAAGACAATGTAAATAATTTCATCTTTCTGACATTGTATAGTAAAGTTTACTTTTGTTTGTTCAAAACCCAAACCCATGGGATCTTGTGGCATGATTCTCTTAGTGAGTGTCTTGAGTTTCAAACTTGTTGACTGTATGACACGGTAGCACAGTGGTTAGCACAGTTGCTTCACAGCGCCAGGGACACAGGTTCGATTCCTGGCTTGGGTCACTGTCTGTGCAGAGTCTGCACGTTCTCCCCCTGTCTGCGTGGGTTTCCTCCGGGTGCTCCGGTTTCCTCCCACAGTCCAAAGACGTGCAGGTTAGGTGGATTGGGCATGATAAATTGCCCGTAGTGACCAAAAAGGTTAGAAAGGGTTAATGGATTACGGGGGTAGGATGGAGGTGAGGGCTTAAATGGGTCGGTGCAGACTCGATGGGCTGATGGCCTCCTTCTGCACGTTATGTTCTATCTTCTATTCCCGCTGGAACGACGGAGGTTGAGGGGTGACCTGATAGAGGTCTACAAAATTATGAGGGGCATAGACAGAGTGGGTAGTCAGAGGCTTTTCCCCAGGGTAGAGGGGTCAATTACTAGGGGGCATAGGTTTAAGGTGAGAGGGGCAAGGTTTGGAGTAGATGTACGAGGCAAGTTTTTTACACAGAGGGTAGTGGGTGCCTGGAACTCGCTACCGGTGGAGGTGGTGGAAGCAGGGACGATAGTGACATTTAAGGGGCATCTTGACAAATACATGAATAGGATGGGAATAGAGGGATACGGACCCAGGAAGTGTAGAAGATTGTAGTTTCATAGATTTCATAGAATTTACAGTGCAGAAGGAGGCCATTCAGCCCATCGAGTCTGCACCGGCTCCTGGAATGAGCACCCTACCCAAGCTCACACTTCCACCCTATCCCCATAACCCAGTAACCCTACCCAACACTAAGGGCAATTTTGGACACTAAGGGCAATTTAGCATGGTCAATCCACCTAACCTGCACATCTTTGGACTGTGGGAGGAAACCGGAGCACCCGGAGGAAACCCACGCACACACGGGGAGAACGTGCAGACTCCGCACAGACAGTGACCCAAGCCGGAATCGAACCTGGATCCTGGAGCTGTGAAACAATTGTGCTATCCGCAAGGCTACCGTGCTGCCCCAAGCTTGCCAAAAACTTGGGAGTCTGGTTTAGAATAATAATACTTCTATCATCACTGTGGGTGTACCTACACCACATTGGATTGCAACAGTTGAAGAAGACGGCTTACCACTACCTTCTCAAGAGCAGTTGGGGAGAAGCAACACTAGCTGCCCTAGCCAGCGATGCTCAATCCATGAAAGAAGATGTTAAAATGAGGTTTTCCTGGAGAGCATTGCTGGGGTATCGTTTCTCTCTCTGAAAATTATTTTTGTGCGACTCAAGAGCAGCAGCCTGGCAATACAGAAGGTAGTGTCTTTGATGTTAGGCTGTCTATCCTAACCAAAGAATCAGGGAAATTATTCCATGACTGACGTGCAATGAGAATATTTGCTGAAGCAATCAACGTCACATGCCAGCATGCTCAATGCAAACTGGCAACTAAAGCTTAAACATTAACAGTTCACACAAACAAAGAACAAAGAACAAAGAAAAGTACAGCACAGGAACAGACCCTTCGGCCCTCCGAGTCCTTGCCGACCATGCTGCCCGACTAAACTACAATCTTCTACACTTCCTGGGTGCGTATCCCTCTATTCCCATCCTATTCATGTATTTGTCAAGATGCCCCTTAAACGTCACTATCGTCCCTGCTTCCACCACCTCCTCTGGCAGCGCGTTCCAGGCACCCACTACCCTCTGTGTACAAAACGTGCCTCGTACATCGACTCTAAACCTTGCCCCTCGCACCTTAAACCTATGCCCCCTAGTAATTGACCCCTCTACCCTGGGGAAAAGCCTCTGATTATCCATTCTGTCTTTGCCCCTCATAATTTTGTAGACCTCTTATCAAGTCGCCCCTCAACCTCCGTCGTTCCAGTGAGAACAAACCGAGTTTATTCAACCTCTCCTCATAGCTAATGCCCTCCATACCAGGCAACATCCTGGTAAATCTCTTCTGCACCCTCTCCAAAGCCTCCACATCCTTCTGGTAGTGTGGCGACCACAATTGAACACTATACTCCAAGTGTAAAAATGTGAAATCAAAATCAATCCACTATTTCGTATTCTTAGATTTTCAGCTCCTTTCGCCATTCATAACTTAATCAGAAAAAAACACTTGATTTGATTACTACATTGTAAATCACTGTCTGCCACCTGTCCCTATATCCAGACTCCATTATTTGCGATTATCTACACAGTTTACTCATGATTTTGTTTCATGTACTGAAATCTTAATCACACACCATACACAAACATGCGCAACCAATATTGTCAGGGACCACTTGTTAATAATGAGGAGGGAAAGCTATTTATATTCCATGTGCGTAATTTAGATTAGATGTGTGCTTCGATAGTCAGAGAGTAGAAGGAACCATTTTCCAAAATATTTATGTTTGTTACAGTCACAAAGGATCTATACGATGTCAGGAAGTTAGAAGTCAATGAGCAAGATTTTCTGGCAGCGGAGGTAACTCCCCATTGGCCACCAGTGGGACCTTCTGGTCCTGTATGGCATGTGTACGGCATGTTGTGTTTCTTGCCCCTCCTGCTGCCTGGTAACCCGCAAGGGAGATCACCTTTGGTGGGGCCGTAGGGGCTGGAAAATCCTGTCTAATGAACATACTTATTGCACAGTGAGTGTGAGATAAAACCTAACATCTACAAGGTTCTGAGATGGTCAACCTTCAGCTTCCTTTGCAACCGCCTGACAATGTCCTGTTCTGCATAAGAAATGTTCCAATGATTTCTGCTCTCAGCCCCCTTGCATAGGTTAAAAACACCTCATGACCGAATGCTCACAGCCATCATGTCCTTTCTCTAGAGGCAATCTCATCCTTGATAACACACGGTGCCTGACTCTGGACTCCCTTAAAACCATTTAAACCATTCTACAAACTTACAATAAGGAAAAGGAGCCAGAATTTCCATAGATGGAAGGGCTCTTTGCCTTTGCAAAAATAGTGGCGCAGATGGGTAATAAATGCTGGCCCAACCAACATTCTGTAAATAAATTTAAAAATATTGCCTTCATTAACCATGGATGCGTATGTTAGAATATGCCCCCATTCCCCCCGCCACATGTTAACATGCAACTACCTCAGTCAGATCTGACTTTGGTTTCTGGGATGTCTAAAACATGACTTGTGCAGTTTAGACCTAAGTCTAAAGCTGCTGGAGAGATGTTGCTTTTGAATATGTTCCCGGCAAAATTTCAGGAGATGTCAGGTGCCTTTTTGGAGAGATAAGGTGCCCTTTGGGACTGTTAAATTTCGACATGAATGTGTGTAATAAGAACATAAACAGATTGGAATGGCCAAGCTCATTGGAATTGTCAAAAGAACTGTCAAGAGATCTGTTAAGGAATTTACATATTAGAAAAAGTGCTGCAGGGTTGAAAAAATATAATGTTTGCTATTTTCCTGTCTGCTGACATAATCTTGGGGGTTACCATTGCAGGATTAGAGTTGGATCATTTATTTTGCAGATGATAAAAAGTGAGGCAGGAATGTATGCTATGAGGAAGATGTAAAGTGACTGCAGGAGGATTTTGACAGACTTAATGAGTGGGCAAGAAAATGCAGGTGGAATATAATGTGAAAAAATGTGAGGTAATCCACTTTGGTAGAAGGAAAAGATGTGCAGAATATTTCCTAATTGTAAGAAATTAGAGATGTTAAATGTACAAAGAACCTAGGTGTTCTTGTTCAAAAGTCACTGAAGGCTAGCATGTGGGTGTAGCAAGCTATTTGAGTACAGGGGTAGTGAGGTCTTGCTTCAATTTTACAGAAGCTTGGTTAGACCACACCTGAATATCATGTGCAGTTTGGTTCCCCTTACCTCAGAAAGGATATTATTGCCATAGAGGCAGTGCAACAATGGTTCACTTGTTCTGGGGCTTATGATGAGAGATTAGGCAAAGTGGGCCTGTATTAGCTCGAGTTTTGAAGAATGAGATGTGACCTCATTGAAACTGATGGATTTCTGTGTCTATTCGGAATCCTGGATATGCGTTATCCCTTCTTAGTTCCCAAAGAACAGAGATTCCAGGCTATGCTTTTTGGAAAAGTTTTGTTGAACTTTATTGTCAGCTTTAGTGTCTACTGGTAAACTCTTGGTTGCAATACAAACTTAAGTCAGATTGATTGTCTCTAGCGAATACAGTGGTTGACTTTCAAATACAACTCGTGGTAATTTCTTCAAATCATGATACACAGTACAAAATTACTGATTGATTTAAACAAAAGAAAAACGGCAATTTAGCAAAGGCAAGCAGCAGACATAGGTTTCAGAAAGAAGTTAGATTGATTCCAGAATGGATTTTTCCATCCCGGCAAGCGATTTTTAAGATGATCATTATCTTAAAGTTCCGCATTGTTACAGCTGTGATTGGCTTTGACTAATTTATAATTCACTTAATTTGACCAAACTGTCTGTCTGTCAATTTAATAGATAAATGTTTTGATGTAATTTTCCATACCCTGGCTTGCCAATTATGCCTCTAACATTAAGTAGATTATCACAGTTTTCGAAAAGTCCTTATGACCCTGACTGACTGTTACCATGGAAACGGACCTGTCCAGGCCTGGGAAGGCCTCTGCATACAATGGAACCTTTTGTCACTGGCCTTGGATTCTCTGGCCAGTCTCAAGCAACGTGCAAGATGTGAAAACTTAGAGTCTTATCTGATTAGTTCCCAGCTAGTCAGCTTTCCTCACTCTCATGGTTAATATGATTTAGTCAATTACTCTTAATGATTTCTCAATTAAACTTTTTATCTATCTCATCTATAGCTAACCAGAAAAGCTGATTTCTAGCAGAAACCTACAAAGTTTTGAAAGGAATTGACAGTGTAAATGCAAAAAAGATATTTCCTTTGGTTGGAGATGACAAAATCAGGGGGAAGTCACTTAGGACCAAGATGAGGAGGAATTTCTTTACGCAGAGGTTTGTGAATCTTTGGAATTCCCTCAGTCAAGAGCGGCATGGAGGCTCAGTCATTGAATATGCTTCAAGTAGAGATCGGTCGAGATCTGATTTACGATATTATACAGGTTTATGGGGAAAATGTGTGTAAAAGGCAGTGAAGTGCCCAGTCAGCCACGATCGTATTCAATGGTGGAGCGGGCTCGATGGGCTGAATGGCCTACTCCTGTTCCTACGTTCCTATTTAAATGTACTGAATAAGTTTTTTAAAAAATCAATGAGAGTGAATTCAGCCCCTTAAGCCTGATCTGCCATTCAACTAGATCATGACCGACAGTCTGCCTCAATGCCATTTTCCCACATCTTTTGATGTCATTAATGTATAGAAATCTATTGAAGTCTGCCTCGAACATATTCAATGACTGGGTTCCAAATATTCACTACCCACTGAGTGAAGAAATTTCTCCTCACTTTAGTCCTAAATGGCTTGCCCCTTACTCTGAGATGATGGCCCCTGGTTCTAGACCCTTCAACAAGGCATCGCATCCTATCTACATCTCTCTGCCCTCGTCAAGAATGTTGTACATTCAACGAGGCCACACCTCATTCTTCAAAGCTCTAGAGAATACACGTCTCGTCACCTCAATCTCGCTTCATAGGACAGTCCCAGGAATCAGCCTGGTCAATCTATAACCAAAAGAGAAAATGCTGGAAAATCTCAGCAGGTCTGGCAGCATCTGTGAGGAGAGGAGAGACAAGAGCTGGCGTTTAGCGTCCAGATGACGCTATGTCAAAAGCTAAAAGGCATAGCAAGTGGGAGATATTTATACTGTCGGGTGAATGAATGAAAGATGAGTCATAGCCACAGAAACCAAGGGAAAAAAGTGCTAATGGCAGTCCCCAGAAAGAATAAAAGATGTGAAAGGCGAAACAGCAGAGAAACTAAAATCAGAGGGTAAACTGTGACAGATGTAGATGTGGGGGAGGGGGAGACAGGGTAGGAGAGAGGTAAAATGAGAAAAAGGGGGGGAAGGGGGGAAGCAAAGGGGAGAAGAGGTAAGGAAAGGGGGGATAAGATAGGGGGAAAAAGTGAGGGCAAAATATATATGAAGAAAGACAAGAAAGAAATAAAAGGTAAAAGACAGTTAAAATAAAATGGAATGGGGTCGAGATAATTATCTGAAGTTGTTGAATTCAATGTTGAGACCGGAAAGCTGTAGCGTGCCTAACCGGAAGATGAGATGTTGTTCCTCCAGTTTGCGTTGAGCTTCACTGGAACATTGCAGCAGGCCAAGAACAGACATGTGGGCACGGGTGCAAGGTCTTGTGTTAAAATGACAAGCAACGGGAAGGTCAAGGTCCTGAATGTGCACAGTCCAAATGTGCTCAGCAAAGCGAGCACCCAGTCCACGATTGGTCTCTCCGATATAGAGGAGACCACACCGGGAGCACCGAATGCAATAGACTAAATTGAAAGCGGTACAAGTGAAACACTGCTTAACCGGGAATGAATGTTTTGGGCCTGGTAAGTTAAGCACGGAAGATTTAACGGGGCAGGTGTTACAATTTTTGCGATTGCATGGCAAGGTGCCATGTGTGATGGGAGAGGTGTTGGGTATGGTGAGGAGCGGACTCGATTATCCTGGAGGGAACGGTCTCTGTGGAATGCTGACAGAGGGAGTGAAGGGAAGATGTATTTGGTGGTGGCATCACGCTGGAGTTGGCGAAAATGGTGGAGGATCATGCTTTGCATACGGAGGCTGGTGGGGTGAAATGTGAGAACGCAAGGGACTGTATCCTTGTTCTGGGAGGGATGGGAAGGGGCGAAGGTAAGTGGCTTGGGAGATGAACTGCACGCTGTTGAGGGCTCTGTCAACTACTGTAGGTGGGAAATCATGGTTGATGAAGAAGGAACACATTTTCGAAGCACCACTTTGGAAAGTGGCATCATTGGAGCTGTGAAGCAACAATGCGAACCATTGTTACCGTGTCGTGAAAGGATGGAGTCCTTACAGGATGTAGGGTGCGAAGAGCTGTAGTCAGATAGCTGTGGGAGTCAGTGGGCTTGTAGCGGATATTAGTAGATAGTCTATTGCAGGAAATGGAGACACAAAGATCAAGGAAGGGAAGGGAAATGTCTGAGATGGACCAGGTGAAAGTGGTGGAGGGGTGGAAACTGGAAGCGAAGTTGATGAATTTTTCCAGGTCTGGATGAGAGCATGAAGCGGCACCCAAATAGCCATCAATGTACCGGTAAAGGAGTTGGTGGAAGAGGACCTGGATCAGCCTGGAACAAGGAATGTTCCACATACCCCATAAAAAGACAAGCTTAGCTAGAACCATGTGGGTGCCCATTGCTACATCTTTGATTTGGAGAAAGTGGGATGAGTTAAAGGAGAAGTTGCTGAGAGATAGAACGAGTTCAGCCAGGCGGAGGAGAGTGGTGAGTGATGGAAATTGTTCAGGCCTCTTTTCGAGAAAGAAGCGAAAAACTCTCAGGACATCCTGGTGTGGAATGGTGTCGAGAGATTGCACATCCACGGTGAATAGGAGGCGGATAGGGCCTGTGAACTGGAAGCTGGTGAACCTATGCTACAACTATATCATTATTTAGGTAAAGGGACCAATACTGTGCACAATATTCCATGTGCAGTCGTATCAAGTTTCTATGCAATTGAAACAATACATATTTAGTCTTGTACTCAAATCCTCTTATCAGTGATCTTACACTTCACCAGAGATCACTGCGACTGTAATCTGTGGGAAATCATTGAACTGATGAGAGTTTTCACTCTTCCATTCTTCATCTGATTATAAGAAAGTACCTTGAAAGAGTTGCACCTTCATGAATCAGGTGTAACTGGGTTTTATTTAATGATGTTTGTTTAATCTTATTTATGACAATTCATAATTGCTGTTTAGCAATTTAACTGGCCCTGGAAAACTGATTTCTATTTGTGGAGTGTCACATATTTCCATTATTTTTTTTTTAAACGTGCATTGTTGAAAATAATTTTTGAAAAAGTTTATCTTTATTTTAGACTCTATCTTAGTCCCATCATAAATCATTTTATTTTACTCCCTCACACTTTAAATTAAATGTTTCAACTCCCTGGGCGCGCTCCATCAGCCACGCTGTGCTGGGAAAACAACTCCCCGCCGCGCGACGTGGCTGTTGAAAGTCAGGAGACCACGTTCCTGGGATCTGCCGGACTTGCCACGCCTCGCGAGATCCAAGGCGATCTCGCGAGACGTTGCGATGTAAATCCCGCCCACAATGGGTGGGATCACTTCTTTGCAAATCAGCAAATGAGAGTAAGGCAATAAGCCTCACTCTATCGTGCAGATTCCCGAGATACCTAAGGCTTTGCTAGTGACACCTGGGTTCCAGCCTGGCACTGCCAAGGTGCCCAGGTGGCACTGCCAGCTGGCATGGGCATTGCCAAGGTGCCAGGTTGGCACTGACAAGGTGCCAAGCTGGCATTTTGTGCGCACGCGCTATCAGGCCAAGGTCGCCCAGCGTGGATGGAGGGTTGGCGAGGAAGGGGGCTAGTTCTAAAGGGAACACCTGTTACATTCCCTGACAAATTCCCTTCACCGGCACAGGAACATCGATACTAATCTCCGGCTTCTTTTTCACGCTCACAAATGTTCCCAATTGACAGGGTGGGTAACCAATTTACCTCAATCGCCTGTGCTGATGCCTCCTTCTCCTGTTACTCTGTGACAAAAAGCCGCACCATCGGAGGTGGACTTTTTGCCCTTGCACCAGTTGCTGAACAGGGACAGAGACAGAGCATGCAAGTGGGACTAACTGTTTATCCTTTGACAGCCGTAATTCATACATCTTCCATGGCCTCCTTCCACACTGTAGCTATTCTATGATTCCAGCTGAAACTATTGAAAAGAACGTTCTAAATAAAAGCACTATTATCCAAATGCATTTCACTATTAAAGTCACACAAAACATTTTTCGGTGCCTTCACTTGACAAAGGTACAAAACAGTTTTGAAAAACTTTATCGGTGGTTTAATATTTTATCATCAATTCATCCAGACTGCTTACGCCTTCAAAAGTCATGCAAATTTCATAGCAGTCTGCAGTGATGGATTACCTCATACTTGAATCAAGTTGAAATAATCAGAGTTTCTGAATATATATTCCCTGGGAATAGCAACTGACAACTTGCACAAAGGGGCAATTCAGCTTTGATACAGCTCTGTGACTGCTTTGTGAACATACTGTTGATTGCTGTGTGAGGTACACTTTTTATTCCTGCGTGTAACTTTAAAAATGCCTCAGTCAAGCCCAATAAATTGCAAACCTTTTTCAAATTTAATGGCAGAAAATATACCTCAGTGTTGTCTTTTTAGTTACTGTGGCAGTACCACCCATGCCTCAGCTGCAGAAGGTGCTGTCCAGTTTACCAGAGGTAGCGGAAAGCTGACATTGTTAAAGTCATTGTTTTATATTGCTGCATTCATCGGCAGCTAATCTTAGCAGCTGGTGGTTTTGAATCTTCCTCTGGAAGAATATTCCCTGCAGTCAACTCTATTCATTGTTTGGGTTCAGATGAAGTAAGGATAGAGGAGGCTTTGTGTGGAGGTAAATACCGACAGAGATCAGCTTGGCCGAATGTCCTGTTTCAGCAATGTTAATTCTGTGTAATTCTCTGCATGCCAATGGGAATGCTGCCTTGTCCCCCCTTCACGATGACATGATGCAAATATAGACACAAGTTCACTACCTTCAATAATTAATCATGGTGTGAGAGGAACAGTACGCATGCCTCTCTGTCTGCTCTCATTTTACCTTTATCATAAACATCTGTCTCTGTTAGAGAAAAAGAGGGACGTGATTATAGCATCCAGGGCACCACTCTGCGTCAACCATAGCCGACTAGGAATCCCTCCTGCTCTTACCCACTGCCATGGGCATGTTGGAAAGATTAGCAAGTTGAATATTGTTTGACTTCAAACTCTGCCAACACTAGCAAAACACCACGTCAATAAGACAACCTCACTGTGCTGCTGGGTATTTGCTCTGATTCACAGTTCACCTGCAAGAGAATGGCTTTAAATGTAGTTTTAAACAAATGCAACGAGAAAACAAACAGTTGAAATCAAAACTCCAAAATGAAGGAGCCTGCATTTATACATTACCTTTCACATCCTCATGATGTCACAAAGTACTTTGCAGCCAACTAATATGGCACTGTAAATGTATCGATATGTGCTGGGTACAAAATGTTAAAACCCGCACAGGTCGTAGGGGTGGGGATGATCCACTACTTGCTGAATATGAGCTCCCCCGATAAGGGTCGGGGGACCCTTAACTAAGTCCATGAGCCTTAGTATAAATAGGGTTGGCCTGTCAGGAACCGACTAGAGAAGACCCAGTAGGGCACTAATGGAGCTGTGTGTATAGTTTGCCAGTTATATAAAAATAAAATGTTGTTTCTTTCTACAAACTCGGTATGGAGTCTTTCCATTGCCCCTTACAAAACAGAACCTTTTCCCCGGTAGACAGGCAAAACAAACTGTCCAGTTGAAAAATGGGTGGATGAAGACTCTACCTGCCCCTAGCACGAATGTTCAAATTAAGGGACTGATGATCCAGGCCATGCTGAGCATTTTCTTTCTCTGTTCCTTGTAGCTGTGTTTCCGCCTGTTGTGTGAATTTTAGAACAAAGGTGGTTTTGAGAACATTGGCAGATTGAAGCATCCGCACAGAGAACAGTAAGTTCCAAAGAACAAGAACATTCAGCACAAAGGCTTTCCATTGACAGCGTTTAAAGTTCACATTCTCAACAAACCCATTTTTGAATTTCTTCGGGTGGCGAGCTAATTAGCTTGTACAGAGATAATTTGATTGCTTTCCTTTCACATTTGAAACAATAGAATTCATTTTCTATTTTATTTTAGATTTCCAGCATGTATTTTGCTTTTATAATTGATTCTGCTTCGAGCAAGTTTTATTTCTTTCACACTTCCGTTCAAGAGACAAGTGTAGCAATATGGTTGAAATCAAAATTAATTTTGGTCCAATTGTAAAGAATCCCTGTGTAAAAAAAAGTGATAAATCTATTGCTGGTAACTTGGATATTGTAAGATCCTTCCTTCCTTTCCCTTATTTTCCCTTTCTTTTATTTACCCTTATCATTTCTGATCCATGGGTGATAATGGACATGTATCTTTCAGGCAAGCAGCTGAGGGAATGAGAAATTCAGAAGTTTCAGTCGAGAACACTCTGCTAGTTTGAACAGGATTGTCGTGTTATTCACCCTGGGGTAACACGGACTGCGACAGGATGCAGATGAACTGTAAAGCATACACCAAACGTAGGCGTTGGTTCAATATGATTTATTGAACTGTAACAATGCACACAGCTGGCTGTGGGTTGACATCTACTACTCTAAGTGTGCTAACTCTAACTTACTAGACCAGGCTAGCTCTGAGCCACGCTTAGAAGGTGCTGACTGATATATACACCCTGACTGTCACAACAGTGTTGTCACCAGTGGAAAGAGGCGGAGTGCTGATGCCTCGTGTGTTTTATAGTTGGAAGCCCCCCCTCTGGTGTTCTGTCTGGTGATTGGTTGTGTTCTGTCCTGTATGTTGATTGGCTAACCTGGGTGTCTGCCACTGCCTGTTATTACCTCGTGATGTGCATGGGTGCATATTATGACAAGGATCTTCAGACATTTCGGCACCAGAGAGAGATATGGTGTGTGACTCGATTTGATTGACTGGCTGGGGGTCAATGAATTGGCCCAAAAGTCTGTACTCTGCCCAGTAGCAGGTGGTGATTGGATCCTGTCCCAGTGAAATGATTTTCAGAGTCTCAAGGAGCTCAGTTTTGACTCGTGGAAGCACAGGGACAAGGACTCTCTCTCTCTCTCTCTCTCTGCATAAATGCTGTAGGTCCAGTTTTACTGAAAATGCAGAGGCCTGAATAGATCTACAGTAAAGCCTCTGACTGGAAGAGGAGTATGGTGCTGGAAACAACCATCTGAAGCAAAGATTCTTTTTTCCTTTTATAATGTTTTACCCCTTTGTTTCCCTCTGTGTTCATCTATCTTGTGTGTGGATAGAGAGTACCGGTGAGGGGTGGCAGTGCAAGTTAAACTGGGGAACTGGGAATTAGTTAATAGTTAACCAGTTGTATTTGCTGCATATTTCATTACAGTTCTTGTCATTAATAAAAAGTAATTGTGCTTACATTTGTGCTTACATTGCTGCCCCACGGTGCCGAGGTCCCAGGTTCGATCCTGGCTCTGGGTCACTGTCTGTGTGGAGTTTGCACATTCTCCCCGTGTTTGTGTGGGTTTCACCCACACAACCCAAAGATGTGCAGGCTAGGTGGATCGGTCACGCTAAATTTCCCCTCAATTGAAAAAAATTAATTGGTTACTCTAAATTTATTTTAAACAAACCTGGTGATTGCAATTATTGGGCAGCCAAGGGCCAAAGACTTTGGGTACTTTTCTAAGAATTATTGGTTAATTCACTTCTGTTGTGACTCCAGGTTAAGTGGGGCTTGAATTGCCGCGCACTAGCACAGGGTGTCGTAACATAATTTGGGAGCTCGGGTTTGCGATCTTTGGAAAGGGAGATGGTGACGTTTGGGTTGCAGTATGACTTTTGAAAATAGAGACACCGGGCGGGGTTCTCTGATCCTGAGGCTAAGTGTTGACGCCGTTGTAAACGCCGTCGCGTTTTACGACGCCGTCAACAGGCCCCCAGGAGCAGCGATTCAGAGCACTTCAGTAGGCCAACACGGCACTGGAGCGACCCACGCCGCTCCAGCTGCTGATACCGGTGTCAAATGGGCATCGCGGGTCTGTGCATGCGCGCTGCGACCGGCGCGGTTGCGCGCATGCGCAGTGGCTTCCTTCTCCGCTCCGGCCCCGACACAATATGGCGTAGGGCTACAGGGGCCGGTGCGGAGCAAAAGAGGCCTCCTGCCCGAGAGGCGGGCCCGACGATCGGTGGGCCCCGATCGTGGGCCAGGCCACAGCGGAGGCCCCCCCTGGGGTCGGACCCCTCCACAAGACCGCCCCCGAAAGGATGCACGCTGAGGTCCTCTGGGTAAGACCACACGTGGACAGCGGCGGAGGGACTCGGGTTTTCTTTGCAGCCACTCGGCCCATCCCGGGTGGAGAATCGCCGGGGGGGCTGCATAGAGCCCGCCAGAGAATCGGCAGACCGACGTCGGGGCGGCGTCGCGTGATACGTGCCCGGCCTGGCGATTCTCCGGCCCGGCGTGGGCTGAGAGAATGCCGCCCACCATCTTTGTAGTAATATAACAGGATGGCTACAGAAGCTGCTAAGGATTTTCTCCAGGTGGACGACTTGTCTCTGGTTTATTTAAAAAAGCAAATTGGCTGGGGAAATATAAACAGAGGGACTGGCTGCTTCTAGGAAGGTGGAGGTAACTGACTCGATTGCTGAGCATTTACATTTGAAAGAGATGCTAGGAAGACAGAAGAGACCATGAAGTAGGACATTTTCTGGTGAGGAAATTGAGCTGGAGACAATTTGTTCGAGGGTGAAAGGGAATTAAAAAGAATAGAAAAAAGAAATGGAGATGAAGCAAAAAGAAAAAGAAATGGAGGTGAGGAGGTTGGAAGGTAAAAGCAAAAGAGACAGACTTCCAGATTAAGGCACTGGAAATTAGAGGGGTGCTGCCAGAAATTAGAAGGAGCCTAATCTTAGAACAGAACCCAGTGACGATATGTTTAAATTGAAAGAGGCCCTTCCAAAATTTGAAGAGAAGGAAGCAGGAACCTTTTTTTCGGGGATTTGAGAAAATAGCAACCCAAATTAAGTGACCAAAAGAAAAGTGGACATTACCCATGCAGAGTAAATTGCCGGGGCAGGCAAAGGACGTCTATGCATCCCTATCAGAGCGGGTGTCTAAAAATTACGACGCGGTAACAAAGGATATTCTGGGTACTAATGATTTGGTTCCTGAAGCATATAGATTAAAGTTTCGGAATTTAAGGAGATAGCCGGGACAGATGTATGCCAATTTCAAGTGGGTTAAGCAGAACAATTTTACAACGTGAGTACGGGCATTGTGATTGCAACTACCTATGAGGCTCTGAGAGAGGTCCATCTCTTAGAGTCGTAGCTGACATGCCAAATTTCCTTAGTCTTCTGAGAAAGTAGAGTCGTTGGTGGGCTTTCTTAACTATAGTGGCGAAATGGAGGGACCAGGACATGTTGTTGGTAATCTGGACACCGAGAAACCTGAAGCTCTCGACCCTTTCAACTTTGTTCCCATTGATGTAGACAGGGGCATGTTCTCCTCTATGCTTCCTGAAGTCAATGAAAATCTTCTTCATTTTGTTGACATTGAGGGAGAGATTATTGTCGTCGCACCAGTTCACCAGATTTTCTATCTCATTCCCGTACTCTGTCTCATCATTGTTTGAAATCCGACCCACTACGGTGGTGTCATCAGCAAATTTGAAAATCAAGTTGGAGGGGAATTTAGCCACACAGTCGTAGGTGTATAAGGAGTACAGTAGGGGGCTGAAATGTATGTTGGACATGTTTCTGAAACATGTGAAAACGCTGTGGTCAACAAAACAGCAAGTAGTGGTTGAGTGATTGAAGGCCATGTTAGTGAGCAAACCGGTTCTGGCCGCCCCAAACCTTTTCAGACCACTAAAGTGACCACAGATGCCAGTGACTTTGGGTTCGAGGCAGAGCTGGACAGGGAACTTTTTTATTGGGGATGTATTGGATGGATCTGTTTTCAAACTCATGATGAAATGCCGTGCCCTGACATTTCATTCTTTTAGGGAGGGGATGTACGGGTCTTTCCTGTTCTTTCAACTTCCTTTCATTTTGCCATTATCATTTTTGATCCATGGGTGATTAATGGACATGGATCTCTGAGTCAAGCAGCAGACAGAAATGAGGAATTCAGAAGTTACAGTAAAGAACTCTCTGCTCGTTCGAACAGGAGCTTCAGACTTTTTGGAGGTGGGTGAGGGGGACTCAGTTTGATTGACTGGCTGGGAGCCAATGAATTGGCCCAAAAGACCATACTCTGCCCAGTAGCAGGTGATGATTGGATCCTGTCCCAGTGGAATGACTTTCAGAGTCTAGAGGAACTCAGTTTTGACTCGCGGAAGCACAGGGATAAGAACCCTCTCTCTCCCTCTATATCCAGGTTCACGATTTTAGAGCGCATTGGGAACTCGGCCCATCGAAGGCAGAGAATTGTGGGTGAGCTCACTAATGATATGTAAACGGTGTTTAAAGTACGCGTGGCGTGCATCGCATTGACACCGTTTTGGAAGTGATGGAGCATCGCGATTTGGCTTCAAACCGCCTCCTGCCGCAATTTTGCCATCGGAAGCTATTCTCTGCCCGATCGCAAGCCCCAATTTCGGCTTCGGCTAATGGAGCATCACGCCCAAAGACTCTTTATCCCTTTCACTTATGATTTTTTACCCCTTTCATCCCGTGTGTGTGTGTGTGTGTGTGTGTGCGTGCGCACGTATGGAGAGGGTGGGGGGAGAGATTAAGCGAGGAATTAGGAATTAGTTAATAGTTAACCAGTTGTATTTGCTGCATATTTCATTACAGTTCTAGTTATTAAAAAAAAGTAATTATGTTAGACACTGCTTGATTAGGGATAGTCAGCACGGATTTGTGAGGGGTAGGTCTTGCCTTACAAGTCTTATTGAATTCTTTGAGGAGGTGACCAAGCATGTGGATGAAGGTAAAGCAGTGGATGTAGTGTACATGGATTTTAGTAAGGCATTTGATAAGGTTCCCCATGGTAGGCTATGCAGAAAGTAAGGAGGCATGGGATAGTGGGAAATTTGGCCAGTTGGATAACGAACTGGCTAACCGATAGAAGTCAGAGAGTGGTGGTGGATGGTAAATATTCAGCCTGGATCCCAGTTACCAGTGGCGTACCGCAGGGATCAGTTCTGGGTCCTCTGCTGTTTGTGATTTTCATTAATGACTTGGATGAGGGAGTTGAAGGGTGGGTCAGTAAATTTGCAGACGATACGAAGATTGGTGGAGTTGTGGATAGTGAGGAGGGCTGTTGTCAGCTGCAAAGAGACATAGATAGGATGCAGAGCTGGGCTGAGAAGTGGCAGATGGAGTTTAACCCTGAAAAGTGTGAGGTTGTCCATTTTGGAAGGACAAATATGAATGCGGAATACAGGGTTAACGGTAGAGTTCTTGGCAATGTGGAGGAGCAGAGAGATCTTGGGGTCTATGTTCATACATCTTTGAAAGTTGCCACTCAAGTGGACAGAGCTGTGAAGAAGGCCTATGGTGTGCTCGCGTTCATTAACAGAGGGATTGAATTTAAGAGCCGTGAGGTGATGATGCAGCTGTACAAAACTTTGGTAAGGCCACATTTGGAGTACTGTGTACAGTTCTGGTCGCCTCATTTTAGGAAGGATGTGGAAGCTTTGGAAAAGGTGCAAAGAAGATTTACCAGGATGTTGCCTGGAATGGAGAGTAGGTCTTACGAGGAAAGGTTGAGGGTGCTAGGCCTTTTCTCATTGGAACGGAGAAGGATGAGGGGCGACTTGATAGAGGTTTATAAGATGATCAGGGGAATAGATAGAGTAGACAGTCAGAGACTTTTTCCCCGGGTGGAACAAACGATTACAAGGGGACATAAATTTAAGGTGAAAGGTGGAAGATATAGGAGGGATATCAGAGGTAGGTGCTTTACCCAGAGAGTAGTGGGGGCATGGAATGCACTGCCTGTGGAAGTAGTTGAGTCGGAAACATTAGGGACCTTCAAGAAGCTATTGGATAGGTACATGGATTACTGTAAAATGATATAGTGTAGATTTATTTGGTCTTAAGGGCAGCACGGTAGCATTGTGGATAGCACAATGCTTCACAGCTCCAGGGTCCCAGGTTCGATTCCGGCTTGGGTCACTGTCTGTGCGCAGTCTGCACGTCCTCCCCGTGTCTGCGTGGGTTTCCTCCGGGTGCTCCGGTTTCCTCCCACAGTCCAAAGATGTGCAGGTTAGGTGAATTGGCCAATGATAAATTGCCCTTAATGTCCAAAATTGCCCTTGGTGTTGGGTGGAGGTGTTGAGTTTGGGTAGGGTGCGCTTTCCAGGAGCCGGTGCAGACTCAAAGGGCCGAATGGCCTCCTTCTGCACTGTAAATTCAATGATAATCTATGATTAATCTAGGACAAAGGTTCGGCACAACATCGTGGGCCGAAGGGCCTGTTCAGTGCTGTATTTTCTATGTTCTATGTTCTATGTTCTATGTTTACATTTACAAACCCCAAGGACCAAAGGTTTTGGGTATTTTTCTAAGACTTATTTGTTAATCCACTTGTGTTGACTCTGGTCCAAGTGGGGCTGTAACTGACTGCGCACTAACCCAGGGTGTCATAACAATATGTGCTATTCTGTCCAAATTGGGTCAATACTATGAAACATAAATTATTAAGAAACCTCAACTATTGCTACAGGCATGCAGGAGATAAAAATAAGAGTTGGTATTGCTTTGTATCTGAATGCAACCAAATTAAAATATATATCAGTGTCTTGGAGGAAGCTCATTATTGCAAGTTATTGTTAATAATTGCAATATCTCAACCAATTTGGTCTTACTTCCAATTCCAGAAATTTGGAGAACTTGATTTCTTTTAATGTAGTTGTACAGAAATCTGTAAAGGCTTGGGGAAATTGTAGGGTTCTCTTTCAGTAAGAAAGTACAAAGCTCTTTTCTCGATGAGAAAAGACAGTTACTCTGTTTTTAAAAAAAACTAGTTTTGATGAAAACTACCACTTGACACATTGCACTCGTTGGTAGATTTAATAATACTTCAATTTGCCATCTTCTACTCCATTCCAGTGGCAGGAAATGCACAAGGTAAGCAATGTTTTTATGTATGTTTTCAATGTAAAAGCTACATCCTGAACAACAGCAGTGGGGATTTTGCATCCTGATGTATTTAGATATTTCAGTTATATCCCCTCTCTGGATTCTTCCCTGCTTACAGGTCCACATATATTGCCTGCCCAAGTGGCCATTATTTCTGATCCTGATCTATGCTGTCTTCGCCCAAAATGGAGGTCTTCACAGAGGCCAGTGTAGTCCAGGAGACACAGCCAAGAAGGTTAACTTTGTTTATTATAGCTCAAAAGCAAAGCCACTATCGTGGCGTACGACAATAGTCCCAGCCCAGGGCTACCAGGAACGCTCTAGCTTCAGGCCGACATTTAAAGGGCCGAGTTAACGAGTCCCAGCTGTGCAAGCCTCTGCCCATTACCAGGGAATCTCGTACCAGGAGCCCCATGGGCAGATCTATTTGTGATTCCGCATGTTCTTCATGTGGGCTATCGATCCCTCCCACCCACTCCAGTCCAAATGTTCTCCCTCACTCCTATGACGATGGGGACTTCCCTGCCTCTTCACATGTGACCATGTGTCTACCATCAGGAGGCCTAGTCGGGGGTGTATAACGGATGGAGGATTGTCTCCGTGATGAGCATCGAAGGGCCACTGGTGGGGCCTCTTCCTCAACGGTGACATTCGGTCAGGGTTCTGTCACCACTACTTCCAATTCAGAGCCTGAGGCCTCATTGTCTTGCTGACTGACTCCCAGGTCCATGATTAGTTGTTGCGACCCTATCTGTAGGCCAGTACAAAAGATGTTGAGGATACTGTTTCTCCTGGACAGTTTCTCCAGTGCAGAGTTCCCTGCTTCTGAGGTGGTCTCCAAAATGTTTTGTCTCTGGTTTTGATCTTTTATAATGCGGGCCCCATTTTCTCGAATCCAAACTTCTGGGATCGAAATGGTGCCGTTTCTGAGATCCTGGACGTGGACAGTGTCTCCTGGCCTAAAGACCCGAACTGGTCACCAGCTATCGTGTTTTTGCCTACTAAAGAATCACCTGAAAATCTGTTTTCTATAATGGGGACAATGGCTCTTATGTCTACTTCTATGTCCAGGGGGTGACCATTGACATGGAATTTGTTACGGAATGGGGTCACTGGGGGCAGTGATGCATTTTAATTGCATTAACTCTTCCTGTTTGAGCTGGTTAATTGGCAAAGCCTTGGCCTGAGATGGTTTAATTTTCTCGCCGATTCTGGCAGCCTTGCCTTGGGTCCGCAAGTGCAGTAACCTTGCGATTGCTCCCCGTAGCCCTCCGTAGAGGATTCCCATCTGTTTCTGGTGTCTCCCGGCTGTCGAAGCTGATCCTTATCTATTATGTCTGATTGTTGATTTTGCAGCGGGTGGGTCCCGTGAGAGCTGTCCATGGGGAAACCGGTTCAACTGTATGGGGGTTGTCCAACGCTGAGGATGGTGTCAATCTTGGAGTTCCTTGGCCCTGTTCTCAGCATTCTCAGGGGACAGTACTAATTCCATTGCTCTTTTACCGTCCAGGGTAGGTTCTGCCGGGAGTTTCCTCTGGGTTGTGACATTATGTATCCCACATACTAGTCAGCTCCGAAGCATCTCTGGGAGGGACGGTACATACTCATGGTGTTAGAACAAAGAACAAAGAACAATAAAAGCACAGGAACAGGCCCTTCGGCCGTCCAAGCCTGCACCGGTCAAAACCCGAAGCACTTTCTTTTGCTGTATCCTTCTATGCCCATCCTATCCAAGTGTTCCGCCACTTTGCAAAGTCCTGTCATAGAACATAGAACATTACAGCGCAGTACAGGCCCTTTGGCCCTCGATGTTGCGCCGACCTGTGAAACCACTTGAAAGCCCATCGACACTATTCCCTTATCGTCCATATGTCTATCCAATGACCATTTGAATGCCCTTAGTGTTGGCGAGTCCACTACTGTTGCAGGCAGGGCATTCCATGCCATTCCTACTCTCTGAGTAAAGAACCTACCTCTGACATCTGTCCTATATCTATCTCCCCTCAATTTAAAGCTATGTCCCCTCGTGCTAGACATCACCATCTGAGGAAAAAGGCTCTCACTGTCCACCCTATCCAATCCTCTGATCATCTTGTATGCCTCAATTAAGTCACCTCTTAACCTTCTTTTCTCAAACGAAAACAGCCCCAAGTCCCCCAGCCTTTCCTCATAAGATCTTCCCTCCATACCAGGCAACATTCTGGTAAATCTCCTCTGCACCCTTTCCAATGCTTCCACATCCTTCCTATAATGCGGTGACCAGAATTGCACGCAATCCTCCAAATGCGGCCACACCAGAGTTTTGTACAGCTGCAACATGACCTCATGGCTCCAAAACTCAATCCCTCTACCAATAAAAGCTAACACACCGTACGCCTTCTTAACAACCCTCTCAACCTGGGTGGCAACTTTCAGGAATCTATGTACATGGACACCGAGATCTCTCTGCTCATCCACACTGCCAAGAATCTTACCATTAGCCCAGTATTCTGTCTTCCTGTTCTTCCTTCCAAAATGAATCACCTCACACTTTTCTGCATGAAACTCCATTTGCCACCTCGCAGCCCAGTGCTGCAGCTTATCTATGTCCCTCTGTAACCTGTAACATCCTTCCGCACTGTCCACAACTCCACTGACTTTAGTGTCATCTGCAAATTTACTCACCCATCCTTCTATGCCCTCCTCCAGGTCATTTATATAAATGACAATTAGCAGTGGCCCCAAAACAGATCCTTGTGGTACACCACTAGTAACTGGACTCCAGTCTGAACATTTCCCATCAACCACCACACTTCGTCTTCTTCCAGCTAGCCAATTTCTGATCCAAACTGCTAAATCACCCTGAATCCCATGCCTCCGTATTTTCTGCAGTGGCCTACCGTGGGGAACCTTATCAAACGCTTTACTGAAATCCATATTCACCACATCAACTGCTTTACCCTCATCCACCTGTTTGGTCACCTTCACGAAGAACTCAATAAGGTTTGTGAGGCACGACCTACCCTTCACAAAACCGTGTTGACTACCTCAAATCAAATTATTCCTTTCCAGATGATTTTACATCCTATCTCTAATAAACCTTTCCAAGATTTTGCCCACAACAGAAGTAAGGCTCACTGGTCTATAGTTACCGGGGTTGTCTCTACTCCCCTTCTTGAACAAGGGGACAACATTTGCTATCCTCCAGTCTTCTGGCACTATTCCTTTAGACAAAGATGACTTAAAGATCAAAGCCAAAGGCACAGCAATCTCCTCTCTAGCTTCCCAGAGAATCCTCGGATAAATCCCATCTGGCCCAGGGGACTTATCTATTTTCACACTTTCCAGAACACCTCCTCCTTATGAACCTAAAGCCCTTCTAGTCTAGTAGCCTGAATCGCAGTATTCTCCTCGACACCATTGTCTTTTTCCTGTGTGAATACTGACGAAAAATATTCATTTAGCACCTCTCTTATCTCCTCGGACTCCAGGCACAACTTCCCACTACTGTCCTTGACTGGCCCTACTCTTACCCTAGTCATTCGTTTATTCCTGACATATCTATAGAAAGCTTTAGGGTTATCCTTGATCCTACCTGCCAAAGACTTCTCATGTCCCCTTCTGGCTCTTCTTAGCTCTCTCTTTAGGTCCTTCCTAGCTAACTTGTAAGTCTTGAGCACCCTAACTGAACCTTCATGTCTCATCTTTACATAAGCCTCCTTCTTCCTCTTGACAAGTGGAGTGAACCACTCCAGCATCGGGCTGCCCGGAAGTTGTGGAATCCTCCGCACTTCCGGGGGCTAGGCCGGCGCTGGAGTGGTTGGCGCCGCGCCAACCGACGTGGAAGGGCTTCCGCCGGTCGGCGCGGGTTGGCGCATACGCGGGAGCGGCAGCGTGTTCTTGCGCATGTGCATAACCGCTGGCGTGATCCCTGCACATGTGCAGGGGGTTTCTTCTCCGTGCTGGCCATGGCGGAGCGGGATTCACGCCGCTCCCCCTGGCGATTCTCCAACCCAGCGGGGGGTCGGAGATCCTGCTCTTTGTCGCCAGTGTAGTAATCCAGGAGGCACGGTCAGGAAGGTTAACTTTGTTTATTTATAACTCGAAGGCAAAGCAACTACCATGGCATACAGCAAGAGAGCCCCAGCCACGGGCTACCAGGAATGCGATTGTGATTTGAAAGAACAAAGAACAAAGAAAAGTACAGACAGGAATAGGCTCCTCAGCCCTCCAAGCCTGTGCAGATCATGATGCCCTAACTTAAAATCCTTTTGCCCTGACTTGGTCCGTTTCCTTCTATTCCCTCCCTATTCATGTACCCATCCAGATGCATCTTACAAGTTGCTAATGTCCCTGCTTCCACCACATCCTCTGGCAGTGCGTTCCAGGCACCCACCACTCTCTGTGTGAAAAAGTTACCCCGCACATCTCCCTTAAACTTTCCCCCTCTCACCTTGAACCTGTGCTGTTGCTCCATTAATAATGTTGGTGAACCACAAACCTTCCCTTATATCGATCAAATGACCACGCAACCAGTTAGTTAGTTCAAAAGTTGGTTTATTTACATACACAAGAGACATGCAAACACAATATGCACTACGAGTTAAACTGCACTTATCAACTACAATAACCTATACTTAACTTCAGGGCGACCGGCACTGTGCAAATGGATAAGGCCTTTATCTGGTTTTCACTTGGCTGGTTCGAAGAAAGAGGCTCTGCCTCTGCTGGGCTCACCCGTCAGATAGCGATCGTTGGTCTTGAACTTGGCTGGCTGTTCCTGCTAGATCGGGTTGGCACAGGCCGGATCCAAAAGTGACAGAACACATGGCTCTGGGATTTTGCGCTCTTTGGGGCGGTCTTTAACCTTGAAACCAATAATTCGACAGGGCTTTGATCACTGTCTTCGATTTTGGCCAATAAAGGGGCGGGTGCCTTGGTGGCTGGGCAGATCCTTAGTGGTCATTGACCTTGGCAGCTGGGCTTTCTGAGTAAGGGGAGTGGCGCCGATCAGTCTGTGGCTGTACCGGTTGCTTGATTGGAGTTCTATTGTCCTGGGAAAATGGGCCATTAAAATGCAAACGAGCGGGGGTCTGGTAACCTGTGTTTCAGATACACATCGACTCTGAGTCCTGGGTTGGCCATAATTCCCATGGTCCTTTGCAGGTGGCCATCTAAGATGGCTACAGTGGCCCCTTATAATTGACACTTCCACCCTTGGAAAAAGCCTCTGACTATCGACCATGTCTTTGCCTCTCATAATTTTGAAGACCTCTATCAGATCTCCCCTCAGCCTCCATCTTTCCAGTGAAAACAATGCTAGTTTATTCAAGCTCTCCTTATAGACAATACCCTCGAGACCAGGCCACATGTTAGCAAACCTTCTTTGCATTCTCTCCAAAGCTTCCACGTCCTTCTGATAATGTGGTGACCAGAACTGCATGCAATACTCCAATTGCATCCTGATCAAGGTTTTATATAGCTGCAACATGATTTCCCAACTCCTGTATTCAATCTCCCGCTGATGAAAGCCAGCATGCCATATGCCTTCTTAATCACCTTGGCCACCTGTGTTGCTACTTTTATAGAACTGTGGACCTACACGCCCAGATTCCTCTGTGTGTTAATGTCCCTGAGGGTTCTGCCATTTACAGTATAATTCATACCTAGATTTGATTCTCCAAAACGTATCACCTCGCATTTACCTGGATTAAACTCCCTCTGCCATTTTTAGGCCCAAGTCTCCAATCTATTTATATCCAGCTGTATATTCTTACAATCCTCGGCACTATCAGCAACTCCGCCAATCTTTGTGTCATCCGTTTGGGCCGGCATTTAAAGGGCTGTTTTAATGAGTCCCAGCTGGGTGTGCCTCCATGGGTGTGCCTCCATCACAGCCTCCTTCTTCAGTGGTGAGAAAAGATTGGATTGGATTGGATTGGATTCTGTTTATTGTCACGTGTACCGAGGTACAGTGAAAAGTATTTTTCTGCGAGCAGCTCAACGGATTATTAAGTATATGAGAAGAAAAGGGAAGAAAAAAAATACATAATAGGGCAACGCAAGGTATCCAATGTAAATACATAACATTGGCATCGGATGATTTGGGGCACACGGTAGCATTGTGGATAGCACAATTGCTTCACAGCTCCAGGGTCCCAAGTTCGATTCCGGTTTGGGTCACTGTCTGTGCGGAGTCTGCACATCCTCCCCGTTTGTGCGTGGGTTTCCTCCGGGTGCTCCGGTTTCCTCCCACAGTCCAAAGATGTGCAGGTTAGGTGGATTGGCCATGATAAATTGCCCTTAGTGTTCAAAATTGCCCTTAGTGTTGGGTGGAGGTGTTCACCTTGGGTAGGGTGCTCTTTCCAAGAGCCGGTGCAGACTCAATGTGCCGAATGGCCTCCTTCGGCACTGTAAATTCTATGATGAAGCCTACAGGGTGTAGTGTTAATGAGGTCAGTCCATAAGAGGGTGGTTTTGTTATTTGTTTTAGTTACCGTTGTATGAAGAGTCAATAGTCCTGTTCCTTTTCACCAAACACCATTTATTTCACTTCCACAGCCTCTGCACAAAACTCTTAACAATACACCACCTCCCACAAGGGCCACCTGAAGCCCCTTTACATATCAGTGTCAATCATTGGATACATAAACTAAATGAGACAATAATTGCAATGTCTCTTAATGCACTACTTAACTCTGAACCCATTACTTAACAGTCTCCCCTTCCTTGGGAAAAAAATAATTAGGTGAAAACAAAATTTAAAGAAACTCAAACACACACACGCAGTTTCCCCCCTTCTTTTTTTCCCAAATTTATTTATTTATTTTTTGGGAAAAATAATCACAGAAACAGGCACCCTACATTAACAATATCCAAAAGTTAAATTTCTGTCAATATCTGAGATATATAAAAGGCCATATCCACCGCCTCTACAAAGCTTAATGTCTCAGCAGCCAAAGTGCTTTCGACCACTTTCCTTATTTTCTTTGTTTCCCACAGAAGAGGGCAACATTTACCATTGTTCACCAAGAGGAAAATTATAAAACCTCCTGTGCTTCATTTGTATCGGACGCATCACTATAAACTATGAATTTCAATGGCCTAAGGTCACCTAAAACCGGGAACCTCAAAACACACTCCTGCATTTTTAGTTTGGCCAAACGCTTTATTTGCTCTTATTATGACTTCCACTTTGGGATCATTCATTTTTGTACTCAACTCTAAGACATCAAAACTCACGTCCGGTCTAGTCTGTCTACCTAACCAATTCAGTTTACAATTAAACTTTGCAGTTGCTCTTTTTCCATCTTTGAAACCTTGCATCTTTTTGTGAAAACCCGTCCACGACTAATTGCTATTGGGCTGATGCTTTCCAAATAAGATTGTTGACGTAAAGTTGCCCCTAACTTAGTCTGTCCGATTTCCAGTCCAATATATTTAAATGCACCAGAAGCCTGACTTCCGACCATGAATTCTTTCCTCAAACCAGAGATTACAAATGCTTCAAAATCACTAGTCCCACCCCACAAAATGTTTTTGACATGCATCATAAAGATGCCAGAAAGGTTTCCTTTATAGTGCCAGTAAAACATTGCCGGATCTACTTTCAACTGGTAACAGCCTAACTTTAACAAAATTGACCTTACCGAAAAATACCAGACTCTAGATGCAACATTTAAACGACATACGCATTTGTTCAACTTCCAGAATATCCCTTCTGTGTTAGCTGATTCTTTAGGAGGACAGAGAAAAATGTCTCTCTGGAACTGATGCCCCTGCAAGAAGGCAGCTTTCATATCTATAGATTTGTATTCCCATGCCTTTGTGGCTAAAAGAAGATCTTTAAAATTAACCTTTCTTGCCGTCGGTGAATCTACCCTTAAATCCTGATCTTCTAAGCTTTCTTCAAATCCCCTTGTCACAAGCCTGGCCTTTGCCTTATAAGTTCCATCCGGAAGAACCTTTTCCGTGCAAATCCATCTGTGGGACAGAGCTGTTGTCCCCTATCCGGTACTTCCGTGTATACCCCAAATTCACTCCAACTATGCAGTTCTTGCTCTTTAGCATCTTTGATAACTTTTAATATAATTTATTGGAAGCCACCAAAATTTCACGTGCATGTGGGCTTCTACTCCTATTAGTATTCGTAGTCTTACTCATGTTCCGAGACCTCGGTAAACTGCGTCCCCTCTGCCGCCTGGTAACTTGTTCTATACTGCTACTGCTTGATCTTTCCGATCTGCTGTGGGATGTCCTTTCAAAATTCTCGACCTTTTCCTGCGGACCTGTTCACTAACCGATGTACTATCTGAACTGGCACTGCATTCCTGTGACCTCCATTTTTGAACTTTGTGTTCCCAATTCATTGTCTTAACTCCCTCCCCTGAATGCTGTACATTCAACCAATGTTTATACTTTCCAGTGGCCTTCCCTGCTCTAATAACAATTGCATCCTTCCATTGACTAGACCCTTCAGGCAAGTATGTCACCTTTGTACCAACTTTTGGTCGTTGTCCTTTCGGAAAAATGGCCTTATCCCAGATCTTAAGGTCCACAGCCACAATGTTGTTAAAATCCCTGGCCAAAGGTAGGGTTACTATCGGTCGTGCAGGTGTCCTTCTGTACTTCCTACAAACTTCACAGCATCACTAACCTGTTCTATCAGTTTAGTATAGTTTTCATCCCTTACCCCTGCATCCTTTAATAAATTTTGCAGCCTCCGAGGAGACGGACGCGCAAATTGCCTATGCAGTTTTAATACAACAAGCTTTTTATCAGCGAAAGTCCCATTTTCAACTGCCATTAACACATCCTTAACCACTCTACTTGAAATATTATTTTTCAGTAATGGAATACAATAGTGTCCCGACTGTGTAAATTGTAAGTCCACCGTCTTTCCAAAAACTGTTGCTTTATCCTGTTCCATATCCAGTTTCATGTGTGCTTTCTTCATCGACGGTCTGCTCAGAAGCAAAGGTATCTCACTTGATACAACATCCGTGCTAATTAAATGATTCACTCCGGCAATATTGCAAAGGATCACCATTCTTTTCAGCGACTTCAGAGTATTATCATCCCCAAACCTGAAACTTGTGGAACTTTCAAATTCCTTAACCTTGTTACGACTTTCAGCATTCAAGGAGTCCAGGTAACATTTTAACCAGTCAATTCCACACACAGTAGTTGTGCAGCCACTGTCCAATACAGCACAATTAAAGGATTCTGCAACCAACACCCTCATTACTGGAGTAAAACTGCTTGTTAATAGGACAATGTCTTCTCTCTGAACACTACCTTTTTCCTCTTCTGAGTCGTCCGTGTCAGGTGTTGCTTCATACATTCTATCATAATGTTTTGGACATAATGGTATTGAGAGTCACATCGAAAACATCGATTTATCATGCCCCGTGCATTTCTGGGGTTCATCTTCCTACTGTAAGTTCTAACTGGGTTTCTGTCTTCATAATTTCCTTGTCTCGATCTCCTTCTGTAGTCTTGGGCCCTGTTCGTAGCCGAACAATTTCGCCATCCTGTTAGTAGTGTATCTTCCACATTCTGCTTTATAGCAGACTGACCTATTTGAGTCATCAGAACCATCGGAATCGAATGTTTCCCCAGAAACTTCTTTAAAACTTTTGTCATCTGATCGAATAAGATATCCTCATCCGTAAACTGAACTCCTGTCAAAACCAGGAGCCTATCCATGTTGCTTACTCTAGCACAGTCAAGTAATTTAAAGGCCAACACAGACTGTGGAAATTCCAGATTGTGTTTCTGCAGCCTTTTATATAGTCTGCCAAATTCCATTATATAGTCTTCCATGGAGAAATCCTCTATTTTCCGGAACTTATCAAATTCTGACCATGCTTCATACGCACTTAATAAGTCATGTTTCTTGTAAATCTTATCCATATATTGTAATAGAGTCTCCAGACCTTCTTCTGAGTCTAACTCTACCAATTCCAGCTCAGAAAACACTTTGTTTTGGATTTTACTGTCATAAGGTAGAGAAAGAGCCAATGCCATACCTTGTTTTCTCTTTCCCAAGGCAGTTCCCTTAGTCCACATAACTACTGCACTTCTCCATTGGTCGTACGATTCCCTTTCAGAAAATAAGGGGGGGGGGGGGGTAGTCATATCTAGCCATCTTTATTTCACTTCCACAGCCTCTGCACAAAACTCTTAACAACACACCATCTCCCACAAGGGCCACCTGAAGCCCCTTTACATATCAGTGTCAATCATTGGATACTTAAACGAAATGAGACAACTAATTGCAATGTCTCTTAACACATTACTTAACTCTTAACCCATTACTTAACACGTTTAGGAGTCTGGTAACGGCGGGGAAGAAGCTGTTTTTGAGTCTGTTCGTGCGTGTTCTCAGACTTCTGTATCTCCTGCCCGATGGAAGAAGTTGGAAGAGTGAGTAAGCCGGGTGGGAGGGGTCTTTGATTGTGCTGCCCGCTTTCCCCAGGCAGCGGGAGTTGTAGATGGAGTCAATGGATGGGAGGCAGGTTTGTGTGAATGGACTGGGCGGTGTTCACGACTCGCTGAAGTTTCTTGCGGTGCTGGGCCGAGCAGTTGCCATACCAGGCTGTGATGCAACCAGATAGGATGCTTTCTATCGTGCATCTGTAAAAGATGGTAAGGGTTAATGTGGACATGCCAAATTTCCTTAGTTTCCTGAGGAAGTATAGGCGCTGTTGGGCTTTCTTGGTGGTAGCATCGACGTGATGACAAGACCTCAGAGTGGAGAATTGATCCTTCCAGACGAGTGCCTGGAGGCACTCCTGGACACCTTATGAACATTACGGGCTTCTGATGCTGACAAATAATTTGATGCACCAATCTTCCTGTTAGTGTACCCTGCTACAGTGTTGGTGTGGACGTTGGGAGTGGGGGATGGTGGTTACACCCATGCAATGCCAGGAATGTTGTAGCATTGCAGGAAAATGGGGTCTTAATTGATTGTCCTGTCTACGTTCTTGCAACGGGCTGCCAATTCTTGAGGCACCCTGCCTCGGTCAAAGTCGCCTGGAGGCAGGACAATGCGAAGGAGATTGCCTTACACCAGTCTTCTGCTAGTTCCCCAGTCTCTGACCCAGCCTTGGCCTCCATCTTACGCACTCCCACTGCCATCAACCTCCAATCCCCTCTTCACTGGGCTGGGAAAATTCAACCCGATATTTCAGGTCAGTGACTTTTCATCAGAATTGGAAGAACATAGAGGTGTAGGTGGTTTTAAGTAAATACTCAGACAAGCAAAGTGGGAGGGAGAGAGGAAAAGAACAAAAGGTAAGAAGTGTGCTACGGTGGAAATCAGAATAGATTGACTGACAAAAGGAACAATGAAACAAAGCAAAATGAACATAAATTGCAGGACTGACGAAGGATATTCAGTAAAGTTATCATCCCATCAGCTCCAGTGAGAATACAGCATCGTGAGCAGCAAATGTACTAATTTGAAATCACAAGTGAACTGCTTTTCTGCTGCTTTGGGCGTGTGACGGGAGACGGAAGTGTAGGTGGAACTACATCATGTGATGTGGTTCCAAGCCAAGAAACGAGATTGTCTCAAGTTCAACTCCAGATCTCAGTATCCACTATGTTCACAGGAATAATCCCTGGGATGAAGAGCTTGTCAAATGAGGAGTGGTTGAGGACTCTGGGTCTATACTCAAAGTTTTGAAGGATGAGGGGGATACTGGTCTAGTATGGAAAGGTGCCATGGTCAGGGGAGTGAGTGATTGGGGTGCTGCAAAAGTGAAGTTCGGGTATCACAGAGAGAGCAGTTCCTCTGGAATGATGAAAAGAGAGGGGAGGTGAAGATATCCCACTGACAGGGCAGACATGAGTAGAGGATCATTCATTCAATGCAGAGTCTGACAGAATGGAAGATGAAGACAAGTGTGTATCTTACTGGGATATGAACCCTGTTCACCACTGTTATGGTCCAGGGTTTAGAGAACCCCAAAGTGTATCATGGAGTTCACCTGACCCACAACTTTAAATAGCTTTTGGTTATGGGGAACACAAGGGCCCACTTTACAGGTGTGATGCAACAGAGAACTAAGAGTATTTTTAAACAAAAACCCTGTTCACATTTTATAAACATACAGTGAACATCTTAGCACCCATCAATTCAGGTACACCCTCCCAAAGAATACAGTACTCTATACGACATCCATAAGACAAAAACCCTTTTTACAGAAGGACAGCAGGTTCAAATTCTCAACTGAGAGCAGTTAGCACTTTGAAATCACCAAATGAACAATACTTTAGCTTGCAGAGCTCCGTACACATCTTGCTGTGACTGCAGCTTCTCCAAATCTAAAACAAAACTAAACAGAGCCACAAAGCAGCTTTTCAGCTCAAAATGAAAGTGAAAGACAGAAAGACATCCCAGCTCCACCCACACTCTGACATCACTGCTGCCATTTGAGAAACGCACATTTCTTAAAGGGACTCTTACATGACACCACAGTGTGACAGAGTTTTCAGTTGAGGTAAAAGGAAGGTTTATCGGTATAAAAGATGGCACCGTCAGAACAGATGTGAAGGAGACAGAGAAACTGTGAATATAGGATAGATTCCTTCTGGGAATCTGGGAGGGAGGAAATAAAGTCAAAGTGGCTGTGCAAGTCATTGGACTTATAAGACCATGAGATATAGGGGCAGAATTAGGCCATCGAGTCTGCTCCGCCATTCAATCATGGCTGATAAGTTTCTCATCCCCATTCTCCTGCCTTCTCCCCATAACCCTGATCCCCTTATTAATCAAGAAGCTATCAATCTCTGTCTTAAAGACACTCGGTGATTTGGCCTCCACAGCCTTCAGTGGCAAAGAGTTCCACAGATTCACCACCCTCTGACTGAAGGAATTCCTCCTCATCTCAGTTTTAACGGATTGTCCCTTCAGTCTGAGCCATGCCCTTGGGTTCTAGTTTTTCCTACTGGTGGAAACATCCCCCCCACATCCACTCTATCCCGGTCTCTCAGTATCCTACAAGTTTCAGGAAGATCCCCCCTCATCCTTCTAAACTCCACCGAGTACAGTCCTAGAGTCCTCAACCAATCCTCTTATGACAAGCCCTCCATCCCAGGGATCATGCTTGTGAACATAGTGGTTACTGGGATCTGGCAGTTCAAAGGACATTATGGATGAGCAACAAATACTGGCCTTGCCAGTGACACCCACCTCCTGTGGAAGAATAAAGAAAACGATTGACCAAGACTGCCCCCTTCCACCGCGATGAAATTGCTCAATTCCCCCTCTGTGTCAGCTCATCTACTGCCGAAACCCCCATCAACATATTTGCTGCCTCCAGACTCAACTATTCCTTTGCTTTCATGGCTGGCCTCCTATCTTTCACCCTATGTGAACTTGACCTCATGCAAAATTCTGCTGCTCATATCCTGATTGCCACCAACTCATAATCACTTCTAACAACATCGTTTATTGGCCAACACTGGGTCCCGTCTTTGCAACACCTCAATTTTAAAGTTCTCATTAACGCTTGCAAAGTTCTCCAAAGCCTCGCCCTATCTCTGCAACTTCCTCTAGTCCTACAAATCTCCGAGGGCTTTCCACACCTCCAGTTCTGGCCTCTTGTGCATCCCAGATTTTTATTGCTCCTATGTTGGTGGGTGTGCTTTCACAGTCCTAAGTTTTGGAATTCCCTCCTTCGACCTCTGCATCTCTCTGATTCTCTCGTTCAGTTTTAATGCACTTACCACAATTTCTCACCAGTCTTTGTAGGGACCACAGAATTCCACCAAAAGCTAACAATATTAAAATCCTCATTCTCTGACTTCTTCTCGCTATGGAAGCATCAAACACAGAACATGAATTGGATCACCCACCAATGTAAAACCAGGTTCTTTTAAATACACTCGTGTAGCGTGTAAACTTAAATACTCGAATGATGTATCATAAGGTCCACCCACTTTACATGCTATAGCAACAGGCTTTGAGAAGGTAAAAATGAACTCACTTGACATAAGTATTTAATTAACTGATTTACATTTCTGCAATGGTTTCATAGCCATGTGTAAAATTGTGAAATAATAATTTGCTTTATGTGTTTTTAACTTGGAGGAAGTTATGTTTTATCCCTCCAGTAACATCATTCGGCATTATTTCAGAGAATGATAGAATCCCTAATTCTTAAGTGCTCTTTGCAAGATTCATCTGTTGTCGAAACTACGGAGCCTAACACGTGTGGTTGGATGATTCATTGGCCATTTCTTTTAAATGTTCGAGTTTTATCCCTTGACAGTCCAATCTTTTCCGTGCTGTATATATCTTTGATTAACTGTGTGTTCAGAGTATCTGATGCATAATTTATACAATAGATCACTGGGATTTGATTTGCTTTCAAGTTTTCTGATTTTATATTTGCTGGATTGATCAAGATGCTATCCTCCAGCTCCAATATTATGTTTCTGCATCTGCTGCTACTTTGATAGGTGGAGGTATTTGGCACCTAAAATTATTTTCAATCTATAGAGGCAGCTAAGAGGAAGCTACATAAGCCACCGAGGGAGAAAGGAGTAGAGGGTTCCAGCAGATCGTGTTACGGGAGGTAGGATGGGAAGAGACTCAAGTGGAGCATAAATGCTAGCATGGACTGTTTGGGCCGAATGGCCTGATTCTGTCTTGTATCTTCCATCTAATTCTTAAATCTTCCTCCTAAGAACTCTCTTACTGTTTTCCAGAGATATAAATAAAACCTATTCGAGGGACATTTGAATTGTGAGTGTCGGAACCAAACTGGGTCATTCTTGAACAATCAACATCATACTTATTTGATGGTATGGAACTTGAGAACTGCTGAAAAAAAGAGAAATGCCATCAAAGTTTTTGGGTAGCACGATAGCATAGTCGTTAATGCAGTGGCATCACAGTGCCAGGGTCCCAGGTTTGATTCCCGGCTTGGGTCACTATCTGTGTGGAGTCTGCACGTTCTCCCCGTGTCTGCGTGGGTTTCCTCCGGGTGCTCCGGTTTTCTTCCATAGTCCAAAGACGTGCAGGTTAGGTGCATTGGCCATGCTAAATTGCCCTTAGTGTCCAAAAAGGTAAGGAGGGGTTATTGGGTTGAGGCGATAGGATTGAAGTGAGGGCTTAAGTGCGTCGGTGCAGACTCAATGGGCCGAATGGCCTCCTTCTGCACTGTATGTTCTATGTCCTATGTTCTTGCACAAATCAGGACTGGTCACGAGAAATTATCAACATTAAAGGGGAGGGGGACAATCAATATGGCATGAAAAGAGAGTACTGATTGGGGGCAAGTGGACTCTTGATTGAAAATGTTGCCATGGAGATTGCAGCATGGAACAGTTAACTTCCCAGTTCTGTTCTAACACAAACTGGGCAGGTTGACTCTGGTCAAGGCATTGCCCTGGGGAATGAACTAGGGAATGGATGTTCTCCAATCTTTTGTTTAGTTGTAAAAGGCACAACATGTGGACATGTAACTTCTGTCTACAAAGGACAGGGCACTATGTGTTAATATGCCAGTACTTTCTTGAAAGCTGCCCCGATGAGTGCAAGGTAAACTTTTTGATGGCATGTCTCTTTATCGCCAATAATCAAGACTAATCTTAAAATTAGAACTAAATCATTCAAAAATGAAATCACAAAACATTTCACAAACTGAAGAATCTGGGAATCTGAAACACACTCCGGTATGGTAGCACAGTGGTGAGCACTCTTGTTTCACAGCGTCAGGGTCCCAGGTTCAATTCCCGGCTTGTGTCACTGTCTGTGCAGAGTCTGCATGTTCTCCCTATGTCTGCGTGGGTTTCCTCTGGATGCTCCGGTTTCCTCCCACAAGTCCCGAAAGACGTGATGTTAGGTCATTTGGACATTCTGAATTCACCCTCAGTGAACAGGCGCCGGAATGTGGCGACGAGGGGATTTTCACAGTAACTTCATTGCAGTGTTAATGTAAGCCGACCTGCGACAATAATAAAGATTTTTTTTTTTAAAAGGCTGTGGTTGTTTCAAGACTAAGATGTCTTTTCTTTGATCTGGGTATTATGGAAAATGTAGCATGGATGGGTAAATGGGGTTGACATGTAGAGGGCTGCATTTTAATTATGGAGACAGGTATCAGGAATTGTGAATTTTCCTGATTCTTTCATCCCACCTTTGCCTGGCAGCAGGCCCGAAGTGCCAACAGTGATGGGCGGATGGCAAAATTAGAAGGCCCGTCTCTTTTTGCTGGGACATTTGAATGACCAAGAAGCCAGTGGTAAGCAGGGCTAGCGGGTTTGATGCCAGTCTCTGATCCCTCTCACAGTTATCAGGACCTCATGTGGATGCAGCCCCAACTTGTTTTATTTTGAGATTGGCGCCACGGTGGCGCAGTAGGTAGCACTGCTGCGTCATGGCGCCAAGGGCCTGGGTTTGATCCTGCCGCCGGGTCACTATCTGGGTGGAGTTTGCACATTCTCCCCATGTGTGCGTGTGTCTCACCCCCACAACCCAATGATGTTCAGGGGAGGTGGATTGGCCACGCTAAACTAAGCCTTAATTGGATTTTTTTTTCAATAAATTGGAACAATGTGACCATCAGAGAGGTGATAGGACAGCTTGACAGTGGGAAAATGACACATAGAATAATAATTTTTATTGTCACACGTAGCCTTGCAATACCACTACAATGAAGTTACTGTAAAAAGCCCCTAGTCACCACATTCCGGCTCCTGGTCGGGTATACAGAGGGAGAATTCAGAATGTCCAAATTACGTAATAGCAAGTCTTTCGGGACTTGTGGGAGGAAACCGGAGCACCCGGAGGAAACCCATGCAGACATGGGGAGACCGTGCAGACTCCTCACCGACAGTGACCCAAGTCGGGAATCGAACCTGGGACCCTGGCGCTGTGAAGACATAGTGCTAACTGTTTTGCTACTGTGCTGGCCACATATTGATAGCCATTCAGCCTATCATGTCCATGCCAGTTAAGTCAGTGTCATAATGTGAGACTTGTTCCATGACGTATAATGATGAGTTGGTAAACTTCCTAAATTAAAAGTCATTATACTTGGATGTCAACTGTGGCACAGTTGGTATCACTCTTGCTTCTGAGTCAATAGGTTGTGGCTTTGTGTCCCACCGCAGAAACTGAGCACAACAATCATGGCTGATATTTCAGTGCATTATGGAGGGAGTACTATTCAGTTGTAGGTGCATTCATTTGAATGACACATTTAACTGCAACCCTAATTACTCTCTCAGTGAATGTGAACAATTACCCTGCAGTACTTCAAGAAAGACCAGGGGAGTTATCCTTCAATCAGCATCACAAAAATGTAAGAACTTGCTGTGTGCAAATTGGCTGCTGTGTTCACAACATCACAATAGGGACCACCTTTCAAAAAGTACTCCATCAATTGTAAAATATTTTGAGATGTCCAGTGGCTATGAAAGGCGATATACAAATGAAAGTTTTTCAATCTCTCAAATGCATGTTATTAATTATTAAGAATTCTTATAAAACATTAATGAATTAATAATATTTTTTTAAACTTAGTAAAAAAGTAATTTGTTTCTTGATTGCCTGCTCCCAGCAAGGAATCCATGCTGAAATTAAGTAGAGGGAGGAGATCGGACTACAATATTGTATCCATGGCTCTCGAATATGTGCTGCCAACTAGCAGGGCTCCGTGCTGGGAGTGTGGAATTACTTCTGTAGCTAGTTAATTTAAAAGCGATTTATTCCTTTTTATGTCAATTTTCTTCCATTTTCCACCCTGCTGCTGTGTAGATGTCTCTTTGAGGTGTGAGGCAGGCGAGGAAAACCTGACCTGATTCTCCGACCCTTGGGGAACTCTTGTTTAATGTAGTATCTAACAGGTCACAAGATGGAGAATCTCGGGTGTTAATCTACAACGTAACACACGAGTAAATCAGTATTTAGGAGGTCTTGTGGCATGGTGGGTAGTGTACCTGCCTCTTAGCCAGAAGCCCTGCGATTGAGTCCCACCCTGGGACTTGATGGTCAAGGAAGGTGCGTTCATAACGCGGTCCAACAGGCTGAATGTCAACCTGCAAATCCTTCCAACACGCCAATGGCTGGGGGTAAGAGTGGAAGGGATTCCTGGTCAGCCATGCTTGATGCAGAATGGTGTCCTCAAGCTATAACCCCTGGCGACAGACCAGTGACCTATTTTGGGAATTACTAGCTATGGAAACAGATGAAAGTCTGCACCACGAGTTGTGCGAAGAATTGGAATGGAAATCAATATTTGCCATCTCATGACATTTTAAAGGGATTCTAAATTAAAATAACAGTGACAACGTTCCCACCCCCTTTCTGAGCCCGTGGCCCCTTGGTGCTCCTTGATATTCCGTCAGGCCCTCACTTTATGAATGCTAACGAGCCTACCAAGGAGGACCTCATACAATGCTTGTGCTTGGAATGAATCAGATAAGATATTTTCAATCCCTTGTATTGTAGTTAAAGAGGAACGGCGAAATGGTAAGTCAAAAGTAGTTTATTTCCTACTCACGATAAGGAAATACAGCAGCTCACAACACCCCAAGTCGGGTTCATCCTGAGAGGCCGGCTCCCTACTTGGACCAATTTTTATCTTGGGGACAATTTCCATCCATGTACCTCTCTATTCCTTCCTTGATGAAACGTTGAAATTGTATATATGTAAATAAATCCACCTACGTTTATGACAGTTTCCTTAGGAGTTATTTGGCTGGATTCCCCGTCGAGGATACCTGGAAAGCCCTGATGTGTCGGGGAAAAATCGGGATCAGCGCTGAGCACTGACCCAATCGCAGTGTTCTGACCCCCGCTGGTAGCGTGAATGAGTTCCACGCTGCACGCCAGAGGGAACATGTAAATAATTTGCGGTTCTGGTGGCGGGGTCAGGGAGATTTGTGGTGTGGGGGGTGGGGAGGGGTGGTGCCTCCTGCTCATGATGGCAGCCCGATAGCGGGATTCCCTGGGAATCCCTAGTATTCCATGCCATGCATAAATTTGCATTGCATGGGACAGTGAATTGCATCCCGCTTTACGCCTGCAAAGGGATTGTAAAACTGGCTCAATTCAGCTCTGGTGAGGAACCTGTCTCCCAAATGGAAACTTACTGTCATTGTACTCACATTATATTCTCGTAGAAATGGAAACATGTGACTAGCTCTACCCTATCAACACTTTTTTTTCCAATTAATGTGCAATTTAGATCCAATCCCCCGACACTGCACATCCCTTGGGTTGGGCATGTGAGACCCACCCAGACATGGGGAGAATATGCAAACTCCACACGGACAGTGACCCATCAACACTCTTCATAATTTTAGCGACCAGCATTATGTCGTCCTCTTTTCTAGAGAATAAATATTTCAATAGTTACCTAATGTTTAAGGAATTTTCACATCCATATTGGGTTTTATCTACGTTTTAAGTCAACAACTTTTGTGAGTGTTCGTTAATACTCAATAAAGGTAAGATAAAGTCATAGAGCATAGAACATTACAGCGCAGTACAGGCCCTTCGGCCCTCGGTGTTGCGCCGGCCGGTGAAACCACTCTAAAGCCCATCTACACTATTCCCTTATCGCCCATATGTCTATCCAATGACCATTTGAATGCCCTTAGTGTTGGCGAGTCCACTACTGTTGCAGGCAGGGCATTCACACCCTTACTACACTCTGAATAAAGAACCTACCTCTGACATCTGTCTTATATCTATCTCCCCTCAATTTAAAGCTATGTCCCCTCATGCTAGACATCACCATCTGAGGAAAAAGGCTCTCACTGTCCACCCTATCCAATCCTCTGATCATCTTGTATGCCTCAATTAAGTCACCTCTTAACCTTCTTCTCTCTAACGAAAACAGCCTCAAGTCCCTCAGCCTTTCCTCATAAGATCTTCCCTCCATACCAGGCAACATTCTGGTAAATCTCCTCTGCACCCTTTCCAATGCTTCCACATCCTTCCTAAAATGCGGCGACCAGAATTGCACGCAATACTCCAAATGCGGCTGCTCCAGAGTTTTGTACAGCTTCAACATGACCTCATGGCTCCGAAACTCAATCCATTGTCCCGGATGGCCACAGGCTGCTTTCCCCTTTCAGGGGGAGAGCTGACTGGTGGTGATTTAACCTGAGGATCATCACACCTCAGGCGAGGGGCAAGATTGAGAAGGCAGGGCCTTCATGAATAACCTCAGTCGGTACGGGAATTGAACTCGTGCTGTTGGCTTTACATCTGTATCACACACCAGCTGTCTCGCAAAGTGAGCTAAACCGACCCCCATAATACCCAAGTGTCAAAAGAATAAAATGAAGGTGACACAAGGATTGCTCTTTGACTTGTAGCCAGCAATTCACAAGCACGGGACAATCAAAATACTTCCTTGAGTATAGGTGCATGACCTAAAATAAGAGCTTAGATGAGGGGACCAATTCGAATGTATGTTGACGATGCCAAAAGGGCAGCACGGTGGCACAGTTGGGACAGCACACTGGCACAGTGGGGGAGGCACGGTGGTCCAGTGGTTAGCACTTCTGCCTCACAGCACCTGAGACCCGGGTTCAATTCTGACCTTCGGTGTCTGTGTGGAATTTGAACGTTCTGCCATGTCTGCGTGGGTTTCCTTCGGGTGCTCTTGTTTCCTCCCACGGTTCAAAGATGTGCAGGTTAGGTGGATTGGCCATGTTAAAATTGCCTCTTAGTATCCAAAGATGTGCAGGTGAGGTGGGGTTATGGGGTTACGGGGATAGGGCAGGGAAATGGGCTTTGGTGGAGTGCTCTTACAGAGGATTGGTGCTGACTCGATGGACCAAATGGCTTCCTTCTGCACAGCCTAAATATCTAAAACTCCACTACCGATCTTTGATAACCCCACTACTTATAGCCTGCCAATCTTAAAATTGCATCTGTCCATCTGTCTATTTTTCCATTTGACAACCGTTTCCGTTTCTGCCTTGCTCTCTCTCTCTCTCTCTATATGTATATATATATATATATGAACATAGTATTCACAGTGCAGAAGGAGGCTATTTGGCCCATCGAGCCTCCACCGGTCCTTGGACAGAGCACCCCATTTAAGCCCAAAACTCCACCCCATACCCATAACCCAGCAACCCCTGCCATCTCCTTTGGACACAGAGGGCAATTTATCATGGCCAATCCACCTAACCTGCACGTCTTTGGATTGTGGGAGGAAACCGGAGCTCCCAGAGGAAACCCACGCAGACACGAGGAGAACGTGCAGACTCCACACAGACAGTGACCCAAGCCGGGAATCGAACCTGGGACCCTGGAGCTGTGAAGCGACAATGCTAACCACTGTGCTACCGTGCCGCATACAATATATATATTTATGTATTTAGAGAATTTAGGGGAACTTTCCACACCTCCGGGGAGGTGGGAGGTGGCTGCCGCTATCAATGGGATTTCCCATTGAATTCACCTGGAAACCTGCAGCAAGGTTTCGGCATCAGTGGGACTGGAAATTCCCGCTGGCAAGAACGAACGGAACATCCCCCCTTTCTTTTTATGTGCGTTTGAAAATCCAAACATTACATCCACCGATTCGCCCTCATCTAGCATATTGTTACAGCCTCAAAACAATGTTCACAAAGTTTTCAAACCATAATCATGTTATCATTTATTGAGGACCTTGTTATCACATCGGAAGTAATAGATACCAGCTGTTTCCTTATGACTGACATCAGGCAAACTGGTAGTTTTGCATCTTTTATCTCCTACCTTTCTTGAATATTAGGGCGATGTTTGCTACCCCGGTCCACGGAAGCCATGCTGAAGAATTTATCCAAGTCAGAATGTAACCACCTCCTTAATCACCATAATGTCTATAATCTTATGTATATACATATGAAAAAACCACAAATACAAGAGAGTTGTTTCAAGGTTACAATCTCATTTCTGATTTCAGATGACAGTTATAAAGCACTCAAAGCTTAGCTCTCACAGCTTGAGATGTCGTGTAAGCCAGGAGCTGAGATTATTGCCCTGTAATGACTCCCTGCCATTCATTACTTCCAATCTGATGGCAAAATGCTTGGGTGTTAAAACTCATTTTTCTTCCAAGAGGGTCGATCCTGCCGTGTTATTTCGGAATTAATTTACCAGACCTCTGCAGTATTACCGCTACAGTCAGAAATGCCTGCGTGAGAGGAATGTGTTAAATCCAGACAGAGGTGATGGAAATGACTGCCAACTCATTTTAAACCTCTGCGAGAATATGGAGGAATAAAAATGTCCTGGTCTTCAAGCTGGTTGCGAAGCTTTTGGGTATTAAGATGCTTTAGTAATGCTGGCAAAGCATATCCACATTAAAATAAATTGATTTACTGGTGACATCCTCGAATGCACCATCTTTGGCAATGATGGTAACAATTTATCCATGGAAGCAAAGTCCACAGACAGCTGTAGAGAAGCCTTAAAGATTCAAGTGTGCCTCCACCAAAACTTGCACTGATTTTCTCATTATGCATATGCCTGTATGAAGAGTCTCAATATATAGTGATGCATAATGCAAGTGAGAAATCAGTTTTAACATCAGCTGTATAATGTAAAAATATTTTAACTTTTAATATTTAGGCAAGTTTTTTTTCATCAAAGCTATTGATTCTGTATGATTTCTTGCAAAAGCATGCTTTGCAATGTTAATAAAATAAATGATCTGTGATGTCGGGTGTTCAGTAAAATCAGTCCTCCCCATGTAAAGTAGGTACTGAATACTTCAATCACACATAGAGAGAAAGCCAGGATTAACATCAGCATAAACTGCATGGCTAGAATTGAACCTCTCCCTGCTATTGGTAATGCAATCAAGCTGTCATATGCTAAGTCAAGGAACCAAGCAAGGTTATTGAGTGTTGAAGTCCAAAATAGCATTTTCCCCAGGGTTTGAAAGGCAACTGCGGAAAATCTGTCCAACTCCATTTGAAATCCATTTGATGTTAATCTCTGAGGCATTGTATTGTTATCAATGATCAAGTATTATTATATTATTTGTATCCAAAGGATTACAAAAACATTTACATCATCTCAAGGTTTATGAGGGAGAAACTGAAAATGGAGGAATTGGTCATATTCATCTGTTCGGGTTAAGCATCCATTTGTTGCCCATGGTCCTAGATACAGATGCAGGCCATGGGTACAGCTTCTTGCCTATTTTTATTGAATTGATTAGCAGATTTCCAACACTCCGCACTCTGTTCCAACTCGAGGGTAAATCAAAATATTTAATGTAGCTTTTCAATGGATTCAGCTTGCCGAATAATTTTGTTTCTTTGATGGGATGTGGACATGGCTGACTCGGCCAGCATCTGTTGTCCCATCCCTAATTGTCCTTAAGAAGATGGTGGTGAGCCAGAATGCTGGGTTAAGCCATTTCAGAGAATAGTTCAGAGTCAACCACATTGCTGTGTGCTTGGATTCACATATAGTCCACATCAGATAAAGATGGAAGATTCCCTTCCTCTAAAGGGCATTAGTGCTATTAGCTTCTTGGTCCCCGTTACTGACACGAGCTTTATCTTCCAGAGTTATTATAGACATAAAAACTCATCTGGTTCACTAACGTCATTGGGGAAAGGAAATCTGCCATCCGTACCTGGTCTGGGACTCCAGATCCACATGTGGTTGACTCTTAAATGCCCTCTATGCCTTGCCTAGCAAGAATACTCAGTTGTATTATACTGCTAAACATTAGTCAATAAGGAATTGAAACCAGACGGATCACCTGACATTGACCTAGAACCTGAAACGACTTTGGCAAAACCCAGTCTTGTCGACATTGCAAAGTCCTCCTTATTATTGGCTTCTGCCATAATTGAGGGAGTTGTCTCACAGACTAGTTAAGCAACAACCTGACATAGCCATACTCATGGAATCACAGTGACAGCAGTGGGTACCTCCTACTTGCGGGCAGCATGGCAGCATAAGTGGATAGCACTGTGGCTTCACAGCGTCAGGGTCCCGGGTTCAATTCCCGGCTTGGGTCGATGTCTGTGCGGAGTCTGCACGTTCTCCCTGTGTCTGTGCGCGTTTCCTCCGGGAGCTCCGGTTTCCTCCTACAAGTCCCGAAAGACGTGCTGTTAGGTAATCTGGGCATTCTGAATTCTCCTTCCGTGTGCCCGAACAGGCGCCGGAATATGGTGACTCGGGGCTTTTCACAGTAACTTCATTGAAGTGTTAATGTAAGCCTACTTGTGACAATAATAAAGATTATTACAAGTTGCACTGCAAGAATTCACCAAGGCTCCTGAGACAGCCCCTTCCAAACTCATTCCCGCTACCACCCAGAAGGACAAGGGCAGCAGATACGTAGGAACATCACCACCTAACCATTCCCCTCCAAGCCACTCACCATCCTGACTCGGACATATATCGCCGTTCCTTCACTGTGACTGGGTAAAACTCCTGTTACTCCCTCCCCAACAGCACTGTGGAAGTACATAATCTGCATGGATTGCCGTGGTTCATAGAATCATAGAAAATAGAAGCAGGAGGAGGCCACTTGCCCCCTCGACCCTGCTCTGCCATTCATTATGGTCATGGCTGATCATCCAATTGAATATCCTGATCCCATCTTCCCCCCATAACCTTTGATCCCCTTCGCCTCAACGCTATATCTATCCGCTTTTTTAAAGAATGTAGCTGACCACCACCTTCTCAAGGGCAATTAGGGATGGGAACTAAATTCTGGCCTAGCCAATGACGCTCACTTCCCATGAAGAAATAAAAATAAAAATCTAGCAGTAATTAGACTATGAGGGGGTGAAGCACAAAAATATGTGGTATGACAGTCACGTTTACCTCCCCCCCCCTCCCCCACACCCCCATTAATCCTTCTCCTACAGCCTCTCAGACCTGGCCATGCAACCCTTCACCCATTTGTCAGTCCGATCCTCTCGCTACCCCGTACTTAACTGACCTCCTTTTCTTCAGGAGCTGCCTGTAGTCCCAGCAGTGGCCACCGCAGAGACTTGACGCTGCTGAGTAGACAGTGCTGCCCACCAATCAATTGGCGATCCGCTCTCTGAGGTGGGAGTTCCTCCCCAAACGGGTGCGCAAGTCTCGGCCTGAGCCAATTAACATCCCAGCAAGCATAAAATAGCTGTGGGGCAGCTGGTGACTTGGTGGGCAGTCTCCCTGCTGACCTTTTAGTCAGGGGAAGGGTTGGGGAATATGGCGACGCATATAAACCATCACAAACTTTATATAAAACTCCACTTCAGACAAATTACTGTGAGGGAGATGTTATATTATAATAGCCACGTGGCAAAATGTTCCGAAAAGGTTGGAAGCAGAAAAGACAGTCATCGCTTAAAAGAGAAAGCTGGGATAACATTGCAGCTGCAAACTTTTCATTAATATTGAGTTTGCTGAAGGGTTTACACATGAAAGGTTGACCTACTGATCTTTCCTTTTCACAAAACAGCGTTTTGCATTCCCATTTTTCTCTTTTATAAGCAGCGGGCCTTTTAAATGCCTGGAACAACAATTATCCTTTTTATCCCCCTTCCAAATCGCCATCTGTAAATTGGCAAACAGCTAATCCAACGTATTGCGAAGAGGCTGTTTTATAAACATAGAAACATTCGGCCCTTCGAGCCTGCTTCACCACGCATGACGATCATGACTGATCAACCAGCACAGTAACCTGTCACCACTCCCCCCCCCCCCCCCCCCCCCCCCCGCCCCCCCCCCACCACCACTTACCCTTTTGTCCCTTTAGCCCCAAGAGGTATATCTATCTCCTTTCTGAAAACATACTGGACTGAATTCTCGGCTTCGCAAAGCCAGCAGCAAAAATCGCGATCAGGCGGAGAATCGCGGGCAATGGTAAAATTGTGATTTGCGGCCGGTGCCAATTCCGTCGCCATGCTCCGGTCTCTCGCTGGTGACGTTATTGAAGTTTACATGCAAAACTGTCACTTGCGTGGATTTGAATACCATTAGCGGCTTGGACACTTCATGCTCCACACCTCCACTATGCTCCGCCCCTCTTAGGCGGAGGTCTCGAGGGCCTGAATTGGCACAAGTATTTACAAGTGCGGACTTGATGCCATGGTTGCTGAGGGGGAGCGCTGGTAAAAAAAACTCTCAAAAATATTCGTCCTTGCTTGGGGGAGGGGGTCTGCTCAGGCTGGTGGCGCAATAACAGGGAATACCTTGGTGTCAGGTCTACGGATATTGGGGACGGGATTTTCCGAAATCCCGGGCATGAATTGACGCCGGCATAGACACTGGAGTAGTGTACGTCGGCATCAGTGGGCTCCCTGGGCCAGCAATTCAGTGGTCCTCAGGTGTCCAGCACGGTCCCGGTGGGCCCCACGCAGCCCCAGCGCCGAAACACAGCCCTGCACGGCCGGCGCCTCTCCGCAGAATGACCGTCTCTGCGCCAGCGTATCCGGGTGGTTGTCGTCTTCGCGCCGCGTAACATGGCGGAGGCCTACAGCAGGCCCAAAGGGGAAGGAGGTAGGCCCCCTCCTGATCACGGGCCCCCGCCAATCGATAACCCCCGATCGCAGGCCTGGACGCCGTGGAGGCCCCCGGAGTCAGATCTCCCCCCCCCCAACCAGGACAGCCACCACGGCCGCGGATCCAAGCTCCCGCCGGGTGGTACCAGGTTGGAACCACGCCCGGCGGGACTGCCAGAACTCGGTGGCAATTCGGATGGTCGACCGCAGAGAATCGCTGCGGGGGCATCTTTCAGCGGCCCCCAACAGGCGCCGCGTCGAATGCGCGGGCGCGAATGCCGCCGATTCTCCCGCCGTCAGCGGGGCGGGGATTTCCCGCGTCACCGGCGATTCTCCGACCCGGCGCGTGCTCGGTGAATCCCGGCCAGGGTTTCTGCCTCGGGATCAGAGTGGGCTGGCTCAGACTGCCATTGCTGTGGCCTTCGTGCTATTTACATGCTCTTGGCTGCTCACACTGCTGACTGCTCACTGTGTCCTGTGAGTCTCTGGTAATGGGGGACCCCCGAGACCGCCCCTCTGCAAACCCTCAGGTGCCAGCAGTGTCATCTGGGGAATGGGTGTGTCCAAACTCAACCAGCGGCCCATCAGGTGTTGGCACTCCTCAGAAGCAATGCCCAGCTGCAGAGGAAGCAGGTTATCTGCAGAGCTCACCCCAACCAAAGGACATCTGCACCGCGGCCTTTGGAACCGTCCATGGTTCGCTGCCTTTCTCAGGGCAGAGGCCTTACCAGTGACTCGATAGTCAGGGGCACAGATAGGAGATTTTGTGGGAGCGAGAGAGACTCACGTTTGGTATGTTGCCTCCCAGGTGCAAGGGTACGTGATGTCTCGGATCATGTTTTCCGGGTCCTTAAGGGGGAGGGGGAGCAGCCCCAAGTCGTGGTCCACATTGGCACTAACGACATAGGTAGGAAAGGGGACAAGGATGTCAAGCAGGCTTTCAGGGAGCTAGGATGGAAGCTCAGAACTAGAAAAACAGAGTTGTTATCTCTGGGTTGTTGCCCGTGCCACGTGATAGTGAGATGAGGAATAGGGAGAGAGAGCAATTAAACACGTGGCTACAGGGATGGTGCAGGCGGGAGGGATTCAGATTTCTGGATAACTGGGGCTCTTTCTGGGGAAGGTGGGACCTCTACAGACAGGATGGTCTACATCTGAACCTGAGGGGCACAAATATCCTGGGGGGGAGATTTGTTAGTGCTCTTTGGGGGGGTTTAAACTAATGCAGCAGGGGCATGGGAACCTGGATTGTAGTTTTAGGGTAAGGGAGAATTAGAGTATAGAGGTCAGGAGCACAGATTTGACGTCGCAGGAGGGGGCCAGTGTTCAGGTAGGTGGTTTGAAGTGTGTCTATTTCAATGCCAGGAGTATATGAAATAAGGTAGGGGAACTGGCAGCATGGGTTGGTACCTGGGACTTCGATGTTGTGGCCATTTCGGAGACATGGATAGAGCAGGGACAGGAATGGATGTTGCAGGTTCCGGGGTTTAAGTGTTTTAGTAAGCTCAGAGAAGGAGGCAAAAGAGGGGAGGTGTGGCGCTGCTAGTCAAGAGCAGTATTACGGTGGCGGAGAGGATGCTAGATGGGGACTCATCTTCCGAGGTAGTATGGGCTGAGGTAAGAAACAGGAAAGGAGAGGTCACCCTGTTGGGAGTTTTCTATAGGCCTCCAAATAGTTCGAGGGATGAGAGGAAAGGATGGCGAGGATGATCCTGGATAAGAGTGAAAGTAACAGGGTAGTTATTATGGGAGACTTTAACTTTCCAAATATTGACTGGAAAAGATATAGTTCGAGTACATTCGATGGGTCGTTTTTTGTACAGTGTGTGCAGGAGGGTTTCCTGACACAATATGTTGACAGGCCAACAAGAGGCGAGGCCACGTTGGATTTGGTTTTGGGTAATGAACCTGGCCAGGTGTTGGATTTGGAGGTAGGAGAGCACTTTGGGGACAGTGACCACAATTCGGTGACGTTTACACTAGTGATCGAAAGGGATAAGTATACACCGCAGGGCAAGAGTTATAGCTGGGGGAAGGGCAATTATGATGCCATTAGACGTGACTTGGGGGGGATAGGTTGGAGAAGTAGACTGCAAGTGTTGGGCACACTGGATAAGTGGAGCTTGTTCAAGGATCAGCTACTGCGTGTTCTTGATAAGTACGTACCGGTCAGGCAGGGAGGAAGGCTTAGAGTGAGGGAACCGTGATTTACCAAAGAAGTGGAATCTCTTGTTAAGAGGAAGAAGGAGGCCTATGTGAAGATGAGGTGTGAAGTTTCAGTTGGATAGTTACAAGGTAGCGAGGAAGGATCTAAAGAGAGAGCTAAGACGAGCAAGGAGGGGACATGAGAAGTATTTGGCAGGTAGGATCAAGGAAAACCCAAAAGCTTTCTATAGGTATGTCAGGAATAAGCGAATGACTAGGGAAAGAGTAGGACCAGTCAAGGACAGGGATGGGAAGTTGTGCGTGGAGTCTGAAGAGATAGGAGAGATACTAAATGAATAGTTTTCGTCAGTATTCACTCTGGAAAAAGATAATGTTGTGGAGGAGAATGCTGGGACCCAGGCTATTAGAATAGATGGCATTGAGGTATGTAGGGAAGAGGTGTTGGCAATTCTGGACAGGCTGAAAACAGATAAGTCGCCGGGGTCTGATGGGATTTATCCTAGGATTCTCTGGGAAGCCAGGGAAGAGATTGCTGGACCTTTGGCTTTGATTTTTTATGTCATCATTGGCTACAGGAATAGTGCCAGAGGACTGGAGGATAGCAAATGTGGTCCCTTTGTTCAAAAAGGGGAGCAGAGACAACCCCGGCAACTATAGACCGGTGAGCCTCACGTCTGTAGTGGGTAAAGTCTTGGAGGGGATTATAAGAGACAAGATTTACAATCATCTAGATAGGAATAATATGATCAGGGATAGTCAGCATGGCTTTGTAAAGGGTAGGTCATGCCTCACAAACCTTATCGAGTTCTTTGAGAAGGTGACTGAACAGGTAGACGAGGGTAGAGCAGTTGATGTGGTGTATATGGATTTCAGTAAAGCGTTTGATAAGGTTCCCCACGGTAGGCTATTGCAGAAAATACGGAGGCTGGGGATTGAGGGAGATTTAGAGATGTGGATCAGAAATTGGCTAGCTGAAAGAAGACAGAGGGTGGTGGTTGATAGGAAATGTTCAGAATGGAGTTCAGTTACAAGTGGCATACCACAAGGATCTGTTCTGGGGCCGTTGCTGTTTGTCATTTTTATCAATGACCTAGAGGAGGGTGCAGAAGGGTGGGTGAGTAAATTTGCAGACGATACTAAAGTCGGTGGTGTTGTCAACAGTGTGGAAGGATGTAGTAGGTTACAGAGGGATATAGATAAGCTGCAGAGCTGGGCTGAGAGGTGGCAAATGGAGTTTAATGTAGAGAAGTGTGAGGTGATTCACTTTGGAAGGAATAACAGGAATGCGGAATATTTGGCGAATGGTAAAGTTCTTGGAAGTGTGGATGAGCAGAGGGATCTAGGTGTCCATGTACATAGATCCCTGAAAGTTGCCACCCAGGTTGATAGGGTTGTGAAGAAGGCCTATGGAGTGTTGGCCTTTATTGGTAGAGGGATTGAGTTCCGGAGTCAGGAGGTCATGTTGCAGCTGTACAAAACTCTGGTACGGCCGCATTTGGAGTATTGCGTACAGTTCTGGTCACCGCATTATAGGAAGGACGTGGAGTCTTTGGAGCGGGTGCAGAGGAGATTTACCAGGATGTTGCCTGGTATGGAGGGAAAATCTTATGAGGAAAGGCTGATGGACTTGAGGTTGTTTTTGTTGGAGAGAAGAAGGTTAAGAGGAGACTTAATAGAGGCATGCAAAATGATCAGGGGGTTAGATAGGGTGGACAGTGAGAGCCTTCTCCCACGGATGGAAATGGCTGGCACGAGGGGCATAGGTTTAAACTGAGGGGTAATAGATATATGACAGAGGTCAGAGGTAGGTTCTTTACGCAAAGAGTAGTGAGGCCGTGGAATGCCCTACCTGCAACAGTAGTGAACTCGCCAACATTGAGGGCATTTAAAAGTTTATTGGATAAACATATGGATGATAATGTCATAGTGTAGGTTACATGGCTTTTGTTTCGGTGCAACATCGTGGGCCGAAGGGCCTGTACTGCGCTGTATCGTTCTATGTTCTATGTTCTCACTCCTCAGGATGACCAGCTGTCTCCTCCTGGTGAGGCTGGCAGCACTGGCTGCCTCTGCCAACACCTCCCAGGTGCTGTTCAGGAGGGCTGCTTGAGTCTGCGACCCACCTTGGGGAAGAGGGGAGGCAGTGCCGTAGTGGTATTGTCACTGGTCTAGTATTCCAGAGATCCAGGGTAATTCTCTGGGGACCCAGGTTCAAATCCCACCAGGATAGGTGGTGGAATTTGAAAAAATCTGGAATTTAAAAAAAATCTAATGATGACCATAAAACCATTGTCGATTGTCGTAAAAACCCATCTGGTTCACTGATGTCCTTTAGGGAAGGAAGTCTATCATCCTTACCTGGTCTTGTCTACATGTGACAGCAGACCCACAGCAATGTGGTTGACTCTTAAATGTGCTCTGGGATGGGCAATAGATGCTGACCCAGCCAGTGACACCCACATCCCATGAACGAATAAAAAGAAAAGAGGGTGTCCTTCCTCTTCTCATTGGCATTGAGCCGTATGTCCACTTCAGACTCACAAACTCGGGCGGGAGGAGTGGGCGAGGGGGTGGGGCGCGAAGGTCTTCTCTGAGCCGCCATCTTCATGGTTGCAGTGAGTTTGTGGTATGCGGAGTGCTTAAAAAGAGCCCCAGCTGTCAGGCCCTTCAGCACCCAGCAAGAGCGAGATCCAGATTGCGATGCGCCGCAAGATTCTATTGAATCGCACGAGACGTTCTAAGGGTCGTAAATCTCGCAAGAGGCCTCTTGTAAGATTCAACGGCCTCTTCCCGACACCATATCAGGTGTGGCAATGCCGCTGAATCGCGCCCTATGTCATTTCCTGCACTGGCAGGCCTGGTGCAGCAGGACTACTCATGGAACAGGGTGCCATTTTTGAAGGTAGCCCTGATCTTTCAACCCCTCGATACGCCACCACGGCAACCTCAGGAACCCCCACTTCATTCTACTTACCTCCTCCGGGGTCCCAGAGCCCACCCCTCAGCCCATCTCTTAGGGGCAAGGCCCCCCCATGCCCGACCCCTGGCATTGGTAACCTGGCAACTGGGCATCTTGGCACTGAGACTGGAACTGCCCTGCCGGGTGCCCTGGTGGCAGTGCCAAGGTGTCAGGCTGGCAATTCCAAGGTACCCAGATGGCAGAGGGAGTGCCAGTATACCACCTTGCCCAGAGCGCGACCACCCAGAGGCCTTAGCTCCCCTCCGAGGTGCCATCACGACTGGCTGACGACTTGTGAGCCAGTACCAAACGACACTCAGTTGAGGCCTCGCTGGCGAGGCCGGTGAATCCCGGGCACCAGGTCAATTGGGCAAGGGCATTTTTAAATGAGCCTAATGGATCATTTAAATATACGCACCTGGATCTCGCCCAGCGAAAGCGAGATGCAGATTGCGACGCACCGCAAGATTTCGTTGAATCTTGCAAGACGTTTCAAGTGTTGTGGATCTCATGAGAGGCCTCTCATGAGATTCAACGGCCTCGTCCCGACAACATATCCGGCACGACGAGGCTGTTGAATCACTCCCTGCACTTAAAATGCATCTGCCCACTCACTAAATAGTCTAAATCACACTGAAAGATCTCTGCATCCTCCTGACAGCTCACCATCCCACCCAGCTTTGTGTCATCTGCAAATTTGGAGATATTACTTTCGTTCCCTCATCTAAATCATTGACATACATTGTGACTAGCTCGGGTCCTAGCACTGATCCCCTGCGGTACCCTGCTAGTCACTGCCTGCCACTTGGATAAAGTTGTTTACAAACTAAAGATTTAACATGTTTGAACCAGCTTGAAATCAATTTTGAAACTATTTCAGACATTTCTCATAGCATTGCGTTTAATTTAAAGGCCAAAGTGTTGGATTTGCAATAAGTGACGCGCAAATCCAAAGAACTAAGAAAAATCATCACCATTGTCCACTACAAACTATTAGAGCCTTATGTTAAAGGATAAAAAGCAAATTATTCTTTCACTTGTTTTATGATGAATATATTTAATATTATCATTACCTAAATCCTACATAAATCAGAGATAAACTGATTGTACATGACCTTTAATGTCTTATTAATAGCTGAACACATTGAATACGAGTTAAATCACAGTCTTTGCAAACACTTTCTTGATTATAGTTATATATCACAATGAATGAATCGCAATACCCTAATTAGGTATAGTATAAATCTACTGGAAATAGAAAATTTTGCTCAATATTCCAGCTTGCTTAAAACTAATGTTGCATTACCGTGCAGGAGATCAGTCTTTTTGTTCATTGACACTTCGGCACTTTCCCAGGTATTGATACAGGATTCTTTGATTATGTGGGTGCAGTGATGTTTTTCCGAAGAAAAAGCCATTAAAAATTAGCCCCGTAATTTAGTGTAAGTAGGTGAGCAACATTAATGGAAACGCAATTAAGCCAATTCATAAATCATGCATCACAGCGATTGCTTTGTGAGCTATATGAAGATGGGGATAGAAGCTCAAAAGGATCAGTTGCATGGGGACAGGAGAGGGTAGGGGAGAGGATGGAGAGATTGTTGCTTCTTAATAAGCGACCAGTCGAATTTAGCTTCCTATTACCCGCAGTTGATCCAGTTATGTGAGTTTGTGAATGGGACACTTATATTTGAGCTATTGTAGAAGCATCTATTCAATCTCAAATAAATTAAGTTGAAAAATGATATTGTTATGGAAACCTAATGGCAATTATAATTGCTGCACAAGAGTCTGGTGCATCTTTGCACTTGGACATTGCTGCAATCTAAAAGTAATTCATTTTGAAGAGCTTTGATCTTTTCCGAGAAGTAATAAATCACTACAATAATTTTATTTCTTTTGAGATCCTCAAGATGCATTCCTACACCTGGACTGCTCAGGTGGGGCTGTGGGTACTTTTCACAAAGGATATCCTGCAAAATAGTCCTGTGCCATGCTGTGCACAAACTTGGACCTTTAAATGGGAGATGACTTACCAGAGGAAGACATGGACGAGGCCGAGAACTCCTTGAATGATGATCTAGAAGAGCACAAAGCTGAGGAGGATGGTAATGGTGTGCTTACAAGAGGTGATGCTGTTGAAGAAGCTCAATAGAACATAGAACATACAATGCAGATGGAGACCATTTGGCCCATTGAGTCTGCACCGACTCATTTAAGCCCTCACTTCCACCCTATCCCCATAACCCAATAACCCTTCCTAACCTTAATGTCACTAAGGGCAATTTATCATGGCCAATCCACCTAACTTGCACGTCTTTGGACTGTGGGAGGAAACCGGAGCATCCGGAGGAAACACAGACACGGGGAGAACGTGCAGACTCTGCACAGACAGTGACCCAGCGGGGAATCGAACCTGGGACCCTGGCACAGTGAAGCCATAGTGCTATCCACTTGTGCTACCGTGCTGCCCCCAATGTGGAAGACGATGATGTGTTGGGTGTTCTGGATCACATACAGGTCACCAACACTTGAAGCAGTGCAACACTATTTTATTAAAAGGTTTACTATTTAAACATACTTGAACTGTGCGTAAATACGATACTAGCTTTAACTAAAGACCTTTGCTGAGTCCTAACCAGTTGATGCACTCAGCACATGGTGAATGTCTGTGTTGCAGGCTGTGAGCTCTGTGCTCCTAGCTAGCTGCTACTTGAATGAGCAGGAACTCTGATGCCCCCTGTCTTAAAAGTGCATGTGCTCTCACTGGTGATTGGATGCGGTGTTGTGTATGTTGATTGGTCCCACTGAGTGTCCATCAGTGTGTGTCTGCACCATGATATACTGGTGTATATTATGACATCCCCCCTTTTATATAAAAAAATGTGCCTGCGTGACAATAAATAGTGTGTGGTGAATGTTCCTGACTACGTGTGTGCAAATTATTTACAGGACTATGTACATAAAACTAAACTATTTACATGGGAAGGTGCCTGGTGCAGAAAAAACACTGTGTCACACAAATAACGAGATGAACACTATATACAAACCACTTGAACGATTAAACGGAAGAACAGAACAGACCAGAGAGTCCATTAGTGCACAAAGTTCACAAATTAAGTCTCTGAGGTGGGCGACAAATTCTGGTTGACCGCCTCGAGGGTGGGTCAGGAGCCATCAGCTGAGGAGCGGGCTGGACTGCGTCAGAGTGAGGAGGATGCAGAGTAACCGGAATCTCCGCATAGTCCAGGTCAGGGACAACAGGATTGCATGGCACTGGCGGAGGATCACGGAGCGAGCGCGGAACGAGACGAAGGGCACGTCGATTACGGCGCAGAATGGAGCCACCCGGTAGACAAACCAGGAACGAGCGGGGAGCCACCTGCCGAAGAACCACAGCAGTTGCAGACCAGCCACCATCTGGAAGATGGATGCGGACGTTGTCATCTGGAGCCAGAGCAGGGAGATCAGCTGCACGGGAGTCATGAGCCACCTTGTGCTGTGCACGAGACAGTTGCATCCGGCGAAAGACCGGAACGTGGTCGAGGTCTGGGATGTGAATGGACGGCACCGTCGTCCTCAGGGTGCGACCCATGAGCAGCTGGGCTGGCGATAGGCCAGTGGACAGTGGGGCCGAGCGATAGGCCAGCAGGGCGAGGTAGAAGTCGGATCCCGCATCGCCAGCCTTGCAGAGGAGCCGTTTGACTATGTGGACGCCCTTCTCCGCTTTGCCATTGGATTGGGGGTACAGGGGACTGGATGTCACATGCACAAAGTTGTACCTCCTGGCAAAGTTGGACCATTCCTGGCTCGCGAAGCAGGGGCCATTGTCCGACATCACAGTGAGTGGGATGCCGTGACGAGCGAAGGTGTTCTTACAGGCACGGATGACTGCAGACGATGTGATGTCGTGCAAACGTACCACCTCCTGGTAGTTTGAAAAATAGTCGACAATCAGAACATAGTCCCTGCCCAGCGTGTGGAACAGGTCGATGCCGACCTTGGACCAAGGGGACGTGACCAACTCATGGGGCTGTAGGGTCTCACGTGGTTGGGCCAGCTGGAACCGCTGACAGGTGGGGCAGTTGAGCACTGTGTTGGCGTTGGCGTCATTGATGCCGGGCCAGTACACTGCCTCTCGGGCCCATCGGCGGCACTTCTCCATACCAAGATGGCCCTCGTGTAGCTGTTCCAAGACAAGCTGGCGCATGCTGTGCGGGATAACAATGCGGTCCAGCTTCAGGAGGACACCATCGACTACTGCCAGATCGTCTCTGATGTAGTAGAACTGCGGGCATTGGCCCTTGAGCCACCTGTCTGTTAGGTGGCGCATGACACGCTGTAACAGGGGGTCAGCCGCAGTCTCGCGGCGAATTTGGACGAGGCGTTCATCCGTGGCCGGTAGATTGGAGGCCACGAAGGCCACATGGGCGTCAACCTGGCAGACGAATCCCGCTGGGACACACGGGGTGTTGACTGCCCTGGACAGAGCGTCGGCTATGATCAAGTCTTTGCCAGGGGTGTATACGAGCTGGAAGTCGTATCGCCGGAGTTTGAGCAGAATGCGCAGGAGGCAATGCACCATGTCGTTCAAGTCTTTCTGTATTATATTGACCAGCGGGCGATGGTCGGTCTCGGCGGTAAATTGGGAAAGGCCGTACACATAATCATGAAACTTAACGACACCGGTCAAAAGGCCCAGGCATTCCTTTTCTATCTGCGCATAGCGCTGTTCCGTGGGGGTCATGGCGCATGACGCATATGCAACGGGGGCCCATGATGAGGCCTCATCGCGTTGCAGGAGCACTGCCCCAATGCCAGTTTGACTGGCATCGGTCAAAATTTTTGTCTCTTTCGCTGGATCAAAAAAGGCCAATACCGGGGCCGTGGTAAGTTTGGTTTTAAGTTCTCTCCATTCGCGCTCGTGGGCAGGAAGCCATTGAAGTCTGTCGTCTTCCTGACCAGGTTCCTGAGAGCTGTGATATGAGAGGAGAGGTTAGGGATGAACTTCCCTAGGAAGTTGACCATGCCCAGAAATTGGAGGACCGCCTTCTTGTCCTCTGGCTTTTTCATGACTGTGATGGCAGCCACCTTGTCTGCATCCGGCCGCACACCCAACTGGGAGATGTGGTCCCCTAGGAACTTGAGTTCCGTCTGGCCGAAGGAGCATTTTGCCCTGTTGAGGCGTAGGCCCTGCTCCCGTATCCCGTTTGAACACGCGCTGGAGGCGACTGATATGCTCCTGCGGCGCTGTGGACCAAATGATTATGTTGTCGACATAGATGCGAACACCTTCAATGCCTTCCATCATTTGTTCCATGATCCGGTGGAACACTTCTGATGCCGATATGATCCCAAACGGCATCCTGTTGTAATAATATCTGCCAAAAGGTGTGTTAAAAGTACACAGTTTCCTTCTGGATCTGTCTAGTTGAATTTGCCAGAATCCTTTTGAGGCACCAAGTTTGGTGAAGAGCTTGGCGCGAGCCATCTCGCATGTGATCTCTTCGCGTTTGAGGATTGGGTAATGCTCCCTCATTATGTTGCGATTCAGATCCTTTGGATCAATGCAGATTCTGAGCTCGCCGGAAGGCTTTTTTACGCACACTATGGAACTGACCCAGTCGGTTGGTTCCGTAACTCTGGAGATCACTCCTTGGTCTTGGAGGTCTTGCAGCTGCTGCTTGAGGCGGTCCTTGAGGGGTGCTGGGACTCTGCGAGGTGCATGCACCACAGGCGTGTCTTTCTGTTTGAGTAGGATCTTGTAAGTATATGGGAGCGTGCCCATGCCTTGGAAGACGTTACGGTGCTGGTCGATGATGGCGTTGAGTTGCGCCCTGAAGTCAGCGTCCTGGAAGGCAGACGTATCATCAGGAGACAGAGAGTGAACTCTTTGAACGAGGTTTAGCAGCTTGCACGCCTGTGCGCCAAGCAGAGAGTCCTTCGAGGAGCCCACGATCTCGAAAGGAAGGATGGCTTTTCGTGACTTGTGCATCACTTCGAGTTGGCATGAGCCGGTAGCAGGAATGATGTTGCCATTGTAGTCTAATAGCTGGCGGGCCGATGGAAGAATGGTTAGTTTGACACGAAGGCTTTGGAAAGCAGACTACGCAATGAGATTGGCGGAGGCACCAGTGTCCAGGTGGAATCGTATTTGGGACCAGTTGACCGTCAGGGTGGCACACCACTCATCGTCTGGATCGATGCTGTATGCCGACAGCGGCTGGTGTCTTTGCCTCGGGGAAAGCCTGTTTTTCGTTACGACACCGACTCGAAAAGGCGCCTTCGGGTCCTCGGTGTCACTGCTGTGTGGGAGGTCGGAATCGGACTTGGTGACCATGGGTTGAATTGCCCGAACATTCCTGTGAGGCTGGCTGAAGCGATATGAATTGGAAGGCTGAGCTGCTCGACAGCAGGCAGCATAGTGGCCAAGTCTTCCACATCGTAGGCATTGTCGAGATTTTGCAGGGCATTGCCGCTTTAAATAGGTGGAGCCACAGTTGCCGCACGTCGTGACATCAGCACCTTCGCTGTGCCACCGCGCATACGCGGTGCCCACCTGCGCATTACGTTCCTCCATGTTGCCGTCCCCTCGTTTGATGCGTACAAGCGCGGGAGTCTGCGAAAAGCGCGCAAAATGGCCGCCCTCATCCAGGCTGAGGCTCTGGAGGTGCTCAATCACTTGGACCCGTTCCGCCTCGTGGGGACCTTGCTGCGCCATTTCAGCCGCTTGTATATGGGAGTACCGACTGGTGGAATTTTCATGTAGGACAAAGGTCTCGATGGCGGTCACTAGGGTGAGTTGCTTTACTTTGAGGAGCTGCTGACGTAGGTGGTCCGACTGAACACCCAAAATGTTCTGGTCGCGTATCATGGAGTCGGAGGTGGGCCCATAGCTGCAAGATTGCACAAGGATGCGGAGGTGCGTTAGAAAGGATTGGAAAGGTTCGTCCTTACCCTGCAAACGCTGCTGGAATACGTAGCGTTCAAAACTTTCATTCACCTCTACGCTGCAGTGAGTGTCAAATTTGAGGAGAACCGTCTTGAGCTTCGTCTTGTCTTCGTCACCTGCAAAGGCGAGAGAGTTGAAAATGTGGATGGCATGGCCCCCGGCCGTGGAGAGGAGAAGAACAATCTTTCTGGTGTCCGAGGCGCCCTCCCTGTCCGTGACTTCGAGGAAGAACTGGAAGCGCTGTTTGAAAATCTTCCAGTTGGCCCCGAGGTTGTCGGCAATGCGGAGCGGTGGCGGTGGGCTGATGTTGTCCATGTCGCAGGATGATGGAATGCTGGCGGAAGGCAGATCACTTGCAGGTAGGTCTAAGAAGTGCTAGTATCCCACCACTCCTAGTATCATGATGTGTTGGGTGTTCTGGATCACATACAGGTCACCAACACTTGAAGTAGTGTAACACTATTTTATTAAAAGGTTAACTATTTAAACATACTTGAACTGTGGGTAAATACGATACCAGCTTTAACTAAAGACCTTTGCCTTGTCCTAACCAGTTGATGCACTCAGCACATGGTGAATGTCTGTGTTGCAGGCTGTGAGCTCTATGCTCCTAGTTAGCTGCTACTCGAATGAGCGGGAACTCTGATGTCCCCTGTCTTTATTATGCATGTGCTCTCACTGGTGATTGGATGCGGTGTTGTGTATGTTGATTGGTCCCACTGTGTGTCCATCAGTGCGTGTCTGCACCATGATGTACTGGTGTATATTATGACAGACATGTCTGTGAGGCACTGATAACCACACGGTTCCAGAAGGAATGTGAGCGAGAAGTGCCATGAGTTTTAAAGAGCAAGAGAGGAGCCAAGCGTTTTAAGAACGAGAAAGGAGCCGGGGGTTTTAAAAGAGCAAGGTAGGAGCTGGAGTTTTAAAAGAAGCGAGGGAGGAGCCGGGTGTTTTAAAAGAAGCCAGAGAGGAGCCGGGGAGTTTTAAAAGAGCGAGCGAGGAGCCAGGAGTTTAAAAGAGTGAGAGACGAGAAGGATAAATGCAAACACTGGTTCAGAAAGAGGCATGGGACCAAACAAAGAAGCTGATTGATGGGTAAGTCTAGGTGAGTATTTTCAATCCTTTAAAATAATTCATTGCTTAATATCAAGGTAGGAGCTAAAAAAAGTAAATAAAAAGTAGCATAGAATAGTACCGTCCAATTATAATAGAAGTGTCAAGTAAGAAACAGGGTTCTTAGCTAATGTAAATAAGGCCCCGAGCTAAAATATTATTTTTCAGGGAGTAACGAGCTTAATCAAGAGGGACATCATGGCAGGGGACGTCAGACCTGTGCTATGCTCCTCCTGCTCAATGTGGGAAATGACACTGTGTGCAGAAGGTGTATGCAAATGCAACTTCTAAATAGCCAGATTTCAGAGCTGGAGCTGCGAATGGACTTACTATGGAGCATCCGTGATGATAAAGAAGTCGTGGATAGCACGTTTAGCAAGGTGGGCACACCACAGGTGAGGATTACACAGGCAGTAAGGGATTGGGTGACCATCAGGAACAGTAAAAGACTCAGGATGGTGATGCAGGAGTCCCTTGTGGTCAACTCCCTCTCAAACAGAAATACCGCTTTGTTTACTGTTTTGGGGGGGGGGGGAATGACCTCTCAGGGGAAAGCAGCAGCAACTAAATCCATGGCACCGTGGATGGCTCAGATGGGTGAGAGAAAAATGAGTGGCATGGCTATAGTGATAGAGGATTCAATAGGGGCAAAGACAGATACTTCTGTGGCGCAAACGTGAATTGAGGATGGCATGTTGCCTCACTTGTGCCAGGTGTCGAGGTATACATTGGTACCAATGACATGGGTACGGAGGGTTTCGGCCCTGCAAACTGAGTATAGGAAGTTAGAAGATAAACTAAAATGCAGGACCTCAAATGTAGCAATCTCAGGATTACTCACAGTTCCACATGCTAGAGAGAGCAGGAATAGGAGGATAGATTAGATGAATGGAGGTGGAACATTAGCTAGTGAGGTAGAAGATGTAGTGATAGACCTGGAATTACAGGAAAAGCAAGGGTTAAAATGTGTCTCGCAAGGGAAAATGCTGAGGATGAACTGTTTATACTTCAAAGCAAGGAGTATTACAAACAAGGTAGATGAGTTAAGAGCACAGAGAGACATCTGGCAACAGGATGTCATTGCTGTAATGGAAACCTGGCTAAAGGAGGGGCAAAATTGGCAGCTCAATATCCCTGGATATAGTATTCAGGCAGGAGAGAGTGGAAGACAAAAAACGAGAGAGTAACGCTGATGGCTAAAGAATCAATTGCAGTTGGGAGAACGGATGATAAACTAAAAGGGTCAACAAACGAGGCTTTATGGGCTGCGCTTGGAAATAAAAAATGAGCACTGGCACTTATGGGCGGCACAGAGTTAGCACTGCTTCTTCACAGCACCAGGGACACGGGTTCAATTCTGACCTCAGGTGACTGTCTGTGTGGAGTTTGCACGACCTCCCCGTGTCTGCGTGGGTTTCCTATGGGTGCTCTTATTTCCTCCCACAGTTCAGTGTGCAGATTAGGGCCATACTAAGTTGTCCCTTAGTGTTCAAAGGTTACATGGGGTTACTAGGTGATGGGGATAGGGTGGGGTTGTTGGCCTACCAGAGGGTTGGTGTAGACTCAATGGGCCGAATGGCCTCCTTCTACACTGTAGTGATAACATGATTCTGTGATTCAACTGGGAGTGTACTACAGACCTCCAAATAGTGAAAGGGAGATAGAAGAAAAAATATGTAGCCACATTTCTGCCTGTAAGAACAAGTAGTAATAGTAGGAGACTTCAAGTATCACAATAACAACTGGGATTCAAAGAATATTAGGAGAACCGAGGGAGAAAAACTTTGCAGTGTGTCCAGGAAAAGTAAGAGGTCTTACAACACAAGGTTAAAGTCCAACAGGTTTATTTCAAATCACTAGCTTGCGGAGCACTGCTCCTTCCTCAGGTGAATGAAGAGGTAGGTTCCAGAAACATCTATATAGACAAAGTCAAAGATGCAAGACGATACTTTGAATGCGAGCATTTGCAGGTAATTAAGTCTTTACAGATCCAGAGAGAGGGGTAACCCCAGGTTAAAGAGGTGTGAATTGTCTCAAGCCAGGACAGTTGGTAGGATTTCGCAAGCCCAGGCCAGATGGTGGCCCAACCAACTTAGTCTTTCCTCATATGACAGTCCCGCCATCCCAGGAATCAGCCTGGTAAACTTTCTCTGCACTCCCTCCATAGCAAGAACATCCTGCCTCAGATAAGGACACCAAACCTGCACATTATACTCCAGGTATGGCTTCACCAAGCCCTATGCAATTGCGGTAAAACATCCCTATTCCTATATTCAAATCCTTCTGCTATGAAGGCCAACATATATATAGTCAGTATAATCAAAGATCCCTCCCACCCGGCTTACTCACTCTTCCAACTTCTTCCATCAGGCAGGAGATACAGAAGTCTGAGAACACGCACAAACAGACTCAAAAACAGCTTCTTCCTCACTGTCACCATGACTCCTAAATGATCCTCTTATGGACTGACCTCATTAACACTACACCCTGTATGCTTCATCCGATGCCAGTGCTTATGTAGTTACATTGTATATGTTGTGTTGCCCTATTATGTATTTTCTTTTATTCCCTTTTCTTCTCATGTACTTAATGATCTGTTGAGCTGCTCGCAGAAAAATACTTTTCACTGTACCTCGGTACACGTGACAATAAACAAATCCAATCCAATCCAATCCAATACCATTTGTCTTCTTACTTCCTGCTGTACCTGCGCACTTACTTTCAGCGACTGACGCACAAACACACCAAGGTCTCACTATGTATCCATCTCTCTCAATTGACGCTGATTCAAATAATAATCTGCCTACATATTTTTCTATCTAAGCGGCTAACCTCACATTTATCCACGTTCTCCTGCATCTTTCATGCAAAAGCGCACTCATTCAGCCTCTCCAAATCCCGCTGAAGCATCTCTGCATCCTCCTCACAGCTCACCCTCCCACCCAACTTTGTATCATCTGCAAATTTGGAGATAATACATTTAATCCCCTCGTCCAAATCATTAATATTTTGTGAATATTTGGGGTCCTTGCACAGATCACTGTGGTACCCAACTCATCACTGCCTGCCAATTAGAAAAAGACCCATTTACTCTAACTTTTTTCTTCCTATCTGCTAACCAGCTTTCTATCCATCACAAGACACTACCCACAATCTACCCTGTCTCTCCCCAATCTCTACACACACAGACAAATGACATAGAGGGAAAGGGTGGTGGAAAGGGAAATAAAATATTAATAAATATTAATGAAAACAAAAGGATAAGGATCTTTGATTCACTGGGTTGACATCCAGTCAATGTCTTTCTGAAGTTCAGGCTTTCATTTTGATACTTCCTCCTTTTCGGCTTGAGATGGTTTCTCTTGCAAGGTTGTCTACTTTCTCAGCATCATTCCACATTCATAGCAAAGGATGTGCCAGGCACTCACTGCTTTCAGAACAATAGGGCAGTTCTTTCGCTTCAGCAAGCAGGAGAGCCAGGAAGTTGCGGATAGTATTTATGTGGCTGGTCCAGTTATGTTTCTGGTCAATGGTGCCCCCCGGGATGTTGACGGTGGGGAATTCAATAATTGTAATGCTTTTGAATGTCATGGGAGATGTTTAAATCCTCTTGTTGGAAGTGGGCACGTCTTTCCACTTGTGTGGCGTGAATGTTACTTGCCACTTAGCAGGCAACGCAGAATGTTGTCCAATCCTTGCTCCCTATAGTCATGGACTCCTTCAGTATGTGAGGAGCAGCAATTGGAATTGAACACTGCATAATCATGAGCAAACATTCCCATTTCTGATATAATGACAGATGGAAAGTCATGGAGGAAGCAACTGAAGATAGTTGGGCACATTGCCCTGAGGAACTCCTACAGCGATGTTCTGCAGGGCTGTAGTGATTGACCTGCAAGAGCCATGGTCATCTTTCTTTATGCACGATGATATTCCAATCTGTGGAGAGACTTCCCTTAATTTCCATTGATTTTAGTTTTACTGATTCATACAGGTGAAAACCAGTAATTAAGACACAGAAGCACAGAGAGGACAAAACTGGTGATTCTTCAATTATCAAATTGCCAATTCTTGTTTGGTGCACTGCACTTTGGATATCATGTTTTTTAGAAGGAGTTTTCAAGAACTATTTCAAACATTTAGTGAAATGCCAATTTTGTTCCATTCAAACCAGTAACAGGGCATTGTTGCTTTCCTGCCTGAATTTTTTTATTTTTCTATTCCTTTTTCAGGCTTTCTCAGGGAACTCCAATGCCGATGGCGTCGAGCGACACAAATTGCAGCACTCTATTAAAGCAAGACTCCTTCGTTTTGTTCCCCTCGAGTGGAATCCACATGGTAGAATAGGAATGAGAGTTGAAGTTTACGGCTGTTCATACAGTAAGTACAAACTAATAGTGCAAAGGACTTTGTTTTACGAGCGTCTTTCTCAAGTACTGTTATCATTTGGGTATGTCGAAGTGAAATGAGGAATGCCATCACTTTGCAGTTCAGTGCTGTAACAGTTTAAATGAAGAGTCCTGGGACATCTTATTATAAGTTAATTGAACTACAGACATTGAATCAACCAACACAAGATGAGATATAATAAAGGTCAGTGAAAATTAAGTCAGATTCCTTATCAGCTTTACTGCAAAAGGCTACAGTTCTAAAACATAGCTGATTTATGTTAATTCAGCTTAAAAGCAAACGTTTATTAGAATATCAAACAATTTAAGTCACTGGTTTGACATTTCTTACAGTTTGTGGCTGAAACATCTGGATTTTGTGATATGAAATGAGGCAGACTTGGTTAGGGGACCTTAAGGTGAAGGAACACTGAGGGGTCAGTGACCACAATATGATTGAATTCACCCTGCAGTTTGAGAGGGAGAAGCTGGAATCAGATTATAGACATCATAGAATTTACAGTGCAGAAGAAGGCCATTCGGCCCATCGAGTCTGCACCGGCTCTTGGAAAGAGCACCCTACCCAAGGTCAACACCTCCACCCTATCCCCATAACCCAGTATCCCCATCCAACACTAAGGACAATTTTGGACACTAAGGGCAATTTATCATGGCTAATCCACCTAACCTGCACATCTTTGGACTGTGGGAGGAAACCGGAGCACCCGGAGGAAACCCACGCACACACGGGGAGGATGTGCAGATTCCGCACAGACAGTGACCCAAGCCGGAATCGAACCTGGGACCCTGGAGCTGTGAAGCAATTGTGCTATCCACAATGCTACCATGCTGCCCTTAAAATGTAATGGTATTACAATTAAATAAAGGTAACTGCAAAGACATGAGGGAGGTACAGGCCAGAGTTGATTGGAAGGGGAACCTAGCAGGGAAGATATTGGAACAGCAAAGGCAGGAGTTTTTGGAGTAATTCGAGATGCACTACAGAAATTCATTCCAAGGAGGAGAAACCTACTAAGGGGAGGACAAGGTATCCATGGCTGACGAGGAAAGTCAGGGACAACATAAAAGCAAAAGAAAAGACATACATATGATGAAGGTTAGTGGGAAGCCAGAAGATTGGGAAGCCTTTAAAAGCAACCTGAGGACAACTATAAAAACCAATCGGGGGGAGAAAATGAAATATATGAGTGTAAGTTAGCTAATAATATAAAAGAACATTGCAAGAGGTTTTTTTATACATATACAAAAGATAAGAGAGAGGCAAGAATGGACATTGGAAAATGAGGTTGGAGAAATCATAGAAATCATAGAATTACAGTGCAGAAGGAGGCCATTCGGCCCATCGAGTCTGCATCGGTCCTTACAAAGAGCACCGTACTCAAGCCCATGTATCCACCCTATCCCAGTTACCCAGTAACCCCCACTTAACCTTTTTTGGACACTAAGGGCAATTTAGCATGGCCAATCCACCTAACCCTCACATCTTTGGACTGTGGGAGGAAACCGGAGCACCCGGAGGAAACCCACGCAGTCACGGGGAGAACGTGCAGACTACACACAGATAGTGACCCAGCTGGGAATCGAACCTGGGACCCTGGATCTGTGAAGTAACTGTGCTAACCACTATGCTACCATGCTGCCCAGTAGTAAGTAGTAGTAGAGCCCAGTAGTAAGAAGTAGTAGTAGAGAAGTAGTAATGGGGAACAAAGAAATGGCAGAGAAATTGAATAGGTACTTTGCATCATTCTTCACGGTGTAAGACACCAGCGGCAAGCCAGAACTTCAAGAGAGTCAGGGGGCAGAGTTAAGTGTACTGGCCATCACTAAGGAGCTGGGGAAGTTGAAAGGTCTGAAGGTGGATAAATCACCCAGACCGGGGATGAACTACACTGATTTGATTTGATTTGATTTATTGTCACATGTATCGAAGTACAGGGAAAAGTATTTTCCGATATCTGCATGTGCAGCTCTTCAGACTTCTGTATCTTCTGCCTGATGGAAGAGCCTGGAAGAAGGCGATGCCTAGGTAGGAAGGGACTCTGATAATGCTATCTACCTTCCTGAGGCAACAGGCGGTGCAGACAGAATCAATGTGGGGGTGGCAAGCTTGTGTGATGCGTTGGGCTGAGTTCCCCACACTCTGCAGTTTCTTGCGATCTTGGGCCGAGCAGTTGCCATACCAGCAGGCAGAGGCTCTTTGGTAGGAGCTGTGGTCACTGGCGGGGGATGGTCCAGACGTGGCAAGCTTGGCCAAACGGGGGCAATTTTTTGGCAGGCTGCATCCGCATGTGACCGGCGCATGTTGCACGCCGCAGCTGTGCACATGTGAGGCCATGGACCTGGCAATTCTCCATCTATATCCGCAGCTGGAGCCGGGGGCTCTATGCTGCATGCCGGCTAGCCCTCCAGCAGACAGAGGATTGATGGAGGTTTTGCGCTGCTTTTTCGGGCGTAAAACACCACTGTTCCTGCGCTGATAGTCTTCCAACTGGAGAATCCAAACCATAGGCTCTCAGGAGTAACCTGAAGTAGGAAATGCGAGGTAGCGAGGTGGAGCGGTTTTGTGCGGAAATTGGAGAGCTTGGGCCCCAGACAGCTGAAGATGTGACCACCAATGGGGGAGCAATTCAATTCAGGAATGCTCAAGAGGCCAGAGTTAGAGGAGCGTGGGCATCTTGGAACGTGTGAGGCTGCAGGAGAGAGATAGGGAGGGACGAGGCCATAGAGGGATGAAAACAATGATCAGAATTTTTTTAATCTAAATGTCGCTTAACCAGGAGCCCATGTAGGCAGTGAGCACTGTGGTAATGAGTGAATGGGATTTCATATGAGTTTGGCCATGGGATATGCGTTAAGGCACAGGATATGATTTAGAACATGGGATATGAATTAGGACACAGTCCACAGTGTCCTAGATATCCTGAGATTTACAGACTATAGAATGTATGAGGCCAGCCAGGGATCTGGTAGAATAGTCAAGTCCAGAGATAACAAAGTTATGGATTAGAAAACGTATTAGTGATTAACAAACTCATAATAATCTGGAGAAATTGAACCTGTGGGTTAATGTGCATTAGTTTGACTCAGTCCCAAGAGGAGTTTTGAAAATCTGAAGAAAAATGTACTAATTCTCCAGTAAGGCTAACACTCCACACTAACACACACTCCGAGCACGCATTTGTCCTCGTAGAACCTCTCCCCAACTGTCTTGCGAAACAAAGGGCGGGATTCTCCGACCCCCCCGCCGGGTCGGAGAATCACCGGGGGGCGGCGTGAATCCCGCCCCGCCGCTCCGACGGCGGCTGCCGAATTCTCCGGTGCCGGTTTTTTAGTGGGTGCGGGGATCCCGTCGCACAGGTCGGGGGTCGTTGGCAATGGCCCCCCCGGCGATTCTCCGGGCCCCAATAGGCCGAGCGGCTGTCCATTTTTGGCCGGCCCCGCCGTCGTGAAATACACAAGGTCCATACCGGCGGGACCTGGCTCTGAGGGCGGCCTGCGGAGTCCTCGGGGGGGCGCGGGGGGATCCGGCCCCAGGGGAGGCCGCCATGGTGGCCTGGGCCACGATCGGGGCCCACCGATCTGCTGGCGGGCCTGTGCCGTGGAGGCACCCTTTCCCTCCGCTCTGGCCTTTGTAAAGCTCCGCGCGGAGAAGAAACCCCCTGCGCATCCGCAGGGATCACTGCAGCGGTTCTGCGCATGTGCCAGCTCGCGCCGGCCAGCAGAGGCCCTTCGGCGCCAGTTGGTTCAACGCCAAGCACTCCAGCGCCGGCCTAGCCCCCAGAATTGCGGAGGATTCCGCAACTTCCGAGCAGCCCGACGCCGGAGTGATTCACGCCACTGTTTGGCGCTGGTACGACACGCCCGCCGGTTGGGGGTGAATCCCGGCCAAAGATGTTTATGGACCCAGAATCCCCAATTTTGGTTCAGATCCCAGATTAGCACTCAACTATTTGCATTTGATAAAACTGAAGAAATGTTGCTGCACCACAGGAGTGATAATACTAACCACTAGACAGCTTTCATATGAAAATAAACTTTAATTTGAACACAGGGTAAAGCACATTAGCTACAAAGACGTAGCATCACAGCTAAGAGGTGCAGCATATTAAATTGTTTCCTGAAATACGTATATTTCCTTGAAATACGTATATTTCAAATACTACGTATGTGTAAAGTTAACAACCAGGTTTTACTTGCTTTTCTTGGTGAGAGTCCTTGGAGAGAGATACGTTTATTTTGGATCAAGCTGAAAACCTTCTGCTCAGCTTTAAGCCCTGGAAGCAACTCCTTTGTCCAGACAGACCTGGCCCCTCCCATTTGTTACACCAGCTGCACTCAAAGCATGCAACATTATTTTGTCTCTTGCTCCAAGATGTGCCTTGATTTATTTAGCCAGCCCATTCTTACAACATAATATTAGCTCACTACCTGCAAAAAGGTAAAATTACTTTTAATATCTATGAGCAAAACAATTGCCCTGCAAAAATCACTGACCACCTCACTTTTAATCACAGCTCGAGCAGACATGCTGTCTGTAAGCATTAAAAAAAAATTAGAGTCCAATTATATATTTTTTCCCAATTAAGGGGCAATTTAGCATGGCCAAAAACTACATTTTTGGGTTGTGGGGGTGAGACCCACGCAGGGGAATGCGCAAAATCTACAGGGACAGTGACCCGGAGCCAGGACCGAACCTGGGTCCTTGGTGTCTTGAGGCAGCAGTGCTAACCACAGCGCCACCGTGCCACCCTCTGTAAGCATTCTAACCTAGGTTTTGATAGATTTGCTGCAAATATATAAACAGTAAGGTACGATAATTTCTTTCATTCATCAAAGGAATAAGATATACCCCATTCTATCTCACTGAAATATTGACATGGAAGCGTGGCAGTTTACCTGTTCTGTAAGAAAAAAAACTGGGTATATCGATGTTGGGATTGGGATTACAGAAATGTAGCTGCAGGCTTTGAAATGAATTAGTTCTGAGAGAAGACATTGGCTACTTCAGACTTATGCTACTTATTCACTAGCATGCACATTTCCTTTCAGTCTGAAGCTATTTCATTTTCACAGGAATAATCATACCATCACAGCAACTTGCAGATGTGCACAAAGGAGCACTGATTGCCCTAATTTTATATCTCAGATTGTCTTCATGTGGAGTATCTAGTTTCTGAGTTTAATAATAATTTCTTTAATCTGCTTTCCTTTGATTACATTCTTCTCATTTCTTTCTCTTCATCTATCTGGATCCCCGGGGAGAGTTGGCCTACGGAACCATGAATGCCAGTAGTCAGTTACTGCGCCTTAGCCCAGAAAATGTTTCTATTTCAACTCTCGGAACGATTGTCTCTTCTTAGTTTGAGACGCCGGCACAAAATCCATGTCGAGAAAGGAACACGATTTACTTCAAAATTCTGCTCTTGAAAATCAGAACCAGGATGCAGAATATTCCTGAAAGACAGGAAAATCAGGCTTCCCTAATTATTTAATTGAGCAGACTCACTTGAGTGACTAAGTCATAAATCCCAGATGCCCCAACTCAGCTAATGCTATGGTCAGATCACTGTATTTCATCGCAGCACCCACAACTGAGAAGGAGGGTAACCAACCAGCAACCAGAGTTTTAAGCATGATCCAATGGAATTATGAACAGGAAGCGGACAGGATGGAACTGCACAGTGCTGCTGTCCACAGTGATGTCAACGGGTGACAGAAACTAGCATCAGTGGCAGTGGTTGAGAGAGGTACAGGATTGGAGCAGATTGCTATGTATAGAAGTGTACCCCAGCATACCCGTGCACTAGCAAAGGTCTAGCATCTTCAGGAAAAGAGAGAAGTTGAGAAAAAAAATGTCTGCAAATAAGTAACAGACTAAAAAAATCTAGGATGTCCTTAAAATCAGGTTAAATTTTAAAAAACCAAAAAATTTTACCATTGGTTTAGGCATGGTACTTCAACTCACAAACAATTTCTCAAAAATAAACCAGTAAATGCTAATAAAGTATTATGGGCCAGAGTTTAGAGAATCCCAAAGTGTATCGCCTGACCCACAACTTTTAATAGATTGTGGTATGGGGAGCACACGGCCCACTCTACAGGTGTGGTACAGCAGAAATGGAAAAGTATTATTTTGAAAGCAAAACAATGTTTATTCTATGAACTCAAGTTAACTTTTTTAAAAACATACAGTGAACATCTTAGCAACCATTAATTTAAATACAACCCCAAAGAATACAACACTAAGTAATCCTTAATAACTTCCCAAACAACATCCAGAAGACAAAAGAAACACCTTTTAACAGGAGCACATCAGGTTTACATTCACTACTGAAAACATTTAGAATTCTGAATTCACCAAATGATCAAGAGATAGTCTTTTCATGGCAGAGAGAACAGCAGTACACCTGCTTTGTCTGGCTTCAGCTCCAATACAGAAAACAAAATCAAAAAAACCACAGACCCACCCAAGCTTTTCTCAAAGTGAAACTAAAAATCAGAGCCAGAGCTCCGCTCCACCCACACTCTGACATCACTGCAGTAACATACGCAGCCAAACATTTCTTAAAGTGACATTCTCATGACAGAAGCAAAGGCGCGATGCAGTCTTCTCACTTTCGGTTTAATTTGTAAGGGAGTGCCACAAAGACACCCTGAAGGCTTATCTCAAAAAATGCGACACAGACATCAACACCTGGGAGACCCTTGCTCAGAAGAGACCGACCTGGACGAACCTCCTGATCGAATGGATACAATTCTTCGAGTTTGCGCTGACAGGAATTTCTTGCTGGGGAGCTTCAGCTCAATGGTCTTTCCACCCCACCCCCCCCTGATGTTTCCCCCTTGACCCCTAGCCTTGGGGAGGCATGAGGAAAGCCCCTTCACCCTCCCCCTCTACTCGGCAAGGCTCCACCCCCCCCCCACACCCCCCGGGCGTGACCACTAGCAGTGTAAACCTGACAATGGCACCCTGGCAGTTCTCTTGACATCCTAGAACTGCCAGGGTGGCACTGCCAGGGTGCCAGAGTGGCACTGCCAGGGTGACAGGCTGGCAGTCTCATGGTGCCCAGGTGTTAGGGCACGCTGTCGTAAACACGCTGGGGTCTCCAAATTCCTGGGAGACCCACCCCCCAACCTGGTCCACATCTGTATGGACCAGTTCTAAACGGCATCCTGGCATTTTCTCCCAGGTGCGGCCAGAGAGTCTGGGCGCCAATTAGGGGCTCGCACACGATTCACCCATTGCGCCCAGATCCGCACCAGGCGCAACGGCATCACTGAATGGTGCCCAATATTGAGTGCAGCCACCTTATTCTAGTCAGATGACAGCCCATCGTTTCCAACAGAACTCGGGTAGGTCCACACAACAAGCTGCATTGAGTGAAGACAGAGAGGAAATGGAAATGTAATGCCTTTGGAACCCGAGTTCAGAGATTAAACTTCACTGTTTGCCTGGACCATTTTCCAAGTTGTATCCATCCATGGTTTACCAGCCTAACTCAGGCTCAAAGTTGGGGATTTTAACCTAACTCACCCTTGGGAATACTGACGGGATTGGATGCAACTCTGGCTTTGCACCCTGCCTAATTTTGCTCCCCAGTACTCCCAACAGGAACACAATTAGGGTGTTAAGCACCTTGAGTCTGCTCCATCATTCAATCGGTAATTTTCTTCCTCAACTCTACTTTCCTGCCTTGCCCAGCTAAATTCCTCAATTCCCTTGCTCGCTCACAGGACAATCAAGTTTAGGACATTGGTTTTGTGACCATTTAGTTAGGGGCGTTCTATATTGATAGCTGCTTTCAACAGTGGAATATCTGAGGTAAAATCTAACTATTATAGATGCCATCATCCATTTACACATCATTACCATTCTTCTGAAGCTTCAACTAAAATGAGGTGTGTCAAATTTGGTGAGTAGTGAAAAGCTGCAAGTTAATACATACTTTATAATGGCTCCACCTGACATAAACTACTTTTCTCAACCATTAAAAAATAAACAAAGAACATTTTACAATGTGGATCATTTGGTGTGAGCGCAAAATCCTTTCCTTGAGCAGTCTTGCTAACATTTTCTTCCTTCATTTAAACCTTTCATCCATTTTTATACTGAACACCCATTGAAGATAATGTTACATTCCAATTCTGTACATTCAGAATACTTCATACTCGTTAGAATCTAAATGACACAAATAACGACATGAATGAAATGAGACTGAAAATCACAAACTATCATCAGCTTCATATTCATATCCATAGCAAGTTCCTCTCACAAATTGGTGGTGCTTCCTTCTGGACCACAGAGCAGGTTGAATGGCCATTTTAGAGGCATTGGACGGGATTATCCGACCCTACGCCGGCATGCCGATTCTCCGTGCCGATTCTCGGGCGCCCGCGGGATCGTCGTCGCCCCAGTCGGGGGCCGTTGAAAGCGGCCCTCCCCCGCGATTCTCCGGGCCTCAGCGGGCCGAGTGGCCGCCGAGTTCGGCCGAGTCCCGCTGGCGTGGGTTACCCGGCGGGACCTCAGCGTTCTGGCTGCGGCGGCAGTCCTGGTGGGGGAATGGAGGGATCCAACCCCAGGGGGGGCCTCCACGGTGGCCTGGCACGCAATCGGGACATACCGATCGACGGGCGGGCTGGTTCCGTGAGGGCCTGTATTCCTCTGCGCCGAGCACCTGTAGGTCTCCGCCATATTGACTGGGGGCCGGTGTGGAGACGGGAACCCACGCGCATGCGCGCACTCGTGCCGGCCATAACGTGCCGGCTGGATCTGCAGGGACCACTCCCCCGCCAACCCAGCCCCCTATGAAGGGGAACATACCTGATAATCGAGGACCGTTGATGCTGGAGTGGTTCACAACGCTTTTCACACGGCGTCAGAACTTGGCCGCGGGATTGGAGAATCCCGGCCGTTATGTATCAACGATATAATATGACCTGGAACAGTGGTTCTGTAGAGATTCTGGGGATCTGTGAGACAAGGCGACTGACCGCTAATGGCATGGCACCTTGGAAATCCAGATATACCACATCCATTGGCTCCCCGTTATCTACCGCACTGGTAATGTCCTCAAAAAATTCCACTAAATTAGTTAGGCACGACCTGCCCTTTATGAACCCATGCTGCGTCTGCCCAATGGGACAATTTCCATCCAGATGCCTCGCTATTTCTTCCTTGATGATAGATTCCAGCATCTTCCCTACTCGCGGAGTTAAACTCACTGGCCTAGAAATACCCGCTCTCTGCCTACCTCCTTTTTTAAACAGTGGTGTCATGTTTGCTAATTTCCAATCCGCCGGGACCACCCCAGAGTCTAGTGAATTTTGGTAAATTATCACCAGTGCATTTGCAATTTCCCTAGCCATATCTTTTAGCACTCTGGGATGCATTTCATCAGGGCCAGGAGACTTCTATACCTTTAGCCCCATTAGCTTGCCCATCACTACCTCCTTAGTGATAACAATCCTCTCAAGGTCCTCACCTGTCATAGCCTCATTTCTATCAGTCACTGGCATGTTATTTGTGTCGTCCACTTTGAAGACCGACTCAAAAAACCTGTTCAGTTCCTCAGCCATTTCCTCATCTCCCATTATTAAATCTCCCTTCTCATCCTCTAAAGGTCCAATATTTACCTCAGCCACTCTACTCTGACTAGCTCGTGGTGCTGGTAGCAATCCTGAGATTACTACCTTTGAGGTCCCACTTTTTAGTTTAACTCCTAACTCCCTGAATTCAGCTTGTAGGACCTCATCCAGTTTTGTACCTATATCGTTGGTTCCTATGTGCATCACGACAGCTGGCTGTTCTCCCCCCCCCCCCCAGAATGTCCTGCAGCCGCTCTGAGACATCCTTGTACCTTGCACTAGTTTTTCAACATACCATCCTGGAGTCTCGATTGCGTCCGCAGAACCGCCTGACTATTCCCCTTACGATTGAGTCCCCTATCACTATAGCCCTGCCACTCTTCTTCCTGCCCAGCTGCGCAGCAGAGCCAGCCACGGTGCCATGAACGTGGCTGCTGCTGCCTTCCCCTGGTGAGCCATCTCCCTCAACAGTATCCAAAGCGGTATATCTGTTTTGCAGGGAGATGACCGCAGGGGACTCCTGCACTGCCTTCCTACTCTTGCTCTGTCTTTTGGTCACCCATTTTCTATTTCCCTCAGTAACATTCACCTGCGGTGTGACCAACTCACTAAACGTGCTATCCACGACATCCTCAGCATCGCGGATGCTCCAAAGTTAGTCCATCCATAGCTCCAGAGCCGTCAAGCAGTCTAACAGGAGCTGCAACTGGACACACTTCTTGCACGTGAAGGAGCCAGGGACAGTGGACGTGTCCCTGAGCTCCCACATCACACACGAGGAGCATGACACGGGTCTGGGATCTCCTGCCATATCTTAAACCTTAGGTTAACTTATACAACTACAATTCCAAAAAATGAAAGAAAAAATAAATAAATAAATTAGACAATGAAAAGAAAAACTACTTACCAGTCACTTACCAGAGTTAAAAAGCACCTCCTCCCAACCCAGCTCTAATTCCCACCTAGCTTCAAATTCCCAAACTCACTCTTTGCTGTCTCACTCTGGCTGTGTCTTCTCTGGCTCACTGGGAGAACATACAGGTTGTCATTAAAATTTCAGCGAAGATTACAAATTTAGATGGTCGGGCACCTTGATCCGTCATTGAGAGCGCCGCAGTGCTGGTGGCGAGTCAGACGTCGGCTCGGTGACTCCGGGAGCATGTCAACATCCTCTTCATCCCCGGGTGGGACCAAGGGGAGGACGGATTGTCCTGGAGCGGGGACTGTTGTGGGGTGCACTGGGGGAAGGGAGGGTGGTGTCACGGCAGAGAGGGGATGTGGGGGGACCCAGCTGGTGCCAGGACCCTGAGGGAGACTGTGTCTTGGCGGCCATCGGGGTACGCTACGTAGACGTATGGCAGGTTTGCGTGCAGTAGCTGTATCCTCTCAACCAACGGGTCCGCCTTGTGGAGCCGCACATGCTTACGGAGGAGAACGGGTCCTGGAGCTGCCAGCCACGTTGGGAGCAAAATCCCGGAGGTGGACTTCCAGGGGAAGGCAAAAAGACGTTCCTGGGGGGTTTCGTTAGTCGCCGTGCACAGGAGTGACCGCATGGAGTGAAGTGCATCGGGGAGGACCCCCTGCCAGCGGGAGGCCGGGAGATTTCTGGACCGTAGGGCCAGCTGGACGGCCTTCCAGACTGTCCCTTTCTCCCACTCCACTTGCCCGTTTCCCCGGGGGTTGTAGCTGGTCGTCCTACTCAAGGCAATGCCCCTGTTGAGCAGGTACTGGCGCAGCTCATCGCTCATAAATGAGGATCCCCGGTCGCTGTGGACATAGGCGGGGAAACCAAACAGAGCGAAGGTGGTGTTGAGGGCTTTGATGACAGTGGCAGACGTCATATCGGGGCATGGGATGGCGAAGGGGAATCTGGAATAATAGTCGACCACATTGAGAAAATACGTGTTGCAGTCGGTGGAGGGGAGGGGCCCTTTGAAGCCCACGCTGAGGCGTTCAAAGGGGCGGGAGGCCTTCACCAGGCGTGCACGGTCTGGCCGGTAGATGTGCGGTTTGCACTCCGCGCAGACCTGGCAGTCTCTGGTGACAGCCCTGACTTCCTCGATGGAGTAGGGCAGATTGCGGGCCTTAATGAAGTGATAAAAGCGGGTGACCCCTGGGTGACAGAGATCATCGTGCAGGGTCCGGAATCGGTCCACTTGTGCGCTGGCACATGTACCTCGGGACAGGGCATCGGGGGGCTCGTTGAGCTGACTGGGGTGATACAGAATCTCGTAAATAAAGGTGGAGAGCTCGATCCTCCACCTCAAGATCTTATCATTTTTGATCTTACCCCGCTGTGTGTTGTTAACCATGAAGGCAACCGACCGTTTGTCTGTGAGTAGAGTGAATCTTCTGCCAGCCAGGTAATTCCTCCAGTGCCGCACAGCTTCAATGATAGCTTGGGCCTCCTTTTCGACGGAGTAGTGCTGAATTTTGGAGGCATGGAGGGTGCGGGAAAAGAATGCCATGGGCCTGCCTGCCTGGTTGAGGGTGGCGGCCAGAGCTACATCTGATGCATCGCTCTCGACTTGGGAGAGGAGCGTCTCGTCAGCCGCATGCATCGCGGCCTTGGCGATGTCGGCCTTGATACGGTTGAAGGCCTGGTAAGCCTTGGCCGTCAGTGGGAAACCGGTGGAGTGGATGAGTGGGCGGGCCTTGTCCGCAAAGTTAGGGACCCACTGGGCGTAGTACGAAAAGAACCCCAGGCATCGCTTGAGGGCCTTGGGGCAGTGGGGAAGGGGGAGATCCATGATGGTGTGTTGGGTGCTCTGGATCCGTGGAAAACATACAGACCACCAACACTTAAAATAGTGCAACACTGTTTTATTAAGTTAGAATCTGTTGAACATACTTTCATTGTGGGTTAACACGATGTTAAATTGATCTAAAGACGTATGCCTGTCCAAACCAGTCTATGCACTCAGCACATGGTGAGGATCTGTGCTGTAAGCTGTAAGCTCTGTCCTTGTAGGAGGTTGCATCCCGAATGATCGGGAACTCTGATGCCCCCTGTCTTTATAGTGCGTGTGCTCTAACTGGTGATTGGCTGCGGTGTTGTGTGTGTTGATTGGTCCCACTGTGTGTCCATCAGTGTGTGTGTATCTGCACCATGATATACTGGTGTATATTATGCCTTTCCCCCTTTTATAAAAGAATGTATGTGTGTGGCAATAAATAATATATGGTGAGAATGTTCCTAACTAAGTGTGGGGTGTGAAGACATATTTACAGGACTACATACATGAGAACTAAGCTATTTACATGGGAAGGTGCCTGGTGCAGAGAAGCAGTATGCAACAAGAGTAACGAGATCAACACTATATACAAACCAGGGAAACGATCAAACAAAGCAACAAAACAATTCAGAGTCTGTAAGTCCGCAAAGTTCATAAATTAAGTCTCTGAGGTGGGCGACGAATTCTGGTTGACCGCCTCAAGGGTGGGTCGAGAGCCGCCGGCTGAGGAGCGGGCTGGACTGCGTCAGAGTCAGGGGGATGCAGAGTGACAGGGAGCTCTGCATAGTCCATGGCACGGTCAGCAGGAGGGCGAGGTGACAGTGGAGGATCACGTGGCGAGCGTGGAACGAGACGAAGGGCGCGTCGATTGCGGCGCAGAATACAGCCATCTGGTAGACGAACCAGGAACGAGCAGGGGGTCACCTGCCAAAGGACAACAGCAGTTGCAGACCAGCCACCATCCGGAAGATGGACGCGAACGTTGTCAACTGGAGCCAGAACAGGGAGATCAGCTGCACGGGAGTCATGAGCCGCCTTGTGCTGTGCACGAGACATCTGCATCCGGCGAAAGACCGGAACGTGGTCGAGGTCTGGGACATGGATGGACGGCACCATCGTCCTCAGGGTACGACCCATGAGTAACTGGGCTGGCGACAGGCCAGTGGACAGCGGGGCGGAGCAATAGGCCAGCAACGCAAGGTAGAAATTGAACCCAGCATCGGCAGCCTTGCATAGGCGTTTGACTATATGTACTCCCTTCTCCGCTTTGCCGTTGGATTGGGGGTACAGGGGACTGGGTGTCAGATGGGCAAAATTGTACCGCCTGGCAAAGTTGGACCATTCCTGGCTGGTGAAGCAGGGGCCATTGTCCGACATAACCGTGAGCGGGATGCCGTGTCGAGCAAAGGTTTCTTTACATGCACGAATGACTGCAGACGAGGTGATGTCGTGCAACCGTATCACCTCCGGGTAATTCGAAAAGTAGTCCACGATCAGGACATAGTCTCTACCCAGCGCGTGGAACAGGTCGATGCCCACCTTGGTCCATGGTGATGTGACCAACTCATGGGGCTGCAGGGTCTCACGTGGTTGGGCCGGCTGGAAGTGCTGACAAGTGGGGCAGTTGAACACTGTGTTGGCTATGTCCTCATTAATGCCGGGCCAGTACACTGCCTCTCGGGCCCGTCGGCGGCACTTTTCCACGCCAAGGTGGCCCTCGTGTAGTTGTTCCAGGACAAGTTGGCGCATGCTATGCGGGATGACAATGCGGTCCAGTTTTAGAAGAACCCCATCTACTACCGCCAGATCATCTCTGACATTATAGAACTGAGGGCATTGGTCCTTGAGCCACCCGTCCGTTAGGTGGCGCATGACATGCTGTAGCAAGGGGTCAGCCGCCGTCTCGCAGCAAATTTGGACGAGGCGTTCATCCGTGGCAGGTAGATTGGAGGCCGCGAATGCCACATGGGCGTCAACCTGGCAGACAAATCCCGCTGGGTCACATGGAGTGTTGACTTCCCTGGAGAGAGCATCAGCAATGATGAGGTCTTTGCCTGGGGTGTATACCAGCTGGAAGTCATATTGCCGGAGCTTGAGAAGAATACGCTGGAGGCGAGGCATCATGTCGTTCAAGTCTTTCTGTATCATATTGACCAGCGGGCGATGGTCGGTCTCGACGGTGAATTGAGGAGGTCCGTAGACATAATCGTGTAACTTAACCACACCGGTCAGAAGGCCCAGGCACACCTATTCTATCTGCGCGTTGCACTGCTCCGTGGGGGTCAACGCACGTGACGCATATGCAACGGGGGCCCATGATGAGGCCTCATCACGTTGAAGGAGCATTGCCCCAATACCGGATTGACTGGCATCGGTCAAAATTATGGTCTCCTTTGTTGGATCAAAGAAAGCTAAGACCGGGGCCGTGGTCAGTTTTGTTTTGATTCTCTCCATTCGCGCTCGTGGGCAGGGAGCCATTGGAAGTCTGTCGTCTTCCTGACAGGTTCAAAAAAGAGGCGAGGTTAGGGATAAATTTCCCTAAAACATTGACCATGCTCAGAAATCGGAGGACCGCTTTCTTGTCCCCTGGTGTTTTCATAGCTGTGATGGCAGCCACCTTGTCCGCATCCGGCTGCACACCCAATTGAGAGATGTGGTACCCGAGGAACTTGAGTTCCATCTGACCAAAAGAGCATTTGTTCATGTACACGTCTGAATACGCGCTGGAGGCGACTAACATGCTCGTGCGGGGTGGTGGACCAAATGATTATGTATCGACATCAACGCGCTATGCCTTCCATCATTTGTTCCATAATCCTATGGAACACTTTTGATGCAGATATGATCCCGAACGGCATCCTGTTGTAATAATATCTGCCAAAGGGGGTATTAAATGTGCAAACTTTCCTGCTGGATTAATCGAGCTGGATTTGCCAGAATCCTTTTGAGGCGTCGAGTTTGGTGAAGAGCTTGGCACGAGCCATCTCACATGTGAGCTCTTCGCACTTGGGAATTGGATAATGTTCCCTCATGATATTGCGATTTAGATCCTTGGGATCAATGCAAATTCTCAATTCGCCGGAAGGCATTTTTACATATACCATGGAACTGACCCAGTCGGTCGGTTCCGTGACTTTGGAAATCACTCCTTGGTTCTAGAGGCCTTGCAGCTGCTGCTTGAGGCGGTCCTTAAGGGGTGCTGGGACCTGGCGAGGTGCTTGCACCACAGGTATGGCATTCGGTTTTAATAAAATCTTGTAGGTGTACGGGAGCGTGCCCATGCCCTCAAAGACGTCGTGGTACTGGTTGATAATGGCGTCGAGCTGCGCCCTGAAGTCGGTGTCCTGGAAGGCTGACATGTCAGCAGGAGAGAGAGGTTCAACAGCTTGCATGCCTGCGCGCCAAGAAGGGAGGCTTTCGAGGAGCCCACGATTTCAAAGGGAAGGCTGGCTTTGCGTGACCTGTGCATCACTTCAAGTTGACACGAGCCGCTGGCAGCAATGGCATTGCCATTATAATCTAATAGCTGGCAGGCTGATGGGAGGATGGCTGGTTTGACACAAAGGCTTTGGAGGTCAGACCGTGCAATGAGATTGGCAGAGGCACCAGTGTCCAGGCGGAATCGTATTTGGGACCGGTTGACCATAAGGGTGGCACACCACTCATCGTCTGGATCGTTGCTGTACACCGATAGAGGCTGGATTTGTTGCTTCGGGGACACCCTGTTTTTTGTAACGATATCGACTCGAAAAGGTGCCTTCGGGTCCTCGGTGTCAATATCGGGTAGTCGGTCCGCATCGAACTCGGTGACGTTGGTTGAATGGCCCAGACATTCCTGCGAGGCTGGCTGGAGCGATATGAATTGGCAGACTGAGCTGATCTGCATAAAGCAGCATAGTGGCCAAGTTTGCCACATCTCAGACATTGTCGGGATTTGGCAGGGCATTGCTGCTTTAAGTGGGCGGAGCCACAGTTGCCGCACATTGTAGCATCAGTACATTCGCTGCGCCACCGCACATGCATGGTGTGGCCGTACGTGGTGCACGCCTGCGCGGGAGTCTGCCAAAAGTGTGCAAAATGGCCACCCTCATCCAGGCTGAGGCCCTGGAGTTGCTCAATTGCTTGGACCCCTTCTGCCTCATGGGGACCTTGCCACGCCGTTTCAGCCGCTTGGATATGGGAATACCGACTCGTGGTGTGTTCGTGTAGCACGCAGGTCTCGATGGCCATCGCTCGGGTGAGCTGCTGTACCCCGAGGAGCTGCTGACGTAGGGGGTCCGACTGAACACCGAAAACGATCTGCTCGTGTATCATGGAGTCGGAGGTTGGCCCGTAATTACAGGACTGCGCAAGGATGCGGAGGTGGGTGAGAAAGGACTGGAAAGGTTCATCCTTACCCTGCAAACGCTGTTGGAATACAGAGCGCTCAAAACTTTCATTCACCTCTATGTTGCAGTGAGTGTCAAACTTGAGGAGGACCGTCTTGAATTTTGATTTATCTTCACCATCAGCAAAGGTGAGAGAATTGAAAATGTGGATGGCATGTTCCCCGGCCGTGGATAGGAAGAGAGCGATCTTCCTGGTGCCCGAGGCATCTTCCCGGTCTGTGGCTTCAAGGTAGAGCTGGAAGCGTTGTTTGAATATCTTCCAGTTGGCCCCTAGGTTACCGGTGATGCGGAGCGGCGGCGGCGGGCGGACGCTGTCCATTTTGCAGGATGACTGTATGCTGGTGGAAGGCAGATCACTTGCAGGTAGGTCTAAGTAGTTCTAATATCCCTCAACTCCTGGTATCATGATGTGTTACGTGCTCTGGATCCGTGGAACACATACAGGCCACCAACACTTAAAATAGTACAACACTATTTTATTAAGTTAGAAACTGTTGAACATACTTTCAATGTGGGTTAACACGATATTAGATTAAGTAAAGACTTATGTCTGTCCGAACCAGTCTATGCACTCAGCACATGTTGAGGATCTGTGCTGTAAGCTGTAAGCTCTGTCCTTGTAGGAGGCTGCATCCCGAATGATCGGGAACTCTGATGCCCTCTGTCTTTATAGTGCGTGTGCTCTAACTGTGTGCCTCTGCGCTCTCTGGGTTTCTGCTCTCTCTCTGCCCTTCACTCACTGCGTTCCTGCTCTCTGTGTGCCCCTTCACTCTCTGGGTTTCTGCTCTCTCTCTGCCCTTCACTCTCTGCTTTCCTGCTCTCTGTGTGCCCCTGCACTCTTTTGGTTCCTGCTCACTCTTTGTCCCTTCACTCTCTGGGTTTCTGCTCTCTCTGTGCCCTGCACTCTCTGGGATCCTGCTCTCTCTGCGCCCTTCACTCTCTGGGTTCCTGCACTCTTTGTCCCTTCACTCTCTGGGTTCCTGCTCTCTCTGTCCCCCTGTACTCTCTGGGCTCCTGCTCTCTCTCTGCCCCTTCACTCTCTGCGTTTCTGCTCTCTCTCTGCCCTTCACTCTCTGGGGTCCTGCTCTCTCCGTCCCCCTGCACTCTCTGTGTTCCTGCTCTCTGTGTGCCCCTGCACTCTATGGGTTCCTGCTCTCTTTGTCCCTTCACTCTCTGCGTTTCTGCTCTCTCTGTCCCCCAGCGCTCTCTGGATTTCTGCTCTCTCTGTGCCCTTCACTCTCTGGGTTCCTGCTCTCTCTGTCCCCCTACACTCTCTGGGTTCCTGCTCTCTGTGTGCCCCTGCACTCTCTGGGTTCCTGCTCTCTCTCTCTCTGCCCCTTCACTTTCTGGGTATCTGCACTCTCTCTGTCCCCCTGCACTCTCTGGTTTCCTGCTCTCTCTCAGCCCCTACACTCTCTGGGTTTCTGCTCTCTCTGTCCCCCTGCACTCTCTGGGTTCCTGCTCTCTCTCTGCCCCTTCACCCTCTGCATTCATTCTCTCTCTGTCCCCCTACACTCTCTGGGTTCCTGCTCTCTCTCTACCCCTTCACTCTCTGGGTTTCTGCTCTCTCTGTCCCCCCACCACTCTCTGGGTTCCACTCTCTCTGTGCCCCTGCACTCTCTGGGTTTCTGCTCTCTCTCTGCCCCTTCACTCTCTGGGTTTCTTCTCTCTCTGCCCCTTCACTCTCTGGGTTCCTGCTCTCTCTGTCCCCCTGCACGCTGTGGGTTCCTACTCTCTCTCTGCCCCGTCACTCTCTGGGTTCCACTCTCTCTGTGCCCTTCACTCTCTGCGCTCCTGCTCTCTGTGTGCCCCTGCGCCCTCTGGGTTCCTGCTCTCTTTGTCCCCCTTCACTCTCTGGGTTCCTGCTCTCTCTCTGCCCCGTCACTCTCTGGGTTCCACTCTCTCTGTGCCCTTCACTCTCTGCGCTCCTGCTCTCTGTGTGCCCCTGCACTCTTTAGGTTCCTGCTCTCTCTTTGTCCCTTCACTCTCTGGGTTCCTGCTCTCTCTGTCCTCCTTCACTCTCTGCATTCCTGCTCTCTCTCTGCCCCGTCACTCTCTGGGTTCCACTCTCTGTGTGCCCTTCACTCTCTGCGCTCCTGCTCTCTGTGTGCCCCTGCACTCTTTAGGTTCCTGCTCTCTCTTTGTCCCTTCACTCTCTGGGTTTCTGCTCTCTCTGTCCCCCAGCATTTTCTGGATTTCTGCTCTCTCTGTCCCCCTGCACTCTCTGGATTCCTGCTCTCTCTGTGCCCTTCACTCTCTGGTTCTTACTCTCTCTCTGCCCCTTCACTCTCTGGGTTTCTGCTCTCTCTCTGCCCCTCACTCTCTGGGTTCCTGCTCTCTCTGTCCCCCTTCACTCTCTGGGTTTCTGCTGCCTCTCTGCCCCTTCACTCTCTGAGTTCCTGCTCTCTCTGTCCCCTACACACTCTGGGTTTCTGCTCTCTCTCTGACCCTTCACGCTCTGGGTTCCTGCTCTCTCTGTCCCCCTTCACTCTCTGACTTCCTGCTCTCCCTGTCCCCCTACACTCTCTGCATTCCAGCTCTCTCTCTGCCCCTTTACTCTCTGTGTTCCTGCTCTCTCTCTGCCCTTCACTCTCTGCGTTCCTGCTCTCTGTGTGCCCCTGCACTCTCTGGGTTCCTGCTCTCTGTGTGCCCCTGCACTCTCTGTGCTCCTGCTCTCTGTGTGCCCCTTCACTCTCTGGGTTTCTGCTCTCTCTCTGCCCTTCACTCTCTGGGTTTTTGCTCTCTCACTGCCCCTGCACTCTCTGTCCTCCTGCTCTCTGTGTGCCCCTGCACTCTCTGGGTTCCTGCTCTCTCTGTCCCCCTACACTCTCTGCATTCCTGCTCTCTCTCTGCCCTTCACTCTCTGTGTTCCTGCTCTCTGTGTGCCCCTGCACTCTCTGGGTTCTGTTTTGTTATGTTTCCTTTGTAACATAAGCGGCTTCCTTGTGTTGCATTTGTCAAGGAAGGTCGAGACGTGTAAATAACTTCAACTCATTTATTTACACTATGTATACTTTTATAACTTGAGTTTGACACTACTGCTAATCCTATTGTAGCTACCTAAACTGACAAACCAGCTGCTGTCTTCCACGTGGTGGGTGTGATAATGAATCAACCCTGTGCCTCTCCTCACTGACTGTCTCCAGTGGCCGAAGCGGGCTGATCATGTGTGTGGTGTCCTTTATGTATGGGTTGGTGTAATGCCCCCCTGTGGTCGTGTCACCTCCTTGTGTATCGTGAATGTCCATTGGTCGCCTCCCACCTAACTTATCTATTGCTTGAGTGTGGGTGTGTGATGTTTCTGGTGCTCCCTCTCGTGTCTGTCTAGCTTACATGTATTTACAGTGATGCACATCACCACATCCTCCCCTTTTTATATGTTCATATTTTCTGTACACTTGAAGAAAAACTGAACAAAGAACAGGTAGAGAAGGTAAGGTATATACACGTCATGGGAATGGTGATTAAACAATAAGTCCAAATCATTTGTGTGAGCCCATAAACCATCAATAATCATGGTCAAATGTCTCTCTTGGTTATGAACGCCATCAACAGGAACCAAGAAGTGGTTGAATCACTGCGCTGTCCGCTTTGGAGTCTTTTTCTTTTTTTCTTTTTATGTTTGTGGTGGTGCTGTCGGATGGCATCTTGTAGCTGATAGGTCGTTGACATTGAAGAGGTACCATCAACAGTATCATTCAAGGTCATGGATGTGCCAGATGTTGAAGTCGGATGAGGCTGTGCATGCTGGTTCTGGCCACATGCTGTGCTGGAAGGGTGATTCTGCTGAGAAGCGTTGAAGCATGTCGATTTGGAGACAGAATTGCTGCTCGCATCAATGTCTGGTGATGGTGTGAAACTAGAACCTTGCATCTGATGGGAATATGCTGTCTGGCCAGGCTGTGGTGCAGCAAATCCTGGGCAGTAACTAAGGCATCCAGTCTGTAGTGCAGATTGCGCTGGCGGTAGTCCTCCTTCGGTCTTGATTCCATTAGTGGGCAATCCGTAGTGCTGGCCTGTTTGAGAATATGCTGCATAGACTGCTGGCTGCTGCAGGCTTGAATACTGGCTTTGTCCAGCATGAGCTGTCATTGGCCGCACTGTCGGTGTGGAACAAATGTGTGGACACAGCTGTGGTGAAAATTGGTGTATTCCTCTTGGACTGTAGCTGCTGCTTGTTATTACTGACCCAGTGTGACTGTCACGTGGTCCATCTCCTGTCGTTGTGGCATCTGCTGTCACCATGAGCGTGCCATCACTGAGGTTGCGACACTGCCTGTCTGGAGTAAAGTCTGGCTTACGTGAATCAGAGTCGCCGTTTGGTTGCTCCCCATCTGGAGTCTGGTCTGTTTTTTGTTGATTCTCCCCGTCCGGAGTCTTAGAAGGTTCACTGGAGTCAGCTGAGATTTCTTGAAGCTGCACGTCTGGAGTCGGAACATGCAGGAATGCATTGACTAGTGGAGAGGTTCGAGCAATTGAGGGTGGAAGTAGTGTGGTGTCACCGGAGTCACCAGTGGTCTCACCGTGATCATCGAGTGCCTCTGTACACACTAGCTGAGGTCTGTCACTTTGCACATCTTGCATGGGAAGTGGGATGCTGTCGTCACTCGTTTCACATACTGTGGGTAGATCCTCAGTAGCTACTTGCTGTTCACTAGGGTTGGGTAAATTTTCAGAGTTTTCATCTGGTGGGGCAAACAATGTGGTTGGACTGTCATTGTCTTGCCGTTGTCCTTCATTTGGGCTTTCTTCTTTGGAATTTTAAATCTTCCCCCAGACATGACAGAACCTTGTTCATTTCCCTCAATTTCTCCCATATGTAGGGCATCAAATGTTAGATCCAATGTTTCTTTCGTCATTGTACTAGTTTCCAAAGAACAGTCCGTTTCAATTTTCTTCTCAGTTACTTCATATGCATCCTTTTCTAATGTACATGCCTTCATAGTCTCTGGCTCTGATTTTGCTGGGACTGGCACAGTCACAGTCTCTCTTTTACTGTTCTCAATTGCCCACATTCTACTCCCCAGACATAAATGCTTAATCTCTGGAGTTAATGTGGTACAATGGATAATCGGGTCGACCTTATCTGTATCTTCACCATCACTGGAAAGCACAATTGGTTCACTTGAAACTGCTGCGGGTTTTAAGTGCTTTATCTGGCTACTCGATGTCAGTGTCCTCAGGATTCTTGCTCCAATGTTCTGCTCATTTATGAGTGGAGTGTGCAGAGGTTCAATGCGATTAATATTCCCATCAGGGGTTGAAGAGTCATTACTGACTAACTGCTGGTCTCTGAAGTAGGGACTTTGTGGTTTTATGTTGAAGGGAGACAGTTGTCCCTGCTGTAGATATGATTCAGGTTGTGTTATTTCCATTAAATGAGGATCAGTGTCTTGTCCATTTTTTCGAGCCGTACTAAAGCAATGACAATTTTCAGTCTGCTCCTTGCAAGTTAGACATACAAGCAATTTCTTTAGCAAATCCTCAGCATCCTTCTGTGACTGTGCAGCATTATTAATATCTCTTCGGCTAGAATGATCCTGAAGGTTAGTGCAAAATCCTTTTTTCTTCGGGCTTGGAAGAGCCGATTCCTTTGGCTTGTCTTCATTTGGGCTTGAACAGTCATCAGCGCTGTGCCCTTCATTGTAGCATGATAGACCGTCATGGTCATCCTGCTGTGCAGTGGAGCGTGGTAGACTGTTATAGCCTTCTTGCTGTTTACGTGAGCATGGCAGACTTGCATCGTCTGCTACTAGTTGGTCAGAGGAGGCTGCTAGACCCTCATGGTCTTGTTCCTGCAAGGACTGTGCATTAGAGTCTTGCGTTGCTTCTATCGTGGAGGCTGTCCACGAGCTCTCTGTGGAGGCTTGTGACAACAAAGAACAAAGAAATGTACAGCACAGGAACAGGCCCTTCGGCCCTCCAAGCCCGTGCCGACCATGCTACCCGACTAAACTACAATCTTCTACACTTCCTGGGTCCGTATCCTTCTATTCCCATCCTATTCATATATTTGTCAAGATGCCCCTTAAATGTCCCTATCGTCCCTGCTTCTACTACCTCCTCCGGTAGCGAGTTCCAGGTACCCACGACCCTCTGCGTAAAAAACTTGCCTCGTACATCTACTCTAAACCTTGCCCCTCTCACCTTAAACCTATGCCCCCTAGTAATTGACCCCTCTACCCTGGGGAAAAGCCTCTGACTATCCACTCTGTCTATGCCCCTCATAATTTTGTATACCTCTATCAGGTCGCCCCTCAACCTCCTTCGTTCCAGTGAGAACAAACCGAGTTTATTCAATCGCTCCTCATAGCTTATGCCCTCCATACCAGGCAACATTCTGGTAAATCTCTTCTGCACCCTCTCTAAAGCCTCCACATCCTTCTGGTAGTGTGGCGACCAGAATTGAACACTATACTCCAAGTGTGGCCTAACTAAGGTTCTATACAGCTGCAACATGACTTGCCAATTCTTATACTCAATGCCCCGGCCAATGAAGGCAAGCATGCCGTATGCCTTCTTGACTACCTTCTCCACCTGTGTTGCCCCTTTCAATGACCTGTGGACCTGTACTCCTAGATCTCTTTGACTTTCAATACTCTTGAGGGTTCTACCATTCACTGTATATTCCCTACCTGCATTAGACCTTCCAAAATGCATTACCTCACATTTGTCCGGATTAAACTCCATCTGCCATCTCTCCGCCCAAGTCTCCAGACAATCTAAATCCTGCTGTATCCTCAGACAGTCCTCATCGCTATCCGCAATTCCACCAACCTTTGTGTCGTCTGCAAACTTACTAATCAGACCAGTTACATTTTCCTCCAAATCATTTATATATACTACAAAGAGCAAAGGTCCCAGCACTGATCCCTGTGGAACACCACTGGTCACAGCCCTCCAATTAGAAAAGCATCCCTCCATTGCTACCCTCTGCCTTCTATGGCCTAGCCAGTTCTGTATCCACCTTGCCAGTTCACCCCTGATCCCGTGTGACTTCACCTTTTGTACTAGTCTACCATGAGGGACCTTGTCAAAGGCCTTACTGAAGTCCATATAGACAACATCTACTGCCCTACCTGCATCAATCATCTTAGTGACCTCCTCGAAAAACTCTATCAAGTTAGTGAGACACGACCTCCCCTTCACAAAACCGTGCTGCCTCTCACTAATACGTCCATTTGCTTCCAAATGGGAGTAGATCCTGTCTCGAAGAATTCTCTCCAGTAATTTCCCTACCACTGATGTAGGGCTCACCGGCCTGTAGTTCCCGGGATTATCCTTGCTACCCTTCTTAAACAGAGGAACAACATTGGCTATTCTCCAGTCCTCCGGGACATCCCCTGAAGACAGCGAGGATCCAAAGATTTCTGTCAAGGCCTCAGCAATTTCCTCTCCAGCCTCCTTCAGTATTCTGGGGTAGATCCCATCAGGCCCTGGGGACTTATCTACCTTAATATTTTTTAAGACACCCAACACCTCGTCTTTTTGGATCACAATGTGACCCAGGCTATCTACACCCCCTTCTCCAGACTCAACATCTACCAATTCCTTCTCTTTGGTGAATACTGATGCAAAGTATTCATTTAATACCTCGCCCATTTCCTCTGGCTCCACACATAGATTCCCTTGCCTATCCTTCAGTGGGCCAACCCTTTCCCTGGCTACCCTCTTGCTTTTTATGTACGTGTAAAAAGCCTTGGGATTTTCCTTAACCCTATTTGCCAATGACTTTTCGTGACCCCTTCTAGCCCTCCTGACTCCTTGCTTAAGTTCCTTCCTACTTTCCTTATATGCCACACAGGCTTCGTCTGTTCCCAGCCTTTTAGTCCTGACAAATGCCTCCTTTTTCTTTTTGACGAGGCCTACAATATCACTCGTCATCCAAGGTTCCCGAAAATTGCCGTATTTATCTTTCTTCCTCACAGGAACATGCCGGTCCTGTATTCCTTTCAACTGCCACTTGAAAGCCTCCCACATGTCAGATGTTGATTTGCCCTCAAACATCCGCCCCCAATCTATGTTCTTCAGTTCCCGCCTAATATTGTTATAATTAGCCTTGCCCCAATTTAGCACATTCATCCTCGGACCACTCTTATCCTTGTCCACCAGTACTTTAAAACTTACTGAATTGTGGTCACTGTTACCGAAATGCTCCCCTACTGAAACATCTACCACCTGGCCGGGCTCATTCCCCAATACCAGGTCCAGTACCGCCCCTTCCCTAGTTGGACTGTTTACATATTGTTTTAAGAAGCCCTCCTGGATGCTCCTTACAAACGCCGCCCCGTCTAAGCCCCTGGCACTAAGTGAGTCCCAGTCAATATTGGGGAAGTTGAAGTCTCCCATCACCACAACCCTGTTGTTTTTACTCTTTTCCAAAATCGGTCTACCTATCTGCTCCTCTATCTCCCGCTGGCTGTTGGGAGGCCTGTAGTATACCCCCAACATTGTGACTGCACCCTTCTTATTCCTGATCTCTACCCATATAGCCTCACTGCCCTCTGAGGTGTCCTCTCGCAGTATAGCTGTGATATTCACTGGAGTCACTTCTTGTTCGTGCAAGGAGTACGCTCTGGAGTCTTGCGTTTCTGCAATTATGGAGTCTGTCCACGAGCTTGCTGTGGAGGCTTGTGACTCTGGAGTCACTTCTTGTTCGTGCAAGGACTGCGCTCTAGAGTCTTGCGTTCCTTCTATCGTGGAGTCTGTCCATGAGCTTGCTGTGGAGGCTTGTGACTCTGGAGTCACTTCTTGTTCCTGCAAGGACTGCGGTGTGGAATCTTGCATGTCTTCTTTCATAGAATCGGGAACCCTGAGCGGGGCGTGGACCACGCTCTGTGTGGCAGCAGGCTGCTCTCTGTGGGCTTGTACCACTTTCTGTCTCTTAATTTCAGGCTGCAGCATCATCCTGCACTGATGAGTTGGGACGTCATATCTGCTGGGTTGAAGATCCTCAAATCCGAAAAATGAATCCGCATCTGCGTCGGATTCAATGCGGGGGTCACCAATGTGCAACACGAAAGGTTCGTCCGAGTCGTAGTCGTATAGGACCATGGAGCTGTCATTGGGCTCGCAAGGTCCAGAAAAAATGTAAAGGTCGGTATCATCGGTTTGTGCGTAGGTAACTGCTTGTTGCAGGGTTCTTCGGAGGTTAAATTCATTTCCTGGTTCAATTTGAGGTATTGTGCTGTCATTCCAGGTGAAGGAAGGTTGTTTTACAGCTTTAAAAGATTTTTTCTTTGATTTGGGCCGTTTCCCATTTAAATTGGTGCGGTCTGGGGCCTCTGACGTCATGACGCGCGTGATGTAGCACGTAGGAAGCGACTGCGCATGCGCAGATCGCTGTTCCTTTACCGATGGCCGTTTTCTTGATTGCGCATGCACGGCGTCTCGCGCATGCGCAAACGAACCTTCCGGTTCTGCGCACTTCTCGCGCAACTGCGCTCGTGTAGTCCCTTTAGCAAGACTGCCGCTGACCTCAACCCAAATCGCTCTCTGGTCCGGGCCCTCGGCCTCGAGGTGAGTACTGGCGCTTCTCTTACCTTTTCTTGCCGATTGGAGTGTGTTTTCCTCACAGTATTTGCCGAATTTGTCCCGGACTGCCTGGAAGTCGTACCTGTTTTGCCCCTTGGAGAGCTTGAATTTTTTAAAGATTTCTTCTGCTCTTGCACCGGCGATGGTGAGGAGAAACTCTACTTTTTCATTATCGGCCAGGTCTTTAAGTTCGGCTGCCACCAGGTAGAATTCAAACGCCTGCCGGAATCGCTGCCAGTTCTCGCGGAGATCGGCGTGGCACTGGAGCGGCTGCAGAATCGGGAGCTCGTACATCTTGCCTGGGTATTGCTGGTTGTCACTGTACGCTGAGGAATGGCTATCTGGATTTAAGCAGTTCACTACTGGTACCATGTTTTGTTATGTTTCCTTTGTAACATAAGCGGCTTCCTTGTGTTGCATTTGTCAAGGAAGGTCGAGACGTGTAAATAACTTCAACTCATTTATTTACACTATGTACACTTTTATAACTTGAGTTCGAAACTAATGCTAATCCTGTGGTAGCTACCTAAACAGACTAACCAGCTGCTGTCTTCCACGTGGTGGGTGTGATAATGAATCAACCCTGTGCCTCTCCTCACTGACTGTCTCCAGTGGCCGAAGGGGGCTGATCATGTGTGTGGTGTCCTTTATGTATGGGTTGGTGTAATGTCCCCCTGTGGTCGTGTCACCTCCTTGTGTATCGTGAATGTCCATTGGTCACCTCCAACCTAACTTATCGATTGGTTGAGTGTGTGTGTGATGTTTCTGGTGCTCCCTCTAGTGTCTGTCTAGCTTACATGTATTTACAGTGATGCACATCACCACAGGTTCCTGCTCTCTCTGTGCCCTTCACTCTCTGCGTTCCTGCTCTCTGTGTGCCTCTGCGCTCTCTGGGTTTCTGCTCTCTCTCTGCCCTTCACTCACTGCGTCCCAGCTCTCTGTGTGCCCCTTCACTCTCTGGGTTTCTGCTCTCTCTCTGCCCTTCGCTCTCTGCTTTCCTGCTCTCTGTGTGCCCCTGCACTCTTTTGGTTCCTGCTCTCACTTTGTCCCTTCACTCTCTGGGTTTCTGCTCTCTCTGTCCCACGCACTCTCTGGATTTCTGCTCTCTCTGTCCCCATGCACTCTTTGCGTTCCTGCTCTCTCTGTCCCCCTACACTCTCTGTATTCCTGCTCTCTCTGCCACTTCACTCTCTGGGTTTCTGCTCCCTCTCTGCCCTTCACTCTCTGGGTTCCTGCTCTCTCTGTCCCCCTTCACTCTCTGGGTTTCTGCTGTCCCTCTGCCCCTTCACTCTCTGGGTTCCTGCTCTCTCTGTCCCCCTGCACTCTCTGGGTTCCTGCTCTCTCTGTCCCCCTTCACTCTCTGGGTTCCTGCAGTCTTTGTTCCTTCACTCTCTGGGTTTCTGCTCTCTCTGTCCCCCAGCACTCTCTGGATTTCTGCTCTCTCTGTCCCACTACACTCTCTGGGTTCCTGCTCTCTCTGTGCCCTTCACTCACTGAGTCCCTGCTCTCTCTGTCCCCCTGCATTCTCTGGGTTCCTGCTCCCTCTCTGCCCCTTCACTCTCTGGGTTCCTGCTCTCTCTGTCCTCCTTCACTCTCTGCATTCCTGCTCTCTCTCTGCCCCGTCACTCTCTGGGTTCCACTCTCTCTGTGCCCTTCACTCTCTGCGTTCCTGCTCTCTGTGTGTCCCTGCACTCTCTGGGTTTCTGCTCTCTCTCTGCCCCTACACTCTCTTGGTTTCTGTTCTCTCTGCCCCTTCACTCTCTGGATTTCTGCTCTCTCTGTCCCCCTACACTCTCTGGGTTCCTGCTCTCTCTGTGCCCTTCACTCTCTGAGTTCCTGCTCTCTCTGTCCTCCTGCATGTCTGAGTTCCTGCTATCTCTGTCCCCCTGCTCTCTCTGGGTTCCTGCTCTCTCTCTGTCCCCCTGCACCCTCTGGGTTCCTGCTCTCTTTGTCCCCCTTCACTCTCTGGGTTCCTGCTCTCTGTCCCCTACACTCTCTGGGTTTCTGCTCTCTCTCTGTCCCCTGCACTCTCTGGGTTCCTGCTCTCTCTGTCCTCCTTCACTCTCTGCATTCCTGCTCTCTCTCTGCCCTATCACTCTCTGGGTTCCACTCGCTCTGTGCCCTTCACTCTCAGCGTTTCTGCTCTCTGTGTGCCCCTGCACTCTCTGGGTTTCTGCCCTCTCTCTGCCCCTTCACTCTCTGGGTTTCTGCTCTCTCTGCCCCTTCACTCTCTGGATTTCTGCTCTCTCTGTCCCCCTACACTCTCTGGGTTCCTGCTCTCTCTGTGCCCTTCACTCTCTGAGTTCCTGCTCTCTCTGTCCCCCTGCACTTCTGGGTGCCTGCTCTTTCTGTCCTCCTGCTATCTCTGGGCTCCTGCTCTCTCTCTGTCCCCCTGCACTCTCTGGGTTCCTGCTCTCTCTGTCCTCCTTCACTCTCTGCATTCCTGCTCTCTCTCTGCCCCGTCACTCTCTGGGTTCCACTCGCTCTGTGCCCTTCACTCTCAGCGTTTCTGCTCTCTGTGTGCCCCTGCACTCTCTGGGTTTCTGCCCTCTCTCTGCCCCTTCACTCTCTGGGTTTCTGCTCTCTCTGCCCCTTCACTCTCTGGATTTCTGCTCTCTCTGTCCCCCTTCACTCTCTGGGTTCCTGCTCTCTCTGTCCCCTACACTCTCTGGGTTTCTGCTCTCTCTCTGTCCCCTGCACTCTCTGGGTTCCTGCTCTCTCCGTCCTCCTTCACTCTCTGCATACCTGCTCTCTCTCTGCCCCGTCACTCTCTGGGTTCCACTCTCTCTGTGCCCTTCACTCTCAGCGTTTCTGCTCTCTGTGTGCCCCTGCACTCTCTGGGTTTCTGCTCTCTCTCTGCCCCTTCACTCTCTGGGTTCCTGCTCTCTCTGCCCCTTCACGCTCTGGGTTTCTGCTCTCTCTGCCCCATCACCCTCTGGGTTTCTGCTGTCTCCGTCCCCCTGCACTCTCTGTGCTCCTGCTCTCTGTGTGCCCCTGCACTCTTTAGGTTCCTGCTCTCTCTTTGTCCCTTCACTCTCTGGGTTTCTGCTCTCTCTGTCCCCCAGCATTCTCTGGATTTCTGCTCTCTCTTTGCCCTTCACTCTCTGTGTTCCTGCTCTCTGTGTGCCCCTGCACTCTTTGGGTTCCTGCTCTCTTTGTCCCTTCACTCTCTGGTTTTCTGCTCTCTCTGTCCCCCAGCACTCTCTGGATTTCTGCTCTCTCTGTCCCCCTACACTCTCTGGGTTCCTGCTCTCTGTGTGACCTTCACTCTCTGAGGACAGGGATGGGCAGTTGTGTGTGGAGTCTGAAGAGATAGGCGAGATACTAAATGAATATTTTTCGTCAGTATTCACTCAGGAAAAAGATAATGTTGTGGATTAGAATGCTGAGACCCAGGCTATTAGAATAGATGGCATTGAGGTACGTAGGGAAGAGGTGTTGGCAATTCTGGACAGGCTGAAAATAGATAAGTCCCCGGGGCCTGATGGGATTTATCCTAGGATTCTCTGGGAGGCCAGGGAAGAGATTTCTGGACCTTTGGCTTTGATTTTTATGTCATCATTAGCTACAGGAATAGTGCCAGAGGACTGGAGGATAGGAAATGTGGTCCCTTTGTTCAAAAAGGGGAGCAGAGACAACCCCGGCAACTATAGACCGGTGAGCCTCACGTCTGTAGTGGGTAAAGTCTTGGAGGGGATTATAAGAGACATGATTTATAATCATCTAGATAGGAATAATATGATCAGGGATAGTCAGCATGGCTTTGTAAAGGGTAGGTCATGCCTCACAAACCTTATCGAGTTCTTTGAGAAGGTGACTGAACAGGTAGATGAGGGTAGAGCAGTTGATGTGGTGTATATGGATTTCAGTAAAGCGTTTGATAAGGTTCCCCACGGTAGGCTATTGCAGAAAATACGGAGGCTGGGGATTGAGGGTGATTTAGAGATGTGGATCAGAAATTGGCGAGCTGAAAGAAGACAGAGGGTGGTGGTTGATGGGAAATGTTCAGAATGGAGTTCAGTTACAAGTGGCGTACCACAAGGATCTGTTCTGGGGCCGTTGCTGTTTGTCATTTTTATCAATGACCTAGAGGAAGGCGCAGAAGGGTGGGTGAGTAAATTTGCAGACGACACTAAAGTTGGCGGTGTTGTCGACAGTGAGGAAGGATGTAGCAGGTTACAGAGGGACATAGATAAGCTGCAGAGCTGGGCTGAGAGGTGGCAAATGGAGTGTAATGTAGTGAAGTGTGAGGTGATTCACTTTGGAAGGAATAACAGGAATGCGGAATATTTGGCTAATGGTAAAGTTCTTGGAAGTGTGGATGAGCAGAGGGATCTAGGTGTCCATGTACATAGATCCCTGAAAGTTGCCACTCAGGTTGATAGGGTTGTGAAGAAGGCCTATGGAGTGTTGCCCTTTATTGGTGGAGGGATTGAGTTTCGGAGTCAGGAGGTCATGTTGCAGCTGTACAAAACTCTGGTACGGCCGCATTTGGAGTATTGCGTACAGTTCTGGTCACCGCATTATAGGAAGGACGAAAAGGCTTTGGAGCGGGTGCAGAGGAGATTTACCAGGATGTTGCCTGGTATGGAGGGAAAATCTTATGAGGAAAGGCTGATGGACTTGAGGTTGTTTTCGTTAGAGAGAAGAAGGTTAAGAGGAGACTTAATAGAGGCATACAAAATGATTAGGGGGTTAGATAGGGTGGACAGTGAGAGCCTTCTCCCGCGGATGGAAATGGCTGGCACGAGGGGACATAGCTTTAAACTGAGGGGTAATAGATATAGGACAGAGGTCAGAGGTAGGTTCTTTACGCAAAGAGTGATGAGGCCGTGGAATGCCCTACCTGCAACAGTAGTGAACTCGCCATCATTGAGGGCATTTAAACGTTTATTGGATAAGCATATTGATGATAATGGCATAGTGTAGGTTAGATGGCTTATGTTTCGGTGCAACATCGTGGGCTGAAGGGCCTGTACTGCGCTGTATCGTTCTATGTTCTATGTTAACCAATATTTTTTTAAAATTCTTTTTTCGGGATGTGGGCGTAGCTGGTCAGGCCAGCATTTATTGCCCACCCCTAGTTGCCCTTCAGAAGGTGGTGGTAAGTTACCTGGTTGAACCACTGCAGTTCTTGAGGTTTAGGTACACCCAATGTGCTGTTAGGAATGGAGTTCCAGCTTGTTGCCCCAGCGACACTGATGGAACGGCAATATATTTCCAAGTCAAGGTGGTGAGTGACTTGGAGGGGAACCTCCAGGTGGTGGGGTTCCCAGGTATCTGCTGTTCTTGGCTTTCTAGATGGTAGTGGTCGTGGGTTTGGAAGGTGTCATCTAAGGCACCTTGGTGAGTTCCTACTGTGCATCTTATTGATGGTACACATGGCTGTCACTCTTCGTAGGAGGTGGAGGGTTTGAATGTCTGTGGAAGGGGGAGCAATCAAGCGGGCTGCTTTTTCCTGGATGGTGTAGAGCTTCTTGAGGTGTTGTTGGAGCTGCACTCATCCAGGCAAGTGAAGAGTATTCCATTACACTCCTGACCTGTGCCTTGTGATCAATGGTAACCCCCAGGATGTTGATTGTATGGGATTCAGCGATGGTGATGCCATTGAATGTCAAGGGCTGGTGGTCCGATCCTCTCTTGTAGGAAATGGTCATTGCCTGGCACTTGTGTGGTGCAAATGTAACTTGCCACTTGTCAGCCCAAGCCTGGATATTGCCCAGGTCTTGCTGCATTTGGACATGGACTGCTTCATTATCTATAAATAAATGACTCTTTTCTTAGAATCACTGTTAAAACAGTCTTTGAAACACATATCATACAGTATTATAATTTAGATTGTGGGTCCAAAATTATTAATCCATTTTGGGCAGCACGGTAGCATTGTAGATAGCACTGTGGCTTCACAGCGCCAGGGTCCCAGGTTCGATCCCCACTGGGTCACTGTCTGTGCGGAGTCTGCACGTTCTCCCCGTGTCTGCGTGGGTTTCCTCTGGGTGCTCCAGTTTCCTCCCACGGTCCAAAGAGGTGCAGGTTAGGTGGATTGGCCATGATAAATTGCCCTTAGTGACCAAAAGGTTAGGAGGGGTCATTGGGTTACGGGGAAAGGATGGAATTGAAGGCTTCAGTGAGTCGTTGCAGACTTGATGGGCCGAATGGCCTCCTGCACTGTATGTTCTATGAAAGTGATCTTCACTGAAAGGCGATTGAGGAGCATTGGACTTGACTCAATTGTAGATCAAATTGAATAGAGGTGTCAGGTTCTCTGCCCTGAAGGACATCAATGACTTTCGTTTCTCGAGAAGCCTGGCACAAATTTACAGAATTTACATTTTCTTTTCATTTTTTCATTGGATGTGGAATTCACTGGCTAGACCAGCATGCACTGCCCATCCCTAATTTCCCTTTAGAAGGCAGTGGGGAGCTGCCCTTTTTTTTTTAAAATTTAGAGTACCCAATTCATTTTTCCAATTAAAGGGCAATTTAGCATGGCCAATCCGCCTACCCTGCACATCTTTGGGTTGTGGGGGGGCGAAACCCACGCAAACACGGGGAGAATGTGCAAACTCCACAAGGACAGTAACCCAGACATGGATCGAACCTGGGACCTTAGCGCCGTGAGGCAGCAGTACTAACCACTGCGCCACCGTGCTGCACTGGGGAGCTGCCTTCTTGAACCATTGCAGTCCATGTGGTGTCTGTACACCGTTGGTGCTATTCCAGGATTTTGATCCAATGACTGTGAATGAACGGTGATAGAGTCAGGATGGTGTGTGGCTTGGAGGAGCACTTGCAGGTTATGCTGTTCCCATGCATCTGCTGCGCTTGACCCTCTTGGTGGTCGAGATGGTGATGTTGGAAGGTGCTGTTGAAGATCCTTGGCTTATACCTGCAGTACATCTTGTAGATGTTACACACTGCTGCTACTCAGCATCGGTGGAGGAGGAAGTAGATGTTGAAGGTGGATGGGGTGCCAATCAAGCAAGCTGTTTGGTCCTGGATGGTGTCGCGCTTCTTGAGTGTTGTTGCAGCTGCACTCATTCTGGCAAGTGGACAATATTCCATTATAACAACAACAACACTCAAGAAACGCGACACCATCCAGGATAAAAGCGAGGTAGAGAGGTGTGGGCATAATATTCCAGTGTGCACAAGGCAGACTTTCATCTGTCCCCATTGCACGATTTTTCATGGAGCAGGTCGCTAGCCTGTCACAAGAGGCTTAAAGCGTGCCAGTCCTCATCAAGCACGGCTCACCAGGAGTCTCTCCCACTCTTACCGCAGGTTGACACTCAACCTGCTGGCTGTGTTATGAACCCACCTTCTGTGGTGATATGAGTGGTCGTCACCACTAGCAGTATTATATGTATTACGGTAAGGCTCGTATAATAGAGGTACATGGGTAAATCTCTGCCCAGTAGGCAGCGTATAAATGTGCGTGCTTGCCGGTGCTGCAGCCATTCTGGTTCCAGCTACAGGAGGCACAACATCTTTGCTGAATAAAGCCTCGATTATTTCACTACTCTCGGCTTTGTGGTAATTGATAGTGCATCAATATGCATCACTGTAAATACACAAGGGGTTAATATAAATATACTACAACTAAGTAAACACTAGAGGGAGCACCGGAGATGTCATGACATGCAGACATACAGCTAATGAACACATAGAATAGGACACGACCAATGGGCAGTCAAGACACTCAGAGGTGACACTACCACAAGGGGGCATTACAAAACCCACATATAAAAGGACAGGGCACACAAGCTCTTTCTCTTTCCACAGGCGACACTTAGAGAGAAGGACAGGGGCAGATCAGAAGCATCACACTCACCACGTGGCTTAGAGCAGACTGGTTAGTTAGACTGAGTTACTATAGCAAGATTAGCAGGAGAGTCGAACTCAAGTCGGAGAATTGTTAACTGTTCAATAAATGTGTTAAACCCAACTCCAAGTCTGAACCTTCCTTTGTCAGAGCATACATCAAGGAAGCAGCTTATTCTACATGACACAACACCTTCCTTAGCCATCAATTCCTGGGGTGGGGCACGAACCTAGGGACAGCGACAAATGCCTATTACGCCACAGACTTCCATCACCGATGGTAGAGTGATTAGAATGGGGGATATTCAGGAGACCAGACTTAGATGAGCGGAAATATCTTGGGGGTGTTGTGGGCTGGATGAGATTAAAGAGACAGTGACAGAGCAGGCCTTGGAGGTAGTTGTAAACAAGGGGAGAATTTTAAAATGACAATGTTGGTCAGGAGCCAATGTAAGTGATGATGGGAGCGGATTCAGGTAGATTTTCGGAATGCGGACAAGAGGTTGGTTGAGGCAGCCACTAGGCTGGTCTAATGCAGGAAGGGAATATACAGTGAATGGTAGAACGCTCAAGAGTATTGAAAGTCAGAGAGATCGAGGAGTACAGGTCCACAGGTCACTGAAAGGGGCAACACAGGTGGAGAAGGTAGTCAAGAAGGCATACGGCATGCTTGCCTTCATTGGCCGGAACATTGAGTATAAGAATTGGCAAGTCATGTTGCAGCTGTATAGAACCTTAGTTAGGCCACACTTGGAGTATAGTGTTCAATTCTGGTCGCCACACTACCAGATGGATGTGGAGGCTTTAGAGAGGGTGGAGAAGATTTTTACCAGAATGTTGCCTGGTATGGAGGGCATTAGCTATGAGGAGCGGTTGAATAAACTTGGTTTGTTCTCACTGGAACGACGGTGGTTGAGGGGCGACCTGATAGAGGTCTACAAAATTATGAGGGGCATAGACAGAGTGGATAGTCAGAGGCTTTTCCCCAGGGTAGAGAGGTCAATTATTAGGGGGCATAGGTTTAAGGAGAGAGGGGCAAGGTATAGAGGAGATGTACGAGGCAAGTTTTTTACACAGAGGGTAGTGGGTGCCTGGAACTCGCTACCGGAGGAGGTGGTGGGAGCAGGGACGATAGTGACATTTAAGGGGCATCTCGACAAATACATGAATAGGATGGGAATAGAGGGATATGGACCAGGAAGTGTAGAAGATTGTAGTTTAGTCGGGCAGCATGGTCGGCACGGGCTTGGAGGGCCAAAGGGCCTGTTCCTGTGCTGTACATTTCGTTGTTCTTTGTTCTTTGTTCTTTATACTCAAATTGTTTGTCATTGGGTCTTGAGCCTCATGGAACTCTCATTCTCTTGTGAACACTGCCAAGACGCTGAGGGTAGAATGGAAAAATAAGTTTGAAAATAATTTTGAATGGATTTTTTCAAGGCCTAAAAGAAATATATTCCACAGGATTCGGGTGAAGCGCTGGTGAAAAAATGCACAGTGGAATTTATTTCTTACTGCAAAGTTTCATATTTTTCTTGATGTGATACACGAGAGCCAAAGATTTGATGGATTCAGATGGAAGTCTAGAAAATGATGAGGAATAGGGAGACTCATCTGCAATTCAAGTTAAAGTGCTAACTGCTGATTTATGCATTACCCAATCTACTGTAGTTTAAATTGTCACTCAACAGAATTATATTTCATCCAAGTGTACACCAATATAAAACGCTGAGAAGTTGACTTATCGTGGTAAGCGCTGTGCTTAATAATGCTGTCATATATCAGTGAGCTATTTTTGAAACTTCCAACATTACTTTTGAATCTCAGCAGCTTTCAACATGCTCATTTAACTTCCTGCGGAAGCCCTGCCCATTTTAACCAACGTTGCCTCCTTAAAATAAAAGGTTCCAAAAAAGTGACTGGGTCGCTGCCGGATTCATCAACTGGTCAATGGGCTGGGCGGGAGCAGGCATTTGCTTGCAGAAGGCCGTAGCTGGGAACTTGAGGTAAAGGTCCCCATCACTCAGTTGGTGGTGGGGCGCCAGGATTCCGTGGGTTCTGGCAAGGCTGGGGGCTCCCTGGATCGTGTTGAGATCAAGGTTTGAGGGGATGGGTGGTGGGCTTGAGAGTGCATTCTCGTGCTGCCCGATGTAGGGGAGGCTGTGGGTTGAAAATTTCCTGAACTGTGAAAAACCTGCTGCAGGAAAGGTTTAAGAGCTCCATTGAACAATTTGCGGTTCCTTCTGCCACATTGCTGCTGTTGGATGTCATTCTGTGCAGAACCCTCCAGAGTAAATCTTAAAATTACGTTGGAATGCCAGAGAATCGTCGGGCTGGATCTTTATCTTGGCTTCAGGAAATGGAAGTCAGAGCAATTCCTGACTCTGCCAGCCCAAACCTGTCACATCCTCCCATACCCATTATATTTTCATCTTCTGAAGGGACCTGGTGGGCAACTTGTTTACGTCTGCTACCTACCTAAGGCTGTGTTAAAGTTGTGTAGGTGCCAAGTTGGCCTGGTTAGAGTGCCCATCTAGGTTCTTGGGAACATCATCTCAACTCTCCACATTGTTATGCTCCCAACCCTCAGCCCTCTCACCTCTCAACCTACCCCATTCCCCCTCCATGATCATGTATATCAGCCATTTCCCTTCAAACCCCCTCATATCTCTCAAACCTCCTCCCTGCCACCTCACATCTTCCTTGCCTCCTCCAAGCTCCCACACATCCCTTCAGCCCCCTTCATGCCATTCTTACATATATCCTCCTTCGCCTCTCACCTACTATCCACTATGGACAGACCTCAGGAGCCATGTAAGAGCAATGGGAAGCCTTTGAAATTTAGTTGGAAAACAAATGAAACCTTTAACCATCTGTCAGTCAAACACAATGTAATTTAACCTGAACAGAAAAAAGAAACTCCAATCCCATGAAAACTGTTAAACCCCCTTAAGTGGTCATTCAGATGTAAAAGCAAGCAAACATCTATTTAGAAACCAGGCCAAAGACTGATAATTAAATTAAACCCTCTTAAAATTGCCGTTGGTATTGGGTGGGGTTTGCTGGTTGATGGGGATAGGGTGGAGGTGTTGACCTTGAGTAGGGTGCTCTTTCCAAGAGCTAGTGCAGACTCGATGGGCCGAATGGTCACCTTCTGCACTGTAAATTCTATGATAATCTATGATAATCTATGATGCTGTTAAGTCTTTTGATTAACTGTGAAAACAAATACCCAGCTGGGCTAAATGTTTCTAGGCTTTTGAAATTCAGCCAATAATTCATAACAGGCTCAGATGTCAAAACAAATGATTATAACTCAAGACAAACGACCTGAAAGACCACATGTATTTTGTTTCTATTTCAAAGCAGATGGCCTGTCAAAGGAGTGGAGCAGGTGCTGTTTTTTTCCCCTTTAAGTTGAAGCAGCAGGCCATTTTTCTTTCGAAATGGGCAGCACGGTAGCACAGTTGCTTCACAGCTCTAGGGTCCCAGGTTCGATTCCCACCTTGGGTCACTGTCTATGCGGAGTCTGCACGTTCGCCCCGTTTCTGCGTGGGTTTCCTCCGGGTGCTCCTGTTTCCTCCCACAGTCCAAAGATGTGGCAGGTTTGATGGATTGGCTATGCTAAATTGCCCTTAGTGTCCAAAAAGTGTGAGGTGAGGTTACGTGAATAGGGTGGAGGTGTGGGCTTAAGTGTGGTGTTCTTTCCAAGGGCCGGTGCAGACTCGATGGGCCGAATGGCCTCCTTCTGCACTGTGGAATGAAATGAAATGAAATGAAATGAAAATCACTTATTGTCACAAGTAGGCTTCAATGAAGTTACTGTGAAAAGCCCCTAGTCGCCACATTCCGGCACCTGTTCGGGCAGGCTGTTACGGGAAATGAACCGTGCTGCTGGCCTGCCTTGGTCTGCTTTCTAAGCCAGCGGTTTAACCCTGTGCTAAACAGCTGTAACCTCTATGATTCTATAAAAGCACCGTGGAGCTTTAAGTCATGTTCAGATCATGACAGGAGAGCCCCCCAGACACTGTTTTCTTCAATTTTGGATATATAATAGGGAACAATATCCAAATGCACCACACCTCTTACACAATGCTAGTCAATGTAATGTTTAACTTACTTGCAGGACATAGAAACATAGAAAATAGAAGCAGGAGGAGGGAATTTGGCCCCTTGAGCCTGCTCCGATATTCATTGTGGTCATGGCTGAGCATCAAGTTCCATATCCTGATTACGCCTTACCCTCATATCCCTTGATCTCTTTAGCCTCAAGAGCTAGATCCAATTCCTTCTTGGACTTACACAATGTTTTGGCCTCAACTACTTTCTCTGGTGGCGTGTTCCACAGGTTCACCACTCTCTGGGTGAAGGAATTTCTCCTCACCTCAGTCCTA